>NC_056515.1:37108729-37189841 GCF_014905685.2 Nematolebias whitei | reverse complement strand
GTGTAAGTGGGGAGGGGGGGGTGTCACTGGTGGAGGAGTCCCTCATAAAATTTTGAATAAAGTAGATGCCACTTCCTGTGTTCTGTTGTATTTTAATGGTTGTTAAACATCTATGTTTACCTTCATAAGTAAACACTTGATTCAACAGTTATTTTAGAGAGTAACAAGAAGTAGCCTGACCAACAGCTCTCCTTGTGTGAATAAAGCATGCTCCGCTTCTCTCATGCATCCTAACTCCCACCACCACGACAACTGTCGGTACTAATGTAGCACTAAGCTAGTGCTAGCTAAGATGCTACAGATGTAGTGCTCTGCTTTAGATTACACAACCTAATAAACACTTTGTACAAATTCAGTTTAGTGTCAACTGATCATAACAAACAAAGCCTAAACTTATGTAATCGGAAGTTGCAACATACGTCTACATTTAAAACACACAAAACAAAGCACAACTAGCTTTAAGTGTTAACCTTTATTTTAACCATTAAATATGTAATAATGTAATAATGAAAGAAAATGGAGGATTTACTTGCAGTTACCTTCCTACAGATGAACATGTGTACTTCCTGTTTATTAATTTAATCAGCTGCTCATGAGGTCACCAGCCTTTATCATCTTTTACATTTTTTCTGACTCCGTTTAGTTTGCAAAATGAAATAAATTCTTTTCCACCCTAAACATTCAGGGCAACTTGTCTGAATTACATGATCCCCACTGACGACGTTTATCAATATTTCTAATGATTTTTCATGAAAGCCCTCTGACAATCTTGTCGGAGGAAAAGAGGGCGGAGCTCCTGCAGGTAAGGGGCGTTTCACTTTGAGGATCCAACTCATGCAAAAAATTAAATAAATCAGATTTTACTGATCCATTTAAGAGTGTCATTATTCTATATTTATTCAATATTTTGGTGAATCTAAGGTTTAGAACTGAGTTTTCTTACAAAATCCTAATGATGGTTTCTTAAAATTTAGGGGGGCTTGAGCACCCCCCAGAAAGAGGCTAACATCACCAGTGGTTGTGTGTCATATGCCTTCAGTTTCATATTTTTTAATGAAGCTTCACTCCAGATCTAACTATTACAGAAATTTATAAAAGTTAGAGTTTGGATAAAAATACATAAACATATGGATGTTTGTGAATATTCATGAGGTTTAAAGTCAGTGTTATCACAGCCGCCACATGGCTGAGAGCAAACTGAAGGCAGAAGACCAGAATGGGCAGAAGAACCTCCAAAAAGTCACTTTTTCCAAACAGACTGCTCATTACGGTGGTTTTGCTACAGTGGACATCATTAATGGACACACACAAAAAGTCACGTTGCAGAGGGGAAAAAAAAAAAGATTGAAGAGTCAGACTATGTAAATGTCATCATGTTTGCAAATTATTATTATTTTAACACCAGTGACAACTAGAATATTTGACTTTTACAAACATGCTTCAATGGGGCTTCTGTGAGCGAACAATTTCTGGACTTTTGTGCAACGTTCCTCGTTAAGGACGACATTTTCGACGTCATTTAGCTCCCACAGCTGCACAGAAGCTGCTGCTGGAACACTGCTAACATGCAAATAAGCTGTTTTTAGGACCAAACTCATTTTCTCTACATGATGTCCCTGCAGTGCATTTAATTTTAACCCATGATCGCTTTATTATATTTCCTTTGAAATCCATTCATGCGCTTAAATACAAAGAAATGAGGTCCACTTCAGTGGTCTTCTGTACATGTTAAATCACAAATATTATTTTCCCACATGTATTTATGAAGAAGGCCTGTGCAGAATCCTTATGGACTGTTCAAATTGTGTGGGCTTATGGTCATAGATGTTTATACTGGAGTGAAAATGGATATAAAGTTGATAAAATGTAAACACTTTTGTTTTTTTCACAAGTGAATGAAACTGTATCACAGAATGTGATAAATTGAATGAAATCAACCGTAAAATGCAGAAATAATCCGATAAATTAGGCATTTCTCTAAAGTGATCTGAAGCCATGTACGTGCAGCTCCAGATGTTTTTTTTTTCTTTAAAAAAAAATTAAAGTCTGATTTTAACAAAAAACACTGAAAAGTTTGGAGAGGACCACATTCATGTAATCAAAATACAAAACAAGAACATTCTAAAATGGGTTAGGATGATCAGAAACAACTCCAGTTTTTCCAACATTTTTCAGTCAGGTCATCTGGACAGTTTCTTTTTTTTGTGATGAAACGTTTCGCCTTCGATCCAGAAGGCTTCATCAGTCAAGGAAACGCACAACAAAACTGATTCTTCCCCCAACAGCTTACTCCAAAGTGGAACAAACCAGTTCTGCTTGTGATAAGATGGTCTCTTTGGCCCGCCGGCCCTCTTCCTTGTCTTGAAGAGGAAGGAAGAGGGCCGGCAATGGAGGAGGGGCGTACCAAAGAGACCATCTTATCACAAGCAGAACTGGTTTGTTCCACTTTGGAGTAAGCTGTTGGGGGGAAGAATCAGTTTTGTTGTGCGTTTCCTTGACTGATGAAGCCTTCTGGATCGAAGGCGAAACGTTTCAGCACAAAAAAAGAAACTGTCCAGATGACCTGACTGAAAAATGTTGGATTTTATACCTGGATTATTGAGCATGGACTTTTGTTGTTTGCAGTTTTTGTTAAATACTGTTTCCAATTCCCTTTCAGTCATTAACCACAAAAATAAAAAAAAATAATTTACCCAAATCAATAAAACACCCAATCTTTTCAGTAAAACTCTGGATGATTGGAACCACATGAACATGTTGTTGTAATTTATCAGTATTCATTATTTTTAAATTTATTTTTATTCAATGGTAAATATGTGTTTAGCCACTTTATGGTGAGGTCTGCTTATCAAAAATAGCTTTTATTTTATATTCTTAATTAATTGTTGGTGCAAGAAGCCAACAGAACAGTGCTTTATATTGATATTCCAGCATGGTATTGATAATTTGACTTTATTTTGATTTTCTTGCCTGCAGGGTTTGCACATCCTCCATGTTGACTGTAATGAGTACTCCAGCGTCTCTCCTCAGTGTTTGCTTCTAGAAACCTTTTACATCTTGTTTGGGTTGTCAGCTACGTCTATAATAATCCACAACCCTGAGAAATACTGGTACAGAAAACGAAAGAAAGACGAGGATGATAGTTGGATGATATAGGCTAAAGCTACTTTAAGGAAGGTAAACATGCCATGCCTCATTTGTTCCATCTGCGCCTCCCTCCTGACCTTAGACTGGGCCGTCAGCCGGTGAGGTCATGCGCTGCAGATAAAGCATCAGAAAGTGGTTTCCCTTCAGTAGCTCTGGTGGTGTCCTTGTGTGAGCAGATTCAATCTTTTTTTTAAAATTATTTTTCTTCCTTTTGCTCTGAACAAACAGTCGATTACAGTTTAAATCCACTGATTTATTCCCTATTCAACAGTTTATTATTTGTTTTCCCAGAACTGAAACTACTAAATGATAAGACATCAGTTCTGCTACATCACATATCAGTTTCATATTAGGTAAAATTGTGCTTTTTTAAAATTGTGTTCAGCGTAGACGTTGCGTTTTAAACAATTAGTCTGTGTCGTGTCTGCAGCCGTTTATGGTGAGGGGAGTAGAAATCAAATTCATGAACTTGCACATCAGTTTATGGTGCACGGTTCAGATTTTCCGACGGTATCTGTCAGAAAAGTCCAGTTTTATACTTCCCGTTTGAATCAAACACTCAGCCAGCTGATTTGTTTGTTTAATTGACCAGTACTCACAGGAAACTGGATCCATCAGTGACACAGCATCTACTGCCTCCTTGTCACTCATTTTACATTTAGCTTGGTCCAGTTTTTTTATTTTTTACCTTGTTTCAATGGTTTATCTTAGACATCACTGCTGGTTCAACTTGCACACATAAAATTAACTATGACAAGCAGATTTTGCTTTAATTAAATTTCAGTATCTTTGTAATGGTAATCACTGCAAAATCTAAAAAAATTAACACAACAAAAGTTTATAAACTATTTCAAACGAGGCAGTGCAGGTTTACCTCTGTACCGGCCTGGAGTTCAGGGATTCTTGCAGGACCACTTCACTATTTGGTTCAGACAGTTCCTATTTTAGGAACATTGTCGAGCCAGGACGCCAAGCGGAAAATAAAACGGATTCAATGAAAGCACGATGAAACAGAGTCAACAGTCGATGTAAAAGGAGGACAAAACTGGTGCTGGTTCCCAGTTTGTCTCACAGGTCAGTTTACTGTCAATAACTGTACCCAGATATTTGTATGAATCAACTCGTCCCACTGTCTGAACCTTTGACAAGTCATTTCTTGTGCCTGAGGGTGTTTTCTAAAATCAATAGGCACGTCTTTAGTTTTTAGAATATTCATCTGCACAAGCGATTCATCACACTTGGATGAAGTCCTGAACCACGAGGCCGTGGCACGGTCCATTTTCATCAAGCGGACTAACAATGATGGCGTCATCTGCATACTTTAAAATAAGTCTGCCATCCCTGCTGCTATGACACGTTTGTGCAGAGGATGAACAGGAGCGGTGACAGAAGTCAACCCTGTGGGGAGCCGGTGGAGGAATGGACCTGAGCCGACAGAGAGCCGTGCACTCTCACTCCCTTTGTCCAGTTCCTTAAATCCACAAGATTCAAACCAGTATCAAACTGTTCTAAAGGCCTCGCTGCTAAAGTGTGAGGTTCAATGGTGTTAAAAGCAGATGACAAATGGATGAAGACAAGCCATGCATGCGTTTCCTTTCCTTCCAGGTGTTTAAAAAGCGACTGCGGCGTCCTCGACTCCTCTGCGTGGTCTATGAATAAACTGCAGAGGATCCAGGTCGTTTTCCGTTTGACCAGTTTTTAAAGTTTTCATCAGAATGGACGTCAATGCAATGGATCTAAAATCATTTAGGGTCTTAGGGCAGTTTGTTTTGTGGACAGGGACGATCACCGCATCCTTCCAACATTTTGGGACATGCCGAGTCAGCAAGGACTTGTTGAAAATCTGATAAAAGATCGGGCACGATTATTTGGCACGAGATTTGTGCAGCCGACAACAAATGTCGTCAAGTCCCCGACTCTTGTTAATGCTTATAGGAGAGAAAGTCTTCACAATATCCACGTTAGACTGTGTTCATGTTTGTCTCACTTCCTGCTCCTCTTTGCTAAAATCAAAACGAGAATAAAAGAGCGGCTTCGGATGTTATCAGTCCATTAAGTGGCCGTTATTAGTTGTTATCCCTATATGTAGCGGTCAAACTGTCCCACCTACCTCCTAGTAGGTTTAAAGATACGTTATTACCGCTGATAATAGGCAGCGTCACACGGGGGTAAACCAGGAAGTGTCTTTTTAGTTGTTTTCAGCATATGTAACCCTTTTCCTAAACGTAAGCTTACACCTTGTAAGCACTTTGATAACAGTTTATCTGTTTTAAATTGTGCTCTACAAATAAAGATGACTTGACTTGACTTGACCTGACCCTGAGGACCAACCCTAAACTTAACCCCCTTACCCTTGTGCCTAAACCCAACCAAGACTCTAAACCTAACTGGGAGGTACAGGAGGGGCAGTCTGACCGCTACATATGGAGATGACAGCAACTAATAACGGCCATTTAATGGCTGATAACATCCAAAGCGGGTGGAATAAAAACAGTTAAGGACATTTGCTGGTTCATCGTCCGAGTCGAAGCCTTCTAAAGTGACAGTGCTTCCTTGTTTTGCGTTACTTATGCCAGCTGTGGCTTTCATGCTGGACCAAGCAGAGCCAAGTTTATTGGCAGTCATTTTGTTTTCCAATTTTATTTTACAATCCCATTTTGCCTTTAAAATATGTATTTTAAGCACACGTAGGACAACTGTATGAACCAGGGCAGTGGAGTACCATAACATTAGAACTTGGCATTCAAACACAGTTATTGTACAACTTCTGCTAGATTGGTAAATTTACCATTTCATCATTTTTTTTTCAACTCGTCTAATGTTTCGAAAATTTCTAACCCAAGTTTTATCTCCAGCCTGTGATATATGATATACTGGCTGTCCAGCAAATCTGAGAATACATTTGTACGAGTATGTACGATTTTACCTCCTGTATTCTAATGGTCTGGAGCAGGCACGGAGGAGGCGATTGTGTAGTTAAAGGTTTACTTTAACTACACATGTAAAGTACAAATTCATAACAGCGCAGGGCCACCCTGGCACCACCGCGCGGTCCCAGCCAAAAGTGGCGCTGAAGCTCAGTTAACACACACTTTTCTTCAGAACTGGCTGCACCTCCCACTAGTCGTCACCGTTGACGTATGGGAAGTCCCTGTACTACGTCATTTGACCAGTTCTCCACCCATGAGCTAAAAATGGTCGTATTTGTATGGTTGTGTATCTGAAAGTCCTTCCTATGGGAAACAGAACGTCTGTAGGAAATGGTCCACTTTGTTTTAGCAAATGAAAATATACTATAAGATACAAATCATCACACATTTAAGTAAGATAATATATAATCTGATGAAAATATACTTCAAAATACATCAAAATTGACTTCCCAAATGGCTCTTCCATGGACTTCACTACTCTTGACCTATTATTGGTCCTTTTGGCTGTTTCCATAAGTAAATAAACTGGTGGCAGAAGTTCACAAGTAGCTTGAAAACCAATGATATGAGAAAACATTTAACAATTTGTGAACTTGTGATCTTGGGATTTCTCTCTACGTCTCAGTCTAATGGTAACTTTCAACAACTTTTGGGATGTAAATAGTACCCAACTAAAAGGGTCAAACTGTATCTCATATAAACTGAAATAATACAAAGCTTTGGGGGGATTATTTTCTCTGTTGTAAATGTCCCTAGTAAATGATAAATAAGGAAGCTGGAAGAAATCTTAAAATGGCAAACATAAGACCAGTTGTCTGCCAAAAATCAGCAGATTGTACCATTTACTGTAGTTGTGAGGCACAGATTGATTAATCCTCACCAAAATGTGCATAAACATAAACATTCCTTTTAACTTTATTAAAATCTTGTCACAACAGGATCACCTCTGCCCTTTTTTGTTCTGCTCAAGTAGTTTTAGTTCACTATAGTTCCTACATCCCCCACTAGAATAACGGCGCTAACAGAAATGACTTCTCATTTTATTTCAATTTTTAATAGGCTGCCCCATTTAAGCTGTATTTTGCCATTACCGCTCTGATTAGTCAGCCATGCTCCACTTTTCAAATCTTGTTTCTGATGTGCGGTACAGCGTGTATTCAGGACGGGCTGCTCCTCCTGCATGTACGTGCCGCTCATGTGGTGATGAAGTGAGCTTTTGTCATAAATCGTGTTTTATGCTTTTGCAGGGGAAACAAAACAGCAGCTGACTACAATCTCCAAATTTATGGGTGTTAGATAACGGGTTTTAAGTGTGTAAAAAAGGTGTTTTATTATAATAGTCACTGTTCATGATGGGGCCTTGGTAGCTTGTAACATATATACTTCTAACTCTTGATTTATATATTTATTGTTGAGTGCATCTTGAGAAAAAGAAAAATTTTGTATTTTAAAGTGTGTTAATGTTGTGCATAATATCCAAGCTTCTTGTGAACTTGAACTAATCAGTTAGTGCAAAATTGGGCCAATTTAGATTCCTGATTTTTGTAAAGCTCTGACTTGCCATACTTGTGTAGCCCAGTTTCAACTGTGCTATATAGTACAAACAAAGGTAATGGACTGGGTTCATAGTAATATCATTTGAGTTTAAAAACAATGTCTAAGTGATAAAAGTGGAACTCTTTTGCCATTTAAAAATGTATAATTTTAAAAACAGTTCATATTTGGTCAAGAAAATCTAGTTCAAGCCGACTAAAACAGGCAGTTGTCATTTTTACTACGTTCCTTGAATGTTACATAAAAGTTTGTTTGAGGAGTGACGCACAAGGTGACGTATGGAAGAATTACAACCTACTCTTTGAGTTGTGCCAAGTGTCAATCTTGTTCAGTTTTGTTTTGTATTGGATTAAGCATTTTATTTTGCCCAATCAGATGGGAGTGGGTGGGATTAATGGTACGCTGCATGAAACGTGGTTCAGTGTGAAAAACCAGACAAGTCACAGAGCACAGCATCGCAGACATGGGACAATAACAGAGTAAAGCTGTCCATTACAATGGTTAATGCAGAGTTGCCAACTCTAACGGACTTTAAGAAGCATATGAAAGTGGACCAGGAGCTAATCTTTGGACTTCCTGGACGAGTAGAAGTTCCCCATTCAGCCGTTGGGTTCCCACCATTGAGGTTCCTGCCAGGAAGGACCTCGGTGTTCGTGTGACATCACCTGCCTACTTACTTTACTCAGTGCCATATTAAAAGGGATCTCCACATCTAACTTTTCTCCTGATCCAATCTCGAACCGAAGGATTTGTGAGTTCAAAACTAAACCAATGCACGCACTTTTTATTTTATTTGCTCAGTGAGCGAACGAGCTCCCACCCACACAAGCATCGATTCAGGCCTGCACCAGGTTATTTGGGGTTGAATTTTATGTTTGAAAAGTTGTTGTTTTGTTTAGTTTTATATGTGAATCAAATTAAATTCTTAGTGGGTTAAACAAAGTGTAACGTCATAATTTCCTGCTAAGTGGAGGCACTGCCATTAAATTAAATATAAACAGTAAGTTGTATCTGCTGTAAGCTGTTAGTACGGCTATCTTTAAAATAATGTCCCCAGGGCCCCGACCAATGTACTACATTTCAATCTAACCTATTGGCTAACTCTTTAGCTACGTGGTATTGGAGCTACACTTGATTCTGGCCAACTCTGATATTTCAATAACATTTAATGAACAGCCTCACACATCTCTTGCAATTTCAATAATAAAAAATATCTTGTGAATATTACAACTTATTTTAAATTTGCTTCATTTGCTAAAAACGTTGCTACCAAAGTTGTGCTACTGCTCGCACAAAATAACACTTAGCTGTGGTACGATAAACCAGAGGGCGAATCGGATTCTTTAAAGCCACTAAGCTAAGGTGTGTTCTCAAACCAGTGGGGGGGGGGGGGGGGTGAGTTAATTGTTGCATCTGATAGTTATTTGGCAAACTAGCCAATTTATTGGTCACCAGCCAATTGATTGGTGCATTCCCTACACCATGGGTGCCCAATACGTTGATCGTGATCTACCTGTCCATCTCAAAAGGTATTATGGGTCACTTGATTGACAAACAGGGCAGCCAGTCTGAGGCCCCATTTGAAACGCAGCCTTCTGCTTCGGTTCGGTTCGATTATTTATTTGAGACTAATTTAATTCCATGTAAAAAATAATAAAATCCAGGCTCCAAAGATACGTTAGTGTAATTCACCAGTTTGAACGTAATGCATCATGCAGACGCTGCATGCACGATGAATGCAGTTGAGCCATGCATCAGGGTTGCCAGATAAATTTAAAACGTCTTATTTAGTTCAACAAAAACACAACACACACCTCATCGTATCTGTACTCAGCACATATGACAGTTTAGGTCAAAATACTATCATTTTAAAGCCACAGTTCATAATTTCTTATCTGGCAACCCAACTGACATGGAAGCTACAGCGTTTTCGTGTAAACCCGCTCGTTTTTTGTTTATTACCCCTAATGAACATTGAAAAAACACAAACGTTTCCAGAGGTTGTTCTTGTGTAAACGGGGCCTTACAGCAGGTAGATCACTTTGACTTGGTCATTTTAAAAGTAGCTGCATGATGAAAAAGTCTGGGCACCCCTGCCCTACATTTTTGATCCACTTTGCCTTAAAGCTTATTATTACGAAAGGGAACGTTCAGCTCATGGGTTATCAGAATATCTTAACTATTTGCATGGAAAGGTAATGTAAAAAGAATATGAAGCCATTTGCATCTTTTGACTACCAACGTATAAAAAAAAGAGTGGAAACAAATCTTTTTGACTTGGAGGTTGATTTTACATTCATACCACCTAAATCCTGATTTAACACCTCCCTCCTTATAATGTGTGTTATCCTCATGTAATGTGGACAGTCTATGAGAAATAGGAGCTGCATTTTGTTTTCTTGAACACTTCATTTCTTTGAAGTGCCTCGGTGCGCAGTATTAGCACTGTTGGCCAATCCACTTGGGCACTCTGGGTAATAGCTTTTGCATCAGTGCTCGGAGCGCCGTGCATTCAGATGAAATATCAACTTGTCGCCCGGCCAAAGACGACGACAGCCGACTCTGTTTGGTCTGCCAGAACAGTCTTTTCCCAGCGGGGTGGGGCAGGAGCGGTCTTTTCTTTTATGGCATTTCACAAAGTTTGCTATTAAAAGCTGACCTCAAAAACTGCAACAAAAGATACAGTTTTGAATATTATGTAAAACTTTTTGATGAGGTCATTTATAAGCTTGTTCTAGTTGACATAATGTGTAAATTTGAACCGAACTTCAGCTAACGACTCCGCTCTGGGGAGTAGTTAAACCCCGAGGATACTGGTGCACGGAACGCTATGTTCTTTAATTGATATTTATTGTGCACAATTGCTTTCTTATCACATGCAAACCATGTTTAGACATTAGTTCAGACATGCAATAAAAGTAACCGTCCCCAGCTGGCTTTAAATAACCTCTACACATCTTGGTTTTCATTAGGTGCATAATGTCGCTGGATGAAGTGCACGGCAAGGTTAGAATTTACCGGAGTTGGGGCTTTAAATCCGCCTTGTAATGAGGTTTGCAAAAATTGTAACATAAAAAGTGCAAACCGAGTGTGCTGAGTGTTTATTTTGACATGATTTTATTTAGTTTTAATCAAAGCATGTTCATTTTAGTAAAATCATATTTACAATTTTGTAATTGGCAGAAAAAAAAAAAATTCTAATTAACGTATTTGTGCTTTTTCTGCCTTCAAAGCCGTCATGTTTGAGTACATTTTCCATGGCGCCACTTTCTCTTGTCATAAAAATGATAGAGATGCTTAGTTCAAACACTGTCCATACGTTTCAGCTCTGCAGACGCTGTGAATAAAGCGAACTGTTCTTTTCAATGCCAAACAGCAGGCTAACGTAAGTGAGTAAATTATTCAATAAATGTTGCTGAATGTTTAACCTGAAAGAAGCTGCATTACAAAACCCAGCAGTGACCAAATGGGAAGATTATTGACTTTTGATGTTAATCCGGAGAATTTATATCCTCTGATTACACGCTGAAGAACGCCAAATCAATGAAATGTGATTAATAAAGCAATCACAGCAGCATTTGTTCATAAAACCATCAATTTCTGAAGGAAATATTAACACACACTGTTGGTGCTTGGAGTATGTGTTAGGAATCATTCACAACTACTACCTCACCAAAGTTTAGCTAAATATCTGTAAACCTCGTTGAGTTAGACATTGTTTTGTTTGCCAAATCCTACAATTAGGTAGACTCCAAAGTTAGTTAATTGTAGATGAGCATCCATTGATTACTGTGAGTTTTATTCACATCTGTCCAGTGGTCATTGAGATGTTTTTCTAACACCTAAATACGCCAAACACTGGCAGTTATCACCCACTTTTTATGGCAGCATGCAGTAGTTTGCATTTACAAACCCTTGTCTTAATAATCTATTTCAATAATAAATGCACCATAAAGCAAATTAGGAAAAAAGTAGGGATGCACGATATTGGATTTTTGGCCAATATCGGATATAATAATAATAATAATAATAATAATGTGTTGTCATCATTGTATATTCCCTTACAATGGCAAAATTGGCTCTCTGCATTTAACCCATCAACCACCAAGTGGAGCAGTGGGCAGCTATGGAAAGCGCCCAGGGAGCAACTAGGGATAAGGTGTCCTGCTCAGAGACACCACGAGATGTGCAATGACCAGGGATCGAACCCGGGACCTTCGGGTCCCTAGTGGGCTGCCCTGCCCCTACGCCATCTCGCCCCCACATATGCCGATATGTTAAAACTTATTTGGCCGATAATCGATACCAATTCCAATATTTTTTTCCTAGACCAACTTACAGAGACTACGTAGCTTTCTCTGCTATGGAATTAAAATCCTACATTATTCTGAATGGTCTTTGAGAATTTGCCCTGCTACCAGATGCCAAAAAGGGGCTGAAAATGATGTAACACTTCAACTAGGATTATGTTTAATGTCAAATTTATTCATAACATTTACTCTAACACAATGACAACACTCGAACAGTGCACATTTGTAAATTTACACAAATCTAAACTCAACATGTTCACGGGCGACAAGTGAAAATCGCCTAAGTAGTAGTGCATTAATAGATATACTTGACAGTTTCTTAAATTAAAAATTAAAACAGAAAACTTTTATATCAGAGAGTTATTTTGGTGGAATGTCCGATATTTAACTTTATCGCTAATATCGGCCGATACGATACCATGCCGATATTATTGTGCACCCCTAGATAAAAGTAAATTGGAATATTATCATAAATCATTACGATGATGTCATCACTTGCAATAAACCACGTTCTGTTCTATGAAGCTCAACATTTCGTGCAGCCCTTGGGCAGTTAGGGGTGTAGGGGCTCCATCTGAGTTTGTGTCTGATTTTTATCACAATTCTTTGCAACACTGATCATGTGATATTGATACATTTTGAATATATTGTGCTGCTCTCATACGTAGACTTCTCTGGTCTTTATGGATTAGCAGTCAGGCATGCACTTACTGACCGTTGTGTTTTGCTTCAACTCGCCCTTATAAAACAGAAACGTTACTTATATTTAAAGTAAAATCACGTAGAGTATTGCACCTAAATACAGCCTTTAAACACAAACATCCTTCATTTGAAATGTTTAATGAATATAAGTAATATTTTTTGGGGTGGGGGGTAATTTACTTTAAATTTGTAGTTATAGTGTAAATCTTTGATTCTTCTCTGCTGTAGCTCAGATATCCCAGATTTAGGAGTGATATTAAATCTCCAGGAGCCCCCCAGCTCTGATCGGTCACGCTCCAGTAAGAAGAGGGAGTCAGGTAAACAGATGTCGAGCTCACTGCATGAGCTCAGGTGGGCATAAGAGCCGTGTTGGCCTGCAGTTACTTTCATTTATTTATATCTGAAAATCAAGGATTTTTCTTCAGGTTTTTTCCTTCATCTAAATGCCTCCCTCAGTTTAGGTATTATGCTGTACAAAAATATAATAAAAATATGTCAGAAACTAATAAATGCATGAAAGGTGTAGGAGTGCTGAGTCATGATCACACATAACACCACATTTATTGATTTGGTAATCAATGTCTTGCGTAAAAGTCTTGCTTTGTTCATTTTTTGGCTTCCTATGGGACCTCAGCGTGCACACGTTGTTGGTTTTTATTACTGTTATGTCCGCACACACACACACACACACACACACACAAAATCTATACTGAAGCAGTGTTTCCTAATTTAACCCTGTCCTGTGGAGGAGTCAGCGAGCCACTGATTCAATGTTGTGGCTGTCGATGTGCGTTTATCTAAAAAGTCTGCCCTGGTATTTTTTATTTTTTAGGGCCACATGCAAATTAAATCCTTAATACAGTTTGAGCAGATTAAGAAAGTGAGGTTCCACCAAGGACGGACCTGCTGAATGATTCAATCGGATTAGCATTTAGAGCTAAATGATGGCTGTGCTCAGCGCTGTGGAACCTCGTCGTTATTGGAGGGAATGGAGGTGGCGTGCATCTTTTGCTGAGAGGACTTATTTATAGCGCACGTGCTCACGTTGTGCTCGTCTTCGCCCATAATATACTTACCATCGCACCTCATTTACTCATTGTTTTCTCCACTTCCGCTGCTTTACTTATGGCTCACATTCCGGCACGCTCATGGACCACACGATAAAATCAGACTGAATTTACTTGTTGTGTTTTCATTCACGTTGGACATATACAGTAACGGCACGTTGAGCCAAAAGAAAGGAAATTATTCATCTGTCTGCATTTGGAGAAATTTGACATTTTACTCAAATGCCAAACTTGTGAGATTGTTGAGGGAGGCTCGTAAAAGGCAAGTTAATTTTTATTAGAGTGGAACTCGTTAAAACAGCACGGCATTATGCTCTGGCACACACGGCTTTAAAGCTCATCACACAAGCTCAACCTAAACCAGGGCCACATTTGCTCAGGAATTAGTTTTGTTTCAAACTCTGAAAGCACCGGCTTCAACCAAAAAACAGCTGCTAGAGTATCACCAACATTCTGCTGGTCTAGACTAAAGTTTTTTTAATGAGCTGGAGACCAGCAACTACCGTATTTTCCGCCGTAAAAGTCGCTTCAGTCCAAATATGTTTAATAAAGTGGAAAAATCCATAAATAAGTCGCATCTATTATGCGTCACCGCTGACAACACTGAAATGTGGACCGGTGTTGTGCCGAAAATCAATTGGCTGCAAAATGATGGCCGCGGGAGCGTGCACGGGAGGAGTTTAACAATAATTTAACAAGATTAACACTTTAAAAACAATTATTTGTTTGCTCAAAATTATAGTAAAGTTGTCTCAGTTGAACTTTTTCTTAATAAATGCACTTCAACGGTCATATCAGCTTCATTTTGCCGGGGCGGCGCAACGAAATGAAGCTCATTTGACGGTTGCTCCAGGTGAGCTGGACGAAGGTGGCAAGACGATTGTGTCATTAATAGCCACGTTTACCCATTATATGACACAACGGCATGCCATATTTCGAGTGCCATCTAGCGGCTGAAAATGGTAGTGTTCAATATTTTCAGTCAGAATGAGTGAAAACTGTCGTATCACAGCCAAGAATTGGTTTATAAATATGAGAAAAATTCATAAATAAGTCGCTTCGGCGTTTAAGTCGAAGGGCATGCTAATTAGGCAAAAAAACGTGACTTATAGGCTGAAAAATACAGTGATGAAAAAGGACGTGGCGTCATATTTAAAGCTTCCAAAGTCAATTTATCTTTGATTTAATAAAAAAAAATAGAACAAAGAAAACTCAGACATTCATCGTTATTAGAATTTTGTATTAGCACTGATTCTTTTAGCTTTTTGTTGGTGTTAAAATCCAACACGCCACAGTTTTAATTTCAATCACGGTTAGTTAATTAAATTTATAAACGGCAATGGCAACTTTACTTTTAAGCAGTTTTGTTTAAATATCACCAGCAGGGGTTTTAGAACTTTAAAGGAGTAGTCTGGTCATTTTTGAAGTGATGTTCTGTCAAATAGCTCATAGCTCATCCAGGCTAGGCTAACGGCTAGCCAAATGAGGGCCCAGTTATTCTATGTCAGGCTTATAAAACAGCACTCTCAAAAACAATATGCCAATGCAAAATAATGCTTTATTTAATATAAAACTCGATACTTGTGGCTGAAACTATATGTTCAGCTTGTCTCAGCACCATCAGCTCAATGTGCTCAACCAATCTCTGCTCAGCACTCGTGAATTTGTTTCTTAACAAATTGAGAAAACGGTGACATGCTAAAGTGTTGCAGTTTATTATTAGCCAACGCAGTGTTCTTTCACACTGGCATGTGGCTTAAAAGTTATTTCTTAGGCCTGAAAATTTATAAAATATGGTCCTCGCTATAGATTAGCCTGAACAAAGACTTTTCCTTTGTTTCCGTACTCGGTGCTCTATGACTGAAGTCACTGCTGATACTGACTGATGATGACATTACATCACTTCAGGTCTAACAAGCCTCTTCCTTTAAATGGTCCAACTTTGATTCATACTTATAAACGCCATTGTAAAACCAATGATCTACAATGTCGTTTAAATCAATATTTACAATTAAAATCAATCTAACACATGTTTCATGACCACGAGACAATTTGAGTAAACTGCCTCACTGCACTACAGTTCTTCACTGAAATCCCAAATTTAGTAGTAGAAAAACATTCAGGGTAATAATGTAGCTTCAAAGTTGTTTTATGACTGAGGAAAAACTAAAATATGAACCTCATTTGGTACTAAGATTAAAGTGGGAAGTGGTGGATCAGAGGTTAGAGAAGGCAAGTCTGTGATCGGAAGGTCATCAGCTCGATCCCTTGGACTGACAACATCAAAATGTAGGTGAAAGGATAAACACCTACACCTGCCTCCATTCTCATTTGCCCCGCTCTGGGCCCTTGAGCAAGGCACTTAACCCCCACCACCTGCTCCCCCGGGTGCAACAAATGGCAGCCCCCTGCTCCACACAGAGGGCTGTGGTAGCTCGGTGGTCTGTGGTTGTGTCAGGAAGGGCATCCGGTGTAAAAACAATCACCACGTCTTTGTGAGAGTTAGTTTGCTGTGGCGACCCCTGAAGAAGGGAGCAGCTGAAAGACAAAAACACAACTAATCCTGGATCTTATTTGTTTTTCTTATACATTTTATTGTTGGATGTAACTGGGACCCCGTGTACATAATTTCGCTCCACCACATGTACCACATGAGGTGCGAATGACAATAAAGAAACTCTGACTCTGACTCTGACTCTGACTGATCTGGGGTGGGACTTCCTGTTGTAAATTAAATATAAAGTCCAAACCAAGTAATTTATCAAACTTATTTTGACCCTACCTCTACTCCCATGTGTATCGTACAAGACGAGAAGAAAATCTAATACAGGAGAACTGCAAGGACAGCCTGATGACGGAGTTTTGATGGATGGTAGATCGTGGTGTAAAACACAGTTCACAACTCGTTTTTGCTGTTAAAAAAGCAACAATGCATTTAAACAACCCCCACCTTGGTCACCAAGTCAAGACCAATGAAAGCGTGACTCACCGAACATGAAACATGCTGAGGAACTTCTTAAGACGAACTGAAGCAAGAAATGAGCAGTTACACGAATCGTTACACTGCCTTTTTTATACTGATCATTAGCTGCTTACTTTCAACATGCAGGAAAAAAAGAATTTGACATTTTACTTAAATGCCACACTTGTAGGATTGCACAGCCCCGGAGGAGCCTTTTTGCTCTTCGAGTGCTTTCAGCTGTAGTGGTCGCAAGTTAATTTTCATCGGAACAGAGCAGTTTGGACGGTGCAGTGCTTTGCTCTGGCACTCGTGGCCTAATTGTTGTTACATGGAAGCTAAAACTTTAACTTACAAGGTTAGAGACAGTGTGCTTTGTTCCAGTAATTCTATGCAATTGTGTAATCTACTTGAGTGGCCATTTCATTGCCCTATAATTTGGACTAGGCAATGGCGTGGCTTGGTTAAGCATACTATGGAAAGAAACGTCTAGATTCTCCCAACAGATTCCCGTAAAATCCATTAAACATTCAACTACTGAATGCCACAACGTAAAATCTGATTTGGCATGCAGATCTGAGGTTGTTTAGCATTGTGAGGCAGTGATTATGAACCACCTAACAGGAAAAGCAGAGAATAATTTTGACGGTCCAATATGCCTCCGTGTTCATTTTAATCCTGAACTGATAACTGCATCGCCACAGAAAGGCACGTCTGGATCCCCACAATTATAAAAACAGACTGCTCAGTTTGCAAAAGAAAAGTGAGATTTTCAACTCGTTCCATTCACTGTTGCTGTGTGTGACAACTACTTCAGGCTTGGCATGAAAATATGGTTTGTAATGGCGAACGCGAGGAAACCATGACTCTGCGAGGACTAATGATCTGTGCTGTTGATTTACAGTCCAATCCCACACAAGTGTCAACTACTGCGTGGGCGCTGTAACTCTCTCCATTGCTTAAACCATAAAACAAACAAGGCTATAATGAAAACTTTCTTAATAGCTGGATGGCCTTGCTTTAACAGATTGATAAAAGATAGCCATTATGTCTGTTGCTGTAACATAAAAGTTAAAAAAAGTAAAGGACGCGTTAGGACAGTCATGAATTTGTCATGTTTGTTTGATGTAGAATGTGGATTAAAGAAGCTTGTAAAGGTTAGGGAGAGGTCTGTCAAGGTTAATTTGAAGGTACACAGTCAATATCAGTCCAATGATTTGCCAAGAAACCTGCTGTATAGCCTGTAATGATGCCACATAAGAAATCTAAAAGATTTCAGTGTATTTGCATAAAGATTAAGTTTTCTGTTGATCAGATGGAAATATCCTGATCTATAAATTGTACCTTCTCATAGTGGATGAAGTAGACAAAGGAAATGGTTGTGGAGTTCAGAAGGAACAAACACACCTATCCCCCTGAACATAGGAGGATCTGCAGTGGAAGTGGTCTCCAGCTACAAGTACTTGGGTGTACACCTGAATGACAACCTCAGCTGGAGCAACAACACCACCAGCCTGATGAAGAAAGCTCATCAGAGACTCTACTTCCTCAGGCGGCTGAGGCGAGCTGGTCTGGGAAGCTCAGTCCTCACCTCCTTCTACAGGTGTGCAGTGGAGAGCATCCTGTGCTCCAGCATCAACGTGTGGCATGGAGGCTGCACAGCTGCAGAAAGAAAAGCTTTGCAGAGGGTGGTGAAGGCTGCACAGAAGATGTTGGAGTCGGTCTCCCCACCATCACAGACATCTACACCTCCAGATGCAGGAAGAGGGCCACATGCATCATGAAGGACCCCACTCACCCAGCACACACACTTTTTGTCCTGTTCCCCTCAGGCAGAAGGTTGAGGAGCATTAAGTGTAGAACCACTAGACTGAGGAACAGCGTCTACCTCGAAGCTGTTAGACTCATGAATCTCTAACCAGGAAAATCACTGTGAAAAAAAAATCTTTGTAATGCCACTTGATTGTTGATATGTGCTGCTGATCTCATGCTGCTGATTTATTTCATGCTGCTGTGTTCATTCGTACTCATCCGCTCACATGGACTCATGTTCGTGCTGCTGTTGTACAACATATTATTTTTGCACTATTACGTGTTTAGCGTATGTCTTAGCTCATATCTTGAACCTTATTACTGTTTTTCTTTAACAATTTATACTTTTGTTGGATGTGACTGGGACCCTGTGTACACAATTTCATTCCACCACGTGTACCACATGAGATGCAAATGACAAATTAAGAACCTTGATCAACCAGTTTGCTGGTGACAGCCAAAACTAGTTGATCACGATAAAGGAGCCTCACGTCCAATCGTTAGTGCCCTGATGGCCACTTGCTATTCACAGAGAACTGAGTGATGCTAGCAACAGCAGCATTGTAAGAAGCTGTCAGTTGGACACGGAAACCTCCGCCCCTGTTTAATGATGGACAGTTTCTCTTCACAAAGATGGCCTCCTTCACTCTTCTCTCAAACCATCGTTCCTCTCTATCAAGGATGTGAACAGCTTCATCCCTGAAAGAGTGACCGCTGGTTTGAGTTAGCGGTTAAATGTTATCGCTAGTATCACTCAGCCCTCTGTGAAAAGTCTTTTGGATAAAAGACGAAACATTTCAACAAGAAGAATCCGTCCGGAGGTCGACTTCTTTTTAGATCAGATGGAAAGTTAGATTTTTAAAAAAATTCCAAGAGATCAGTTTTAGATCTATGCAAACATTTGTTATTTATGTCTATTTAAACAAATTCAAGTTGCTCCAAATGTCATCAGCATTGGTAACGTCATCAGTATTTTTATACAAGTCGCAGCTTCAAATTGTTCTCCCATACAAATCCCTCCTAAAGCTTGAAATGGTTTAAAATTCATCATCACCAAGTCCATCATGGATCATACAACCATCACTAAACCCCTTCATGTCACATCGCCCCAGAATTACAGCAGCTCTGCTCTCTTCTGGTCATATTCAGGATTCAATTTTAAATCCTGCTGTAAACATTCAAGGCCATCCATAACCTCACCCTTCCTTATATTTCTGCTCTCCTGCACATCACCATCCATTCACGTTTTCCTTGTTCTTCCTCATCTATCCACCTCACCATGCTCTTTGACCACCACAGCACCATGGGAAACTGAGCTTTTCCCCACTCTGCTCACCAGCTCTGGAACTCTCTTCCTCCAGAAGAATATCTGCAACATTGATTCTCTTCTTACCTTTAAATAACTCAAAATTCCTCCGACTCAAGTTGGCTTTCTCGCTATAATTTTTGGCCGTTTGTCCTCACTTTTAATTTTCTGTCTGTGCGTTTGTGTTGCGATTTACGATATTGTTCAGATTTCTGTAAAGTCTCTTTGGGAGTCTTGAAAGGCTCTAAAAAATAAAAAGCACAATTATTATTCTTACTGAGCTAAACGGAAAAAAAAAAAAAGATAATTAGATCTAAATAATAGTTGCATTGTTCATAAAAGCTGCTTCTGTTTTAACTAAACAATAGAATATTATAATAAATTGTTTCCAGTCTGTTTTTGATGTACTGAACAAGTAAACTTAGAAGTATTCTACATGTGTATAAGTTTAGACATTTGTCTAAAATGTTGGGTGTGGCTGAGTGGTTAGAGCAGTCGTCCTCCAATGCGAGAGTTGGGGGTTCGATTCCACCAGCAGTCACATGCTGAAGTGTCCCTGGGCAACACATTGAGCCCCTCATTGCCTCCGATGCGTGTCCCATCGGTGTATGAATGTGATAAAGCTCTGATTAGTCTTTGTACAGAAATCGTAGAGTGCTGTATGAATGAGGGCACAGATTGTTGTAAAGAACTTTAAGTATCTTGATAAGATAGAAAGACGCCATAAAAGTACAGTCCATTTACCATCTACGTTTGTCAAGGCAAACACAAATAGGATTAGATACATTAATGATTTTTTACATGCACTTATAAAGCATGGCAAATTTTTATTTAACCTTTATTGAACCAGGCAAATCCCACTGAGGTCACAGATCTCTTTTGCAAGGGAGGACTGGAGTCAGTCTAACATGCATGTTTTTGGTCTGTGGGAGGAAACCGGAGTACCCGGAGAAAACATGCAAACTCTAACCAGAAAGACCCCAGGTCCAACTGGGGACTGAACCCATGACCTTTTTGCTGTGAGGCAACAGCGCTAACCACTGAGCCGTCGTGCTGCCACGTGTTTTAAAACATTTTCAGAATGAAGTCTGACTTTCTGTAACTTTCCAAGAGTAATCCCAGTACTGTAACCTTACCAGATGTGTTCCTTCAGATGTTTTGAACCTTTACGATCTAATGTTTACCAAGTGAGCTTAGGCAGGAACCAATGTCTTGATGTTTAGGACTGAAGGACTGAAAATGAAGACGTAAATTAGAGATTGTTGTGACAGCTGCCTCCAAGTATGGTAAAGTGAAGTGAAACAAATTGTCTACATAAACATAGTAACATCTATTAAATAAGTCTTGGCTATGACTAGATAGCTACAACCTTAGAGTGTGTTTGAATACTAAAGAGTTGATAAATGTGATGGACTTTTTAATTATCATAAGCTGTCAAAAAGACCAGGAACAGACAAGAGTTGGAAGAAATTATAGACAGGTATCAAATGAAGTCACGCCGTGTCGGATGGGATAATTTCTTCTCAGAAGTCGTTACAGTGTCATTACCTGAAGTCATTTGTTCCTGATAAGGCAATCGACAGTCTTTTTTTTAAAGAAGCTATAATTAGATGTAAAGCCTTAAATATACTCATTTTTGTTCAATTAAACTCCAGGTATTAATTTTCACCCTTTTTCCTTAATGAAGTCATCGATGTGACCAATATGGGGACAGAGGAATGTCATCTTCATGGCCTTAAAAAAAAATCAACAGGGATGTCATTTTCCAAACATAAATCAGAAATTAAATTTCACTTCACGGTGCTGCAACGTGAGCTCCAGTGGTTGATCTGACAGAGATTTATTGTTGGTAATCCTGGCTGGACTTCGTTTTGTTAATATTATTTGGACACTGCATTATATTTTTGGTTCAATAAATGGCAAGCGTTTACAGTAAGTAGATAAATGTATCTTTATCAGCTTCTTGTAAATATGATATAACTGATCCTTCATAGAAGCAACTTTGCACAAATGTAACATACAAAGCTATTTGGTAAAATTTAAGCAAAACTATACATTTACCAAATTTAAATACTAAAACATTTGTCGTTTAGAACTTTAATTGTGCGAATGCTTATTAAAAATCCACACTATTGTTTTCCTGTTTATATTCATCATTCTTCCTACTTCTATCCCTATTCCGTACGATTCTCGTCCTACAGTTTTTAAGCTATTTCAGCAATTTATGCATCAAAACGTTTGGCTCATTCAGGAGAAGGGTGCTGTGCCTTTTTATAATGGTGCAACTTTAGCTTTTTGAAATATTTAAACTTTTAGCAGTTTTTTTTTTCCCCCTCATACAAAATGAATTGAGCTCATTTTACATCCTTCAAATCTTTAGCTCTGTTTACAACCTTTTACTGCTCCTTTCACGTTCTGTTTCAGCTTCTTTGTGCAAATTTAAACTTTTTTCAGCTACTTTCAGCTAACTGCAGATGTTTTCAGGATGTTTCTGCTAACTAGAACATTTTTGACCTTCTTCTAACTTCTTCGTGCTTGTTATGCTCCTTTCAGCTTATTTCTGCGTTTTAACTTTTTCTGCTATCTCAGATACTATTTAGCTGTTTTATGCTAATTTTAGCTTTTTCAGCTAATGCCACATTCTGTGCACTCATTTAAACTTTTTTCAGCCTAATTCAGCAAAAAAAAGTGCTCTCTCCAGTTTATTCTGGTAATTTAAACTTATTTTCTGCCTTTTTAGCTACTTTTCAGGTGTCATTTGCTGATTTCAGCTTTTTTTTCCAGATAATTTCCCCTTGTTTGTACTCATTTCTACGTCTTTCAGCCTAATTGGGCAAACGTGTTTTTCTGCTTTCTTCTGCTAATTTAAGTTTGTTCTACATTTTCAGCTACATTTTAAACATTTTTATTAGCTAATTTAAGCCGTTATCACAGAAATTCTTTTTTTTTTTTTGGCATGGTAATTTCTGCTTCTTTCAGCTTATTTTTTTTCCATCTACTTTTCAGCTATTGTTTGTTAATTTCAGCATTTCTTTTAGCAAATTTCCCAATTTTTGTGCTAATTTCTGCTTATTTAAATCTAATTTAGCAAATATGTGTCTTTCTGCTTTCATCAGCCAGTTCAGGTGTGTTCTTCATTTCAGCTACATTTCAGCATGTTTTTTTTAGCTAATCTCAGTTGTTTTTTTTATCAAGTTCTTCTGTAATAAGCATTTACACCTCATTTTTGCAGGAAATGCAATGTATCTTGTTTTTTTTTTTGTTTTTTTTTTGCAAATCATTGGTTTTTAAAGTGATGTTTAGAACAAGCAATTTGCTAAATATTAATGTCAGCACTTAGCAAACATAACATATATAATGAAATAGACTATTTTACAATACATAAGCTAACTTTTGTAGCTTGTCACAAGCGGTCTTTTAAAAACAATGTTACCTTAAACATAATAACAGAAAATGAAACAAGAGCTGTAAAGTTTTGTTAACATTTTGTTAGTGTTTGCTTCTGGCATGTTCTACCAACAGTGAACAGGATGATCATCTCATCCTGGAGATGAAACAGTTTCAGATCCTTCCTGCAGAAGATGCTTGTGAGGAAAATGTCAGTCCATGGCCTCAGCTGTGAAAACTGGACTGTGGGGAGGTGGATACCCCTGGGTCTAGGAGGGCTAGAACTCTTAGCGTAACGAAACTGACATCGAGGCTTTGAGGCTTCTTGTTTGAAGCTTTCCGTGCTACAAACACAGTCTCCTACGTGGCTTTCGTAGTCCGATGAACACATGTTATTATATTGAGTGCAAGATTTTTTGTATAAACATGAATGAATAGAATTAATACTAAATGGACCAAATGATGTCAGACATGACAGTTTTGAAATCCTAATTGTAACATTTAAACTGACATTATCAATGAGAACATGGAGGTGCCACAGCTGCATTTTACCTAACAATGTGCAAATTCAAATTTCAGCTCCTCTGTATTGATTTGTTTTACCATGTTTGATAAAACAATTTTAAAAGCCATGTTAACCGCTAGAACTCTGTTTCACCAAGGACAATTGCCCTTTAAGTACATAAATCAGCAAACAGTAAATACTGTAATCATACTGTATAGAAAAACGCAGTTCCTAATAATGCTCACACAAACATTTTATTCATGTAAGTCACAGTAAATTCATGTCTCCATTTGCACTAATTGCATTGATTCGTCATTGCATCATCATTCCATTTCCTGTTAAAGATCTGAACACAGTGTCAAAGCAGTGTGTAGTCTGTGCTGCCTGCATGGAAATAAATCAACATGAAACCAGCTAAAAATAAAAACCTAATAAATTACAGCCTTTTAGAATCACAAGCATGCTTTGTCTAGATGAGGGCTTACTCCTTCATACGAAGGTCTTTTGGGGAAACCAATCACCTAAATTCCAGTCGTGTGTCTTTGAAACTTATAAGTGGAGAATTTAATCTATGAATTACTGTGAAAAAGTCTTAGAACAAAATATATGCAACCTTCATTCTCTTTGTGTTTAAAATAATTTAGGAAAAAGTGAAAATAAAATCAAGAAATGAGAAAGACAGGCATGAGTATCACCCATCATGTGAACAGATAACCTAAAAATTCAATAATAGTGCAAATTTAGGTACTTTTCAACAATCAAATTGTTAATTTGAACAATCTTGAAAGCAGGTTTGATGTATAGGGTTTTATTCTGTGACACATATATAAAGTAATTGGTATAGCATCTAATTTAGCTAATCATTATTTCATTTATGCTTGCTTTCAGGTCCATTGATCTGTGATGGACGGATGACGCACTTCCTTTTACCTTTGCTCCTCCTCTTGCGAGCACCCTTGTTGTTGAGCTTTGGTGAGCGCACCTGCCCCAACAACTGCCGCTGTGAGGGAAAAACGGTTCATTGTGACTCATCAGGATTTCTAGATGTCCCAGAAAACATCTCCGTAGGCTGCCAGGGCCTCTCTCTGCGCTACAATGAACTGCATACCCTACTACCTTATCAGTTTGCTCATCTCAGCCAGCTCCTCTGGATATACTTGGACCATAATCAGATATCAGCTGTTGACAGTCGAGCATTTCAGGGAGTCCGCAGATTAAAGGAGCTAATACTTAGCTCTAACAGGATAACATCTCTGCATAATTCAACATTCCACGGCATTCCCAATCTCCGCAGTCTGGACTTGTCGTATAATAAACTGGAAATTCTACAGCCGGGTCAATTCCATGGCTTGCGAAAATTACAGAACCTTCACCTGCGCTCCAATGGACTTTCAAACATTCCAATCAGAGCATTTTTAGAATGCCGAAGTTTAGAGTTCCTGGATTTGGGGTACAATCGAATCAAAGCTCTTACCCGTACCACCTTCTTGGGATTACAGAAGCTGATGGAGCTGCATTTGGAGCACAACCAGTTCTCAAGAATCAACTTTTTTCTGTTTCCACGCTTGGCCAATCTGAGATCCCTTTATCTGCAGTGGAATCGCATTAGAGTGGTGAACCAGGGCCTGCCATGGACTTGGTATACACTTCAAAAACTGGATCTGTCTGGAAATGAAATCCAAACACTTGACCCAGCCGTGTTTCACTGTTTACCAAACCTTCAAGTTTTGAACCTGGAATCCAACAAGTTGTCCAACGTGTCTCAGGAGGCAGTTTCGGCATGGATCTCCCTCACCTCAATAAGCCTTGCTGGCAACATGTGGGATTGTGGAATGGGAATTTGCCCCCTCGTAGCTTGGTTGAGAAATTTCCGAGGAACCAAGGACACCACTATGATTTGCAGCAGCCCAAAGCATCTCCAAGGAGAAAAGATTATGGAAGTCACTCGGAACCATGGTATTTGTGAAGAAAATGATTACTTTATGACAGAAACACCATCTCCAATGTCAGAGCTGATTTCTGAAGCAACTGCTGAACCAACCTATGCTCCTACAAGTGGTTCTCCAACTTCTCTCCCACCTAGTACCTTTGGCCCTATCCCACCATTCAGACTTCGACCCATTTCGCATCCTACTTTTCCAGGGCATATGAGTAAAGACAGCAGAAACACAGTGGTTCACGCTCGACCCACGCACATATCGCCCCCAGTGATAGAGCACATGACTCTGCACAAAGTAGTGGTGGGCAGTGTGGCACTTTTCTTCACCATGTCACTAATCTTAACAATTATTTATGTGCTGTGGCGGCGTTACCCAGGCGCGACCCGGTTGTTGCAGCAGCGATCAATGGTGGGACGGAGGCGTCGCAAAAAGAGCCCAGAGCCAGAGCAAAACCTCAGCTCCCAACTTCAAGAGTATTACATGAGCTACAACCCTGCTGCCACACCAGAGGCACTGGAGGTGCTAGGCAATGGCACTGGCTCCTGCACTTGCACAATTTCTGGCTCCAGGGAGTGTGAGGTATGACCCATCGCATCAGCCTAAAAATAAAAACTAAAACTAAACACAAGGCTCAAGAGAGAGGTAAATACTTTATCAAGTATGCCCTGTAAAAAGACACATTATTGTACTCTAGCACCTTGATCCCGATTTACACCATGACAAATGTTAGATGTCTCCAATTATTCCACCTAAAACTGGTGAACTGAGTGTGAAGCAAAATGCTGACTTGTCTCATCCGGAAAAAGAAAACGAACCGGATTAAAACTCATAATTTCTGCTCTCTAAGGTGTGTGCCTTTTATATCCATGCAATCATCCAAGTACTTCCCTGTATTGTTTAAAATTACACAAAATTTTAAACGGACTTTAAACTACTATGAATAATTGGACATGTCTAAGTATTTTGTAGTCCTCACTTTCCCCCAGCATGTGTCCCTTTTGGTGTCTTTTTTAGTTTGTGGGAGAGGAATCTCCAACTAAACTTGAGTCTCTGGGAATAAATATTTCCAAACTTGCAAAAGTTTGATTGTTTATAACCCTTTTGGGCAACTTTTCTACGCTCAGGGTGGGTTAGGTTTGTGGTCTGTGTGGTCTTGGGTTTCTCTGTGCTGCAACTGGCTTTTTGCGTTGCACTAAGGCTGACGGGTACAGCCAGGCCTCTTCACTTGAGACAAGTATGGTGAAATGTTTTGCAGAGAGAATGCACACTTCCCAATAGATCCGAAAAAGTGGTAAAAGTAAAGAATTGGGCAACAGAGTTTAAAAGACCATCTCAAGTATTTGACCCTGAAATCTGCAGGCATGCGACAAAAGCCATATAAAATATCAAAAGAAATGAGGGCTGAAAAATAAATAAATGACAAGAGAACTTAACATCTAATCATATTCTGTTGGATTTAAATATTTTTCCACGCTACATCAGTTCTGAGTTTTTTTATGAAAATGCTTAATTGACTATAAAGGAGGGCTCCATGTTGGGACACGGTTGGCAGCTT
This sequence comes from Nematolebias whitei, assembly GCF_014905685.2. Lineage (NCBI taxonomy): Eukaryota > Metazoa > Chordata > Actinopteri > Cyprinodontiformes > Rivulidae > Nematolebias > Nematolebias whitei. The sequence goes on along the minus strand of NC_056515.1, from coordinate 37,162,667 downwards.
TACTCTGAAAGACTGATAAACTGGCGTGCCTTTCAATCAAAGTGGGCTGGAAATTATATTTGAAGGTGCACAGTTTTAAGAACACTCGGTGCCTACTGCTGTGACATATGTTGTAAAACACAGTGAAAGTTTGCACGTCCCCACATCCTGTGGGAAGGTGCTGTGACACCAGATTGGTTGTGAAAGTCCATTGTGAATGCGAGTTAAGAGTTCGCAACATTTTCTTTAACTATGATTCCTATTCATTTGTGCAACCTGCAGGAAAGAGCAGAAGAGCAAATCTTCCTCGGTTGACTGAAAACGTTGCAGGTCAGACATGCTCAGACTGTCCACAAGGACACTTACTTATATTGAGAGGGATTATACAGTAGGGCTGCAGTACATAAACTGTTCATTACAAAGATGAATGAACTTTTGAAAGCTCAGTGGTGCATAAAGAAAATATAAATCACTTGTCACCATACTCCTGACATGTGGGCAAGTACACAGAAGACTTTGGATCCAAACACCCACAGTGAGGGGATGGGGTATAGGGTGGAGCTTTGTTAGACACAGTCAAACTCCATACTAACAGAGGGTCATTATAAGGCCATGTAAAGATCTTATTCACCTTCATGCTGTGATTTAATTTTACACTGATTCAACAGTTCCCTCTCAGGGTTAAATAGAATCATTCAAAAGTCATCGTCAAGGTGGATTACCATGCCTGAGAGTGGCTGACCAGCTCTTTATAGAGGAACTGGGGTCATTTATTTATTTGGCATATACTTAACCAGATTAGTCAGTTGAGAACAAATTCTCATTTACAGTGACAACCTGGCCAAGAGGCAGCAAATACAGGAGTGGGAGAACACCAGACAGGCAACGTATAAATATCTGACAATCAAACATCAAGTTCTAGAGACCATGTGAAATTATAACAAGGAGCTAGGACAGCGTTCATGATAAAAGAGAGTAACAACAGAGACTGAGGAAAAAAAATACTAAAAGCATGTGCAGCAGTCATCAAGTGATGCTTTCACAGACTTTTTAAACAATGCAAATGGGAAAAACTAAGCACATTTTAGAGTTTGTTGTAGATGGCTCAAATCATTAGTAGCAGAAAATTGAAATGATGAACGACCAAATGAGGTGTGTGCTTTAAGGACAAGTATGGAAATGTAGCTGCTGGAGTGGAGGGTATGCATGTTGCTACAGATAGTGAGTAATGAACAGAGGTAAGATGGGATTTTACCAGTGAGGGTTTCATAGATCAGCAGAAACCAGTTTGTTTTTCTGTGGGGGTGAAGAGAGGGCCAGTTCACCAGGGAATACAGAGACCATTGATGAGTGTTGAAGGGAGCTTGGATGACCAGTTTAATATCTGCATGGTAAAGAGTGTCCAGTTTGTGGACCAGAGTTTTGGAAACAGTTCTGCAGAAGATGTCGCCACAGGGGAAGATCGGAAGTATTGTAATTTTTACCAAAAGCTGTTTAACAGTTTGAGTTGGTGAGGATTTGTTTTAGAAGAGGAATCCTATTCTGGATTTGATTTAGGAGAGCAGAGTGTAGATGTGAGTTTCGTTTGAAAGCCAAGGATCGAGCCAAATGCCAAGGTATTTGTAGCTGCTGGCAAACTGGTTCTGAGCCATCCAAGAAGAGGATTTTCTTTGGGCAAACTGTTTGAGGGAGGTTTCTGCTAAAGATCATGCATTTTGTTTTCAGAAAGACTACTGTGCTGCTGTTCAGTTTTAAATGAAGATTAAAAAGTATGCCAATGTTATTTAAATTAATTTGTAGTGTGAAGAGGGCAGAGGTAAGAGAGGTACTAGCGGTATACATAATAGTGTCATCGGCGTACAGATGTGTGTGAACAAGACAGTTCACAGAATTTGTTACATTGTTGAAGTATATGCTGAAAAGTGTTGGACCAAGCATGGAGCCTTGGGGGATGCCTTTGCTGATAGGTAGCGGATTTGACAGGTGACCCTCAGCCCTCACTGATTGCGTTTGCCCAGAACAGTAGCTTTTGAACCAAGCAATTGAACTCTGACAGACTGATGTCTCAGCCTTTCCAGCAAGATGGTCTATAGAGCCCAAGGCCTTGGCTAGGATGATGAAGGCAGCAGCGCAGTAATCTTTCTTGTTAATTCATAATCATCTGCCACCTCAAAAGGTGGGCAATCATGTGTCTGTTGTGTGTTTGTTAGAAAATCTAAACCGTTGGATTAATTTTATTAAAACCTTCAGAAAATAATCATGGGTTGTACATCTACGATTCATTAACCTTTGGAGCTAACCCGAATCAAGACAGCCACAGCCACTGATCTTAGAAAGCACAAAAATGACCAACTCAGCCAGCTGTTGAACTCAATTTGGTACGGTAATATCTGAGAGTCAAGACATCAAGAAGTAAAACTTCATAAGACCTTCGACAAGACTGTGCATATCATCATTTTCAAGGTTTTACTAAAACATCTACAACCGCTCAGAAACTTTTGTTCTAATCTTTGTAAAGTTTTAGTGTATTAATAAAAGCTAAATAGAATTGCACAAGACCAAGAACAAAAAAATAGAAATTTTCATTTAACTGTAAACTACAATAAAACTTCACTGCCATCATCCATATTCCGTAGTTTGAAAATGAAACATAACTTCAGGGATAAACAATCATGCTGCACAGTCTATATTTCTCACAGGGAAGTAGTAAAATATCTAAATGACCATCACCCCATGTTCAAATAAGGATATGGGGGTGGGGGGGTTATAATACAGTTGGTCTACTTTCATGATATACTCTGCTTCTTAACCTACAGTGAAAGCATTGTTACACAGAGAAAAATGAAAATATCCACTGACATGGACAGACTTTTGTAAAGAAACCACCGATTTGTGCGTTTGTCTCCATGTAAAGGACATCATGAGGTAACAGGTAATCAATCAATCAGTGACTAGATCTACAAAGTGCTCTCGGGGTGAAGGGGCACTTTATAAGTCATTATTCAGTGGTGGCTGCAGGGTAGAACCAGTTTTTGCTTTATAGTCAATTAGGATGAGAATCAGTCCAACAGTGTGGTTTTTATTTTTATGTTTATTTTTATACAAAAGCACACTTGACAACCTTTGATTTAATTTCTTCAAACAAAGAAAAAAAAACATTATGTGCTATGAAATGGCCACAGGACACTAATTATTCTCAATCACAAAATAATTGAACAATTGCTAAGCAGGTAACCACATCCCTGAGCGCTTTGATCTTGGACCAATATCTTCTTGTTAGGATGAAAAGTGGAATTGTTAAAATAAAGTACTTGGTCACTGCTAGAGAAAACCAAAATATCTATGCTAGCTCTGATTCAGCACAAGAAAATACACGTTTCCCGTCCTGGCTACACAGATTTTCTTCTGCATTTGCACCTCTTGCTGCATGCAAGTTTTAGTTATTCACGAGTTAAAGATCTTTTAAAAGCTTTCTAATATCGAAACATTTCCATGTAGACTGTAAAAATGTAGATTTTATTTTAATGAGCGCCGAATCACTAATATGCTGCCGCACAGTTGGTACTGCAAGAATATCTACTGTATAAAGTTAAAGTTCTTCTGAGGGGGACAAGAAAAGCTTCAAGCACAGTCCTATGTTATGAAAATATCAACATTGCAGTTAGTTTCTATCAACCGCGTTAACCCTGATTAAGAAGTAAATATTGTTAGATGCATTATTTAATTAATTTAAATTATTTTCACATATAAAGGGCAATTTGAGGCCACACATTGGTCATTTTTTGCTTTCACCTTTTAAGCACCAGCTTCAACCTGTGAAGTTGATTCTGCTAACGTAGATGTGGTTATTTTCTTTTGAGCTCATATATAAAATAATAAAATAAGAATGCTCATTATCACTGTATTATGTACGCAAATGTCCTACAATATGATGTAGTTCGTTTCCAATGACAACTACGCCTGTTCCACGATGTAATTAATATTTAGCCAGAACAAGCACTTTTTCTGAACTTTGCTGTTTTAAATGGGAAAAAAAAAACATCTACATTACTTTAGACATGACCTTTTATCTTACTAGCTTGATTGGCTTTAATATTGTTTTTGATTTATTTAGCCTTTAATTGCAAATTGGTGGAAGACCAACAGCTTTAAAAAGTTGAAAATAAAAATTCCTAGGATTTTGGTAGAATGAAAACTACTCCAAGTATAAAGACTTAGTAGCCATGGCATAAATATACAGTGTATGCTCATTAAGTTAATTTTATCAACTTTTCTTAACCAAGAAGAATATCTCCAAAAGCTTTTTTGGCAGAAAAATGTGCTTTTACTTTTTTCATTGACCAGTATGGAGAATCTGACTATCAAAAGGCAATTTTGCCAATGTTACAGTTTCAAATTAGTCTGACACGTCCTTACCTGCTATGATTTTCTTGAGGTTGCTTCTTTTAACGGTTTCTTGAAATATTCTTTCAAAAACAAACTTTTATACTATTTGAATCAGAGCAAAAAAAAAAAAATTGTCAATTAATTCAAGATTAGCCTTTTGTGAGTTTGAAGCAGACTGTTTGATAAGACACACTTCAGTTAGTTTAATTTCTGTACGAAGGAGGTAGACGGATACATCATGCATCTTTGTCACCCACTGCCAAATGGTGAAGACAATGTCATATTTGGGGCGGCTGTGGCTGAGTGGTTAGAGCAGTCGTCCTCTAATGGGAGAGCTGGGGGTTCGATTCCACCAGCATTCACATGTTGAGGTGTCCCTGGGCAAGACACTGAACCCCTTATAGCTTTCGATGTGTGTCCCATTGGCGTATAAACGTGACCTAAAGCACTGATTAGTCTCTACAGATTCATTCATTCATTCAACCTTTATTTATACAGGTTAATCCCATTGAGCCTCGGTGACTCGTTTACAAGAGAGGCCTGATTTTAACAAAAAGTGGTGACAACAGTGGACAATCATAAAGGATTCAGATTAGCTTTGTAGAGACGTAGTAGAGTACTGTACGAATGGGCACATGTTGTAGTGTAAAGCGCTTTGAGTGTCTTGATTAGATAGAAGGGCACTATATAAGCTCAGTCCATTTACAATCCATTTATATTCAAAGAATCCATCCAGAGGACCTGACTTTACAATGTTAGGCAGAATCAAATTGTTTTCGCCTGCATTGCTTAGTTTGGATATTTGTCCGTTACTAAAATATTGAGAACTACTGGACAAAAATTAATGGAACCTGCAGAATGTAATTACGGGATGTTCTTTGACAACTGATGAACAGCGTCACCATTAAAACCATACCTGCATCCATCCATCATCTTTACCTGCTTATTTCCTTTTGAGTCACTGCCTCCCATATCCAGCCATCACTGTGCGAGAGGCAGGGGACACCCTGGACAGTTCACAAGTCCATCACAGGGCCACATAGAGACAAAAGAGACAAACAACCATTCTCACTCTCACCTAGGGACAATTTAGTTACCAATCAGCCTAACATGCATGTTTGTGGTCTGTGGGAGGAAACTGGAGTACCCAGAGAAAACCCACACATACATGGAGAGAACATGTAAACTCCACCCTTAGAAAAGCCCCCAGCCAGGATTTGAACCGGCGACCTTCTCGTTGAGAGGCAGCAGCTATACCAACTGCGCCACTGTGCCGCCCACCATTAAAACCACCACAGCTAATGAACATGACCCAGTACTTAAATAGCTATAGCCACTGCTAGGAGTAGGGTGTAGTAAAAGAGTTACAACACAGGAAGAAAACTTTTTGGGATATCTCAGGAGATTTGTGCATGATGTTGGACAGAAACGGCAACAACTCAGTCATATCTTAGCATAAGATGTTCTCAGTCTAAAACTCTGAAATGGAAGGGGGCAGGCAATATGCATGCCTTCAAGGAATGCAACGCCTCAGTGATAAAAGTCGGCGTTATGATATTTCAGTAGCAATCAGAGGATTGTCTGCCTCTACATAATCATCATCTGAAAAACATCAAACCCTCTTTAACACCATCGATGGCTCTCGCAATCATCGATTCAGAAGTGTTCTATACTGTTGCTTATTTCAAGTACTAAATAATTGAGAAGCTGGCGCCAGCCCTGTTTAGTTTGATGAAAGTGCCATTTTGCTAGTACCCACAGCTGGCGGTGTGGCTTTTTTATTATGGCTCAGTGTAGCGCCATCAATCCCTGCGGACGGCAATGTGGAAGAACAAAAGGCGGCAGAACACATTTCCCCCGCTGTGGCAGGATTTCTGTGAGGTATTGAATAGAATGACACGGAATGGTTCCTGTGCACAGCGAGAAACCATTCACTGTTCACTTTTACTGCAGTCCTAAAGATTTAAGACAGGAAACTCCAAACTTGGAAACTTTTGCAGATCCAGATATGTGCAACTGTGCTGAGATTGCTGACATGACCAGAATTCTTATGCTAATGCCACAGTCAGATCAGGTTACATATGATAATGGAGAAAGCGTCTGTGTGAGGGGGTAAATGAGAACAAACCAAGAGGTGACATATTTTAATTAGCCGATTAAGAGAAGTATAACGCAAACTAAATGTGAAAAACCAGGTTAAATTTCACTTGGTAGAAAAGAAAAGTGTTTATTTTTGTTACTGTAGTGATTTCATTGAAGTTTTAAATTTGAATAGCTACAATTTTAATTGCAATCTACATAATCAGCTTTGTCCTTGTAGCCTGATAAACATGTAGACACTAATTACAACCTTTCCAAGAAAATGTAGTTGTTAGTCAAATATGTAAGTTGATTAGCGGGAAGTAATAAGTCAGATATTATATTAAACAAAAACTTTGTGTAGTTTGTGTGTTTTTGTTGATATTTCTATGCTTGCTGTTGGCACATGATCTCGTAATAGTGCAAACGTGTTTTGATTAAACTCCCACAATGTAATCATTAGAATAAAAACTTAACATTTGGAGTCAAGTCAAGATGGCTGCTACAGCTGATCAACATTAGTGCAGACAAAAATGGCTATAAATCATACAGTTGGGCAAATACTGAGGTAAAACTTGGAATAGTAGCAGATAAGAGAATGTCTATTGTACTAATTGCATTACTACTACTCGTATTGCACCTTTCTATCCAACCAAGGTACTCAAAGCTCTTTACAATACAATCTGCACCCTAATTTACCTCCACACACATCCATACGGTCCCCTACTACATCTGTACAGAGCTAAGCTGAGTAAATCATTCTATAAAGACAAATCGGTGCTTTATATTGCAGTCATTCACTGATGGGACACACATGAGGGGTTCAACGTCTTGCCCAGGGACACTTTTCATGTCCCACAGGACAATTGCTCTACCCACTCAGCTACAGCAGCCTCCCAATGAAAGTCTTATAAAGTAATCACTGTGTATACATCCACAGCTGATTAACTTATATAGTCAATCAATTTCAAGATGGCTGCCACCAGTAATCAACCTGAGATTTTATTTTTTTTTATATAACTCGTCAAGCGTGTTTTACAGACAAAGGTCAAATTTGGTGAGGATTCGGAGGACGGAACATTCCTCGAGAGCTTTGCTTAAAACGTTGCCATTAAAACCCGCTGAAGTTGGCCATCTTGAATCCGGTTGACTAAGACGTAAACCAGATGTACATCTAATGATAACTTCGAGAGTTTCATTAAAATATATTTACTTGTCTATCAGATACTTTGCTAACGGAAACAAACGTTCTTCCCTTCATATCAGCAGGTGATGAATTACCCCAGATCGGCATCAGCTCATTATTTTAATGTCTGTCCTGTTAGTTGAAGAAAAAAATGTCGATTTAGAACTTCTTCTGTCGCTGCTCGATGCTGCTCCTTACAGCTGGGAGAATTTGTTCCGTACACAAATCCCCATCCTCAAATGGCTTTAGAGAGAAAATGTCACAGTCAGTCACTTTGCTTGACCCCGGGCTAATTCTCCCTGCAGTCCTGTTCCACTTGACAGGCGTTGCTCCAAAAACCACTTAAAAGTATATTTTCATTTTCTGCTTTCCCTCATTAGAGCTATGAAGGGATTAAGTGCAAGAAGGCGTTCACTCTGGAGACAGAATATACAGCACGCCTCTCACTCCAGACTCCTTTTATTTCATTTGCTCCCACCCCAACTCTCCCCAACATTATGCCAAAACAGCTTCTGATATGTGTATCATAAAATCCTCGCTGGTCATAAATTATTACATCCAGAACTTCTGTGATCGAGCAAGATGGAGTTTTAAAAGTTTGAATAATTAAAAGCGTTTTATCATCAATTGGAACTCCTCTGTGTCTGCAAAATGTAGGGTTTTTTTTTTTATACACGCAGTCAGACCAGTTTTCTGTTAGCCAATCATCAAACTGCTAGAGAAGCTGGTGGACAGCTCACAGAGGCACAACAATGCTTTCCGTTGCCTTGTTCTAGTGCTTCTTTATACTTTGTACCATCACTAAAAGGGTGGAAAATTGGCTAGCAAAGTATAAAAGCAAACTAAATTGAGTTTTTTTTTAAAGGTTGTGAACAACTGCTGTATTTGCATGACCTTCAGTATTTCCCCTACCATTATACAAGCAGGGCGCCCCACCTAAAGAACCGAACCTGACTTAGTGGTATGCAATACAGACATGCTAGCTAAAAAGCTAGAGGTAGCGCTCTGTTTGCCTCTTGCTGAGCCATGCAGTGCCGTGGTGTAACTATTCAGGCAAACAATTGTTTGTACAGTATATCTCTAAAATGCCATCAGTTTTGCTAGACGTGGTTATTTACATGAATTTCTGTGGTTATTTTAAAGTGCAAAACAGCAGCAGCTACATGTAGCACTTCAAGCATAGCTTGGGGGACAACCAGCAGAAATATCTCATTTCTGCATAAAACTGTGCAACAGGTGAAAGAATGCATCTGTATTTCTGTGTTCTAAGGATCTGGAGAAGACTTGCACAGGCAACAGTCCCATGTTTACTTTAAGTTACACATACGTACAAAATAACCAGCACTGGGTCACAACTGCCTCCGCCATGCGTTCACAGTAATGGCGCTGGGCGTCAGTCGAACATACATTTTCGTCAGTGCTTGGCCACACCTCCCAGGAGTCGTTGCCACCGTCGACGAATGGGAAATCCTATTCTACTTCATGTGACCAGCTCTCAACCAGTGAAACCATCTTGTTTTCCAAAAATGGTGGCTTTTTGGGATTTGTAGGCGTGGAACTAAAAACTACATTTCCTACCAGAAACGAAACCGGAAATCAGATCTGCCTCATTTTAACACAATATTATTTCATTAGAATATTATATTAGCTTAATGAAATGTGTGGATATTTGTATTTTGTTTTATTTATTTAGTATGATATCGTATTGAAACACAATCTGATTTCAGTTTCCGGTAGTGAATGTAGTTTTGAGTTCCACGCCTACAAATCCAAACGTCCATGCACACACCATTTTAGAAGATGGCGAGGTTTCAATGGGTCACATGATAGGATAGGGCTTCCCATTGTCAACGGTGGTGACTCCTCCTGGGAGATATGGCCAAGCTCTGAAGAAGATGCGTGTTCCGTCTATGCTCAGGGCCATTTTGCTTGTGACCACATGGGGAGGTATTAATGGCCCGGGGCTGGTAATTTTTGTACCTTACATGCGTGTATAATAAACCTTCTGAAATGGATGACGATCACTTTTCCTGAGCCTGCTTCAGACATGAACAATAGCTAACAATATACTATAAAAATGAATAACTAAATAAACAAACACATATAACTAGGCCTGTCACAATAACAAATTTTTCTGGGCAATTAATTGCCTCAGAAATTATTGCGATTAACGATAATATTGTTTGAAATTTGATAATGAGTTATTATTGCCAAATTTAAGAAGAAATGTTGGTTAATTTGTTTTGCGTGTAGTACCGTTTTGTGACCACCTGATGGCAGTATAAGACTGTTTGAACCAAAGGATGGATAGTGAGGGAGGAGCAGCGTGTCTCTAAGAAAAATGGGAGTGAGGCCCCTTGATGTGACATGGGCTGTATCTCCTTCCTTTATTAGGTTCTCAAAACAGAAAAACAACTTTTTAGATGAAGGCACGGGTTTTAACAGTGAATTTTGGAGCTTCAACAAGACGGAGGTTCTTTTCTCGAGGTCGACCCGTTAGCTTAGCTTCTCAGCTTAGCTGCTTTTAATGATCAAAAAATTTGATTTTTGAACGGTTAAAATAGATTTTAAAGAGAAGAGAAAGGGAGGGGTCAGTGAAGAGCACCAGAGTTGAACCTTTTGTCATCCAGTGTCTTCAGTAGAAAGAGAGAGATGAAAAAACAATAAAGCCGATAAATATGAGGTTGATAATTTTCATTTATCATGCACGTAATTGATTTATTGCTTATTGTGACAGGCCTACATATAACCACACATTTCAGTAAGCTAATGTATCATTCTGATAAAAATATACTTCAAATGCATTCACATTAACCACTAATATTTTTTTAGGTTTGAGTTGGTGTAAGTCAGTGTCTCACTGCTCCCCTCCTGACGGCGTCCCCAGAGCAGATCAGCCCTTAGCAAAAAGTAGTTTATTTAAGTGTACTACAAATATACTTATTTTACACTAAAAATGAGGAGGTGTACTTGAAGTTTACTTTATTTGATATACTTAAAAATAGTATAAAAATGTCCCAATTTAGTCCAAACAAGTATTAAATCAGTATACTTTCTAGTACACTACAAGTATGGGTGTAGTATACTTGATATACTTATACTTAACTTAAAGTATACTTGCAAAAATGAACTTCAGATGTACTACTTTTTGTTAAGGGATGTCAACACAGGCTGAGCGTGTGACTCCAACTGGGGCTCACCCCACTCCTCAGTTCACCAGATAAAAAATGTAGAATTGTGACATTTTACTGCAGCTGGCTGAGCAATAACAGAACTTCAATTGTGGGGGCATCTGCACCACACTACTACTACTAATAATATAAAGTGGAAAAACTATGATAAGCTGCAAGATATCAATTGTTCATAACCTTTTTAGTGAATCTCGCTTAAAAAAAAAAACACAACTTCCTTTAAGTGAAAACTACTTCTTAGAAAAAGACATACTTCACTTCCTCATAAGGCCAATTTCATGCCCTGTTCCCTCGACTGCAGGGTCATTCTCAAAAAGACATCCCGCTGAGGGTGCGCTGGATGATGATGCATGTACTAAAAACTTGTAACGGAGCTTGTTTTCCCCCTCAGGCGCTCCGCCCCATCCTTAACACAAAAATACAGTCACACATGCTCAGCACAAACCCCAGTGAGTTGTGTATTATTAGCAGCATTTCGAGCTCGCTTCGACCCTGCAGCAAAGACAAATAGGGATCCTCTGTGTTACCGGATAACACGACCAAAACAGGCAGAGAAAAGATTTTACAGCAGATTTTTTGAAAGTGTCTGAATGTGTGTGTGCTGTATCCTCAACAGAAACGGAGAAAGAAAAATAAAATCTCAGTGGCACCTTATATAAAAGATCCACCCCCTCTTTGCCCTAAATTGAATTTTCTAATCTGCTACTTGCCCCCTCGTTCCTTGTTCCTCCTGCCTCGGGCTTTGGCAGTCGCTGTATACTTTATCCTCAGATAACAGTGGCATCAACCCACCCACTTCCACTTGTTCTGTCAAAAAGCACACAAATATCTTATTCTGTCACAGTTTTAAGAACTTCAAAGTGCATGTACATTCATGTACCCAACTGTAGAGGATGTGACTAAGACAAATTCGTTGTGTCATGACACATGCTGCACAGCGTCAGAATAATTAAAAATGAGCAGCCTACACGCCGATCTAGGCTTTTTATGTTCTTCCCTGCAACTTTGTACATAGAAAGCAATGAATTAATACAGCACAAGAGTGGGAGAAGAACTTCTTAGTAATGAATCAACAGAAAAACGAGTTTAAGCGTTGTAGGATTAGTACTGTTGCTCCACGGCGATGTCTTCAAATAGAATCTCTGTTCTGTATAAAAATGGTTCCTTTTGTCCTTGTATTCATTCGTTTTCTCTGGGTATACTAGCGGCCTCTTACAGTCCTAAAACAGCATTTAAAGGATAGTGGCCATGTGTTTCTATTGTATTTATCAAAGTAATAATGTGCTTGAGGCTGCCTCGTCTAAAGCTGAATTCTTCTATTGGCTTTTCCCTCTTCAGGGGTCTCCACAGCGAGTCCTCCTCCATCACACTCTGTCCTCTGCATCCTCTGTCCTCACTCCAGTTACCTCCATGTCCTCTCTAACTGCATCCATATATCTCCTCTTGGTCTTTTTCCAGGCAGCTGCATCCCAGCACCTCCTCTGGACATGTTCAAACCATCTCAGTCTGACCTCTCTAACTTTATCTCCCAGTTGTTCAACCTGTGCTGTGCCTCTCATGATCTCAGCTAATTAAGAGTTATCTTACTTCATCATGCTGAGACCCCTGGTCTTCTCTGCCCAGAGACGGACCAGTTATGACCCGGTTCTGTACGGATGAGTCGGGCCCAGCTGCTCTGAGTGAGCTACCCAGGCTGGCTTCCGTCACGTAGATTTGCACTTTCACCCATTTTTCACCATCAGAAACAGATAAGATCAATGACGTCACACAGTCACCCAACTGATACACTCTGATAAGCTGTGCTCCTGGATGTGAAGGCAGCGCCAAGGGACAATATAAGCAGGGGTATTATGTGACACGGGGCACTCCGCTTCCACTTCCGGGTTAAGACGATTTGGACGGACGCCTCAGCGCTGAACCTCTAACTTTCTCCTGCCTGTTGAACATTAAATTGGTAAAAAAATAAATTATCTCTCTTGATTTATTTGAGTTAGAGTGAGTTTCCTCCCCATCTGGGAATTAAATAACCAGATGCTGGTGGTGGGAAGTCGGACCGGTTTCAGGGACGGACCTGGTCTAGGTTCTCACAAAATGGTGCCGAAACCCGGGATCGAACCAGGGACCTTTATCTTATCCATCCTTGTCACTCCTAAAGAGAACTTCAGCATCTTCATTTCTGCCACTTCCAGTCTGTCGCCTGTCTTTTTGTCCATGCCACTGTCTCCAGACCATACAACATACCTGGTCTCACAACTGTTTTGTAAATTATCTTGCCTAGAGCTGAATTATGAAATCATTTTCATTTAGAGGCTTTGCAAAGGGTTTCAGTCACAACACAAATGCAACTCACAAATATATTGAAAGTATGAAAATAAGAGTCCAACATATGTTAACGTTTTGAAGTTTTCATGCGATCCATTAGCACTCAGTTTGTGTTGGGATTGACTTGGTTACAAACACACCAAATGTTACCAGAAAAATAAATTTTAAAAGTATCAAAAAAAAAAAAAAGTCAGATCCTATGGATGGATTCTTCTTGTTGAAACATTTCATCAGTCTGAGGAGCTGCAACAAACTCAGTCTTATAAATAGCACCTTCTCAGTGGATCATCCAGTTTGCAGGTGACGTCCAGAACTAACTGTTCACATGATAAAGGAGGACCATCAACCTAACGAACGATCGTTAGCACCCTGATGGCTGCTTGCTATTCACAGAGGGCTGAGTGATACTAGCAATAACAGCATTGTAAGAGGGGGACAGTTGGACACGGAGGCCTCCATCCCTGTTTAATGACGGACGGTTTCTCTTCACAAAGATGGCCTCCTTCACTCCTCTCTCAAACCATCGTTCCTCTCTATCAAGGATATGAACATCATCATCTCTGAACGAGTGACCGCTGGATTGCAGATGAGTGTAGCCTGCAGAGGCCTGGACTTATGATGTTGCTCTTCTGTGCTGGTCCATCCTTTTGGCTAGTGGCTGTGTAGTTTCCCCGATGTAAGACTGATCACCCTCCTGACACTGAACAGCATACACAACATTACTCTGTTTGTTCCGGGGGACTGGATCTTTGGGATGAACCAGTCTTTGCCGTAACGTATTTTGGGGTTTGAAAGCCACTGGGACGTTATGTTTAGAAAATAAACATCTCAGTTTCTCTGAAACTCCCACAACAAACTGGATTTATCTACCTGGATTATTGAGCATGCATCAGGAAATTTAAAAAGTAGATTTCACAATTAAAGACTTCTATATGGAATGAAACTAGCACTCTTTCAAGAAATGCACATCGATCACTGCCTTGGATGCCACAGTGTTAAAGTTTAATCAGTTAGAGCTCAATTTGATGGGAATGGCTCAGCTACTACCACACCAAATTTTAGCTTTACATCTTTGTAGTGATACCTGGAAGTAAGTAGGTAGGTAAGTCGATAGATGCTTGATACTAGATAGATGACCTCTGTTGTAGCTTGATGCTATATAAATAAACTGAATTGAATTAAAACCAATTTAAGTGATATAATTGAATCAGGAAATGTATGACTGTACTCAACTTCAGCAAAGGCCATGAAAACCCACACATGCACGGAGAAAACATGCAAACTACACACAGAAAGGTCCAGTTTCAAGTAATTCATACAAACACTGGTTTATGAACTTCTATCCAGCCAACAATCTCATTTTATACAAAGCTGATGTCCTGTTTCTGCAGTCCATTTCCAGAATTTGACGTTAATGACCAAAGTCAAAAATGACAACAATATAAACACGAACAGTGTTTGCAAGAACTGCTATAGGATTTTTAAGTTTGAAGTTTACTCCATTTTGGTCATGCCCCAGCTCAGACTGGCCATTAAATCATCAACTGGAGCAAAATTCAGCTTCGGTTTTCCAAATTGTAGTCATTGATGGAGTTCTCTACAACAGGAACAATGTAACATTTCCACAGATCCCCACTTCTAAAAACTGAAATTAGCACTTTGAGGTATGTAAGCTGTAAATGCTGAGCTCTGTGGGCAAATAATTACAACTGAATTATCCAGTCCATGTAATGGTTTCAACTAGTTGTGCAGGTAAAATTAAAGTAAGCATTTCTTTGTTGTAACTTTATACGATACAACAATCTTCTGCTACAAACTGTACGAGGGTTGACGACTTTTTTAACAGAGGAGTTCAAAGTCTTACCATCCTGATCATTGTATCCCTTACATGGTGTTTTCAGCTGAATGTCACATTGCTAGCATCGTTTGTTAACGGCTGCATACGACACTGTCACAAGCAGATGCAGAAGTGCACTAATTGCACCATATCACCCTCTGGCAAGTGTCAACAGCCACTCACGAAGATGAGAATGGAAATAAAATGATACATCCTGCAGCTCTTTGACATTTTGTTAATATTAAGGCATATTATAAAAGTCAGTCAAACCTAATTTGGAGCACATAAGCACATGTTTAATGAGAAACTTCAATAATAAGAATTTATAATTTATGGTTTTCATTGGCATTTAGGGACGTTAACTATGAAATGTGCATTTTGGCCAGTTATTTAAGCTGGAAAAAATATAATTCGATAGATTTCTCTGGTCTTTTGGCTGACCATAAATGAAAGTGAAACAAGAGAAGGAGTTCAGGTATCTTGACATTTTAGTAGTGAGGTAAGAACGGGGCGTGAGAGTGACATGATGGGGCTTCTGCAGTATGAGCTCAGAGGCAAAGCTCTGTTCATGTTCCTTGCCTCACCTGTGGCCATGAACTCTGGGTAGTGACCGAAAGAACAAGACTGCAAATACAGATGGTTGAAACAAGATTTCTCCGCAGGGTAGCTGGACTCTCCCTTAGAGATAGGGTGAGAAGGTCACTTATACAGAAATGACTCCGTGTAGAGACGTTTCTCTCCACATGGAGAGGAGCAAGTTGAGGAGGTTCAGACATCTGGTGAAGATGCTCCTTGGGCACCTCCACAGGAAGGTGTTCCAAGCATGTGCAACTGAGAGGAGACCCCAGGGATCACCTTGAGAGGTGACTGTGGAAAGAAGTCTGGGCTTCCCAGAACAAGAAGACAAAATAAAACATGTTTTAAGGTCCAACAAAGTTAAGTCAGGTCCTGTGGACGGTTTGTTTTTGTTGAAACGTTTCGTCTTTCATCCAAAAGACTTCAACAGTCCAAGGAGTCGCAACAAACTAAGTCTTATAAATAGCACCTTCACATAGTGGGTCAACCAGTTTGATGACGCTCAGATGGTTCAAACTGGTTGGGTTGGGTGCTGGATGGCCAGGACAAACTTTCGTCTTTCATGTTGCTGGATGAAAGACTAAATGTTTCAACAAAAAGAAACCGTACAGAGGACCTGACTTAAATTTGTTGGGTTTCTCTACCTGGATAATTGAGCATGAACCAGGATGTTTTGAGGTCCACTGAAGTATGGCAGCCACCACACCTGACTGACCATGTTGAAAAATGTCATTTAGTTTTCCTAATCCTGGATGTGGTGCCGCTGCACAATACAATCATGTCTGAGTTGATACCAATTCTGTCATTTCCTGGCATTATCTCAATATTCTGAGTAACTAAACAAACAGGAACCAGACATGGCCCAAAGCATGTTGCACCACCTCATCTATCAAGCATGGAGGTGATTCTTTTATGACATGGACATGTCTGGCCCAAAATAGAACCGTCAAGCTGGCATTTGTTGAAGGTTTCACTGCTGAGGGCGGCGGCACAAGGAATGCAGAGGTGTGCGCTCAGGTTCAGTCGAGTGCAGTTAACAGCATTTCACCCCTCAGTAAGACAGAATGCGTTCAGAGCAGCTGAAAGGGTTTTCAATTTCAGTATGGGCAGAAATGACTCAATTACCAGATCTGGTTGTTGCAGATGGACATTTTCTCAAATCCGACAACATTGGGAAGCATCAAAGAGGAAGAATTTTGAGCCATTATTAGAAAAAAAAAATAAATAAATAAATATATCACTATATATATATATATATATATATATATATATATATAGATATATATATAGCGACTTAGTTCGCTGTGGTGACCCCTAAAATAGGGAACAGCTGAAAGAAGAAGAAAAAAAATATAACAAAATAAATTGTATTTAGTGCAAAAAAGCAGTGTGAATGCTTATTACAGAAGAACTTGCTGGAAAAAAGCTGAAGTTAGCTAAAAAAAAAGGCTGAATTGTAGCTGAAATGGAAGAACAAGCCTAAATTAGCAGAAGAAAGCAGAAAGAACATGTTTGCTGAATTGCAGAAATCGGCACACAAAAAAAAAAAAAAAATCAGCTAAGAAATCTAAAATTAGCACATCTAAGTAGCCAAAAAGGCAGAAAGAAGCTTCACCTATCAGAAGAACAGATCTGAAATGAGCTTAAAAAAGTGGAATTACCTGAAAAATCTAAAATTTGCTTAAAAACAGCTAAATAATAACTGAAATAGCAAATAAAGCTGAAAATAGCAGAAAAGGCTAAAAGGAGCATAAGCTGACATATAAATAAGTTAATGGGGCTGAGAGTAGCAGAAATCACCACGAAAACTTGACTTTACCTGAAACTGGCTGAAATTAGCTAAAAAATGCTACAAAGATAGCTGAAATTTAAAACAAGCTTAAATTATCACAAGAAAACAGAAATAACACATATTTGCTGAATTAGGTATAAATAAGCAGAAATCAGCACAAAATCAAGAAATCAGCTAAAAAAGCTAAAATTTGCAAAAAGAAACATCGAAGCAGCAGAAAAAGCAGAAAGAAGCTTAAACTACCAGAAGAAGTTGTAAAGATCTGAAATGAGCTTAAAAAAGTGGAATTAGCTGAAAAAGCTAAAATTTGCATAAAAACAGCTAAATATTAGCTGAAATAGCAGATAAAGCTGAAATTAGTAGAAAATGCTAAAATGAAAATAAACTGAAATTAACAAATAAGTTAACTAGGGCAGCACAGTGGCACAACTGGTAGAGCAGCTGCCTCTCAGCGAGAAGGTCCCTGGTTCAAACCCCGGTCCAGGGGCCTTTCTGGGTGGAGTTTGCATGTTCTCTCCGTGCAGGCATGGGTTTTCTCCGGGTGCTCCGGTTTCCTCCCACAGACCAAAAACATGCATGTTAGGCTGATTGGTAACTCTAAATTGTCCCTAGGTGTGAGTGAGAGAGTGAATGGTTGTTTGTCTCGTTTGTCTCTATGTGTCCCTGTGATGGACTGGAGACCCGTCCAGGGTGTCCCCCGCCCCTCGCACAGTGATTGCTGGACATGGGCATTGGTGACCCCCGTGACCCAAAATGGAAGAAGCGGGTAAAAGATAATGGAAGGATGGATGAAGTTAATTAGGCTGAGTAGCAGAAATCACCACAAAAACTTCAATTTATCTGAAAACGGCTGAAATTAGCTAAAAAATGCTACGAAGGTAGCTGAAAATTAGAACAAGCTTAAATTATCAGAAGAAAGCAGAAATAACATGTTTGTTGAAAGAAGCAGAAATGAGCTAAAAAAAGTGGAAATTATCTGAAAAAGTTTAAATAAGCAAAAATGCAGCTGAAAGTAGCTAAAAACACAGAAAGAAGCTGAAATTACAAGGAAGCGGAGAGCGCACAGGCTGAAAAAAGTTTTAATGAGTGCAAAAAATGTGGAATTAGCTGAAAAAGCTTAAATTAGCATAAAAACAGCTAAATAGTAGCTGAAATAGCAGACAATGCTGAAACTTGCATGAATAAGCTCAAAGGAGAAGAAAGAAGTTAGAAGCAAAAAAATGTTGTAGTTAGCAGAAAAAATCTGAAACTAGCACAAAACAGCTGGAAAAATACAGCTGAAATTAGCTGAAAGTAGCTGAAAAAAGTTTAAATTTGTACAAGGAAGCTGAAAGAAGCTGAACCATAACAAAATGCGAAAGGAGCAGTAAAAGGTTGTAAACAGATTTAAAGATTTGAAGGATATAAAATGAGCTCAATTCAGTTTCTATGAGGAAAAAAAGGCAGAAAAAGCTAAATATTTCAAAAAGCTAAAGTTGCACCAAAAGTCATAGCAGGATTATCCTGAAAGAGCTGAATGTTTTGATTTATGATTTGTTGAAAAAGCTGAAAACGGCGGGAAAAACATAAGGAAGAAAAATGGATCCGAATAGTGTGATTGCTCCATAAACAAGTGAAAGTTTCTGTTGGTTAGTGGTCTGTCTCAAACTTTGTCAGAAAACTGATAACTTCAAAAAATATATACTAATTACAAAGGAAGGCAAAGTACTTTGATCAAACTTTATTTTGAAATATTTCTGTTATTTACAGTGGAAGTTTTGCCAAATGCCCCACGGCTCACGAAGACTTTAATTGAATGACTGAAAACTCCTCAAGTTTTTCATAAACTGCAGCAGAACTACATTATGAACGAATAAATAAATAATATGTGCATTAACAAATAGTAATGAATCACTGAAAAGACTTTCATCCTGATTATTCCAATAATAAATGGCCCATTCATATGTAAATATTTTTCCTGCTGTTGTTAAAGCTTCCTTTACTCAACCTGTGGCCAAAATTCTGTCCAAGTAAAATATTTGGGGAGCAGAACTATTTATACTCGCCTGTAATATTAATCATCTCCCAATGCTTTGTACAGCATCATAACAGGACTGCAGTTAATTTCAATAAGTCAGCGTATACAGATTTCGATTTCCTTTAGGGATTTAATGAGACGGCATCTGAAGGAAACGCACAAACTAAGAAAAATAAGTTATAATTTGTCACATTATTGGCTTTGGATCTATTTAATAGGAATAAACAGGAGGCACTGAGGACTTGCTGCACCATATAACAAAATAACCGATCTGTCTGTTGGTTCCCTCGTGTCACTTTGGTAAATGAGTTATTCACACTCATAAAAAATGATTAATTGAACTGGCTCTGACCACAAACAACCCATGAAATCTAATCTATGGTGACTTTCTCCTCACTGAATACTTTACCATTTTAATTTATGATTATATTTCAGCTATAGTGTAATTATTTTTTAAGATATCCGTTCAATTTCTAATGGGAAAATGGAAGTCGCTGGTACAAAATTAGAAAATACCACCAGTAAGATACAATGGCCGTTGTTTTTCAAGATGGAAAATACAAATATTCACTCATAGACTGAGCATTAGTCATTAGGTGCAGAAGAAATGTCCGATGCTGAGATAAGGGATCAGCAGGAGGCCTATGATCAAAAACAGAACCTGTGTTGATTATTCTTAACAGCGGCCCAGAAGACACATGATAAAAGACAGATTATTTATTTTGCCCCAAAACCTTACATATATATTTTTGGTACTGGTACAATGCACAGCAGGGCTGCACAAACAAACATTTTCCAGCCTAAGAGGGGAAACACAGTGACAGCTGTCAGTTGAGATTCATACATTTAAATTCTACTACAGAGGCTTGAATATGATATTGGGATTACAGGAACGGCTCTAAAATGGTTTAATCCGCATGTATTTATCTTATGGATTCCAATTTGTAAATGTAAAAAATTAATCATACGCCAAAGTTAATCATGGAGTTCCTCAGGGTTCAGTGCTTGGACCAATACTCTTGATCTTGTATACGCTTCCATTAGATAACGGTATTAAACAGCATGGGATAAATGTTAATTGTTATGCTGATGATACACAGTTATAATGGCCCATAAAACCCAATGACTCCAATCAGCTAATTAAGACTACAAGCATGTCTTAAAGACATCAAAACCTGGATGAACCTAAATGTTCTGCTTTTGAACACAGACACGACTGAGGTTTCAGTTTTTAGACCTGAGCATCTTAGGAATGATTTTTTCAGTCTTTCTCCCTCCTTGGATGGCATTAATCTGGCCTCCAGCTCTAATGTTAAAAATCTTGGTGTTATTTTTGATCAGGACACGTCTTTTATCCCCAACATTAAAAACGTTACCAGAACCACCTTCTTCCACTAAAATTAGAAACATCTGATCTAAAAATGATGCAGAAAAACTGGTCCATATATTTGTCACGTCTAGACTGGACTATTGCAATGGTGTAATATCTGGGTGTCCAAATACTTCTTTACAAAATCTTCAGTTAATTCAGTTTTAATTCAATTCAGTTTATTTATAAAGCGCCAAGTCAAACAAAAGTCACCTCAGGGCACTGAACAGAAACATTAATTTATAAAAATAATAATTTAACATTATTTATCTGAGGAGCAGACTGCTTTGAGTTTAATTCCATCACAGAACTCTCATCTTGAGCAAGCATGAAGGCGACAGTGGAAAGGAAAAACTCCCTAAATCCAAAATGTTAATCCAAAATGCTGCTGCCAGATTCTTAACTGGAGTTACTGGGAGAGATCATATCTCTCCAGTTTTAGTTTCTCTCCACTGGCTCCCTGTCAAATCCAGAATCGAATTCAAAATCTTACTTCTAACCTACAAAGCTCTCAACAACCTAGCTCCATCTTATATTCAAGGTCTTATTGCTCCATTTTTTTCCCCAACACAGCACTTCGCTCTCAGACTGCAGGCTTACTCGTGGTTCCTAGAGTTTCCAAAAACAGAATGGGAGGAAGATCTTTCAGTTCTCAGGCTCCTCTCTTGTGGAACCAACTTCCAGTTTCTGTCTATGAGGCTGACACATTGTCCAGTTTAAGACTTTCCTTTTTGATAAATCCTATAGTTAGGGTTGGACTGTTATACTGCTATAGGCTTACACTACTTGAGGACACATTGACCACATTTCCTTAAATGATTTGCTAAAAATGAACAGTTTTCATTTGATACTATTTCTCTCTTAACATGTGAATCTTGACCTGCCATTGTGTATCTATTCCTACCAAACCCAGCCGGTTGAAGCAGATGGCTGTTTTCCTTTCCACTGTCGCCTTCATGCTTGCTCATGATGAGAGTTCTGTGATTCAAAGCAGTCTGCTCCTCAGATAATTAATGTTGTTAATTTACTTTTTATATTTGTGAATGTTACCCTGAGATTACTTCTATTGTGACTTGGCGCTTTATAAATAAACTGAATTGAACCAAATCCATGCGTATTCTTCAGTTTGTCAGAAAGTGAGAGGGCTGAAATAGTAAAAAGAAAAAAAATTCCTCCTGAGCAACAAGAACAGATGGTCGGACCAAGTGGGACCCCAAGTCCACATCATGAAGTCTGTCTGACATCACATGAAACGATAGATGCAACCAAGACGGCTGGAATTCTCCGGGGGATCTGGGGCAAGTTCACCAAGAAACTTGGACCGCTGGATTTTGAATTAGCCCTGAAGCACCAACCGTGCCTGAGAAATGCCTGTTCTGCACTTCAAATCTTCTTAAAAAGCACATGGCCTTAGTTTTAAAAAGAATCGTCACATCAAGGCGTTTTAGATCATCATAAAAACTTGCTTTACATGAACCCACAGAGGAGACGAGCCTAAAAAATTAATGATCCATATGAGCACACCTTTCTGTTGGCTCAGAGTGGATGTTTAATGTTTAACTGCACCAGTTTGGCTGGCGTCATGGATTTTACCAGCACCACGTGTCCCTCCCTCTCCCACATCAGCAACTTGGGGTATTATATGTGTCGGACGAGACAAGTGGCGGTGTAATAACTGGTTCATCTTTAATGGATGCTTCACAAACTTTGATTATCACCGTGGGGATGTCTGACTCCTCACAAACGTTAAAAGCAAAGTTATGCTACTGCATAGGAAACTTGTCTTGTGTTACATAAACATGCCCAAAGAAATAACACGTGTTTTCGTAAAATCACTGCAGCTGATCAAATCCTGTCAGATCTGTGTGCATTGCGGCCATCTTCAGTTTTACACTGTTGCAGCGCATTCGGCTTTAATCAGACAGTTTGATTGTGTTGGGCATTGCTTAATGTTCATTTTAATCCCTGGACTGAAGTTCAGGAAAATGAATTTCGTGTTTAGAGCCTTGATGACTTTTTGATAGCAAAGTGCAGCAGCTGGAATGTGACTCGTGCGATCGCATAGTAATGTAATTTTACTGGCAGAAGTTACACGTGAGAACTGTCTGACAAATCCAGTCTTTATGTAAGAAGCAGCTCTTTAGACGAGTTCTGCAGAAAGGTTATAAACTATTAAGCTTATTGGATGCAGTAAGCTCTTAAGACAAGCTAATGGCAACGTCAAGCAAGAACAAAGAGGATTGCTGCCATCTTTAAAAACACTGATAAAAATTATATATTTGCAATAAAGGCAAATATCATTTTCTAAACTTTAACATTAGCAGTCATTAGCATGCACGCTTGTGGTACTTTGCACAAGTAGCAGTACTCGCTATGACCCCATCTGTGCAGGATCGTCATGGTATTTCTGCAAAACTGACAGTAGTGTAAACATTTTAGCACTTAAATAAACTACCATTTAACAGTTTTGACTAAAATATGTTTGTTTGCAGCAGTCCTCTTTGGTTTTGGCCTCACTTGGACTGGCCTTGGCTCACCAGTCTGGGCAGATTTACACTGGGAGTCCTTTAGAATATTGAATTATTCTGTCTTTGACAACTAAACTGTTTTTAAACCAGCGCAAGGTGAGGTGTGTCCCACGCTTACAAATCATCCTGAATGCAGTCTTTTCCTCATGTTGTGTGAAAACTCAGTGGGATTGATTCGTTGGGCTCTAAGGTGATTAAGACTTTTAGGATCTGAGCCAGTCATACATAGAAAAGGGCTGGTGTTGGTTTGTGGAGACTGAAAGGATCATTTTTAGGTCCAAACCATGATTCTACCATATTTCAGCAAGAATCACGATTGTTGACGTTTTTAATGTAGCCTGAAGCTTTGAACTGATTCAGCTAACAGCTGCTGTAGATGAAGATCAGACGTGGGCTACAAATGGCTCGAGGGCCAAAAGGGGCCCTTGGACAATCGCCATCCAGCCCCCAAAAATCTTCATTTAAAGGAAAACAACTCAATAAAACTTGTATTTTTTTAATTTGTTCAACCTTTATTTATACAGATAGTCTCACTGAGTCATGAGGACTCATTTTTAAAAGAGAGACCTGTTTTTGGGAGCAGAAGGTGGGGGTTAAGGGCCTTGCTCAAGGGCTCAGAATGGGTAAAATAAGGGTGGAGGCAGGTGTGGGTGTTTCACCTTTTCCACCCATATTTTGATGTCAGTCCGGGGAGTTGAACCGGCAACCTTCCAATCACAGGCCCACCTTCTCTAACCTCTGTGCCATCACTCCCCTTTATTATTATTAATTATCCCATTTATATCAATGATGTTAGAACAAAAGTTTTAGCCCTTACCAAAAGTTTTGTCCAAGATGTTTAATTTAAACTTCCTGAAGTTGTTTCCAGAACTAGACTGAACCTTAAAGAGGTTAAAAGCAACACGTATCTTTATTAACTTGTTCATTATTTGCATAATTGTGCTAATACACAAGAGCCAGTTAACAGAAACATGTTTAATATTCCCAAAGAGTGTTCGGGGCGGGGGCATAAGCTACAAAAAGAAGCAGCCTGGAAATAAAGTGTTAGTAAATACCTCTAGTAAACAAGTTCAGTCAAAGACAACTCAACTTGAGATTCTCAAAGACTTTTCTCATCCAAGCAGCCTTCAATATAAAGCTGATAGATGCTTTGCTTCAAGCTTATGAACCAGTTGTGGTCTATTCATCATGCAGTGGTTGCACTCGCATGCAAATCACTGTCACTCCCGTTCCTCCTGAGGGTTGTTCGGGTACCCTTAACAGATGAGTCATGAGATGAATAGCCGAGCAGTTTTTAAACTTGAAAGTTTGCATCATTTTCAGTTTTGAATTGAAAAAGACTCAAATTTGAAGCAGTCAAGAAGAAAAAATAAGTCCAGTTTTCATCGGTTTATTAAAAGGTTGCAGCAAATTTTAACCAAGAAGTACAACTTCAGGTAACTTTTCACTGCAAAAAAAAAGTTTCAAATATCATGTTTTGTATGTTTTTTTTTAATTAAATCAAACAAGGAATGGAATAAATCGTGTGCAAATTTAAAGATATGCACAAAGTTAGTCTTTTTTGATAACAAATGCTAATGAGAAACAGTTGATCACCTAGTTTTTTTCATGCACGATGTTGAAGACGATAGGGAGAATTTATTGCATCCGAGATGATATATACAGATAGAGACTTATAGGAAATATCCGATGCTCCTAATGGTGTCATCCATCACCAACATAAATCACAACCATCGTAAGTCATAATGCTCAAGCGCAGATAAACGCTCATGAGCAAGCACTCATAAATATGCTCACAGGGCGAGCCGTTTCATCAGGGCTGCGCTCGGTTTGCTCTCAGCCGCAACTCACTGGACCAGATTTCCTCCGGGACATTCCGGAGCGTTACCTTTAGACCACAGTGTTCATGTCTCCTTTAATGCGCACACAGAAAACTGCTCTCGTTTTAGCTTCAAAGAAATAAAGAGCAGCTTACTCTCACTGGCCCACTTAGCTGTGGTTTAGTAAATCCTGCTGCTAAACACTGAGCGTAAAGGGCAACTCCCCGACGGACTGTCATTTTCTCCTCACCTTGATATAAAATCATTACCCAACTGTACGACACTTTCTGTGTTTTTCTGCAGTAAATAAACTTAAATCCAAATCTAACTGGATGAATGGGTTTATAAACAGTTCAGCCTTTATTCTGCTGAACATGCAGCAGTTTCATGTGACACTAATGATTCATTAGTGAGATTTTCATATCTATTTTTCCCCTTCGCTGATATCCTGCAAACTTCACCGCCAAGGCAAAGTTAGCGTTTAAAAATCTCAGTCATAAAGTATGGCTCGAGGTGAAATAGTGCGCAAGCTGTCAAGATTATGTATTCATGTATTCATGCTCTGAGCACCAGTATTAATCTGGGTACATATTATTTATGTATTATAAAAGAAATGGAAATGCTCCAACTGAGGAGAGCGTTTGGTGCGTTTCATTTTATATTACTGGCTTTAAAACATTTGGAGAGGTAACCACGTAAAGTCTAGTCCTGTTTAAAAACAGACAATTCAAATGAAGTTTCCCCACGATACAAATATTGATCTTTAATATGATATAATCTGTACTCAAGCCTGGTTCCTGTAACTCTGACTAATAAATCAGCTGTTCAGCTTTATTTAAATTAAAAAACATTTTCTGTCAATTTGTAATATCTTGTGGTGTCAAAAAAAACTGCAGGATCTCTTCATATAAATGCATAAATAAATGCAGTGAACATTTTTAGTGTTCTTTCATAAAACCCCAAAACTATAATAGTTGTAATTATAATAATAATAAAAATAATAAGCTCAAGTTTTAAAGTATGAATGACTGCACTGAGTCCAGTCCCACTGAGTATCTTTCTGAATAATAATTAGAGTTATCTGTACAAGGAACCCCAAAACAAATCAAGGTATTTGGTATTCATCAAAGCAGCACGGTGGCGCAGTTGGTCAAGCTGCCGCCTCTCAGTGACGAGGTCGCCGGATTGAATCCCAGCCCAGGACCCTTCTGGGTGGAGTTTTCATGTTCTCTCCGTGCATGCTTTTGGGTACTCCGTTTTCCTCCCACAGACCAAAAACATGCATGTTAGGCTGATTGATAACTCTAAATTGTCCCTAGCTGTGAGAGAGTGAACGGTTGTTTGTCTCGTTTGTCTCTATGTGTCCCTGTGATGGACTGGAGACCTGTCCAGGGTGTCCCCCACCTTTCACACAGTGACTACTTTTTTCATTCATTCGACCTTTATTTATACAGGCTGGTCTCATTGAGCCACGAGGACTCATTTACAAGATGGACCTGTTCTACACAGAACACATAAAGTGCAGACAACAATAGCAACAAACAATAATAACAATAAAATACAGAAAAAATGCAGTTAAAATAAGAGTAGTGTATAAAACAATAAATCAGGGTGCTGTAAAAACAGGGTGAAATACTAAAAACGAGAACATATCTGCATTAATTTTTCTATAGACATTATCAAATGTTTGAAACCCCTTAAAGAAATCAAGGTGGACAACTTCAGTTCCTGTTGAAGGTGTTCCAGGTGCAGGAGCCGAGTAGGAAAAGGCCTTTTTGCCAAGTTCAGTCCACACTGAGGGAACGCTGCAGGTAATGATGTCCTGGCTGAGAGCGCATGTTGTAACTGCACTGACGAGGTGACATGTGGGAGGAGATATAAGAAGGTAGCAGACCAAGGAGGGATTTATAGATGAAAATGAACTGGACATGAGCATCAGTGACCCGAAAAGGAAAAAAAACGGTAAAGATGATGCATGTTTTAGTAGTTTCCCTGCTTTGACACACCTGATTTGAATCAATGGGTGACTAAAAGGCTTTCGTAGAACTGGAAGATGTAATGAAATCACTGAATCAGGTGTGTTGGAGCAGAAAAAAACAACAGGATGGTGTTCCTCAAGGACCAGTGTTCGGTAACCACTGCTTTACAGGGTAATTATTTAATCACATCCCCAGACCTTGTTTTGTTCATGACTTCAGGTCAAGCTGAATTTCTTATCCAATATAAATGTAATTTACTCAGAACTGATCACTAGTTTGTGTTGGCTGTGTGTCTTTTCACAATCTCTGTGGGGAAGGGTAGCTTCACACAAACGGGGCGGAGAAGTAGAACAGGGGGATCGGAGCGCAGAGTGGAACAAGCTGTGATCTCTTCAACGAAAGTACACACACAATATGTCTGCATTAGTTCCAGCTGTCCTGACGCAGAGCAGCCTAATTACACCACGTTGCTGCTTTACTAATTACAACTGTAATTAAAACACATGAAAGTTGCTCGAGTGGAAGAGTGACTCTTCTGGACATGCAAGATGGATTCTTAAAAGGAGCAGAATTAGGTGTTAAAAGTTTTTTTTATTTCTCTCAGAAGCAGGCCAGTGTTTGTAATTTTGTTGGTTTCTGTTGAGCTGGGTTGAAATTTTGGTATTAGCTAAAAAAAATCAAGCCTATAAAGGCTAAGGTGATACTTGCAGTATATTTAATCACAGATTTAATGTCTACTGCACAGTTCATAGAGTAAAAACTGTCAAATTTTGTAGTCAGCACGGTCATTGCACAATTAATTTGATAATACATTTGACCTCTTTCTCACTGTACTACAGTCATATTCCTTGGATTAATTAGGTTGGAATAAATAAAAATTTACTGCCAGTGTCTCCTACCCCATGTATGAAGCTGTTGCAGAACTGGAGAGCTCCTTCAGTGACAGACTGCTTCATCTGAGGTGCACAAGGGAGTGTTATCGTCGATCTAACAAGGTTAAGTCAGATCCTCTGGACAGATTCTACTTCTTCTCATGTTGAAAAAGAATCCGTTTTCGCAGGTCCTTCCTCCCAGCAGCTGTCTGACTCTTAAAACCATCACCCCTCCCAGCAAACTGTGTTTACATCCCTGCTGTCACTAGCACAGTTTTTCCATTTCTTGTAAATAGTCATTTTCTTTTTCTCTTTGCAAAAATACACAAATTATCCTTCTCAGTTGCACATTTCTTTGAATATGAGTAAACTACTTTTAATAACTGCACAGTATTTTTGTTCTTATGATGCACATTTGCCTCTAATCTTATTCATACTTTCAGTTTTTATATTTTTACCTTTGTGTGAATCTGCGTGCTTCGATTTGCCTGCCCATTTGCTACTGGTGCACCTAAATTACCCCACTGAGGGACAGTAAAGGTTATTTCTATTTCTGTTTATTTGTCTTTGCAGTTTGATATTGGCAGAGTTTAACGCTGTGCAGGACTTCTTTCTAACCGAGCATGAATTTAACAGCTGATGCATGTCTGTCCTTCATGACTTCAGTACCTAACTCAGAGTTACTTCTGCCCATAGAGCTACCTCACCAAGTGGTAATCTTTACTTTGCACTCTATAGATTGTTTTCTCAACGGTGATAAAAGCCATTTTTTGTTAACACAGGAGTTTAAGTGCTGGAGATTGAAAAGTAGGCGCATGCAGCAAGTAGTTCAAACTTCACTTTTTTCATCTCACTGGTTTACTTTTTACTCTGATTGATGTTGAACATGCATATTTACTTTTAGGAGAGAGAAAAAAGAAGCCTAGATCCTTACCAGTAAAAAAGGAATTCAAAATTGAATAGTAACCCATATAAAAAGCATTGCTATGCATTAAATAACTTACTAAATACCTCTTGTAGTAGCTCCCTTAAGTACTCTCCACAGAAGAGCATCTTAGAAAAGTCCTCTGCAGATCCTCCATCACTACATGAACTTTCAGTTGTCTTCCTCGTTCCTTCCTCAGGCAGCTCCATATTCTTTGGAATATTTTTTTGTAATATACCCACTATCTCTCCTCTGCATATGTCCAAACCATCTCAACCTGAGGTGCCATTCTGAATATTTTTAGTCTTGTCTACTCATCTCCTACTTGTTCAATTTTGTGTCTACTTGAGCTTCTTTTAAGCTTTTAGCTATTATTCTATGAAGTCACCTTTTGCGGCTTTTCTGTGAAGATTCCAAGGTTTTCCCAAGCCAGTGGAGAGGCAGTCTTTCCAGCCTGTCCTGGGTCTTTCCTGGTGTCTCTTTCCAGATGGACACGCCCGGAACACGTCCCTAAGGAAGTGTCCAGGTCTTTACCAGATACCTGAACAACCACAACTGGTTCCTCTTGACGCGTAACTTCCCACTTTATCTCTAAGACAGAGTTCAGCTACCCTGCAGAGAAAATGATTTTGATTGATTACATCTGCACTCTCCTTTCAGTAACTCCCCAGAGTTCATGACCATCGATGAGTAGGGATGTAGATCGACTGGTAAACAAAAACTTTGCCTTGCACCTCTTCACCACAATGAACTGGCACAGAGTCTGTCAATCGCACTTCATTTCTCCACTCACTAATGAACAAAAACCCTGAGATACCTAAATTCCTCCGCTTGAAGCAGAACCGTACTCCCAAACTAGAGAGAGCAATCCACCCTTTTCCAGCTGAGGACCACAGCCTCAAATATAAAGGTACTGATCCTCATCCTAGCCGCTTCACACTCAGCTGTGAATCGCTCCAGTAAGATGGAGATCACGGCACAATGATGCCAATAGGACCACAACAAAGACATAACCGTGATGCCACCAAACCGGACCTCTTCCACCTCCTGGCTGCACCGAGAAATTCTATCCAGAAAATTTATGAACAGAATCTGTGACAATGAGCAGCCCTTGTGGAGTCAAACCATCACCTTGAAGGGATCTGATTTAATGCTGGCAATGTGAACCAAACCCTTGCACCACCTGTATAGGGACTGAATGGCCCATAGCAATGGACTCCCAACCCCATAGTCACCAAGAACCCACCCCCACAATGAGTATCTGTGGACATGATTGAATATCTTCTCCAAGTCCACATAACACATGTAGCATAATTGGGCAAACTCCTATGCCCCCTTGAGGACCCTAGTAAGGTTAAAGAGCTGGTTCAGGGTTCCACGGGAACCTGCAATGTTCCTCCTGATTCTGTGTTTGGCATTATTTATTTGCTATTAATTTCCAGCCCTTTACCCTTCAGGCAGCACCATAAACACATACCCTTACAAAATAAAAGACACTATAAATAAATCTTGTCTTCAAAGAAAAAAAAAAAGAGTTACAAGTAGTTTTTGATTTTATTATTTGTGACAATGTGTTTTTGGACTGACTAGGGAGATGTATCTGTCAAGTAATCTAGTTTAAAACCACCAGGAAAAATGCCAGACTTTTCATCCTGCAGAGGAAATAATTATCTTTGCTAAAACACAACCATGATTTGTTTCTGGAAATCAAAAGCAAGCTTAAAAGAACTGTGGAAAAAAAAATCTTTGGAGGAGAAAAGACTTGATATCGGGAGTATACCTCACTGGGCTGCAAATGTAGGAGACGAGTGTCATTTACATTTGATTTAATTCTGTGAAGGTAAAACTTCACTTGCAGTCTCCTTGAATTCTGAGTGTCGCCAAACAAGTGACTTGCAACCTGTGCAGCTGTTTTTGTGTGTAGATATGTAAAACTGTATTCTGTGATGTGCATATTTTATTGACCAACTTCAATGCCCAGGACAACTGTGATAATACTGAGAGAAGCGTTGTTGTACAAGTCTAAGAAAGTTAAGTCAGGTATTCTGCATGGGTTAAAAAAATATATTGAAGAGTTTTGTCTTTTATCCAAAAGACTTTGTCAGTCTGAGGAGCTGCGCTAAACTCAGTCTTATAATTAACATCTAACATAGTGGACCAACCCTCTTTCAGGGATGAAGATAACAGCCTAACGACCGATCATTAGTGCCCTGATGGACTGCTGGCTTAAGGCATAAGCCAGCAGTCACTGTTTCAGGGAGGATGATGTGCACATCCTTGATAGAGAGGAATGTTGGTTTGAGAGAGGAGTGAAGGAACCATCTTTGTGAAGAGAAACCGTCCATCATTAAACGGAGCGGAGGCCTCCGTGTCCAATTTTCACCTTCTTACAATGCTGTTATTGCTAGCATCACTGAGCCCTCTGAATAGCAAGCAGCCATCAGGGTAGAGCTGTCATTTCTAACCCAAACCTGGAGCCCAGCCTCGCCCAACCCGGATTTGGACCAGGCCGGGCCATAATAATGTGCTTAATGTGCGGGCTGGGTCACTGTCTGGCTTTTTATTGCGTCAGGGGCGCGCACAGCCGACAATCCAATATATGCAAACATGGCTTGCCATACTACACCTGGCATACACTGCACGCTGACCGGCTAGTTGAAAGAGGTAAAGGTTCAGTTATGCTTCAGATGGACCACTGCCAGAAATCCATCAGCCCAAATGGACGTTCATTCAGCCTCTGCACTCAGCAGACGCGCGCGGCCAAACAGGTGAGATCACAAAATATCTGACATGTCAAAGCAGGGTCCAATGCAGGCAGAAGCAGGGGAAGCATTTCATGCGCTTTGATGGCTCCTCAGCTCCGATCGTCTGCCCCCTCAGCTGCACGCGTCCACCAACTGTTAATAATAGTCAGTAGTATAATCAGCCAACGCTTAATTAAAAATGTCGGGGGGGGGGGGGGGGGGTCGGACCTGTAATTACTGTTAATTTGTCGGATTGGGTGGGGTTTGGAAATGATGGCTATTGGCTGGGGCCAAGTTGGTTCAGATTATTTGGACCCGAGTGTAACTCTACATCAGGGCACTAACGATCGGTCATTAGGCTGATGGTCCTCCTTTACATGTGAATGGCTGTCACCAGCAGACTGGTTGATCCACTATGAAGAAGGTGATACGTATTTATAAGGCAGAGTTTAGTGCAGCTCCTCAGACTGACGAAGTTTTTTGAATAAAAGATGAAACGTTTCAACAATTTTTTTTAATCCAACCTGAGGACCTGACTTAACTTTGTTAGATTTTTCCACCTGGATTATTGAGCATGAATGAGGATACATTTGTCCATAAATTTCTCCAACAAGGCCCATCTTTATCTTAGTGCTTTACTTTAAAAGCTATAATACAAAGTATAATTACATTATTTCCATTATAGAAAATAAAAAGGTCCGTCAGTATCAGTGCATGCTCCATTACAGGTACAATGCTACTAATGATGTTTTTAGGTATTTTAATGGTAAAAACGCTGAATAGATACCGTTTTGCCCCAATTTATTTTAAATTGTGTCTGCCTGCCTTCCGAGTGGGCGGTGTACTTTTACTTTAGTGCCTCTGCTCTCGTGTGTTCGTGTTCACAGCACAGCCGGAGATTCGGCTGCGGTTTGTTACAGTTCTGTGCTCCGTTGCAATTGTCTAAGGTATGACAATTTGTGCAGCAGTCTTCTCTCACTCACATCCACCTGAGAGGAAGATAAAGAGTTGATTGAAGACTTGTCAGCCCAGTTGATAACGCTTAAATCAAAAGTTCTGCTCAGGGCACACTTGACTGAGCTTTGTGTTGCTGAGACATGCTTCAAACTGACAACAATCTCGGCTCGAGCGACAAAAAAGGCTGAGCCAGGATTATTTTGGAAATCTTTAGAAATTGCTTGTCCCAACAAAAGTCTGGTCTTATTTTGGTGAAACTACTTTTGGTTGACCTCTACCTGTGACACATAAAAACTCATAAAAAGTAAAGGAATGGTTTACTTGGAAGTAGACCTGAATGAGAAGGTTGACTGTGCCTCTGCATACTTTAGTTCAAAGCCCGGCGCTCTTAAATTAAAAGAAAATGTCAAAATCTCACTAATTTGCAACATTTCAGCAACTGTTCTGTGGGCAAACTCTGACATTTGAAGGTGCCGATGTATTCACCCACCATGGTTAGCTTATTATGGTCTGTGATCTAAATTCATCTTGTGAAATTTATTCTACGCTGCTTATAAAGTGGTTACTATAAATTACTTTAATGTTTGCTCTACTGGTGATGTAGTTTATTACATTTAGACTAAACTGTAGTTGCATTTACTCTAAACAGCTTACAGTTTAGTCATTTACTGGATGCATTCACCTTTAAAGATTTACACATTTATATCAAGATATTGCTATAAAACTTCTTTTTTTTTAAGTTGCATGCCATGCATATGGACATAAAATATTTTACTTGAGCTGTCATTTGCAAATTAAGAAAATCACGGTGTGCTTTCCTTTTAAAACAACAAAAAGCAGGGATGTTCAAATAATAAAGAACCTACTGTTCCTTGACATCATCTATGTGATATTTTGCTGACACATTTCACTCTGTTAGTCAATGGCCACATTTTAACAAATATCATTAATTAGAGTTCCAAGCATAGTTCAAGGATTACTCCCAGCTACTGCTATGCTAAACTTTAGCCAAGTATCTGTCAAATCAGCTGAATACTTGCCATTTTTGTGTTTACTAAGGTGGCTTAGCTATATCGAGACTAAAAGTTAAACAGTGGTAGATGGTTATCCAATGATTGAAAAACAAATCCATCCTCTAGTAACCGGCCACTTTGGCAATTTAGCTGCGGTGCGACGGCTTTAAGGAACGATCCTTTTGAGTCAAATCTTAGGAAATAATTTCTGGTTAGATGCAAGGTCACGTGGTGTGTGAGGTTTTAACATGTCTGAAATTTTCTGAGAAACTTGACTCTAAAACCTCTAAAGGTTTCAATTCAATTCAATTCAAAGTTTATTCATATAGCACATTTAAAAACAACCACGACTGACTAAAGTGCTTCACAAGAATCACAACATTGTAGATAAAAATATGATAAAAGAAATCAAATTGAGTTTAATAAAAATACAACTTTGATAAAAGAAGCAGTAAAATACCAATAAAACAATAGTACTAATAAAAACCAAGACAACTATTGCATATTTGCTGCGATTTCCCCAAAACTCGAGTCGGTCAGGTACTAATTTGAGTGAAGGCCGGAGAGAACAGATGTGTTTTCAGTCTGGACTTAAACTGATCTACTGACAGAGAGATCTTAACAGACAGAGGGAGGCTGTTCCACAGTCTGGGTGCTGCCACAGAGAAGGCTCCGTCACCTCTAGTCTTCAACCTAGCTTTAGGGACATCCAACAAGAAGTCCCCAACAGTCAGGTCAACCGCATATCGCAACTAGGCCTGTCACGATAACAAATATTGCTGGGCGATTTATTGTCTCAGAAATTATTCCGATAAACGATAATATTGTTTGAAATTTGACAATAATTAGTAATTATTGACAATTTTAAGAAGAAATGTTTAATTTGTTTTGTGTGAAGTACCTTTTTCGACCACCGGATGGCAGTACAAGACTGTTTGAACCGAAGGATGGATAGTGAGGGAGCGAGCAGCGTGTCTCTTGAACAAAAATGGGAGGGAGGCCCCTTGACGTGACATGGGCTGTGCTTCCTTTCTTTGGTTCTCAAAATGGCGGACGCTCGGTGTGGTTTGAGCTCTTTAGCACAGCATTTTCCACACAAAGCTTTATAATAATAAAAAAAAAAAAAAGTAAACAAGTTCTCAGTTTCTTTTTGCAGAGAAAAACTACTTTTTACACAAAGGCAAGGGTTTCAACTGTAAGTTTTGGAGCTTCAACATGATGGAGGTTTTTTCCTCGAGGTCGGCCTGTTAGCTTAGCTCTTAGCTTAGCTTCTCAGCTTAGCTGCTTTTAATAATCCAAAAATGTGATTTTTGAACAGTTAAAATGGATTTTAAAGAGTAAAGAGAAAGGAAGGGGTCAGTGACGAGCACCGGAGTTGAGCTTTTTTCATCCGGTGTCTTCAGTAGAAAGAGAGACACGAAGAAATTATAAAACTGATAAATTACAATGAGTTGATAATTTTCATTTATCATGCGATTAATCGATTTATTGTTTATCACGACAGGCCTAATTGCAACTGGTCTCGTGATTTCTTGTTAGTTCTATAGGAACACAGTCAAACCATAATGGATTAATAACTGTATTTCAGGTTTTGACGCCAGCTTTCTTAATTTTTAAGTATTAAGGAGGAAAATAATAATTTTATGATAGTCGAGTGAGACTAACAGACCAAAAACAACCACGTTCCTCAGACCTGACTGGTCTAAACGGCCCATTTGTTGACCCATGTGTGTAAAACTGCTCTCTGGTGCAACGACTAACACACTTTGTCTTTTCAGGTTTTAACTGAAAGTAGTTTTTAGTGAAAGTGTGCAAATTTACCTAAAAAAAAGTTGAACGATTTTCTCCTTAAATTAATTATTGTTTTCAAAATTAATAATAAGAGCTTTGTGAAGCAACCACCACAGCCCATTAACATGTCTAACCACTTGGGATTTTATCAACTTAATTGCTTTCCTTTATTTGCTTTGGCGGCGCCGTCACAATCACGTTGTACCGTTAATGAATCGCTGAGCACCGCAATTAATTTGACATTATTACCACCAACTGCTCAACTAGCAGAGAGCAGCTGTTCAATTGTGTTAACTTTGTTTTGTTATCTTTTTTTATTTTCTGCAGAATGAGTACACCTGCCCGCGCCCGCTACCTGGAGCCTGGTTAGATGTGCCTACAATCCATTAATTCTCCGAAAGAACTTCCTCTGCAAGGCTGCCACAAATCAAAGAGACATAAACTAACCTGGATCTTGTCATTCCAATTCAAGAAGATATTTAAACGACAATGGACCAATGAGAAGAGGAGAAAAAGCTTTTTTTTTTTTTTTTTTAAATAGTTTTCTATGTTTTTGGTTGTTTTGGGGTCCCTCAGCTTTGGCACGTTCCAGGATGCTCACATCACAAACACTAGTGGTTGTTTTCCTAATGTGAGGAGAACAGCAGAGCCTTAGAAGATGACTCCTAAAGGAACAAGTATAATAAACTGGAATCTTTTTGTATAAAAAACAATATGGTTCTTCATTTCCTCAAGGACCACTTGGCAGTGTACAATAAGCGTGAAGGCAACGCATCACCAGTAAAAGCATCAAAGATGGTGCTACTGTGTGGAATTTGAAGTTAGTTTCCATATTTTGAATCAATATAAAGCTTCAATCTATAATTTTTCAGAATCTTTTATAATAAAAAACATTATAATTATGCTATGATGGTGCCTCACTGGAGCAGAAAACTACTAAGAGTCCCAAGCACCCATCGGTAAAAAGGAATTCAATTCGTCTGGTGAAAGTTTTGCAGCATCTGGAAATATTGTTTGAAGCTTGTGAAAAATGCTGTTTGCTATTTTTTCCCCTTTAATGTTTCCTAAATTCTTTTCAAATGCAAATACACATCAACAATCCAGTTCAATCGAAGGACAGTACGAGGCAAGAATAAAAAAAAAGCTCCAATCAGTGATGAAAATGTAATTTCCTACAATTCTAATGTTTATAATGTTGTTGTACTTTATAAATATGTGTTTGAGCACCAAATACCAAAGAGCCAATTGGATCTTTGTTTGCTTTTGGCTCACCTTTAAGTCCATCAGAACTGATCCGGGATCTGTTTTTATTTAATTTCTTTTTCAGAAATCCATTTAAAACACAAAGACGCCTCAACTCCTTCCATGTCCAGCAGTGCTTTGCTACTGAAGTGGCTTTTTGGGTGCAACATGTTTGTCTTTGTGAATAAATGGTCTTGCAGCGGCAGGAAGCTCGTTTGAAAGATAACCGTCAGCTTTGCTTTATATTGTACAACTTTTTTCTTTAATACACGCTTGACTTTCCTTAGAACAGTGGTTTCCCAGCACTGGTCCCTGAGGAACACCATCCTGCATGTTTCAGTTGTTTCCTGCGCCAACACGCCTGATTCAGTGATTTAATTACTTCAAGTTCTGCAGAAGCCGGTTAATCACAGGGCATAATTTGCAAGCAAATCTATGGAACGCAAATATTGGGCGAGCCAGCAGGGAGGGGGCGGGGTCTATGGGTCCTCCCCCAGAAATTTTTGAACAAAGTAGATGCAATTTCCTGCATTTTGGTGTATTTTAACGGGTCGTTAAACATATACATCGAACTACATTTGTAAACACTCCCCTTCTGTCAAGAATCATCGCTCCCTCCCCCTTAATTGATGGAACCATCAAGTAAGTTGGGCTTGGACCCAATCCAGACTCTTTTCCTGCTCGTTGTTGTCCAACTCCACATGTAAAAACTCCAGACACCCGTCTGGGAGCTCCTGCCCACATACAACTGCTTGGTTAGCTTGTTCAGCACTCACCCACACCACTCTTTTAGGGGTGGTGATTTTTTTTTAAGAGTAGATGCTCATAAGTGGTGTTTAAAATGAGTGTTTATGTACCATTTACCGCACCCCGGTTTATTGTTTTATACACTACTTTTATTTTAACTGCATTTTTACTATAGTTTATTGTTGACGTAACGTACAGACAACAAAAACAGTAAACAATGTGTTCTGTCTTGAACAGGTCCCTCTTGTAAATGAGTCCTTGTGGCTCAATGAGACTAACCTGTATAAATAACGTCTGAATTAAAAAAAAAAGCAAATACTTTCAGTTTACATTTCCAATCTAAGTCTTATTTGTTCATAACTTTATCATTAGTAAGGCTGAGTGTTACCGGATCCAAGCAATCAGTTACTGGAACACACCCTGTCAAAATAAGAGACCTTGTTCTGGCAGAATCCAGCTCAAATTAAGGATTGGCTAATCACCCATTAATTAGAATCAGGAGAGTCATATCAAGGAAACATGCAGGACGGAGTTCCTCAAGGACAAGTGTTGGGAACCATTGCCTTAGAATAATCACCCAGTTCGCCCTCCCCTCTAAGGACTACGTGTGTTGTTGTTCACGGTTGTGAGTGGGCTTGTATCTTTTTTTTTTTTTGGTAATTGAGACCCACTGAGTTGTGGATTGTCAGTTTCAACCTTTAAATGTTATCTTTATACAAAAGCAAAATAATTTTCTAATGTAAACGTATGCTTGGAGTTTCTTGATACTACGTCAGAAGCCGTATCCTTTGTTCACTTTCAACCGAATCTTTTCTAATTAAAACGATGACTTTACCGGTGAGCAATATTAATTGGTCAAATTAAAATATTCAACGATGCTTCTCGTGCGTTCTGTGTACTTCTCCATGTCTCCAGTCAAGAGTGGAAGTTCTCCCCGTAGATCTCCCCATGAAAAGGCTGTCACATCAACATTAGCCTCATTAATTTAGAGCGCAGACCATTGATCTCTGTTCGATCGTTCTGTTCACGGTGACGCTCACTGCGAGTCCCACCAGCCCTCTAATTAGGCTTCCTGCGCAATGTGTTGCATGTCACAGGAGGGGGGCCATGACTTGGCTAATTTGCTCCATGTTTGCCGCTCTTGGAACATGTCAAACTGTCAGCTCAGAGGTCCAGATGGCCAATCTGTCCAGCACTCACTGTGGTATTTTTGCATACTCCTCTACCTACGTCCGTTTCCTTTTAAGCTTTTCCCTCGCTTTTTCTTTCTGTTGCTCTGCAGGGCGCCCACATCTTGCTCAATTTGAGTTTTTCCACGATTATCATGACATTTGTCTGGTCCCTGCCTCCACCCCCACCTGTCTTCAAGGATCACTTCATTCATATAACTTTCAGTCAGCTGTTCGAGCAATGTGGCTGCTGTTTCGCACTCGGCTACCAAAAAGTAAACACAGCATTTGGTTAAAAAATAAGGTGCATCTTTTTCAGAGCTCTTCGTTTGCAGCAGTTTAAGATGAATGTATTTTTAAAAACCCACAAATTCAGTGTGTGCCCAAAAATGTGTCTTTTCATTTTTATATTTTGAATATTCATTTTATATTGTTGCATGGAAATAAACAGAATATCAGATTTTATACTCACTGTAGAAGCGGTTTCCACACAGACGAGCTGATATACATCTACACCAGGTACGTCATGTAAATGTGCTGATGTTCCTTAAAGTTGTTGCTTTTGGACCCATGACCTTGTTTCTCCAATTTTCATCAAGTTCAGTTTTTTTTTTCCTCATATATCAACCCAACTGGTCACACTTCTGCAGTTTCATTGGCTAACTATTGAGAAGTGTCCAAGTAAGCTTGAGAACTTTCACCACACTGTTAATTAAATGAAAAAATTTTTTTTTTCCATTTCCTCAAAAATAGTTTTTAGAGACGCAAGGTTTCTGCCAGAAAGCAATGAATTTCAATTTGATCTATGATAAAGATATTTTCTTTAGTTGGAATATATATTTTTTTATTACAAGAACAAAATTATTCGTCATCATTACAAGATAAGCGTCATTGCAACCATCTCTAAATAAT
The DNA here is from genome assembly GCF_014905685.2 of Nematolebias whitei. Classification (NCBI taxonomy): domain Eukaryota; kingdom Metazoa; phylum Chordata; class Actinopteri; order Cyprinodontiformes; family Rivulidae; genus Nematolebias; species Nematolebias whitei. The sequence goes on along the minus strand of NC_056515.1, from coordinate 37,123,234 downwards.
CCCAAACATAATTTAATAACCATGGCTTCGCTTGGAATCCAAACTTCCGAAAAAGAAAAACGCAGCACGAGACTAAGAACTGGATGTTCTACTTAAATTTCCCTCAACTAGCAGAGTCAAAGCATCAATCCACACAACGCTGCTGGAGCTTCAAATATACTGGGTCACACATTGAAAGACTGATGCTTTTACATAAATCTTCCAAGATCGTTCTCTCCAGTAAACTGCCGTACCTGCACAGTTTAAAATTACCTTGATCATATCTGTGACGAATAAAAATACTGAACCTCGATTGTGTGACTACCGTATTTTCCGCTGTACACGTCGCACCACACTATAAGTTGCATCTGTTCATATTTGTCTAATAAAGTGGAAATATCCATAAATATGTTGCTTCGCCGTATACATCGCATCTATTATGCGTCACCGCTGACAACCCAGAAATGTGGGCCGGTGTTGTGCCAAAAACCAATAGGCCACCAAATGGTGGCCACAGGAGCGTGCACGGGAGGACTTTAACAAGATTAACACTTAAAAACAAATGTTTGTTTGCTCAAAATTATATTAAAATGTGTATCAATCTAATGTTTGCTTAATAAATGCACTTTAATGGTCAAATCAGCCGCGTTTCAAAAATAGTTTGCTGCCTCGGTGCTCCATGAACGCGCAAAGGAAGAAGGAACGCAGCTCGTTTCTCTGAAAATTAACAAGAAATGCACCTAAATAATTATTTGTTTGCTCGAAATAATAGCAAATGTGTGTCAGTCTAACATTTGCTTAATAAATGCACTTTAATGGGTCACATTAGCTGCATTTCGCCTGGGCAGTGCAGCTGGATTGACGGTCAGTCCAAGCAGCAAGCAGAACCAAGGTGGAGAGGCATTGGCAGGCCGATTGCATCATTAAAAGCTGGTGAAGATTTTTAGTCATCCAGGACATGATAAATTCAAAAAAGTTCAAGGAAAAAAAGTATAAAGTATAATGAATAAAGTCTAGTAGATTTTGTTTTGAACTTCTTTGAATTTTTCATTATAGCCTCGTTTTCCTGTTACATGATACAACAGCATGCCATACTACTTTTACTACTCTGCTTCCATCAAGTGGCTGAAAGTGGTACTGCTCAATTTTTTTTCAGTCAGAATGAATGAAAACGGTCATATCTCAGCGAAAAAATGGTTTATGAATATGGGGAAAAATCCATAAATGTGTTGCTTCGGCCTATAAATCTCAGGGCTTGTAAATTATGCAAAAAACAGCAACTTATACAAAGAAAAAAACGGTACAGGCTTGTGGCACTGACCTCTGCCAGCATGAAAAACTTTGGACACCCAATTATGGGATGCTTTAAAGCCAACTTCTGTACCTCTACAATGGTAACAACTTGCCCATAAATGACAAAGCAGATGGCGTTTTGGGCTTGCATGATTTTGTTTTTGTATAGCCATGTTGTGAGGAGAATACATAAAGGACCAAGTACACATCCCTGAGGGACTGTGCTCAGTTTGATGGAATATCATCAGTTGTTTGATAGAAAGTCTAGATCCAGTCCTAGATTTTTCAGTCCCACTAAAGAAAGCTTCACTGCAAGATGAGTAAGATTATTATGTTAAAAAATTATGATAAATTGTCACACAGAATCCTGACAACCCCCCACCCCCACCCCAACAAACCAAGTCAGATCAGATGGCGTTTTGAGCTTGCATGATTTTGACTTGATGTGTTGGGGTGTGTGTGTGTGTGGGGGGGGGGGGGGGGTGTCAGGATTCTGTGTGACAATCTATCATCAGTTTTTAATATAACAATCCTACTCATTTTACAGTGAATCTCTCTTTAGTGGGACTGAAAAATCTAGGACTGGATCTAGACTTTCTATCAAACAACTGATGATACTCCATCAAACTGAGCACAGGAGTCCCTCAGGGATTTGTACTCAGTCCTTTGTTATGTATTCTCCTCACAACATGGCTATACAGCCAAATTGAGCATAAATCACCTTACTGAGTTTGCTGATGATAGAATAATGTTAAAATGTACAGCAACAAATATGAAACATTTTACAAAGCAATGGTGCAACAATTGAGCTGGTATGTAAATTTTACATTAATATCTGAAAAACTCGAGAGTTGATTGTGACTTCAGAGTCATTTATATGTCACCCTCATCCGTGTTTCTTGTGTAGAGACCCAGCAGCAGAAATTTTTGCAATGTCTGCATCACTTGGGATTTCTTAGCAGCTCTTTGTTTGAAGGCTGAAATGTGAGAATTTCCCCCTACATCCGTCTTTTACCAGAGCACTATTGAAAGCTTCCTTATAATCAACATCACATTTTTATAGAGAAACAGCATCAAGACTAACAGTAAGATCCTGATGATGAAAATGGCTGAGTCAGAGAGGGATTCATTGCCATCCTTGGAGGCCATTTTCATTGAAAGATGCAAAGAAAAGCCCTCATTATTGTTAGAAATTCTCCTCGCCCACATCATGTGCTGTTTAACCCCCAGCCATTTGGAAGACCATAACACTCAGTCATATCAAGAACAACCAGAATGCAAAGCAGCTTCAATCCACAGAGAATGAGGCAGAAACCTCCCATCACCATGCACATTTTTGTTCTTTATGCACCCATATTGACAAAAGAATTTATGTTTACCATATTTTCCGCCGTACACGTTGCACCGCCCTATAAGTCGCATCAGTCCAAATATGTCTAATAAAATGGAAAAAAACAAATAAGTCATTCTGCCGTATGAGTTGCATCTATTATGCGTCACTACTGACGCATTGCGTTTTTACACATCACCGCTGACAACCTGGAAATGTGGGCCGGTGTTGTGCCAGAAATCGATTTGCTACCAAATGTCGGCCGCGGGAGCGTGCATGGGAGGATTTTAACAAGAATTTAACTAGATTAACACTTGAAAACAATTGTTTGCTCAAAATTATAGTAAAGGTGTGTCTCAGTTTAACGTTTATTTAATAAATGTACTTTAATGGGCAAATCAGCTACATTTCAGAATCAGAATCAGCTTTATTATCATTGCACCGAGATACAACAAGAACATGTACGTACAGTCGTCCGAAAGATGAGCGGAGTGCACGAAGCGGATACATATTTTTGCTTAGATGAGAAAAGGGATGAAAACACGAGGAGAGACGGTATTTTTGCTGCCAGAAAGTTCACAGTTCTGATATCAGCCTGCTCCAGCTCTGACGCAGCTCCACATAATTCAGTCTGAGTGCTGCCAAGCTTCGACACATCCAGACGAATCTGTAGACAATCCAGATTTCTCCAAGCCAAACAGCAGAATTCTAGTTGCCATCATGATTCCAATTTGTTTATGTCGAGGGTCCTCCTTACTTTGACTCCTGTTGGGAAAAGTTGATCAATTTTGTTGAGAGACCAGATGATCAGGGGGACGGAGCACCGGGAGACACGTCCGACTTCACCGGAGCACAGAGAGAAAAAAAAAAAGTATTCGCTGCCTCGGTCCTTTGGGAGCGCGCAGACAGAGAGGAAATCAGGAAGGAGGAACGCAGAGCATTTCTTTGAAATTTAACAAGATAAGCACCTAAAACAATTATTTGTTTGCTCAACATTATAGTAAAACATGTCTCAGTTGAACTTTTACTTAATAAATGCACTTCAGTGGTCAAATTAGTGCATTTCGTCGGGGCGGCGCAGCGAAATGAAGCTGATTTGACATTTGCTCCATGCATGATCCCAGAGCTGGACGAAGGTGGCAGGCTATGGCAAGCTGATTGTGTCATTAATAGCCACTTTTACCTATTACATGACACAACAGCAGGCCATACTACTCGAGTGCCATCTAGCGGCTAAAAATGGCCCTGTTCAATATTTTCCATGTCAGAATGAATGAAAACTGTCATATCTAGCCAAAAATCAGTTTATAAATAGGGGGAATAAAACATAAATAAGTCGCAGGGTATGCAAAATAGTCAACAAAGTGTGACTTATACACCAGAAAATATAGTAAATACAGAATAAATGACACCTTATTTTAAACAACTGCTTAAGCCTCATATGAAACATATCTGTGGCTTTTGTGTAAACTTAGACTCATACAAGTGTAACAAATTCCAAAAATCATCCTTAAATAAAAAAAACTAATGGACATTTTTATAAATGAATACCAGAGTTTAAACATTTTGAGCGACCTTCCTCTTTAAGCATGCCATGCATGTTGTATGCATGCATATTTAGCATCATCCTATATAGTCCTCCTTCCTCGTTGTCTTTTCCTGCACTGCTCCTTATGATCTCTGCAACTCAGCCGGCATGAACAGTGGCAGCACAGACAGAGCTGTATGCCTGAGAGCTGACGCCATGCATAATTCATGTGACTTGGGCTCCCAGTTGACCTAGGTCCAAACAGTTGGTAGTCCACAACATATTTTCTTTACAGCTGAATGTCTTCTTGGGTTTTTCTGTATAAGGTTCATTAAGGCACTTATGATAATGCAAGAAAAGCACCTTTCAGATTTTTACTTCCCACTTTAGAAAAGATGATTCAAAAAGCTTTGAAGCAAACATGCATGTGCAGGCCATGCAGGGCGAACAATTTAAATGTGGACGATTCAAAAGTCGAATTAAAAAACTCAAGCGTCTAAAACCAGGTTTCCAGATTATTCTACAGCACATTACAGTGACGATCACAAAAATTAACCCAACGAAGACTAAAAACTGGCCAACTTTCACAGACTTTACTGGCGCACAAATAAAAAGCTTAACCCTGTTCAGCCTTGATGTACATAGTTTCATTCCTTGGAAGACTTTTCTTATTGGCAAAGGCATGCAGGAAAACAGCAAAACAAGGTTTTTGATTCCCATGTTCCTCCTCCTCCTCCTCCTCCTCCTCCTCCTGGCCTTCGCTTCAAACAAATGTTCCACGAATAATTTTGCAGAGTATCACTGCAGCTGACTCACAACAGAGTCCTTCTTTTTATGGAAGGCATCGATATTTGGTTGGACTTTTTTTTTCTCCCCTCACGTACGGCAATGTTTCTATGAATGACTCGATCTTCAATTTAAAAAAAAGATCCAATTCTACTTTAAATATGTTGCAAATAAACTGTAGCTGCAAGTTTGCAGGACAGAGAAAAACACCAGTTCCCTGCTGTGAACAAACAGCTATTCTTTGTGGAAACGGCAATTTCAAACAGTTGCATTGCAAGAGCGATCAACAGATCATTTTGTTTTCTCCACCTGCAGAACATGAGGACTGCATCATCTTTTTTTATCATCACTGCCAGAAGCTTGCACAACTAATCATGAGCGATACGTCATCATTTCTCTGCTTCTACTAGTTTCATAACTTCTGTTGCATACGCCAAAACTTACTTCCATAATTTTAAAGAAATTGTACAAATTAGCATATGAGCTGATTTTCAGTCATCCATTTCTTACTGCATAGATAAAGCTATTGGTGATTTTACAGAATTTGCATGCTCAACACAGAAATGCAGCTTATGATAGATATATGTTCACCTATTATATAGAAATCCATTATCTGTGGCAACATCAGCAGCCTCCATATGGCTCCCCCAACAAAGCAACTCTATTCACTGCAGGGAATTCGTTATCTGCAACAACATGAGCCGGAATAGATAAATCTAGGCTGAATAATCCACCTGAGAAGAAGCCCTGAAGCATGGCAGCAGCCGATAATTATCTTACACATTTGTGCAACGCACGCCTCGGAGCTGAAGGGTCCTTCTTATGAAATGCAGTGTACTGTAGCAATAACAAGCTGCAGATGACCATTAGTATTCAGGAATGAGTCTAAGGTTGGCTGCAAATACAGTAAGGTGGACAAAACCAGACTTGATACAAAAACAACGGGAGAAATTTAACTGCTAACATCTTATTAACTTTCACCATCAGGACATTTCATCACTTGTACATTTTGAGTTTAACTTATAAAGATGTAGATAAATAAATAAAACTTATATGGTTGTGCCTTTTGCAACATCAGCAGCTGGTATGTGTGTTCTTACTTGTGCTCAGCCCCATCAGGGATCTGTTGACAATGACCATGTGGAGCACCTTGGTCTTTTGCTTGGCTTGATGCAGCTGAAATACTTTTGTTCTGTGCAAAATAACAAAAAAAATTAAAATGTAGGTGACTTAAAATGTCAAAGCAACATTTAGAGACAGAACTGTATACGTGTAGCCTACGGGTTGGTTAAAGGCCAAATGACAAAATTGCAAAGTGGACTGCATAATAGTTACTGCCATTAAACGTCCACCATTTTTAAAATGACGTTCTTCTTAAATTGCATTAAAAAAAATGTTGACAACATAAAAAAGGTGCTCAAAGTTTTGAATAGTCTTTGTTGTTGTTTACAGCAGAGGCAAAATTGAGAGTCAATAAAGAATATCACAAACCAAGAGGACAAACTACACATACAAATACTGCTGCAGCCGTGCTTCATTTAAAAACTAAACGAGGCCGGAATGCAAATGGAGGCCGGGGGGTGGAGGTGGGGGGTCGGGGACTCATCTCCGAGAAATTTTTGAATAAAGTGGATGCCATTTCCTGCATTCTGGTCCATTTTAACAGGTTGTTAAACAGCTACATTTACCTACATTTGTAAACTCTTTATTCAATAACTATCTTAGAGAGCAACAAGGAGTATCCTGACCAACAGCTCCCCTTGTGTGATTAGAGCACGCTCTGCTTCTCTCAAGCATCCTCGCACCTGCTCCTCTAGTATCTCCACTGCCTTCATGTGCTTCAATTTTTGGTTGTTTAGTTGTACAATGAGGACTTCTTCTTATAAAATGAAAGTAAATTGATCTTTGACAAATTGGCGCAATTGTTTTGATATACGTAATGTATATATGTTTATGCAATATACGCAAATATTTATCTCGTTGTATTTTAATAATCAAAATTCTATTAATGACCCACTTAAATTGTAAAACTGAATTGCAATTTAGTTTTGCTGTTTATTTATAAGTTTTTGTTTTTGATTAAATTGACCATTAGGGACTCTTAGGTGCAGATATTTTTTTTGAAAGGTAGAAGCAGAAATACTTATTTTAGCAGCTCTGATGTGACATTAGGAAGCTTGTAAGTGGCTGTTATGTTTAAAATTAGTGTTTATGTGATTATTTTAAGATTGCATATTCAGTTTAGGTTTTATTTGTTCAAGACAGTCAGATTTGTTCATAACTTTATTAATGGTACGCCTGAGAGTTACTGGATCCAAGCAAACGGTTACCGGAAGGCACCCTGTCAAAATAAAAGTTCCTGGATATGGTTCTGTCAGGATCCAGCTCAGATTAAGCCCGGTACTGCAGTCCTCCATTACTGGCTGTTAAAATATAGATATTTATTTATTTTTATTTTGGAAGGGGGAGTAAACAAGTAAATTATCCCACAACAGCTCCACTGCTGGCCAACGAACGAGCACATCACCTCATCTAAAACCAAATTTAAATATCAAATGAAAACAATTTACAAATTAATACTTTGGACATGAAAATGCAGAGCAGTCCCTCCGGCCTGTACCTCCTCCTGCATGTGTCTGATGAGCATCAAGAGTGACTTTATGACATCTCTTTATAAACCAGCACTAATAAAAAGTAGAGACAACTCTTCAGCTAAATTGTGGAACCTATTATTATTAATAAAGTCAGGTAGACATTTAAACTGTTTTAAAGAATATGGAACTTAAATCTCTGCGGACTTTTATAAAACAACACATAATTTATATCATATGATTTCCTTTTACAGCGGTTGCAAATCATATAATCTGCAAGTTTTAAAATTAAAAAGGATAAAAGCCTTTTTACTGCAGAACTGAATACTGGCGGCTACATATGATCGACAATGAAATCTTTATTTATGCAACATAAAAATGTGAAGCTGTTGCCGGGCAAAGAACCGGAGATCCTTATTTGAACTTCATCTTCACATAGAAGCTGTTAAGGCATGAATCACGAGGAAAAGTAAACGCCTTTAAGAAAATGTGGTTTAAAATTTCTCTAAATATGTTAACTGTTAGTTATAATGTAAATTATTAACATCAAGGGAGACAAAAGACTGTTTTGTGTGGAAAATCTTACCTGTGCTGACCCCTCTGGTGCTGTTGCTGCGTTTCATGGATGTTTAAATCATATTTTATGCTCTCCGAATACAAAATACAGGAACAAGTCTTATTTAAAGGCTTATATGAGGAGGGCTAACTAAAAAAACAGTCAACATTTAAGTTATATTGATGGTGCTGGCTCTAAAATATATAACTAAAGGCTTATGGCTTCAAAAGTAATAAAACAAGAAGCCATGAGGAGGAGTCACTGAAGATAAAGTGTTAAAAAAATTAAATAAAGAGCTTTCGATGCAGAAAATCCAATAATTCAATATCTATAAAAGCAAGCACTAAATGAAAAACAAAGAGAACCAACACTCACGATGTGGCAGAGAGCAAAGAAAAACAAAATCCTCTCAGAGGGAACTAACGAGCTATAAAGAACAGGTGTGGGTGGTAATTAGGGGCCAGGTGTGCGAGGACTGGAGCAAACACAGGAAGTGGCCCTACAAAATAAAACAGGAAATGGTGTAAAACAGTGCAGCTAAGCATAATACAGAACAGAGTCAGACAATTAGATGAGAGTTTGTTAGCAAAATATCTCATGAACCACAGGGCAGATTAAAATTAATCTCTCAGACAGAATTCATTGAACATAAAACTACAACTGATTAACATTAATCACCTTTATCAAACATAAAATTACTATAAATTATCCATTTTATACATATTGAGCTAGTATTTGGTGTTGTAGCTGAGATTCTACTACTTTAATACTAGTTCATTTAAAACTAGCATTCCTACACACTCAACCAAGTATGGTTCATAAGACAAATTTATTTTATAGTCATAATTTATAACTAGAAACAGGCTGGCACAGTCTAGCTGAAGTTATTAAAAGATACAATTAACATTAAAATAAATCAAGTTACAAGTTCATCTGAAATGATGTGATTTTTTTTAACCCAAGTTTATTTGTTTTAAATGTCCACAACATTAAATTTAATTTAAAAAAAATCATTGAAAACTACTTTTTAACTTTTGGGGGAAACCGGTTAATGAGAAAAGTTACAAAAATTCCACAAAAATTAATAATAAAGTACTCGTGTTTGTTACCGACTCCTGCCATGGATGTCAGGTTTGATTCTTCTTCCTGTTTATTTGAACATTACATATTAGGAGCTTTTCTTTACCACAGCTCACTCTACAGAATGTCGTAGTGTAAATCGATGAAAAAGTGGGAAAATTATTCCAGATTTTGAATAATTTGTGTCTATGTGTGCAGTATAATACAGCAGAAATCAATACAACCATGGATCAGGCTCGAGCAAAACTCCACTTCCTGTTGATTCTGCAAGTCGTGGTGATCAGAAGAATCATCGCCTGCAGGAAGAGGTTGCTGGAAGTGTCAGTTATGCAACATTTATGTCCACACAGAACCAAAGAACGGAATGCAAATACATGAACATGGGGATGAGAATCAGCACCTGCAAATCTAAGGCCATGGTCCTCAGTCAGAAAAGGGTTGTTCTCTTCAGGTCTAGGGTGCGGTTCTGCCTCAAGAGGAGGAGTTCAAGTATCTAAAGGTTGTGTTCACGAGTGAAGGAAGGAGCGTGAGATTGACAGACGGATTGGTGCAGCATCTGCAGTATTGTGGACTCTGTGCCGGTCCGTTGTGGTGAAGAAGGAGCTGAGCTGTAAGGCAAAGCTCTCAGTTTACTGGTCGTTCTATGTTCCTACCCTCACCTCTGGTCATGAACTCTGGTAAGGATGCTCCCTGGGCACCTCCCTAGGGAGGTGCTTTGGGCATGTCCAACTGGGAGGAGACCCTGGGGAAGACCCAGGACACGCTGGAGAGACTACGTCTCTCAGTTGGCCTGGGAACACATTGGAGTCCTTCCAGAAGAGCTGGAAGAGGTGGCTGTGGAAAGAGATGTCTGGACCCCCCGATCCAGGTGCTGCCCCCAAGATCCGACTAGGAACAAACGGAAGAGGATGGATGGATGGATGTACATTAAAAACAAGTGTTACAGTGCTACAACATGGTTCAAAACATTGATCCCATTATCCCTTTTGTTGGCTGTATTCCTTTCTTCCTAATCATGTTGTAGCAAACAACAGATTTATGATCTCAGCTGATTCTCAACTCTTTCTTGGAAACACCAAACTTGACAACAGTAGTAGGAATCAGAAAATGAGCTGTTTTCTATCCAAGATCTTACATAAGAACTTGCTGAAGACTTTTGAGACTTTTGATCCTCTAAAAATGCTATTTTGAAGCAAAGCAGCCAGACTGTTGGTGGATTATGCAACTTGACAGAGGGATTAGGAATATATGCTGCAACATTATTGTTAGCTTTGAACAGCAGAGAAAAGAACATTTACAGAGAATGCCAGTGTTTGGGATTAACACGCCCATTTACCACACTTTATTTTTGTAAATTTGGCACTGTTCCTAAAAACTCTTTTGTGATTATTTTTCTGTATGCAGGACTTTATCCTTTTATTATTTGACGTAGAGCCTCCAAGATTTTGATAACACAGAAAATGGATATGAACAACCCCACCCCCAACATTTATATGATTATTAAATAATTTTGTTAAAACAGACAAGAGGGACAATATTATTAAAGATGTTAAAGAAAGTCTTGTAAGGTTGTCACGAGGACCTGAAGTTGGGTTGGATGAAAATCATGGGGACGCAAACTGGAACCTAATACTTGGATCTGTTTTATATAACGTAATGTTTTATTCTGCCAATGTGCAACGTCAGAGAATATATTAAAGTCGTGATTTAGTAAAATATGAAAGGTTCAGGTGAGCAGCTGCGCTCCTTAGCTCAATGAAATGAGCAAAGTCTCCCTCAGTGAACCCTGTTGAGAATAAAACGAACCAAAGGAATTTGCAGAGAGATATGAACACAGAAATATTCCTACATTTAATAAGTTTCATAGAAATTTATATATATATATATATATGCCTTTCGATCCTCCTGGGCAGCAGGACTGCTCCTCCCAGCAGTCTGTCAAGCTCCACATCACCACGGACAGACAGCTGAAGGTGCCAGAATCCCAGTTCTCCCATTGTCACGAGCAGAGTTTCCCACAATCTCCAGGATCTTGGCAGTCAGACATTCAAGCGCCACCACCAGGTTGACGGGAATGTGTCCACGGCACCTCCTTTTCAACTCATTTGGGATTTGGGGCTGTAGTTGAGGTATTTGAGCTTTGAGATGTTAATCAGCTGCTCCTGGTAGTTAAAAAAACACCTTGCTGACATAGTTAAGCATCATAACAAAATCCCTCATCCAGGTACCGGCACTGACCACCAGTGCAGCGCTAAAGAGTCTAAAAAAAGAAATCACATGGTTTTTTCAAAGCAACAATAAGCTGATGGTTGCCTCTGAATCAACAAGATAAACAGCTATTTGTGGCTTTGAAGGAAAAACCTTCACTGAAATATAATATACAGTATAATATTCAAAATCATAAAATGTTATATATTATGTATATGTAATATTTCCATAGCCGCAATTGTCTAAGCTTGTCCTAATTTGATGATCTCTTTTCAACATTTTTACAGGGTTTTCATTGAAAGCTGTTCTGTTTTTCTCATTAAAAAGCATTTTGAACTGCATGTTAATAGCTGCTCTATCAATTTAGTTTCATAATGTGTTAATGAATTTAAAGTGTTTTCCCTCTTGGCGCTCTATAAAAAAGTCAAACATTACTAAATAAAAACAGTCTTGGGAGTATAGTTCCTGTCATACACCTAATGTTTTTAATTTCTCATTTATGTAATTAGCAAAGCTTTATTAAATCTGATTCAGCTGGGATTACTTGAACCTGTTGACTCATTGGGTTCTCGTATTTATAAAAATTTGAAAAGCTGTCAGGTCAACTAAACAATTATGCATTTATTGTGTTGATAAAAATTGTTGTGTACGAAATGCAAAAACAAATTAATATATTTAAAAAAAGAAAAGTTTTGATGTTGAAGGTTAGCAGAGCAACATAATGAATACAAATCGTTAAAAATGTATAAAAGTGCTTTTATTTGTTCAGAAAAATTTAGTTGGTAAACAAGCAACACAAGTATTGTTGATTCAGTTTAATCTGTATACCTAAAAGATAACTCCACGCAGTCTTCAAGCTCTATGTAAAGACCGATTTTACAGAATTACAAATGTTTTTTTCTTCCAGAACAAGTCGAACATGTTCTATTATAGGTAATAGTATGCACGCTTTTATTTTGAAAAGCCTAGCTTTCACCATTCGTTCTACGCCTAGTTAACATTTTATGACAGAAAATGAAAAAAATAAGAACTGTGGAAAATATTAGACGAAGCTGTCAATACAACTTTTCTGGACACCTCTATACAATCCAATAATTCTCAGTCGGGTCATCTGGACAGTTAATTTTTTATAGAGACGTTTTGACGTCTATCCAGAAGGCTTCATCAGCCAAAGGAGTTCCAGTAAACCGTTTCCCACCAAGCAGTAAACTCCTTAAGTGGACCAACCAGTTTGCTGGAGCTAAGATGGGCCGTCCTGTCCCTCGTCGACTCCTCCCAGGCAGCCACAGCCAAAGTGGTTCAAAGCAACAAAGTTCATGCTCAATCATCCAGGTGACAAATCCAGTAATTCTCAGTCGGGTCATCTGGACAGGCTGCCTGCCTGGGAGGAGTCGACGAGGGACAGGACTGCCCCCAGAAACCATCTTAGCTCCAGCAAACTGGTTGGTCCACTTACGGAGTTTACTGCTTGGTGGGAAACAGTTTACTGGAACTCCTCAGACTGATGAAGCCCTCTGGATAGAGGGTGAAACGTCTCTATAAAAAAGAAACTATCCAGATGATCCAACTGAGAATTATTGGATTTGGTACCTGGATGATTGAGCATGAACTTTATTACTTCTATACAATCTTTTTTATTTTTATTTGTTTACGTTTGGGGCTTTAAAGTTTCTTAGAAATAAATAATTATATTCAGCAGTAACTTCTACATGCAGTCTTGCTTTTAACTGATCTTGAGCTGGACTGAAAGAGTCAGCTTTTGCCTCTGGTTTGTGAATTATATATTATTATTATTACAGCTTTATTTTTTGTATAAGATTAAAAACTACAAGTGTCCACATGTCACCCAATGAAGCAGCCATTTTAAAGAAGCCAACAGCTAAACTTCATCACTCAGCATGAGGAGCTCATGAACTCTCCTCCTGCCCGTTATTTTGCTGCTTCAGCCTGGACCAACGTCGCCTCTACAAAAACAAAGTCATTAGCCGTATGTCCTGGTGCATGCTCAACCATCCAGGTAGATAAATCTAACAAGATCAAGTCGGGTCTTCTGGACGGATTATTATTTGTTGAAACGTTTCTACAAAGAGAATCCATCCAGAGGACCTGATTAACCTCGTTAGATAATTAGTCGTATATGATGGTCTTAATAAAATGATTGTTTTTGTCTAAATGCCAAACGCTGATTGTTGTTCCAGCAGTAAATATTTAATTCACATCTTGTTCTTTTGACATCCTCGTGGCAAAACGACGTGTTTTATAGTGGGTGAACATTCTTGGATTACATTTCACTCCCTGAAGGACAAGTTGCAGCAGCTGGCCTTCATCAGAGAACTATCGGCAAGTTTGCTAATGAGTGCAAAGATCCTATCTAGTCTGCTAAGCTCAGGCGTTCGGCCATTTAAACAGGAATCTTACCATTACCAGTAGCTTTATTGTGCTTCTTCAGAGCTGCAGTTTAATACTGCTCATAAAGCCAGCCCATCAGTTTTCTTCTTTGTATGACTAAAAGTCACCGTCCTTGATGCCACATTGTTGTTTTATTGCAGCAGCAGTTCGGGACGGTGTGTGATTTTACATGAGTTCTAGTTGTTTGAATTTATTTACATGCCTCGCAGCATGGTAATTTATTCTCACCTGGATGATATTTGACGTCTTTGTTTCTTATTGGACTGTTTTATCCGATTTGCTTGTGCTGCACTGATGAAAACAATGCACTTTGTTAGACTTTCGACTTTTTTTGTCTTAAAGCGAACAACGAACCAGAGAAAGCTTTAGAGTCACACTAGTGTTCAGCGATCAGTGGGTATTAGTCGAGTTCTCCAGGAGAACGAGCGGGACTGACAAAAACAAAACTTTTAGTCAACCATAATTCACAGCAATCAAAAGATGAAATTAGGATTCTTCAAAAAGATGCAGGTCCCCAGCCACCGTGCAAAAGTTTCAAACAAAAACTTGTGTGTTCTGTAAACTCAAAGATTATCTGTTGGTGAAGATTATCAGATACGTGCACACTATAATTTAGGTCAATAGCTGGTAAATTGACTGAATTGTAGTCATGTTTGAGTTGGCAGTGGGTTATACATGTTCAAGGTAAAAAGATATATATATATATATATATATATATATATATATATATATATATATATATATA
>NC_056515.1:37081989-37108329 GCF_014905685.2 Nematolebias whitei | reverse complement strand
AGATAGATAGATAGATAGATAGATAGATAGATAGATAGATAGATAGATAGATAGATAGATAGATAGATAGATAGATAGATAGATAGATAGATAGATAGATAGATAGATAGATAGATAGATAGATAGATAGATAGATAGATAGATAGATAGATAGATAGATAGATAGATAGATAGATAGATAGATATTAGGACCGAACCGTTTCGGTACGGCATGTTCGGTTCACATGCGTAGCGCTTCGATTATTTTTTCATTAATTAAATTTTATTAACGAGATTATGCGGAACTGAAGTTCCTAAGCGTGTTTCAGCACGGCGCTATTATCTTAATAGGACTCAATAGGACTTCACCTAAAACAACCTTTGGGGACATTTTTCCCCACATTAAGTGATTTAAATGAGAATATGTTTTCATAACAAAATAAATTGGACCGTTTATAGGCTTGCTGGACTTAAAGAAAAAAAACTTAAAGGCATTTTATCCATTTTGGAAAGATTGCAAAACAAAACTCAGTTCATGTTTCAGAACAATATATATCAATATAATACGAACCTAAGGAAATGGGTTCTAATGTAGCTCTGTAAAATGAGTTGTTTATGATCACAAACACTCATTACGCTGCGCCGCAAAGTATGAATTTTTAAAGTCGGTGCTGCTGCCTGAAGGCAAACATGAACACGAGTACTTTGGCAGTTGTTTACAGAGCCTACAGTAATTACAGCAACATTACTTGGAGACTTTACCGGAGATCTTTCACCGGACACGAAAACACACGCAGCTGGGTGGAGTGTGGGTGCAGAAAATGCTAAACTGTCTCCTTTGTTTCTAACTAATGCAGCATATCTTGCACTCTAAAACTGTCACGGTATGAAAAATTCATAATTGCATTTTCTCCCAATCTGCGGAGCATCAAAGTATCAACGGAACAATCTCACTGGAAGATGAAACCTCAGATCTTTCTCTGTATTTTTAGGACTTGGGGCTATGGTGGCGATGTTATTGTGCTTCCTTCCACAATGAAATGAGCAAAGCTATAAAGTCTAAAAAAATAACTTTTAAACTCAGATTTTATTTAATTTATTGTGGTTTACAGAAATTCAACTGCTTATTTCTAGGAAAGTATTTTTTCCTTTATTCCTTTAGGCGTTATTACGTAAAAAGGGCTAAAACTGCTGTCATATAAAACTTTAAATGCAGCTCAGTTGTTTTGGAGCAGAGTTCTGTGGAAAGGTTACAAACAATCAACATCTTATCTGTTGTAGACAGCTCTTTGAACAGCATCAGTTTAGATAGAGAGTTTATTTTGATGGTTTGACAAGCTAATGGCTAGTCTAAGTTGAGCCAAGGGTGCCACCATTGGCCCAACTTAGACTAGCCATTAGATCGCTGTCTGAGGAGCTCAGAAAGAAGATTACAGATATCAGAGATCATCATTATGCAAAAGTGCTATTTATTAGATTGAGTTTGTTGCAGCTCCTCAGACTGAACAAGTCTTTTGGACAAAAGAAAAAAACATTTCAACAAAGAAGACCCCGTCCAAAGGACTCAACTCAGCCTTGTTAGAGATACAAGACCATCTCCTGGTAGCACCATGTTCCCTTTACCACCGCTATACATGAATACAAACAAAAAGGTACAAATCTAAGATTGTGGTCCTCAAGCTGGAAAAGGGTGGATTGCTCTCTTGGGGTCCAAGGTGAGGTTCTGCCTCAAGTGGAGGAGTTCAAGTATCTTGGGGTTTTGTTCATGAGTGAGGCAAGAATGGAATGTGTGAACGACAGATTGGTGCAGCATCTGCAGTATTGCAGACTCCGTGCCGGTCCATTGTGGTGAAGAGGGAGCTGAGCTGCAAGATAAAGATCCCCATTTACTGGTCAGTCTACGCTCCTACCCTCACCTATGGCAATGAACTCTGGGTAGTGACTGAAATAATGAGATCGTGGATACAGTGGAACGGTTTACTTCGCAAGGCTAGACTCTCCCTTACAGCTAGGGTGAGAAGGTCTTGTCTGGGAGAGACTGAGTAGAACCACTGCTCCTCCATATCAAGAGAAGCCAGTTGAGGTTCAAGTTCAAGAATCTTTACCATCCCCAAGGGGCAATTTGTTTCACAGTCAGTAGGCACCAAAACATCCATACTAGACAAGACATTAAAATAATAGTACAGAAATCATCGTTTGTTGAGAAGCCTGATAGCTACAGGGATGAATGAGCTTTTTTAGTCTGTTCATCCTACATCTGGGCTGCAGATACCTACGTCCAGATGGAAGCAACCTGAACTTACCATGGAGCGGGTGATCAGGATCTGCCAGAATCAGACTGGCCTTGTTCACTGACCTCGCCTTGTGTAGGTCAGGTGGTTCAAGGTGGTTTGGGCATATCTGACTGGGAGGAGACCTCGAGGAAGACCCAGGAGACGTCTCTCGGTTGGCCTGGGAACACCTTGGGGTCCTCCCAGAAGACCTGGAAGAGGTGGCTAAAGAAAGAGATGTCTGAGCCTCCCTGCTCAAGCTGCTGCCCCTGGAACCTGACTTCGGAAAAAGTGGAAGATACTGGATGGATTATGAATAAAAAGCACAACATTCATGGGACTGTTCAACCACCTTAGATGTGAACGCAAGAGGACATGCAACCCCAGGTTGATCAGTTGACAATGTAGATTGCAGAAAAAAGCCAAGGACATCATCCATAACCATTCAAGCTGAACTTTAAGGTCAGTGTAAGTCACTTTCTTATCATCCCATTTGTTATATTTCAATCATGACGGGCTTCATAGAAGAAGCTACACTTTTGACAGATAAACAAAAAAACAAAAAAAAGCTGGGAATTCGCCCAAACACTTTTTAACAAGCTCCATTGTTTCTAATAGAGGTTTCTGAGACATCTGAGACACAAATTGAGCTTTTTGGCTTCAGACACATTGTGCTTTATTGATTATTATGGTCAGAAACAAATGGTGTGCATCTGCAAGCTGTACGCCTCATTTGCAGGTGGCAGCTTTTCTACTGCAGCCTGAATTACTTCCATCAGGAATATCATACTCCTGCAAGAATAATCCCATTTCAGTGCATTTATGGCAATATACTGTAAGTTAATAGAAAATAAGATTTCTGTGAATTTCTATAAAATTTTGAAATGTGGGTTATTTTAAAATGCTAACAATACCTTTCCACAAACCACTTGTAAAGATCTGAACTTTCCCTTTAGGAGAGGCATGTGTAAGACAGACATTACAGCTAATGCATGCAGAAATTTGACTTTTCTACAGGCTCACTTTTAATCTTTGAAACTATAGGTGGATTAAACTGTATGATTTAAAAAATAGCCACCATCATGAGGACTTGCCAGCCTCCCAGATGGTATATTAATCACAAGGATGTCTTGAGTTTGCAATGAGGGAACCTCCTATTGGGGTCAATTTAGTCAACAGTAATTGTTACATTGAGTTAATGCTAAAAACATTTCTCATTGGTTAAAAAGAGCAGTTATCAAATGTGCAAAAACTTCAAACACGTTTAGTTTGTTGGCTACGTTTCAGTTTATTGGCTTGAAATCAAACCACAGAGAAAAAAAGCACTTGATTCAGTGCAAGCCAGTGATAACAGACAAATCGCAGGCCGTGGCGCCGATTGAGGCGCAGACAGCTATGCCATGATTAGTGGGCTTTTTGAGGTCCTCTCTAGAGAAGACATAAGGGCTGTCAAAAATCCTTTCAATCGACTGCACAATCTTGTGATATTGATTAAATCACTTAGTCCAGGGTGTTATCATTGTCATCCTGCTTCATCCGTCTTGCACTCATTCAGATATTTGTTGGTGTTTCGTGGGAGAACAAATGTGCTCGTGGCTCTACTCCAAGCCTTTCATGCAGGTTTTATGGCAATCTGGGAAACAGTGTAAGGCATAAAAGCTCTGTTTTGTCCCTGCAAACCTGTTTAAACAATACATGTCGATTTTGAAGCCCAGGGTTTTCAGGATGAATCATGAATTCAATCACAGTTAAAATTACTGAGAAAAAGAAAAATACACACACTAAGGATTTACTGTATGTGTACAAACTTATGCATTCAAATCTTTTCCATTCAAACTTTTACATGTTTTGCAGTATACTGTGCTTGCTTGCAGAAAAGGTATTTGTCAAGAAAGTTTTGATCTTTATCAGTACATGGGGCCGTTGAGCCAGGAGGAGAACAGCACTCATGGTCAGTGTTGCCATTACCACAGATTTTCTTGTGAACAGACACATGGTTTTGGACGGTGGACTCCTGACGATTTGACCCTGCTGCAGCGCTTCCTGCTCCTCTGTGGTCAGAACCACATGGCAGACTTCAGCCAACACCTCCAGAGCTGCTCGCTGACCCGCTTGAATGGCACCGCTCATGTAGCCGCACCACTGTGTGGCCGTCTCTGTGCCAGCCCAGTGGATCCTGTAGGTCCAGAAAAATCAACCAGTTTAATCAGCACAGTCAATGATTTTATTTATCATGGAGAGATAGCCTGCTAACATATAATAAAGCTCTCTGTAAAGCTAGAACTGTATATTATTCATCTTTAATAGATGAGAATAAAAATGGAGTCTCGTGAGAGTTTTTCCTTTCCAGTGTTGCCTTGCTCAGGATGAGAGTTTGTGATGAAGACTCAAAGCAGTCTGCTCCTCAGATAAATAATGTTATCAACTAACATTTTATGTACATGGATGTTTCTGGTCAGTGCCCTGAGAAGACTTCTGTTGCGACTTGGCACTATATAAATAAACTGAATTGAATTGAATGATGGAATAGTGGCACTCAGGAAATATAATTACACATTTCAGGTCATCTTCTAAACAACTGTTAAAAAATATTTGATCAAATGTGCTGAGTGGGAGCATGAGAAACAAATATAGATAAAACAAAATAAAGAACTAATGAAGATATGCTTAATATAAAAGTGACCCAGCATTTTTTGATTATTTATACAGACAGGCACATCTCAAATGATATAATTTAAAAGATTAATTATTACAGTGAGTAAATGGAAAAAGTGAAACTCGTTACTGTATATAAAGTCATTCCACACAGTGTGATGTGTTTCAAGTATTTGCTTTTGTTCATTTTGATTAATATGGCTTACGACTGATGAAAACTCAACATTATGTTTCTCAGAAAAATCAGAATATTAAAGAGGACCAATAAATGTTGGCCTACTGATGTACACAGTACTTGGTCAGACTCCTTTAGCATGAATTTACTGCATCAATATGGCATGGCATGGGGGCCATTAGCCTGTGGACCTGCTGAGGTGTTATGTAAACTCAGGTTACTTTAACCCAACGTCTGCATTGTTGGGTTCAATGTCTCTCATTGTCCTCTTGACAAAATCCCTTAGATGGGCTTAGGTCAGGTGGAGTTTCTGGTCACTCCATCACACCGATACCATGGCCATTAAAGCAGGTACCGTACTTATGGGCAGGTGCCAAGTCCTGCTGGAAAATGAAATCAGCATAAAGTTTGGTGTGAAACACTAAAATGTTCTGGTAGACGGCTGTGTTAACGTTGTCTTGATAAGACTCGAACCACAAGCAGCTGATGACATAGCTCCCCTAATCATGGCTGTTGAAACTTCACACTGCACCTCATTTAGCTTTGATTCTGTGCCTCACCACTCTTCTGCCACACTTGGGAACCTTCAGTTACAAATGAAATGGAGCATTAACATTCATCTGAAAAGGATGTTGGACCACCGAACAACTGTCCGGTCCTTTTTGTTCTTAGCCAAGGAGAAGGGTTAAATATTGTGCAATGACCTGGTGCATGCTCAATAATCCAGGTAGATGAATCTAGCAAGGTTGAGTCAGGTCCTCTGGATGGATTCTTCTTTCAGCAAAGAAGAATCCATCCAGAGGACCTGACTCAACCTTGTTAGACACATTATGCAATCTTTAAGCGCTTGACATGATTTGGGGAAGACTGTCAGCTACTAGCACACCATATTTTTAGCTTAAAATTAGTAAAAAATACAGTTATTGACATGTTTTTGTTTGACAAGGTTAATAAGTCTTAGTGGCCATCTGGAATCAGCTTAACGCTGCAAACTGTTGATCTACATCCAAACATTACTTTGAGATTTTCATTAATATGCATTCACCTGTTCATGAGATATATTGCTACCAGACAAACAAATGCACACACAGTGGCAATTACAATGTTGCTCATCATTCATGGCAGCAGGAAATAATAAGAAACTAAAAAAATATTGAGATGAGCAGCCAAGATTCGTCTTTTCAGTATAATGTTCAAACAATATCTACAAGGTCTAGGCTTGTTAAAGACCTAAACTGACACAGATAAGTTTAACAAATTTTTACTTAAACATACATTAAAAATAAATAATAATTGAAAGCTAGTTATCTTATCTGTTGTAAGTAGCTCAGTTCAGACAAGAACAACAAGATAATGAGTTCAAACTAAAGTAGAATGGCTGCTATTTTAAAACAACTTCAAAATGCCATTATATAACATTTATTTTGTTGTACATTTTGAATTACACAGATTTTTAAAACAACTTTTTAATGTGAATTTGCAAATTTGCTGTTGAGCTAATCTGGTGCTCAGACTAGCTGTTAGCTTGTCAATCAATCTGAATTCTTTTACCCTGAAAAGTGCTAATTAAAAGTAAGCAACATACAAATGAAGCTACTCTGAATCCATACACTCTCTGCCGAATCACTAAATCCTAATTAACTGCCTCACTAAACCAGACGACTTTTCACATCATCTTGTGACACACATTTCCACTTTACATCCTGTGGACATTTAAGGGGTCTGAATGGGCACATGCATTGAGTGGAGTGGTATAATGGTGTTCTGAATCATTAAACAGATGATACTCTGCAAGATGAATGGGCTGATGAGTAGTATATTCTTCATAAAACCCATTTGTGGTATTTCTTTTGACCCCAGCCAATGGTAAGATAAAGAATGTAAACTTTGCTTTTATAAAGAACGCATTTTGAAAAAGTGTTGATAAAAGAAGACTTTCTTTCAGGTACAATCTTTAACTTAGCACTTCAAAAACTTTGTGTTGGTTATTGGGGTCTGTGTATTGAATCTATATGCTCAACAAATTTGGTTAAGCCAGTTCAGTCCTGTAGGGCTTTTTCACTAGAAAAGCACAATAAATGTGTCTCCGCTCATTCACTTTCCTTCCGCTCCAGTTTTCTATTAATCTAAGAAGACAGGGTTCCGTACTGCTCAGGTTGAATATGAACGTTGGTGTGCATCATGTGCTACATGGTGTCAGCATGAGCCAGACTGATTTGGCACTAACGTAACTTACAAAATATGTTTTTTAAATAGATTAAAAAAAATCCATCTTGTGTTAAATCTAGAAACCTAGCTATAAAGAAACAAACACATTGAGGTCAAAAAGTGTCCAATTCCCAAGAGGTAGGAGACAGCGGCTCTGCAGAAGTAAAGAGGCCGCAGCGAGGCCAGTTTATGATCCGAGTGTCAGAGTGGCTGCAGGCATCCTGCTTGCTTTACGTCGAGTAAATTTTACCATCTGCTCTCATTTGCAAGGGTCTACTTGGAGCTCTCTGCAGACATTGGCATGCAGCTCAAAGCATAGACTGTACACGAGTCAGGAAGGAAAATAAACATGCACATACATGAAGATGCCCAATGCAAAACATTTGTATGGGCCAAACACATACTTACTTCCTGTGCTGTTAATTAACCCACTAAGGTTTTCTTTTACCATACTAACTGTAAAAACTCTTTTTGCTACCAATTATTTTCATTAAAATTCTAATTGTATGGGAACACCTTTCACCTTTGCCATTCTTCCCACCTCCCAGTTGCTCTGACAGAAATGTGTTCCCTTATGAACCAAGTTCATCTCAAGGTTTCTGAGGTTCTGAGTTGTATTTTATATTTCTTACAGTCACCATATTTCTTCTTCCAAAGACCTGAACATTTATGGAACAGCTTTCTCTTAACTGCTGTTAGTCTCTACAAAAAAAAAAAAAAAATGTTACGATTATTTGAAAAGCATCTTGATATTGTGTGGGTACTTTTAATTTTTATATAAGCTCTCCATTGTCGCAAAGCCGTTTATTTTGTATCCGTTTTTTTCAGCTCAGAATGCATGCTGTAGTTATTTGACCTTGGTTGTATCCAGTTTAAGTGTTCCATTTGTGAGATTTTTTTTAATAACATGCAACATGCTATGCGGTTTGTCACAATTTCTCTTGTAAAGTACTTTTAATTAAAAATGCAAGACAAATTTAATTTAGTTGTATAACAAAACCAACAAGTGTAAGTGCTACGTGCCGTCATCACTATGTTCCCATACAATGGCAAAATTGTTTCTCTGCATTTAGCCCATCACACCTGGGATGCACCCAGGTGGAGCGGTGGGCAGCTATGTATGTGTCCGGGGAGCAATTAGGGATAAGGTGTCTTGCTCAGAAACCACGACACGTGGGAATGGCTGGAGAGCGAACCTGGGACTTTCAGGTCCCAAGTCGGCTGCCCTACATCTACCCCATCTCAGAATGCATATTGCCTGCAAGCATTAGATGCCAAAGTTTAAACAAGAGATCTTGCACAATCTATTGGCACTTAAGAGTATGTGGTAGAGACACATTTTCAAATTCAAGTTCAAGTTTCTTTGTCATTCGCATCACACGTGGTACATGAGGTGGAACGAAATTGTGTACTCCAAGTACACTCCTTTAGCACCATTATTAGAGTTTAAGATCTGTAAAAACGACTTAAAATGAGACATTTGTGTGTTTGCTAATGTGCATTAGCTATGGCAGCCATCTTGATTTAGGTTAGATGCACAACTTCTCATTACTTTGAGTGCTTCATTAAAATTAATTGACCAGTTCATATGATATTTTGCTAACAAACAATAATAAACAAACAAACAGATTTTTACATAAGAGGCAGGAAATAATTAGGATAGTCCAAGGACATGTAGTCTAACAATGAAAAATAACTAAAGAAACCCATTTTCTGATTCCAACAAAGTTAAGTCAGATGCTCTGGATGGCTCCTTAACAAAAAAAAAAAAAAAAAAAAAAAAAAAATTTGAAACTGTCCAGAGGACCTGACTTAACTTTGTTGGATTGTCATACCTTGATGATTGAGCATGAATCAGGATCTGTTTCTGGTTGTTTGTTTAGTTTATACTGTTAATGCCATGCCATTGTCCTTTCCCATTACATATGCTGGTGATGACATGCAAGATGAATGGAACACACTAACCAACTGGCCCATGATAGAATGATTCAGTCAGCAGATAGAGATCACGCTATAATCATGTGGGTGACTATTCATCATAATCTCTATTTCAGTTTGATTCAGCCAAAGATTTTTTAAAGTGTTTTACAGAATGAGCTTCAACTCCATTCTAGCTGGTATCACTGAACAACTATAAAGCTTTTTTTTCCTTTCAAAGGTCTTTTTACTGAAGACCAATGTGTTCTACCACCTATAAAAACAAAAGATGAAAAGAAAAAGTCACCACTTTGGAATGCTAGTTCTGCATGCCTCGAAGCAGCAACGTGCCATTTTCAAGTGTGCTTCGGCTACCGTGGTTGTTACAAACCGGATTCCAAAAAAAGTTGGGACACTAAACAAATTGTGAATAAAAACTGAATGCAATGATGTGGAGGTGCCAACATCTAATATTTTATTCAGAATAGAACACAAATCACAGATCAAAAGTTTAAACTGAGAGAATGAATCATTTTAAGGGAAAAATCTGTTATTTCCAAATTTCATGGTGTCAACAAATCCCAAAAAAGTTGGGACAAGTCCATTTTTACCACTGTGTGGCATCCCCCCTTCTTCTTACAACACTCAACAGACGTCTGGGGACAGAAGAGACAGTTTCTCAAGTTTACAAATAGGAATGCTCTCCCATTCAGGTCTAATACAGGCCTCTAACTGTTCAATCGTCTTGGGCCTTCTTTGTCGCACCTTCCTCTTTATGATGCGCCAAATGTTCTCTATAGGTGAAAGATCTGGACTGCAGGCTGGCCATTTCAGTACCCGGATCCTTCTCCTACGTAGCCATGATGTTGTGATTGCTGCAGAATGTGGTCTGGCATTATCGTGTTGAAAAATGCAGGGTCTTCCCTGAAAGAGAGGACGTCTAGATGGGAGCATATGTTGTTCTAGAACCTGAACATAGTTCTCTGCATGAATGGTGCCTTTCCAGACATGCAAGCTGCCCATGCCACAAGCGCTCATGCAACCCCATACCATCAGTGATGCAGGCTTCTGAACGGAGCGTTGATGACAACTTGGGCTATCCTTGTCCTCTCTGGTCCGGATGACATGGCGTCCCAGTGTTCCATAAAGAACTTCAAATCGTGACTCATCTGACCACAGAACAGTCTTCCATTTTGCCACACTCCATTTTAAATGAACCCTGGCCCAGTGCAAACGTCTGAGCTTGTGGAGCTTGTTTAGAAATGGCTTCCTCTTTGCACTGTAGAGTTTCAGCTGGCAATGGCGGATGGCACGGTGGATTGTGTTCACTGACAATGCTTTCTGGAAGTATTCCTGAGCCCATTCTGTTATTTCCTTGACAGTGGCATTCCTGTTTGAGGTGCAGAAACGTTTAAGGGCCCGGAGATCATGAGCATCCAGTAGAGTTTTACGGCCTTGACCCTTACGCACAGCGATTGTTCCAGATTCTCTGAATCTTTTGATGATGTTATGCACGGTTGATGATGATAACTTAAAAGTATTTGCTATTTTATGCTGGGTAACACCATTCTGGTATTGCTGCACTATGTTTCTGCGCAACAATGGTGGAATTGGTGATCCTCTTACCATCTTGTCTTCTGAGAGACACTGACACTCTGAGAAGCTCTTTTTATACCCAATCATGTTGTCAATTGACCTAATTAGTGTTAATTGGTCTTCGAGCTGTTCGTTATATGCTCAATTTCCTTTTTCCAGCAACTTATTGCTACTTGTCCCAACTTTTTTGGGATTTGTTGACACTGTGAAAGTTTGAATCAACATATTTTTCCTTTAAAATGTTACATTTACTCAGATTAAACTTTTGATCTGTCATCTATGCTATATTACGAATAAAATATTGACATTTGCCATCTCCACATCATTGCATTCCGTTTTTATTCACAATTTGTTTAGTGTCCCAACTTTTTTGGAATCCGGTTTGTAGATGTGACTTATAAAGACAATTTTATGCATTCTAAGTTTTTCCTCACCTCTTGAAAACAAACACAAATCAGTTTGTTACCTTGACAGCTGTTTATGATTACCTGTAATTTGTAAAATAACTGAAAACGTTGGGCTGTTGATGTTAGACTTAGGCTGCTTTTTCACTTTTTCAGTCCAGTCCTTGTACTGAACTGAATATGACAGCACATTGAAAAATATTTACTTAGAAAATTAGACAAGCGGAGCACATGAATCCGAAAGACGAAGCTTTCATCAGCGGATAATGTTCAGTACAATAGTTAATACCTAATAACTCTTTGAAAATCACATTGCAGGATTGTGTGTGTGTTATATTTGGTATTTTTACAAGGTTCATTTAAAATGAAGAGAACTAATTGTATCTTTGTGACAGGCTGCTGATATCAAGGAGTCTAAAATCCAATTAAAAAAAGTCTTGGTTCATTTCTTGAATTTAGATGCCTTTTTATGCCTTGATGATTTATAAGTCATTGCCTAACAAAGAAGAAAAGTTGAAATGGTCAAGCACTGGACAGAAGACAAATGAATGGTCCACATCCAAAACAAAACTTTAAAATGCCTTCTAATTGTTTTTTAACTATTGATCAAGACTGATTTGATTGGTTATATAAAGGTTGAGACAATTGGAAGAAAATAAATAACTGACAAGACTTTTTACACCATACTTCATATTTGATTGGACAGATTCACGCTCATGAATACACCAAACCATCACTCATGCTTTTTGGACTCTCTGAACCTCCACCAGCCCTCATCAGTGTCCACCAAACCACAAATCAAGAAAAGGCCTCCCCTCCGCATCTTGCAATGGCCAGCATCCTTAATGATTAATTTATAGTTTCTGAACAGGAAACTGAAGGTCTCAGCAACAAACAGGTTTGATCCAGAATACACATCGTCTACGATGGTGCTGAAGAGTCAGGTGTCAATAAACTGCACACATGCATGCTACGAGAATATAAACAGGGATCAGATGAGTAAAACAACGGAGAAGCCAGGTCTTGTGTGCTGAAGTTGCAGTGAGAACATTCGGAAACATTTTTATTTCCTAATAAGACTAACAAGAGACTTCATCAATAGAGGCTGTAACAGCTTGATGCCTGACTGAAATGCCAACAAGCTTGGTGATAACAGGATCTGTCTGTGATGAAAGGTGGACTACATTTTAAAATCTTAATAAGTCTCCTGGTATGTTTGCCAAAGCAGACTGTCAATCAAGTGCAGGATCATACACTGCATGTGCATAAATATACATTAGCTTAAGGGTACTTTAACTGTTGAGTAAATCTATACTAAAGTCAAATAAAGCAAGAAGAGATGTAAATAAAATATACAAATTTAAGAGCGAATGAGTTTATATATTTTAACTTTTTACAGACTACTTGTTTACCTTTATAAATCTTTACCACGTTTTTGCCTTTGCAAACGAATCAGCACACATTTAAATACGAGTATTCCCCAATTTGCAGATGAACTAATTCCAAAAGCTCTGTCCCGTCCTCCAGTGTATCACATTGTCCTTCACCAAGCTACTGAAGGTTCCCATGACCCCTTAATAAATCTATTACATCAACTCCCATCTTTTTTTTCCCACAGAAACACATGCATTATGTTTTTGCCAGAGATTCAGTATGTTGCATTACTAGTTACCGAGCTTGCTACAGACATCTGCACACAACGCTAACTTCTTACTTTTGTTAAGGAAGATTGAGAATAATACAAAAAGTAAAACAGTGGAATAAACCAACCTAGATATTGTAAAAATTGTTCTAACATGAAAATATTTTAATTGTTAAAATATTTGCATTTGAAAGTTCCCTTGAAGCACAACAAGTTCCTAAACGTGTCTAAGCTTTTTAATTTTTTTTATATTTATACAATGGAATAGTTCTACAAAATAGTTTTTTGTGTTTCAACCTTGAAGCCACACTAAAACAGTATTAGAAGCACAAAACAAATATTTTTGAAAACTAGTTTCATAGATAATAAAAAAAGGGAACCACCATTCTTGCATGTTTGTGTAGATATAGTATTTTTTTCCTAAATAGAGATAGTTTTGGAAAAATTGTCCTCTAATGTGGACATGATTTTACATTAAATGGTTAGATAGTCCTACCACTTGCCCACTCAGTAATAAAGCAGTAATTACAGGTCAAACCCGAAAAAAAAAGAAGACATTTTTAATTACACTTTGACTGCTTATATAGTTATTAACAGTCGGCGGATGCGTGCGGCTGAGTAAAGGGGGCAGAAGATCGGAGCTGAGGGGGTGTTTGTCCTTTCATGGTCATCAAAGTGCATTAAATCCCTGCTTCTGCCCACATTCTGCATTATTCAGACATGGACCCTGCTCTGACATGTCGGATATCTTGTGATCTCACCTGTTTGGGTCGTCGGACGCACGCATCCGCTGAGTGCAGCGACTGAATGAACATCCATTTGGGCTTTGATGGATCGCTGCCTGACAGTAGTTCCAGCTGAAGCTTAACTGAACTTTTTACCTCTTTCAAGGCTGGTCAGCACGCAGTCAAATGGCCACGTGTGGCTGGTGGATGTATAGCAAACCATGTTGCCATATAATTGGATCATCAACCGCGCACAACCGCTGACACAATCAAAAGCCCGACACCGACCTGGCCTACACATTTTTATGGACTGGCCCAGCCCTAATCTGGGTTGAGTGGGGCCGGACTCCGGGTTAGAAATGACAGCTCTAAAACAAGCCATGATTAAGTTCATTTTAGCTAATTAGGAGTTTATGCTAAAGGTTAAATTAAAATTCATACCTTTTAGTTATAGCCTCAAATCCCTATATGTATCTTAATATTAGCTTAACCATTCCAATTGGCACAGGAACAAACTTCACTGCAGGCTCCGATACAAAAAAACACAACATTTACAAGTTCTGAGGAATCTTTGATATTCTTAGCAGATTTAATGGCACAGACTGCTGTTCTAAACCCACAGATATACTGCTCACTCTAAGATAAAAGTATTGAAAAGCTGTTCCCCGATTGGTAAATTCAATGCAGTTTATTTTATATTGCCAAGTCACAGCTGAAGTCATCTCAGTTTTTTAACTTTAGAACTGCAGGCCAAATTAATGCCCCCCAGAGTTGGTGAAACACTGCAAAATGTATTCCTAAGATGCTCAGGTCCAAAAACAAAACCTCAGTCTTGTCCGAGTTTAAAAGTAGAACATTTAGGGTCATCCAGGTTTTTATGTCTTTAAGACATGCCTGTAGTCTAAAAAAAACTATTAGATTCATTGGGTTTCATGGACAAATATAACCGAGTATCATCAGCATAACAATGAAAATGTATCCCATGCTGTTTATACCCTAACCCAATCCTAACCCTAATAACTTTACCTAATGGAA
Organism: Nematolebias whitei; assembly: GCF_014905685.2. NCBI lineage: Eukaryota > Metazoa > Chordata > Actinopteri > Cyprinodontiformes > Rivulidae > Nematolebias > Nematolebias whitei. The sequence goes on along the minus strand of NC_056515.1, from coordinate 37,093,723 downwards.
GCATATATAAAGTAAAGAGTCAGGTCAAGTGGTTATGATGACCACTTGCCTAACAAATGTAAAACAATGAAAAACAACAAAAGTATCTATTGTGTACTGATAATCTCCAAATACAAGGTCATAATGAACAAAGGATTGGCTAGCTTCTGCTTCACTCTTTCATCCCATACTCTGACCAGTTACGCTTATTATGCGTAAAAAACATTACAGTAATCTGTAGTTCGATATAAAAAAAAACAAATATAAAATCAAAATGCTAACATGGTATGTTATGAAATGAAAAACAATTTGATCAAAGTACCTGCAGCATCCCTTTTACCGTCTTTGTTTCTTGTGCTTTGCGTGTGTCAAGGTCATAGCATGCCCTTGGAAATCCATTACCGATATGGGGGAAGGAATGAAGAAAAGGGCTGGCATTCCCTTGCTGCTGTTCGAGTCACGTCATGTAATGAGCTTCCCCCCTGCTCCCCATGGATTCGATGTCATTATGGAAATGCAATTCCTGAATCCTTGTGCATCATTGTACAGGCTATTAGAAATGGATTGTAGGACATTTTCTTAAGAGAATGCACCTCCTGATGACCTCTTGCCATTTCTTTTAGTACCAGACTAATAGATTTATACATTAAAGGCACCTTCATGACTTATCCCAATGATTTGTAGGAAGTGGGTGAAAGTGAGTAATATCCTGGTGGAAGGGAGAAGTATAAACATTGTTTCTGCAATATAAAAATAGAATCCACATCTAGTAAATAGTCAGTACCTCTCAGCCAGTTGTCGGGAGAAGAATGAGGGTGCTCATTAAACACTAAAGTCCTAAATTTAGTTTCTAAAAAAGACTCACTTGAAAGATTTAGAACCGTGACAAAGGTTAACAAGACTGTATAATTTACATGGTGAGAATGCAAAGGATGGGGGAATAAGTTTTTGTCATCAGCGGAGTAATTACCTGCCACATGGCTTCCTCAGGCTGGGGTGGTAATACGTTAGCATCCCTGGTGCCATGACATTGACAGGGCAGCCACCACTATAATCCTCCTTCGCCCAGTCCTTGAAAGCAAAAACAAAATGGCAATTAATCATGGAGTAATACAGATATTACTGTGAATTCTAAAGTAATGGGTTCAGCCTCGGCCAAAATGGAGACAGCTGCCCCTGTGCCACCACGACATCCCATCCGTTCAAGCAAAACATCCCCGTTAAGCAGCCTTACTAGTTCCAATTCATTTTTCATTTCTACCCTGGAGAGACTTTTGACATAAAACTGGCAGCTCTCTGACTGAACAGCTGAAAAAAAAATACAACAAAAGACATTTAAAGATAAGAGAACGTAGCGGTAAAACTAAAGACGTTAGAGTAGATCAAAACAGTTAAATAATGAAAATAAGTTACGTTCAATCAGAGTAATTTTTGTAACCCTAACCCTAACCCTAATCCAATCAAAGGCCTAGATTTTCCATGAAGGAATGCATATCACTGGTTTTCATGCAGGAGTTTATCTTATTTTGAAAAATAATCGTGGCATTCTTGCTGTTCTGGTCAAATCTACTAAATAAATTCATGTGCAATCCCATTCCAAGTTGCAAGATTTGTGGGGGGGGGATGACTCTCAGCTACTACATCAAATTTCGACAATATTTGCAAATTTAACCAAGGTCAGGTGGCAGTGGCGGCCATCTTGAATTGGCTCGAGTCCAAAGTTGATCAGTTATAGTGGGACATCTAATTATTCATTCCTGAAAGTTTATTAAAATGCAGGTATTAAATCATGATATATTTTGCTAACAAACAGGGGGAGTAGTGGCGCAGAGGTTAGAGAATATGGGCCTGTGATCAGAAGGTCGCCGTTTAACTCCCCGGACCGACAACATTAAGTTAGTTCGCTGCGGTGACCACTGAAGAAGGGAGCAGCCGAAAGAAGAAAAACATATACTATATATATATATATATATATATATATATATATATATATATAGTTAACAGACAGACATAGCTGGCTCCAATAGTTAATGGCAAAGTTTTAAAACTAATCTTGCCCAATCTTTTAGTGCTCCGAACGTGTTAGAGATGACTTTGAGCTACCACCACACCAAATCATTATATCATACCATGATGAGATTAGGTATAATTACATCATTGATTCTTCATGTCTTAATATAAACTACAAACAGCCATGTAAACCAGGTTTCAGTGACACTTTCACATCAAAACTCACTGAGTCAAAAGTTAAACTAACCTGCAAAGCACTCCAATGACAAATAGATATCTTCTTTTTTTAAGTTGTGCTGTTTCAACTTCTAGGACTGAACAGGAAGAGAGTGAGGAATGAAAATAGAAAAGGATGTGAGCGTTTGCATGAGAGGCAGATAAATTAGAGGGTTAGAGCTGAGGAATGAGAAATCCAAGACAGAAGAAATGAGTGAGGGGGAAGACGGGTCTAAATCAGGCGGAGATAAAGAGACGGATGAAGCCAAGGGAACAGATGGCCCTTCTGCAGGATGTTGTGCCGTATCTTCATTTGACGGCTTTATTAACTCCTGCACATCAGCAAACTGAGGTAAAACGCAAAAATGTTATATTGTTTTTAATATTTTGGTGATGAAAAACAAAGTCAGAAATGTGCATTTGCTTTATTCATGGGTATGATCAAACAATACGTTAAATCCAGCTGTTTGCCCATTTCTGTTTTAAATAATGGTATACAGAAAATGCAGTGGTGATGCAACAGTGCAGCCTTATTTATAATGTTCCTTACAGCATTACAAGGCAAACCTTTCAACCAATTCCTCCAATTGTTGACTTCGGCTTGATCTATGAGGACTCCAGCTGTTGATGTAGAGCGCAGTGGGTAAGACATTTGAAGCACTCTGCTGCACAACTTAAACACTCTGTGCTGTCCTCAAAGTAAAGAGTCAGCACAGCTTTTTCTGAGCATACGTATATCAAAGTAAAGAAAATAATGAAAAACTGCAAAAGTATTTTTGTTAATTTGTTGCCAAGCCCACCTAGCAATAAAAATATATCTTGGGTCAATAAAGACATTAACATGAGCTTAATTAAATTTTAAAAAAACTCAACAATTTTGATCAACAACGTTTTGTTAACTCTCAAGCTACGTTTCAAAATCTAAAGCCATCTGTTAACACTCGGAGTGATAAGCCGTTTTTGTGTTCCCTAAGATAAATTACTGTGGCAGCCATCTTGAACGGAGTTGACTCCAAACGGCAATCAGTTATAGATGCACATCCAATAATTTTCATTATCACAAAGAGTTTTACCGTTACCGTATTTTCCATTGTATAAGCCACTACATTTTTCCACACAGTTTGAACAAAGCAGCGTGTACAATGCTGCGGCTAATTTATGGATTTTTCTCCCTTTTATTTATGAATTTTGACGTAGTTTGACATATGTTCAGCAGATACAAGTGGTAGGATTCTTTTTTTTTTTTTTTTACGAGCTAACAAGCTTCATGCCGCCAAAACAGTTGGCCTCATCACACCCGGGCGCTCACATAGCTGCCCAATCCACATCTTTCTTGGGGGCTGGGTCCTTGTGACTCAGTGAGACTACCTGCATACATAAAGGTAAAAAATTAAATCTGACCAATAAAATTACTGAACAGGTCACAGTGCGGAAGGAAGTAAACTAAGTTTCCCCCACTCCCCGTTCTCCCCTCCCCATTGTGCTTTTGGGGGCACAACGAAGTATTTGCAGCCACTCAAAATAAATGTGAATCGTGCATTAACGTGGCACTCCGAGCTTGATGGGAGCATTGGATGACTGGCGGCAGGAAATGGTTTATCAAAACTGGCCGCAGGCGAAGAGCAACTTTTGCTCAAGTCTGCCAGTGGAGCCCGACAATGGAGCAGGGTCAAAAAATACTTTATCACCAACGAGTTTTGAAAGGAGCCGCGTGATGAAGAGGACAGCACAATCTCAAAAGGGTGCAGTGCACAGGAGGAAGATTAGGATAGTGACCAATGATTTCCTGACAGGATACTGTAACTTTTTTTGTTTTTTTACCAGCCGTGTTACAGGTACTGTTCAGAAAACATTTACTGTACGTAATTGTGAACAGGTACATATATAATTATAAGTTTTAAAAATCTTTCTGTATAAATATCTCATATTACAATGTGGACACCCACGGCTTATAGACAATTATGGCCTATTTATGTACAAATATTATTATTATTTTATTATTTAGTGGTTGCAGCTTAAATTCGGTTGCGCTCAATAGTCTGGAAATTACGGTATACAATTGTTGGTGTATGTTAGGACTGCAGTTGCATTGCTTTGAGTGAGTATGTGAATCTAATGTAAGTAAATTAAATTCCAGGTAATCAGCCATGATGGGACGAGAAAAAAGTGGAGCTGAACAGAGATTGGCTGCATAAAGACGAGCTGCGGAAGTGACGGCGTCGGCTTCCATTCATTTTGCGCATCCCAACCAGCCACACCTGACCCATTGTGCCACGTCAGCCACTAGTTTGTTTGTAAACAATTTATTTGAGGAGTTCGTTACGGTGGCCCTGAGGTGTAAATGAACAACATTTGAAAAAACAGAATTATATATTTAAAAAACAACAAAAATACAACAACATTAGATAAAATGGAATTACATTAAGCCAAAAGCGGTAGTGACCAAAGCGGAAGTGGCCAAAGCGGAAGTGGCCAAAGCGGAAGTGGCCAAAGCGGAAGTGGCCAAAGCGGAAGTGGCCGGAATCACATTTTAACAATGGAATTACATTTGAAAAAATAAATAAATAAATAAACTACAACAACGGAATTACATTAAGCCAAAGCGGAAGTGGCCAAAGCGGAAGTGGCCAGATCGGAAGTGGCCGGAATCACATTTTTTAAATGGACTTACATTTGAAAAAAACGGAATCACATTAGGCCAAACTGGAAGTGGTGTTTGTTTTTTGTTTTTTTGTATTTTTTATTTGATTTTATTAACATCATAAAACAGAACAATAGAACAATGTACAGTACACACACAGCTGAGGTATAGTTAGCAGGCTAGCCTTTAGCCTACAAAAATGTAGAGTTATGTTTTGTTCAAGCTTAAAGAAGAAGATACGACGCTGAAAAAACTCGACAGGATCTTCAAGGTAATTATTTTTTCTAATGTAATTCGGTTTTTTCAAATGTGATTCCAACTACTGCTTCGGCCACTTCCACTTTGGCTCAATGTAATTGTTTTTTTCTAATTAATTACGTTTTTTATTTTTCTCCAAATGTTATTTTTGTTGCGTTTTTTGAAACGTAATTCTGTTTAGTCAAATGTTCATTTACACCTCAAGCCACCGTAGTTTGTAGAAGTGAGCAACCCTTTATTTTAAGATATTTCTCCTGTTTTTGCAAGAAGGTAAGGAAATTGTGTTTTATTATTGTGCATAGGTAAGAGAATTAATCAAATACTATTTGTTTGTTATTTTGGCCTGGGCTCACCCTGATGCTTGTAAGACTTTTATAATATGCTCAGCTAATGTAAATGAATCACACTAAGACAAACAAACAAACACACACAGGTAAAAACATTCTCGCCTGCCTTACAATGGTGGGTGATAAACATCCCCACAGAGAGGCCAATCATGTTACCATAAACGGTTACCACCATTATAAAACAGTTAACCTTGAAGAAACACTGCACTTATTAAATATTTAATAGCTCATTGTAAACTCGCTGACACGAACCTGTAATTTTCCTCTCTAATAGAAAAGCAGAGGAATGAACATTCTTCTCGTCATGTACCGGCTCAAGTAATACACAGACAGGAAATTAAAATGATCTGCTGAACTCTCATTTGTATGTTTTATTGCTAGCGACACGTGAATAACAGTGATTAAAAAAAGATGCCAAAGAAATCTGATAACAATTTGGCTCCAATAAAATCCAGGCAAATCTTTGTGTCAGCAGCGCAGATTGAATTTATCATCTTTTCTTCACTCAAAGTAATTGTTCTTTAAAGTGATGTTCCCCTTGAGTCTCTTTGTCAGCAAAGTGAAACCATAATACCTCCCTAAACGCTACAGCCTCTGGTTGGCTTCAGGCGGTCTTCCATTGGATCTTCCCTCTCAGAAACGGTGTATGAAAGTAGTGGAGGACCAAAAATCATGCATCTGCATGAGTAATGGACCGTTTCACATTCTATTGCTGCTTGCATCCATCATGTAAAGGAGCTAAATGTTTTTTTTTTTTTTTTTTTGTGACAGGTTTAAAGAAAATAAAGATTTCCCCGGCTTGGGCCCCCCCCCCCCCCCCCCAGTAGAGTAGTATTACTGGTTGGTTTGTGTGTGTGCATAGCACCTCCCATTTCCCTGCTTACCTTCCATTTACACATTATAAAGCATTTCATATCAGACCGGTGAGCTTTCCGATTCAGAAACGATGAAATGCACTAAACTAAAACATAAAAATTAAGGTTTATTTCGGGTGAGGGAGAAGAAAGCTGGGTAGATTGTGGTTGGCATGGTGGCGCAGTTGGTAGAGCAGCTGCCTCTTAGCGAGAATGTCGCAAGATCGAATCCCATCCGGGGGCCTTTCTGGGTGGAGTTTGCATGTTCTCTCCGTGCATGCGTGGGTTTTCTCCGGGTGCTCCGGTTTCCTCCCACAGACCAAAAACATGCATGTTAGGCTGATTGGTGACTCTAAATTGTCCCTAGGTGTGAGTGAGAGTGAACTGTCTTCAGCACGGTTCGACTCGGCTCAGTACGGCTCCAAGCCTTTTTCCATTAGCAACTTTTCACGGAACCGGACCTTTTCTCAGGACCCATTTCTCTGGGGTACCAAGCGTGCCGAGCCGGCACCAAAACGTGACGTCAGAACACTGTCGGTCACTGATTGGTCAGGGGCGGAGTCACTGGATCTTTGAGAAATTTTTCAAAAAACACCCAATCCGCCATTTGCAATTACTCGAGCTCGGAGCAGCGGCTGGACCTATTTTGAAGATTTTAAAAACAATAATGACAACACCGTGGTCTAATGCTGAAGTCCAGGTGGGGGTTTTTTTTGTGTTTGGTGACCGACGATAAAATTCAGAGCGAGCGGAGTCACCTCGGAGCATCATACAGCCGACTCTGACTCTATACATGCTCGGACTCTGACTCGAAGCTGCCGACTCGTTGAAGCCGGGGTCCGGGCCCCGGCCTCGCGGACTCCGAACCGCGGCAAACTAACGGACCGGGACAGGTCTGGGACGGAGGGTGGAAACGATTTTTTAAAACATTATGAATAAAAAATAATGTATTTTTTTAATCGGTGAAGATTAAAAACAAATAAATGGTGCGCCTTTATCATGACATGCTGTTTTCACTTTAATAACTTTATTAAATAATCTGTTCATTAAAGTTAACTCAGCCAAAGTTAACATTAGCTAAAAGACAAAGAAAAAAAACTAAATGGTAGCTAAAAGAAGAAATAATATGAATGCTGGCTCACCATTTAAACTTGTTTTAGCAGGTAAAGAAAGTTCAGCATTTTATTGATATGACTAAAAACTACGTGAAATAAAACATCATTATTACTATTATGTGTCAGCTTGAATTGTATTAAACTTTTTGTTTGTATTGCTCCATGTGGTAATGGACACCAAGAAAATAAAGCAAAAAAAAAAAAAAATAATAAAATGACCTAGTTTTTCCTATTTATGTATATATATTCATTAATTATATAACATGAACGTGAAAATAAACTGATGCGTAGACATAAATGTGCGCAGTGCAATAATATCAGTGGAACAGTCATTGATAGGTTTAATTATGGGAAATAGAAATTAACTTCTTTTTACAGCTTTGGACAAATACAATTCAAACTATTTAATGCATTTATTAACAAATATATAAAGATGAAAATATATAATAAAATTGTGCAAGCATGTAAATTCCTACAGGCATTGACAGAAAAGTGATCAAATTAAAACGTTGGCGTCTTTCACAAAAACTGTTTTATGGCCATAATAAAGGATAAAGGAAAAATAAAGGATTAATAAAGTATTTTTGAATTGAATTGAATTGAATTAATGATGAGCTCCTCTTTAAGATGAGATCTTTGAACCAAAGGAGGTCTGGAGTGTAACTCTGCAGGGTTGGAGCGAAGTGCTTGGAGCGCAACATCTCAATGTTTGGTTGACACCACGACATTCTACGTATCGTGACCGGCTAGTCAAACGCCATCTGTTGTCGTCATGTCCTCTAGCCATGAAGCCGCCTTATCCTTCATTTATTGATCCATGTTATTACCTCGCTTGTCGCTAAGAGATATGACAGCGACAAACTGACCCCTCGTTCCTAGATCCTTTCATAAATCAGAAGGCGAGGAGAAAGCGTCTCATGCCCAGAATTAGTAATATAGTAATATTTTAGTATAATGGTAATATTTTAGATCGCCTATGGTGCTCTAACAGATGCTGCTCAAGTCATAGGCACTAATGCACCCCCATACCATCATAGAGGCAGGCTTTTGAACAGTGTGCTACAAAACCAGCCGGATGGCCCCTCTCTTGTTTAGTACAGACAACACGATGTCTGTGGTTTCCAAAAAAAATGTCAAACCTCTGCCCATCTTTACCCCAAAGATACGGCTTCAAATGTTTTTTTAAACCCAGTCCGTATACTGGCCTGTTGCCAATTAACCCAATTTGTTTGTTTTTTTAATGATCCTCCAGTTGTTTCTTTTTCGTACCACTTACTTTTGCAGTCTTGTTGCTCCAGGAACAGCTTTTTGAGATGCGTTATTGCTAGTAAATGTAAACTTCTATATTTCCCCTAAAATTTGAGCGACTTCTTAGTTTAAACACCGGATATGTTTAATACGTTCCACTGTGAATAAAATATGAGTTTAAGAAGAAAAACAACTAAATATCAACTAGAACCTTTTTGTAAGCTTAAGTTTGACTTTAGAACAAAGCATACTTGATTTATTTTTCACAGGGGTTGTACTTACTTTCTCCTCGTAGTGGATGAATGATGCAGCCTCAGGACCAAGATATTTAACCAGACTGGAAATCACAGCCTCTCTTCTTTCTCCAGCCTGCAAACAACAAGAGACCAGTCCCACATTGGTACTCCCTCTTATCGTTTCAAACCTAAGCATCAAACTGCTGAAATAGTAATAAATGCCAGTGCTTTTCCTGCACTCAAAAGGCTCTTTGTTCAGAAAATACTAGAGTAAACACCAAGTACTCTCAAAATAGGCAAGTAGGCAGTAAAACATTAGTTTCCTTTTTTTTTTTTTAACTTTGCTATCATAACTAGCTAGCTTGTGTTCCTAAAACAAGATGTGTCCGTTGCTTTGTGATGCACAGATTTTGATAAAAACAAAGACAGTGGATTAACATCTGGATTCAGTTCCTGATGGGAGATTAAGGCACAGCATGCAGGTTTCATTGTAGTACAGTAAACTGGCAGATTCACGGAACACAGTGTGCACGTAATTTGCCGTCCAACATGGCTTAAGTACTGTATTTACACGTTTTTCACAAAGTGTCTCACTAACTTGCTTAAAAACTAAGACTTAAATAACCTTTATGAAGCGAAGATGAATTAAAGCGTTGTTGTTGTAAATGGAACTAGAGAAATTGCATTTCCTGCGAAAATGCAGTGAATGCTTATTGCAGAAAAACTTGCTGAAAACAGCTGAAATTAACTTAAAAAAACATGCTGAGATGTAGCTGAAATGAAAGAGCAAGCTTAAATGAGCAGAAGAAAGCAGAAAGAACACACATTTGCTGAATTAGGTTTAAATAAGCAGAAATTAGTACAAAAATTAGGAAATCAGCTAAAAATTATTTAATTTTTTTTATTTAAAAACATCTAAAAAGTAGCTGAAAAGGCAGAAATAATCTTTACCTACGAGAAGGAGTGGAAATAGCTTAAATGAGCTAAAAAATGTGGAATTAGCTGAAAAAGCAAAAATGTGCATAAAATAGCTAAATAGCAGCTGAAATAGCAGAAAAAGCTGAAATGAGTATAAACTGAAATTCACAGAAAAAGTTAGAAGAAGCACAAAAATGTTGCAGTTAGCAGAAAGAATGTGAAAGGAGCACAAAACAGCTGAAAAAACAGCTGATATTAGCTAAAAAGAGGATTAAATTTGCACAAGGAAGCTGAAAGCAGAACAAAATGTGAAAGGAGCAATAAAAGGTTGTAGACAGATCTAAAGATTTGAAAGATGTAAAATGAGCTAAATTAATTTTCTATGTGAAAAAAGTGTCAGAAAAGGCTAAATATTTCTTAAAACTAAAATTGCACCAATACCAAAAGTCATAGCAGGATTGTCTTGTAAGAGCTGAACGTTTTGATTTATGATGTTTTGAAATAGAGTGAAAACTGGGACAAGAAATGCGCCGAAAAATGTATGGAAGAAAAATGGATCACAATAGTGTGAATGCTTCATAAACAGTCACACTATCACGTTAAACTTCCCTTCAGCTTTTAGAACCAAATTGCCATTGTCGTTTTTTTATTTTTTTGTTAGCCTATTTTCATCAACCTGAGGTCATTTTCTTACATTTGAACTAAAATACGTAAATGTACTGAAAAAATAGTCGACTTTGTACTGACATGTTTTTTTTTTTAGCAGGATTGGTAAGAGATCCGTAAGAGAATATTTTAAAGCCAAACCAACATTTAGTACGATGCCTTTATGGCTTTATAGCATCAGTATTAGAAAGCACATTTAAAATTTTTAAGCCAATGCTTTTTTTTGTGTTATGGACCAGTTTTATACAAAACAATGAAATAGCAGAAAAAGAAGTGATGCATGGTCCTAGACAGGTGCATGGTTGAGGATCCCTGTTTAAGGGATACACACTGAATGCATTGCTAGTTGCCCATTTTTCTCTCAGTAACAGACAAAACTAATTATGGAAGAAGAGGCAGTCAGTGACAAAAGACCAATCCTTCTTGAGGTCATTTAATCTTTTATGTTTACTTGTAATATTCTAAAAAAAAGGCAGTGGATTCAACCTGCAGTGCAAATAACAAGGACTTTCCTTGCGATTGTTCTTTGGTGGCGTTATCAGATCTGGGGAAAAACACACCGACTGCCCTCCTTTCAAAGAGTAGGTCAGATGAATATTAAATAATCACTGTCATTAGAATGAGGAGCACAGCCTCACTTTGGTTTGTAAAACTCCAATCCTATTACGGCTAAATCCACAGCAGAGCCTCGTCCTGTCAAAACAAGGCTGCTCCGCTGTCGCATCCAACTGTCTGCAGCCGTGGATGAGTCGAGAGCTGGAAACTGGAAACGATCTTTTTATAACATAGTAAGACAGAGTACATGTGTGAATGAGAGGGAAGCAGGTGAAACAGTGAAGCTACTAGGAGCAGAGGTCACAAAGGTGCAGGACTTCAAGTACTTTGGTCCACTGTCCAGGAAAATGGGGAATGGTATAGAGGTGAAAAAGAGAGTCCAGGCAGGATGGAGTGGATGAAGAAAAGTTTCAGGAGTGATTTGTGACAAAAGAGTGTCAGCAAAGGTCAAAGAAAACATTAACAAGACAGTGGTGAGACCAGCTATGTTGTATGGTCTGGAGACAGAGACATGGACAAAAAGACAGGAGACAGAACTGGAAGTGGCAGAAATGATGTTGAGGTTCTCAGTATGGATAAGATTAGGAATGAGATCATCAGAGGTGCAGCACAGGTTGAACAACTGGGAGATAAATACATATAATAAATATATATATATATATATATATATATATATATATATATATATATA
>NC_056515.1:37063205-37081889 GCF_014905685.2 Nematolebias whitei | reverse complement strand
TATATGTTTATATATATATATATATATATATGTTTATATATATATATATATATATATATATATATATGTATATGTATTTTTTAAGGCGTTTTAAACCTTTCCCACACTCTTGCAATATTCTAAACAGTGTTTTTAAACTCTTAACACTTAAGAACACAGAATATCATGATTTCAGCTCCCTGCCTCCTCTGCCCTTTGCCACCTGCAAGCGTTCTTGGCCACGCCCACTTTCTCCGCTCTGCACAGAGAACAGCTGATCAGCTACAGGAGGAAGCTTATCTTGCAGTATGGGCCGCACAAATGTGCAGCAGTTGCTAAATAATTTAAAATTATTTATTTTAAATAAAAATTCCATACAGATCATGCGGCTCATCCATCGATCAGCCAATTGTGCGTCATCTCCAATCTTATTTTGAAAAACCGCGATAGAGCGAGTCTGCGATAAATGAACCGTGAAGTTGCGAGGGACTACTGTACATATAAATCTAAAAAAATGTTATACAATACTAACAATCACATTGCATTGTGTGTAATTGTAATCTTATGTCTACTCGCATCACATGCGACCACATTTTCTCAGTGTTTAGAAGCAGCAAGTGGAGGTTAATTATTTAAACTCTGAGCAGCGTGGCCCTACAGGGGGACAGCTATTACAGCTCCGGAGCTTTGTAACGAGTCGAGTAAAATGACGTAAATGCCAAAAAAAAAAAAAAATTAATGAGAGACAATGATGGATTTTTTTCTGTCTGTAAATTAAAAGCACAATAAAGAGCTCAAAATGTCAGTACAAAAGAAAAAGAACATGGGGATGTTCATAAGCTCTGTGTGCAGGAAGTGTATAAGGTATCAAAGGTTCACAGCTGTAAATGCTGGCAGAAGGTATTAAATACACACATAATCCTTGGAAACATGCTTAAAAAGATTTTAGGCTTGTAATTATCCAGCACAAAAGCTGTAGCTGAGAATAACTCACACAAATAAAAACAACAAAAGTACATTTTACCTAGTACATTTAGCTCCTGTATGCAATTATCTTGTTGTATATAGTTGTATATAGGCTAATTATTTCCCAATTTTCTTTTTTTTCCCCACTTTACATCCAGAGAAAACATAAATCCACTCTATAATTTTGATGCAATTACCATTTAATGGACTAAAAGCACCTGGCCTCTGCTGCACTTAAAACAAAATCATCAATGCTTTAAAAGCTTACATCAGTTTTTATGAACAAATAGTTATTATATGCAAGCAACAACCTCCTCAATCTAGGATGCAATTTTCTCAATGCTGCACTCAAGTAACATTGTCAGTTACTCTCCACATGTAATAAAATAATGTCTAATAATGGCCTTTATCATGCATAAGACTCGAATGAAGAGCTTGGTAATGCTAAGGTATCCAGGTTTTATCTCATAACCTCATAGTATTTGGTATAACGTGATTAAAGTTAAATGATTTTCTAGTTTACTCTAGATTTAAGCATTACAAACCATCCAATATCAGATAAGGTAAATGCATTGGCTCATTTCATCATTATTAGTCTTCCAATTTTACTGAACTAAAATCAACCAAATAGTTGATTAAAACATCAAGCAGTCAGCATTTAAACAAAAAGACAAAGAAATTCAGGACATTTAATCACAAACTTTCACAAACTCATCAACCGAGTGATGACTTGTAGATTTGCATAGTTATCTTGCTGCTGTATGTTTAAATAATCATGTTTTTAACATGTTTAGCAGGGGAGTAAATATTATTTATGTCATTATTTGATATGTTTTGTTTACATGTGTGGTTTACATTTATTTTGAATATTGATTTGTTTGTATGTTACACCGTGTGTAATAATGTAATTAAGTAGAATTTTGAGATATCTTTACTTAGTTATTTACATTTCTAGCGACTTTCACTTTAACTTCACTACATTTCATCAATAAAATGTGTACTTTTACTCCCTTAACCATCTTAGTTATTCCTACAATATAAAATTAGAAGAAATCTGTCTGGGCAATCTGATAGGTGTGAAAATGATGGTAGCTGCCAAAAAAGAGAGGTTGGTGTTCTCCAGGACTTTAACTGCTTTAGAGCAGCAAGGTATGAAGTTGTCGGGCCACTAGCCTTCCCATTAAAGAACACAAAGACAGATATCTAGTTTAGGGTGATTTATTTGCTGTGTTTCTTCTGGTATTTACACACAGCAATAAACCAGTAAAGCACAAACAGGTTTGAACAACAAGGCTCCGTCCGTGTCGAGAGAGATAAAAAAACCCTCCAACTGAGCTCTGCACTTTACACAGAGCGGTGCGTTCACTAGCGTTGGAACAGCCACGGTGCATTCAAGAGCATAGGAACTATTAAATTCAGAAATAACCAATCCATAACCAAACAATCGAGCTAAACAAGCCAACTACACAACAATGTAAGCTTTCTAACAGCTTTGTTAATAAAGGTTAATAAAGTTTGAATATTCATTAGAATCAGACTTTTTAAAGATCAGTCTTTCATTGTTCAGTTCAAACTTTCCAAGTTTTTGTCACTGGATATTGCACCCAATAAATGTTGTTTTGGGAATCCTAACCATTCACTTTTACTTAATACCCTTACTTTAAGTACATTTTAAATGAGAAATTTACTTTTGATACTCAAGTACATTAAATATCAGATACTTTAAGACTTTTACATAAGTAATAATTTTAAAGGAGACAAACTTTTACCAAAGTAATTTTATGGTAAGATACTTGTACTTTCACTTAAGTATCACTTTGAGGCACTTTATACAACACTGCGTGTAGGAACCATTTGTCAGTGTTATGTTGCACTGGGGACACATTAAGTTGTTACAACCCTCCTCCAAGAAGGCATGTGCAGCAGGAAAAGTTTGATGCCCTACATAAATGTTTAAGAAGTTACATTGTCCTTTTTTTGGTTGAAGATTTACTTTTGTTCCAGCGGACTCATTCCCTCTTTGGCTATGTGCAGCCAGCGAGGTATGTTTATTTGTGTTATGTTTCATTGAACATATTTATAGTAAATGTAAATGCAATATATGAATATGTATATTTTGTACATTGTTATGTGTTTTGAGCAGTTCGACGGTGGATTCGATGAACCATAAGTGCCGTTCAGATGAATAAGTCCGTCAGTAACAGAAGAACTATGATGTCTATTTCCTGGAGGGAGTGATAGTATAGGTTATTTATTAAAATAAACAAAAAGGGCTGATGTGCAGCAACAACTTACAAACTCATCGGGGAGAATCAGGGGGAGGCAGAAACTGGACGCCATACAAGACAATACGTGGACACGGGGAGCAAAGAGACGCAGACTTGTATACACACCACTAACAACAGGTGATGACAGACACCTGGGGAGAAGACAATTAGGAACAGGTGGGAGTGGCAGGAGCTGGAATAGACCACAAGGGAGAGACACACTAGGAAACAAATCCTCAACAATTACAGAAGACATGGAAAGTTGGTCCATCAGTAGAATATATCGGAGGTAGTGACACTAGGTCCATATCATAAACAGTCTATGGGTTTGAAAAATTCTGATTTAAAAATAAACAACATAAAAGGGAACTTTATCCTGAAAAGTTATTGTTTTACAAAAAACAACAACTATATTTCCACAAATCGGTTATTTAGATAATTTAACAATGAACCATTTTTGTACGAGGAGTTTGTCTTTTTGTGTCTTCTTTTAATTTCCAGCTGGACTCTATCTGCTTAGCTTCATCGTGTACTCACGTACCTCTTCAGGACTCCAACGAGAAGCCTGCTGGCCCGCAATGAAGCCCACCAGAGCTGGATTTCCACGCGGGCTGGTGGCATCATAGGTAATACAGAACGGACTGTTGCTGGAAGATCCTGCCACTATTTCCCCAGAGAAGCCTTTTTCTTTCCAAAAAGCCTGCAGACAAACGGAGACGCACCGTGTGCATTTGTGTTAATTCACTGTAACATCAAATGTATATAGAGACCACTTGTGCATACTCAGGTTTGTGCAATGGCATTAACATTTGCAGTAGTAAAAGGAAATAAAAAAGCAGAAGTGAATTATTGGATTTTTTTAAACTAATAATTGCAGCAGAAGAACAAATATTTGCTGCTGCCAGTTTCCTTTGTCATGAGTACTTTTGTCCACAGAGGCCTGTCTTGAACTGAAAAGCTAAACTGAGCGTTTATCAAACATTCAATGTGAATGCACAAAATATTTCACTCAAAGCCCTGTTACCTGGATAATATTGACGCCATTATGTTTGTGGTCCATGAAACTAAAATCAAAAACCGCATCTCTATTTATTTTTTCCATTTTTTTAATTAATGACAAATATTGTCTTAAATACACTGTCTGGTTCTAGTTAGGGAACAAATGGTTACCTCTAAATTCTGCATTGGTGTGGGTCAAAAATGTTGGCTACAAAAATAATGTGTCTTGGGGGTTTATCTTAGAAGGGACAAATACCACAGATGCCACCTTAGAAATTTTGAAAAATGTGAAAGCAAATATTACCTTACTGTGCTCTTAGTAGCACCAAATAGGTTTTTCCAGCGATTTTCTGTACCCAAGATGCTCTCTTGCACTTACAGTACCACACAATGTGTCATCAGCAAGTTTCCACAATGATGGTACCATGCATGCCCACAGTTGCCTCATGTCCTGAGCTGCCTCCATACACGACTCTTGAACAACGTCTGGATGCAACTTTGATCTAGATCATGTCACAGCAGTTGCCACAAGTGCCACATCTGCACAAAACATAGGGTGATTCTGGGCTCCAACCATCAGATTCAGCCATTTTTTGTGTGGAAAAGGAACCTCCATTCAGCAGCATGAGAAGTTTTTGGTGAAGGAATTGCAATGGAAAACCTCAATCTCATCTACCCTTCTTCCTTCCGTGTCCAGTATGCCCGACTATGAAGAGAACTTGTGTTCTCTGCTTTGCATCCAAAAGACAAATGAAGGATTGATGATCGCGGTGAAGTATTTATTGGTGCCTGGCGGGAATAAATTATTTCAGCTGTGAGGTGAGAGCCTAGTAAGAATGTAACACAATGCTCTTGTTTGTGGCAAAAGTCGAAGTAGGTTGCAATGAGTGCAGCTGACATATCACGGGAAATGTTGCAATGAGATACTTTTAGTACTGCCAGTGTGGTGTGGATCTAAGGAGGTTGTAGCCTAGGTACGAGGCTAGGTTCTGCTTTAAATTATCTACTACCAAACAGGTTCAAGCTCTACACCATGCATATGATGCCTCAGCTGCCACTGCACCCCCTTTGTGCCATCCAGGATGTTCCATCACCTTGATAATAAACCACCACAACCTCGTTACAATAGGTTTGTTCACACTAAAAACCACTGCAGGTATATGTTCGAGAATGAGCGTTGAATCAAGTTTTCTGCTGATTTTTATATAGCAACAAAGTCCAGTGGGCGTTTGCTCATAGCCAGACGCAGTCAAGACGCACAGACATGATCCATGGCCGTCGGCAAGTCAGCCTCCAGATGGAGGTAAGAGAAAGTTTTGGGCATGATCTCATGGCAACCAAGTCAATGAGACACTGTGGGTCAGCAAGACGGCCTCCATATCAAGATAAGAGAATGTTTTAGGCTCAAAGCAGGAGGGAGAAATATTCTCAGTCATAATACGGAAACACAATAAAAATATGCATACCAAAAAGTCCCTAACAATCTACTATACATAATGAAGAGCTCACGGCAGCCTTAGCATACTTTTGAAGATTTCGCCAAGACAATGCAAAGACCATCTGGATTAATTTTCAAGCTGTAACTAGGTCATCAATGAGTAACATCAGTAAGGTGGCCTAATCATTTTGTGTACAATACTTGCTTTCAAACTACACTAATGAAAAATAATTGATGAATTGTTTCCCATTTTGTCTGTTTTGTACTTAAAACTAAAACCAGTGGTTCCCAGTCCTGGTCCTTGAGGAACGCCATCCTGCATGTTTTAGTTGTGCACCTGCTCCACCACACCTGAAATGAATGAGCAAGTGATTAAAAAACTTTGGCAGAACTTAAGTAATTGAATCAATGAATCCAGTGTGTTGGAGCAGAGAAGCAGCTAAAACATGCAAGATGGCATTCCTCAAGGACAAGTGTTGGGAACCATAGGAGTAATATTTGATTTGGTTCCCACATCAACTCTGTGGATAAATACATCAAGTTCACACAAGAAGATGTAAAAAATGGCATGTTGGCCTTCTTGGACTGTGAGGTCTCAGTCTCTGATAGAGGACATTTGCAAACTGAGGTGTACCGCAAACCCACCCACACAGACCAGTATTTGCAGTTTGACTCCCATCACCCTTAGGAGCACAAGTTAGGAGTCATCAGGACTCTGTACCACAGAGCAGACAGCATCCTCACTAACTCAGGAGCCAGGCAGAAGGAGAAATCCCACACAAGACAGGCTCTAGAGCAATGTGGATATCCTAACTGGGCCTTCCTGAAAGCAGAGAAGAAACCCAAACAGGACTCCAGTCAGCCAACAGGTGAAAAGGAGGAACCCAGACCCAGACCAGTGGTGATTCCGTATGTTGAGGGAGTATCAGAGAAACTGAGACATTTATTTTCTAAACACAATGTCCCAGTGGCTTTTAAACCCCAAAATACATTAAAGACTGGTTCATCCCAAAGATCCAGTCCCCCGGCACAAACAGAGTAATGTTGTGTATGCTGTTCAGTGTCAGGAGGGCTGTGATCAGTCTTACATCGGGGAAACTAAACAGCCACTGGCCAAAAGGATGGCCCAGCACAGAAGATCAACATCATCAGGCCAGGATTCTGCGGTCTACACTCATCTCCAGGCCAGCGGTCACTCTTTCAGGGATGAAGATGTTCACATCCTGGACAGAGAGGAACGATGGTTTGAGAGAGGAGTAAAGGAGACCATCTTTGTGAAATCATCCATCATTAAACAGGGGTGGAGGCCTCCGTGTTCAACTGTCCCCCTCTTACAATGCTGTTATTGCTAGTATCACTCAACCTCCTGTGAATAGTAAACAGCCATCAGTGTGCTAATGACCCATTGTTAGGCTGATGGTCCTTCTTGAGCATGTGATCAGCTGGTTTTGGTTGTCAGCAGCAAAACTGGTTGATCCACTCTGAGAAGGTGCTATTTAAGAGACTGAGCTGAATACAGCACCTCAGACTGAGGAAGTCTCTTGGATGAAAGACGAAACGTTTCTACATTTTTGTTTTGTTTTTTTTTTTTGAATGTCCAGAGGACCAGGTTTAACTTTTTTTAGATTTGATTTGGTTCTTTTTTTTTTAATCATTTTAAATGTAGTCCATGTGCTGGTTGCAAATTCAAAGTTGTGTCCAATCCATTTGATGAGAAATGAAAATATTTACAAAACAATATTTTATTTTCTTAATCCTGAGCATTAATAAAATAAAAGCCCAGCTCATGCTTTCATCTTTATATTTGCATATTAAAACAGGAAAAAAACTTTCAAACTTGAGTTTTTATTCTAGAAAATTCCCTGAAAACATTTCTGAGTAATAACCAGAAATATGCTGTGGGATGACCCTGGTGCTGAACAGCAGCATGATGGAGATACAAGGATTGAATAGTAAGAAGGCAACAGGGCTGGAGAAGCAAACTGTTGAAGCTGATCCAAATGAGTGACAACCCTCTGAGCTGTTGGGGAGTGCAAACCTGCCAACTCAATGAGTCACTGTGTTTGTCACAAGGAATTACATCTTTCATAAGACCGACAAATGTTAGACAAACGTCTCATAAAAAAAATAAGAATCTGGCTTTTTTGCATATGGTATGTGTAGCCTGTTGGCAACTTCATGTAATAATAAGTGCCTTAAATGTACCAGAAACAAAGGCTTTGGGGCTCTACGAAACATTCTGAGTCTGCATCCAGTAATGCTTACAGAAAATTTATTATTTAAACATTTGCACTTTGTAGCAGGCCGAATTAAATAAGCAACATCTGTATGTTTGAAAACTTTGCATACTGGCACACTGACATAATAATCCGTCTCTGATTTGAGCTGTCAGTCACACCTGACAGCGAAATCACAGTAAATGAGACAAAAATTATATTTTTGCGTTTTGCTCGTCTTCAACTGTCAGAATGTTGAAGAATCCAGTGAGACATTTCATTTGTTTTGTGTTCACTTTGGCATAATGGACAAAATTATAGACACACTGGCTGATTGTTTAAAATAGCATGTTAGTCTTCCAAAAGGCGAATGGCAATAATCCATGGGAATACCTTTTTTTATTTATTATTTATTCAGTGGTCTTTATAACCATATTTATCTTTCTTGAGAAAGATAAAAGGGATCTGACAAGCCACATCTGGGATTTTACAGGCTTTAGATATTACTATGATGCAATAAGCATGTTCTGTTGCAACGACTCAGTTGGGTTAATCTAACCTTTACATATTATTTTTATTGCACCACAAGTCTGAACTGCCTCGGGCACATTAAAATCTTCTTGCAATTTGTCCTAATATATTAGCATATCAGAGAAATCTATCAGTGTGTGAATAAATAAACAAATATGAGTGCTGGCCTAATGTTCAGAATTCATGGTTTTAAATGCAAAAAAAAAAAATGTTTTAAAGTATTTGTGCTTCTTGTTATTGTGGAATAAAACCCTTAAATAATGCAAACTTCATTAAGTCGCAAACTGAAATTTTAACTGAATACTTGATGTTTGCATGTTTTACACAACCACCGTATGTATGCCATGTATATATAGATTTAGAAGAACACTTTTTGTTTTTGAAGTCTGGCTATAATACTACAAAACTGATTTTATTTTAATTAAATACTTATCCTTTGTTTAGGGAGGAAGGTCAAGTGAAGAGTCCAGCAGTTGATGCCAGGGAAATGAGATGTACAACTAAATTAGAGTTGGTTTTAACCATTAAAACTGTTATTTATGTTGGCTGTGTCAGACAGAATACAGTGAAGGCTGTGCCTCAGTCCTAAACTGTTTCCTATGTCCAACTGTGACTGTCTCCACCCAGCACAGCACCATTGTTACTAAATATGCTGATGACACCACTGTATTGGGGCTCATCCAAGAGGGAATGAGTCAGGATACAAGACTCTGGTAGACAATGTTATAAGCTTTGGAGTGAAAATTGACCTCATCCTCAACACAGACAAGACCAAAGAAATCATACTGGACTTCAGGAAGAACCCTCCCTCTTTATACACCCTCATCATTAAAGGGACTGAGGTAGGGAGGGCTGACAGACATAGATTCTTGGGACTGCAGGTTACATCAGACCTGAGCTGGTCTCTCAACGCCACAGCTACAGTGAAAAAAGACCAGCAAAGGCTTTAATTCATTAGGCTGCTCAGGAAAGTGGGTCTGAACCAGCACCCTCTCACCCAGGCCTATAGAGGACTGATAGAGTATCCTAACCACAGGCATCACCGTCTGGTATGGGAACACACAAGCAGGAAGGAAGGCAGTGCAAAGAGTTGTAAAGACTGCAGAGTGGATCACAGGGACAAAACTTCCATCCATGGACTTGATGTTGGTACAGCGCTGTCGAAGAACAGCAGCTGGAATCATCAAGGACTCCATCCATCCAGCTCACTCTCTTATCAGACTCAAAAAATGATCATATAACCCGAGACACAGTAGAGTGGACAGCATCATCACCCAGTACACGGTTTTAATAGTTTTTCTCACTGCAGTGAAACTGATGGCAAATCAAAACCAAGGATCAAGTGCAATAATAACCCTACAATACCTAACTTCACTTGTCATGTGACAGTTTACTTTCTGTACAGTGTAGTTAGAAACCACTTTATTCTTACTTTTATTTTATTTTGTGTTTATTCAGTGTTTTTTGACTGACAGAGTTCTGCACAAGATTTTCAATGTAACTGGATTATTGGTCTATGCACAAATGGCAAGCAAAGTACTTTGAACTTTTAAATACTTTGAGTGACAGTATTTATGAAACTACAGTATTTAGAAGTGCAAAATATCCAAGCATTTCTAAAAGTTGGTAAAAGTCTCTTTGTGCAAGAGGAAGCACATAACATTGGTAGGTTTCCAACCCCTGGCAAAAGTTATGGAATCCCCACTCTTGGATGTTCTTTCAGTTGTTCAATTTAATATAAAACAGTACATCACTGACGCGCCAAAAAAAATTTTTTTTTTTTTAAATTCCATCTTTAGGGTATTAAACAATAAAAAGAAAATGATAATGGCTGTAGTCAGTCACAATTGCTTTTTTTTTTTTAAATCAAGTAGAGGAATAAAAACAAGAAAACACTTAACTCAGAGGGAAAACAATTATGGAATCACTCTGTAATACGAAGTTCTAAAACAAACATCTGCATCAGATTAAATCTGCTAATTAGTCTACAGTTTTAAAAAGAGTGTTCATATTGTGGAAAGCTGTTGTACAAAGCGGATTGGCATCAGTCATGGCTACAAAATGAGACATGTCAGTTGAAAGAAGAGGATTTGGAAACTTCTTCAAGAAGGTAAACCAACACTAAATGTTGACAAGCAACTGTTGGTTGTTCCCTGTTAGCTGCATCTAAAATCTGGACTACGTACAAGCAAAATGAGATGGTTGTAAAAGGGAAGTATACTGGAAAACCCATAAGTGCACCAAAGCATCAAGAAATAAATCAAAGCAAAATGTCTTGAAAACAGAAAATGCACAACAAAATTGAAAAACACCTGGGTGGAAACTGGAGTCAATGCTTGTAGCCGAGTTGTACGGAAATACGCAAAAGAAATGGGATTTCCATACAGAAACATTAAATCAAAGCCATCAATTACACCCAAACAAAAGAACATGGTAGCAGTGGGCTAAAAATAAGTACCAGTAATAGTAGACTATGGGTGACTGGATGAAGGTGTCTTGTCGGGTAAAGGCACAGGGGAGATGGCACTCATATCATCAATAAATGCCAAAGTCTACATTGCAGTTTTGGACACTTTTCTTACTCCATCAGTTGAAAAGATGTTTAGTGACAAAGCTTCATTTTCCAAGATGGTAAGGCAACGTTCCATAGGGCAACGTATGTAAAAACTTTCCTTCAAGAAAGACAAAGTGTGACCTGCAAAATAATGCATTGTCACATTGCTTAAATGTGAATTTTCCAGAACAATTGAGTTGTGACTTAGTTTGAGGTCATAATCAGTCACCCATGAATGTTTTATTCACAACTGTGGCTACTTTCTGTGATCGGCAATGCTGTAGGAGCTGACCAACAAGTATGCACCCAGTTCTACTTGTCTACCAAACCTAACTTTACCCTCCCACCTTACATCCTCACTTATCGTCTCAGTGAGCTCAATAACTGGTTTTCTTACAATTTTTTCCAACTAAACAGAGATTAGGGCAGCAAGGTGATGCAGTTGGTGGAGCTGCTCAGGGGACCTTTCTGGGTGGAGTTTGCATGTTCTCTCCGTGCATGCATTGGTTTTCTACGGGTACTCCAGTTTCCTCCAACAAACCAAAAACATGCATGTGGACTTGCGGTCTGTCCTGGGTGTACCCCACCTCTTGCACAGTGATGGCTGTATATGGGCACCAGTGACCCCCATGACCCATAAAGGAAGAAGCGGGTAAAATATAATAGATGGATGGATAAACAGGAATTAAACAGAACTTGTTACGAAAAACGCCCTTTCTCCTCCCACTTAACTACTCGTTGGTTTCTCCATCCCCTCAAGAGTTTAGATGCCATCCTCAACAACTCACTTTAATTCAAGTCCCACATCAATGATGTCACTGTCTGTTTAAACCCACACAATATTAACAGTCTTCATCAGTCTACTACTCCTCACTCCAGTGCCATTCTTGTCCATAGTCTTGCAACCTCTCCAATTGATTATTGCAATTCCCTTCTTTTTGGGCTCCCCCATAGATCCCATCACAAGTTGCATCTGGTTCAGAACTCTGCCACTCGTATCATCACCCAACCCTCCTGTAATCACTTCACCCCCATTGAGCAGCAGCTTCACTGACTAACGGTGAAATCTCACACCATCTTCGAAATTCTACTCTACACTATTAAAGCCATCTACAATCTGAACCCACCATATTTATCTGACCTTCTAAATATCTCCATTCCCTTCCTACTCCTTCAGATCTGCCTCCTCTCACAATGTTTATCGGCCTCATCACCATGGGGTGCAGGACATTCAGCCGCTCTGCTCCCCGACTTTGGAACTCACTACAAATTTCACCACATTCTCACTAATCAAAACTAGCTTGAAAATTTTTTTTGGGGGGGTGTCAGCTTATTCTTAATTTACTCAGGTGCACGTTCTATTTTGTTGTTTGACTACATAAAAATAATAAACTTTATTTCTATAGCACCTTCCAACAACGCCTTGCATTGACCAAGGTGCTTCACAAGACAAAACAAGATTAAAAACAGGACACAATAAATCAGTGCAAATTAAAAAACACAGCGAGAATAAAAGAGAATAAGAGACTACTAAAAGTTAAACATTAAAAGCCCTTTTAAATAAGTATGTTTTCAATTTGGCTTTGAACAGAACCAGATCAGAGATGGCACGCAGCTCATAGGGAAGAGTATTCCAGGCTGCTGCAACAGAAAAGGACCGGTCCCCCCATTGTTTGCACCTTGAGCGTGGTACCACCAGCAGATTTTGACCAGCAGACCGTAAAGCTCTGCTGGGCTGGTGGACTTTCAAAAGTTCTGAAATATAAGGTGGCGCAAGGCCATTCAAAGCTTTAAAAACAAACAGCAGCAGCTTGAACTGTATCCTAAACTGAACTGGGAACCAGTGTAAAGAAGAAAGGACAGGAGTGATATGTTCATATTTACGTGTGTTAGTCAACAAGCGAGCAGCAGAGTTTTGTACAAGCTGTAAACGGGAGATAGAAGATTGATTAATACCGACATATAAGGCGTTACAGTAATCAAGCCTAGAGCTCACAAAGGCATGGATGGCCTTCTCCAGATCACTACGGCTAAGGAGTGATTTTACTTTAGAAAGCAGACGGAGCTGAAAGAAGCTGGTTTTCACAACAGAACTGATCTGTTTATCTAACTTCAAGTTACAGTCAAGCTCCACTCCTAGATTTTTTACCACCTGGTTGGCGTGGGGGAGCGGAAAACCTAGACTGGGAGAGATGTTGCATGAATTACTGGAAACACCAAATAAAATCCATTCAGTTTTATCGTTATTGAGGTGGAGAAAATTCTGAGACAGCCAGTGCTTAATGTCATTTAAGCAGCTGGCAATAGAGTTGAAACCGAGTGAGGAACTGGGAGTGACCGGCAGATAGATTTGTAGATCATCTGCATACAGATGAAAATGTATTTTAACACTTACTGTTGGGTATTAGTTATAAATTTTTGATCGACAGTGTCTTTAAAAGTGTCCAGGAAGGTGCTTTATCATTAAATGTATTATTATATTGAAGTCCCCTGCTTCTCCTTTCAGATTCACCACCAATCATCACTTCAAGATCAAAAATTGTGACCGCTTTGACAAATTAGAGGCTTTCAAAATGCTAGTTAACGAGCTTTTCTGGTGATCTCTCAGCAGCAACAGTCAGCTTTTATAAGTTGTTTCTGCAGCACATTTATTGCCTTTTTTTTTTTAAGTTCAGAACCAATCGTTCTTGAAATCGCGACAATAGTGACACAGGCATAACATTTGCAAAAAACGTATTAATTAAAGAGAGAGGTGTAAAAGTCGGCCTGAGAGCCCCTCTATGAACTCGGATCATGCATGCTGGTTCCTTAATGTTCCCATTGGGAGGATAACCCAAGTGAAGAATACAAACTCAACTATTCATGGTGAAAACTCAAAATCCTCAGGCTTGCACAAGTATGTGACAAGAGCATTCCAGTAAATTGCTCAGCAGCGTTTGCCTCAAGAGTGGTCCGTTGCCATCCCTTATCAAAGCATCTCGGTGATTTCTTCTGGTGATGGCTTTTAACACAAGAGTAGTTCTTATCCACTCTGAAATGTTACCGCCAGGGAGTCGGGAAGGAAGGTGGCGGTTTAAAGCACTAAACTCACCCCTGCTCACATCAGAGAGGATTATTGATGGATCTCGATGTCCTTTTTTTAATGGAGCTGCATATATTCTGAGCACCTTCCTCTCGAGCTTTTTTCCAGTCAGAACGGCGAGGCTTTTTGCAAATACCTCTTTGAAGAAGTGACGATAAAGGGAATGGAATTCACAGGAACTACCGTCACAAAATGCAGTGACTGATGGACTTTTGGTTGCCACGTTAAATGATTTAATGAGCTTTATTAAATCATGTTCATGGACAAACACACCAAGAGCCTAACAAAATCTATTTTACATCATTGAGCACCTAATTACAAAGACTTTTCTTTTTTATGTGATTTGAAACCAAAAACATTAGACAAGAAACTTTGTGTCTAACTTAAATGTACAAGATTACACATTTGGACTGAACTCTTATGTTGTGGCAAACTGTAATGTGGAGGGGAAAAAATAACGTTAAGTCTGTCTGATGCAGGAAACATTAAAAAAATAATTTAACGGACTGTCAAATTATAATAATTAAAGCAGTCTACCATCATCTCAAGTCAGTGCCTGTGATTTAGGTGCTGATTAAATGATGGCATTTAAATTGTCCAATTTAACCACATTTAGGGAAGTCATTTCCTTTAATCATCAAATTTACAAAATATATGTTGGCTATGAAATTTATTTTATGTAAAAATTGTTATTTTGTACAAAAACCTTTTTTAATTCGGTCAATTTTTTACAGAATAAACAGCTAAAAATATACTTGGATATGCTCATAAGTCATTTCTGCTGTGTGTCATTAAGAAGCTGCCGTTAGCAGGAAGATTAAAAAGAATGGATTCTGTAACAACTTCATCAGAACCTCAAGTTAATGTAGAAATGGGCTTTTTTATATTTTGATTGATATAATGAGAAATTCGTTAAAACGTTAAAATCAAATTTATTAGCAAACCTGTACATCAGAGAATACATAAGATATTTGATTTAACCAATGAAGTGATGGGTACTTTATGAGGCAGAATCAGAGCTACAGTAAATAAACTTCTTAGTTGTTGAGTTAAAGGTTTAAGATCTTTCTTTACAGATCTAAACTGCAGAAGGTGGTTCAAGTGAACTACTTCCTGCTTGAACTACAGTTTCAGAGCATTCGGGGTCACGTACAATTGTCTTAATTTAAGTATCCACCATATCCCAGTAGAAAATCCACACCAGTTCATATACTTGAGGGCCCAGGTTTTCTTAAGTACCCTTCTCTCATTTGAAATAAATAAATACAAACATAATACAATAAAAATCAGTGACTGCTGCATGTTTACTTAAAAAAAAAAAAAAGACCCATCACAGTGTTAAGGTATATGGCTCACTCGTGTGTGAAATCACTAACACGTCATTTGTGTGTTTTCAAGCATGAAAAGCTTTTTCTCAGGTCCTGAAAATGATTCTAAGGTGACAATGGTCAAAGTAACGGGTCTGCAGAGTGACAGACTTTGATTAATGCATTTCCTTTATAATGTGAAATATTGTTTTTTTGTTGTTTACAACTCCGTTTTAATGCAACACATTTTTAATTACTGTCAGAGGCCAACGTCTACAACCTTACAAGGATGTAAGGCTGCAATTAGATCTCTGTTAATAGTGTGATTAAACATCTGTTGTTCCCTTCGTTTATTTATCTTATATATTTTTACCTAATGAAGCATTATGCTTCATAAAGCTTATGAAGCATAATGCTTCATAAGCTTTATGAAGCATAATGCTTCATAAAGCTTATGAAGCATTATGCTTCATAAAGCTTATGAAGCATTCACACTACAGTAATCCCTCGCTACTTCATGGTTTGTTTATCGCGGACACGCTCTATCGTGGTTTTTCAAAATGATTGGACATGACACACAATTATTTAAAATTATTTAGCACCTGCTGCAGGATAAGCTTCCTGCTGCAGCTGATCAGCTGTTCACCAAGCACAGCGGAGAAGTGGGTGTGGCCAAAAGTGCTTGCAGGTGACAAAGCAGAGGAGACAGAGAGCTGAAAGCATGACATGCTGTGCTCTTTTAGAGCGTTTAGTTTAGAAACATTGTTAAAATAAAAATATTGCAAGAGTGTGGGAAGAATTTAAAACACCTTGATGGATGGATGGATGGATGGATGGATGGATAGATGGATGGATGGATGGATGGATGGATGGATGGATGGATGGATAATTAAACTACTACTTACTACTTGTACTACTTACTACTATTCCTACTTTGTGGTTTTTCACTTATCGTGGGTCTTCAGGGTACGGATCCCCCCGATAAACGAGGGACTAATGGGAGAGACTATTATGATCCATTTTTCTTCTGTACAGTTGTCGGCATCTTTCTCGTTCAACAATTTTGTGCTATTTCAACAAATCATATTTGTTTCGATAAACGTTCAGCTCATTCATTCAATCTTTTTTTAGACAGGTTAATCCCAATGAGCCTCGAGGACTCATTTACAAGAGAGACCTGATTTCAACAGAGAATGATGACAACAATGGACAACAATAAACAGTTACAAAAAGTCATACAGATTTTTTTTTAACAAATAGGATAGCTAAAAAAAAAAAAGTAACAAAAAACAGCTCGTTCAGGAGAAGGGTGTAATGACTTTTGGTACTGGCGCAACTTTAGCTTTTGAAATATTTAGCCTTTTCCGACATTGTTTCTCTCATTGGAAATCAATTGAGTTAATTTTACATTCTTTAAATCTTTAGATACGTTTACAACCTTTTTCTTCTCCTTTCACATTTTCTGCTTCAGCTTTCAGCTTCCTTCTGCATTTTTAAACGTTTTTCAGCTACTTTCAGCTAGTTTCAGCTGTTCTTTCAGCTGTTTTGTGCTCCTTTCATATTATCTCTGCTAATTTCAGCTTGTTATGCTACTTTTAGCTTATTTCTGCAAGTTTCAGCTTTTTCTGGTATTACAACAATTAGGTTGTTTTATGCCAATTTCAGTTTTTTTATTTTCAGCCAATTCCACAGATTTTGCACTCATTTCAACTTTTTCATCTTAATTCAATAAAAATGTGTTCGCTCCACTTCATTCTTGTTATTTCAGCTGCTTTCTGATTTTTTTTCAGCTGGTTTTCAGCTAATTTCAGCTTTTTCCAGATAATTTATAATGATTTTGCTCATTTCTGCTTCTTTCAACCAAACTGGCCAAACTTGTTCTTTCTGTTTTCTTATGCTAATTTAAGCTCGTTCTACCTTTTCAGATATGGTTTTTAGCTGATGTTAGCTGATTTCAGCCTTTTTCAGATAAATTCAAGTTTTTATTGGTAATTTCTGCTACTTTCAGTCTAATTAACTTATTTTTGCTAATTTCAGTTGGTTATGATCCTTTCAGCTTTTTTCACTTAGTTTCAGCTTTTTCAATAAACTACTTAGATGTTTTATGCAAATTTTAGCTTTATCAGCTAATTCCACTTTTTTTTTTAGCTCATTTCAGCTTTTTCCACTTTCTTCTTGTAGGGTAAGCTTCTTTCTGCCTTTTCGGCTACTTTTCAGATGCTTTTTTGCTGATTGTAGCTTTATTAGCTGATTTCCTAATTTTTGTGCTCATTTCTGCTTATTTAAGCCTAATTCAGCAAATATGTGTTCTTTCCATTTTCTTCTGCTAATTTAGGCTTGTTCTCTTCAGCTACATTTCAGCATGTTTTTAGCTCATTTCAACAAGTTCTTCTGCAATAAGCAAGCACAATGCATTTTCGTAGGAAATGCAATTTGTCTAGTTCAATTTAACTTTTATTCATGATTACAAATCCATGTTGTTTTAGTTCAAGGTCTCTACTAGAACAGTTTTCCACATCAGATAACTTCATGTGGAATTTCTGTTTATTTCCATTTGTCAGGGCAGAACAAATTCACAACTCTTTACCTTTGTGTCCTTAATTTGATGTCATGTTTTAGTCATGCGAGACCTGCCTCCTGGGCTCCAACTCGTGGCTCTAATTAGTAAAAGTGAGCTCCTCAGTCAGGCATAAAACTGCTGACTCCACGCAAATGCACAAAGAGAGGAGAAGAATACTAAATAAACCATAATCTCAATCACCAAACAATATTTAATGCATTCATCAGAATCTTAATGCATCCTGCCAACCCACCGAGGTGAAGATCTATTAAATATTTGCATAAGCACTAATGATTCTTCGTTCATTATAGTTGACGTATTTAATCCACTAACAAGGTGCATGAGCATTTGAATAATTAAGTGTGTAGTTGTAAAGAGCAAAATGAAGATGAAAGGGATCACTTCTCACATGCTCAGAGCTCTGTTGTCCAAAGTGGGGATCTATAAAAGTGTGTCACAGCAGGTGTTTGTTATCTGAAGCTGCTGCTTGACAAATGTGTTCATGCAAACTCTTTATACAACTTTAAATTAAATTTCTGTGCCTAAAAAAACTGTTTTTTTAACTGATTCAGGGAGTCAAGTAATCACATTTTGGCATGAATTAAGATAATGAATATAAACCAACTAAACTTTGCAGCCCAGTACCATTATTTCAATGGTCAAATGTTAAATCAGAAAAAAAATAAATAAATAAAATCACAAGTTCTGTTGTGTTTGCATGTGCCAATTTTAGAGTTGAGCTCTTACAAAAAAAAAAAAAAGGCATTAAAAACGAACACTAAATC
>NC_056515.1:37055349-37062795 GCF_014905685.2 Nematolebias whitei | reverse complement strand
TCAGGCGTTCTGTTGATTTGTAACTTAAAAAAAAAAGGTTGTTTAAAATTTTATTTGAACATTAATTCAAGCATGTGCGACTCACCGTCTGATACGTGATGATGAATTTTATCATATGGCCCACAGGCATGTTCTGGCTGAGGCATTCTCTCATGGTTGGCAGCGGCGGCTGGTAGCTGATCTTTGCTGTTGAGATACAGTAGAGTGAATTTAAAAAGCAGCACTTTATTTTATTGTCAGCCATCCAATTTGTGCAATATCATAATTTGTTTCCAACTAGAGCTGAATTTTTACTTTTCTTGTCAAGATCCTGTATTTATGAATGCAGAGTCAGAAGTTGCAGTCTAAAAGATTCATAACGAGGTTAAGGTCTAGACTTTGTGGTGGACAATTCACGTGTCTTCATGATGTCAACATTTAAGTCTTATGAGTGTTGGCACTGTTACTCTGAAAAAGGCTTACACTACCAGTGAAGAAAAAAATAAGGTGATGGATGGTTCTTTAAAAATTTCAGGAGGCTATGCCGTTCATAATGGATGATGACCCTTTGTGACTGGATTGTGACATGTATAGGAAACTTCTTTCACTATGAAAGCAATCAGGACACTTGTACACACTAGATACTCGTTTTTCTGGCTAATTTCTGCTTTTCTCCTCGACCTCAATTAAGTTGGCATCTCACTGAGCTGCGAGTAGTTTGAGAACAGCATTCATGAGGGAGTCTCTTGAATGTCTTTATGTCTGGTGACTTTTGCAGAGTTCTCAACTTCATTGCATGACCCACAGAGATGAACAACTCTGTTAGAGATTTGAACGTGTTTTAAAAATGTGCACAATAACTTTTCTCTCAAAATAGTCACAGCTTTTATGGGTATCTCCAACACCTACATTTTGCAACAAGTCTCTCTAACCCTTCTGTATGGGAGCTCTCATCTGACAGAAAATGCATCCAGGTCTAAAAATCACACAGACAGTAACATTTTTTTATTGAAAATCTGGTTTAAATCTGCCTATTTTAAAAGCATACTCCAGTAGATTAATAATAAATGTGGGGGTGATTGCCAAGGTGGGTGGAAAACGAACAGAGGAAGGCAACACAATAATGTACAAAACTAGAAGGGTAGCTTTGCAAGGCATGCATGCAAGAATTTTTTCCCCCTTGCTCGCTCTTGTGCAAGATAAAACGCCTTTCTTCCCTCTCCCATCTTCCTCCTGCTTTTTTGCTCCCTGTCTTGTGTCTGAGCTCCCATTTACACATCTTCTGAAATGTAAACTACTGTCATGGATCTGGTCGGCTGGACTTACAACGCAATCAACAAATTTTTTTTCAACAAAGCGACAGGGTCAAGGAGAACTCTCATGCCCCACTGAGACGCACGTGGCAGGATATGTCATGGATCTGATGAGCCTTTCCATATTGTCTCAGGAGGACATTGAAGATATTGGAATCATGATAGAGTTTCTGCTTTTTGGCATCAGCGTATACCTATTATCGGCTAGTCAAGAAGACGGCGGCAGGAGTTTCAGCCATGGCAAAACTGCCGACCCTGTGTCTGGTTTGTGCTTTGAGCACTCAAAATCAGCTGATTTATGAGTTAAACCATAAGACGGAAGCAATTTGTGAGAATCGCAGGCCACGTGCGGCTTCTGGGACTCGCCAGCATGTTGGGGACGACCTTGAAGGGAGCTACTAAACAAGGACCAGTGGAATGCCCACAAAACTGGCCAGTTTGGATTGAAAGTACCAGCAGAACTCAAGGCTGACGAGAATAGCAGTCTGCCTGAAAAAAAACAACAACTGTGGCTTATCTGAATCTGACTCCCCCGACTGGCCTCGAAACAGACCAAATTATCAAATTTCTCCTGGGATATGTGTAAACAAAGAAAGTTCCGTCTATCGCATATCTAGGCATTAGCCCATCAGGGCCAGAACTGCCTTAAATTATCCAAGTCAGAAAATCATTGTACATACATCTACAACTGTTAACTGTAATCTAAGAAGACTGCTACAGTGAACTGACCTTTGCAAATACAAAAATTGCATTTTTTTTATAGACAGAGCAACAACATGATGCAGTAGTTGCCGAGTGCCATCCCCAACACAGACTCCAAGAGTTAATATAAGTAATGTAGATCAGAACGTTCCTAACACCTCCTAACATCTCTATGCCGATGATACAGTTGTTTATTGTCGAGCTAAAACAGTTGCCAAGATTTTCCAGCTTCTACAGTCTGCATTCGACATCATTCAGTCAGATTTGTTCCATCTCAAACTGGTGCTAAATGCTGACAAAACCAAAGTGATGTTGTTTTCAAACAGAAAGTCGGTGCCAACGGTCCATCCTATCTCATCCATGCATCGTGTTCCTATCGAGTTTGTAGATTCTTACAAATACTTGGGAATTTTAGTTGATTCACATCTCTCTTTTAAGCTGCATGTCAAAAACTTGATAAAGAAGCTGAAATTAAAACTCGGTTTCTTTTTCAGAAATATATTTTGCTCAACTCTGAATGCCAGGAAATGCCTTGTAGCTGCTACTTTCTACCGGTCATTGATTAGGGCGACATTATTTACATGAATGCCCCTGCCAGCTCCTTGCAGATGTAGGACACTGTCCATCATGGTGCGCTAAGATTCATAACTGGCTGTAACCATCGTACCCATCACAGACTCATTTGCCAATTTGCAAAATATCTCATAAACACTGGGGTGGATTTCATTCAGACCCTTAGAAACAATCAGTATGTGTACATCTACAAGTGAATAATGTTTGGAGTTTGCCACAGCTAATCAAACCTAAAATAGAAAAAAAAATGTTGATGTGTCTGATACATTTGCAGACAGTCTAAAATTAGGTTTGGAGCAGAGAATCATCAACAACATACCCAGAGTGCCAACAGATTGTAAGAGATCTTCATTTACAACTTTGCCATGCAAAGCACCGCATGCAAATGTTTGAGGAATACTAGTTTAAAGTTGTGCAGTTTTTACAATGTCCTTATTTGCCTTATTTGCTTGTTGCACACCAATGAATTGCTTTGTCATAATAGTTTAGCAAAGTTTGCTTCCAACAGGGCACAAGCAGACATACAAATCTATTAGAGGTTAAATAATTTGTTTCCAGCTGATATCACTGCAAGACTTTTCCAATATTGCACAGCAACATGTGGGAGAATTCTATAGACTTTATTTTTCTCTTCTTTTCCTCTCTTATTAAATAATCACTTGGTGACAAATAGCTCTCTAGAGTTCACCCCTCTATTGATCAGGCGTTGAAAATAAATCCTGTGAATTAAAGCTACTTCACTTGTTCCCCCGACTCCGGAGTACTAATCACAGAGCATAAATCTATAAATGTTTTATCTCAGTGCTTTGAGAACAGTCAAGTGAAAGTTCTTGGTACCTAAAATAAGACCATTTCTGCGGTTTCTGCGAAGCAACATTAACACAAAAACCAAGTATCTAACAAATGAACTGGTGAAAGATTTAGTGTTACACCGAAACTGTGAAAAGTCTATCAGAAACCTAAAAAAACAATGTAAAACAAAAGTACTTGAACTTGAAGCAGTAAAACGGATTAACAGGAAAATGCTACATAGTGCCACAGTAAAACTTATCTTTGGTCCTGGAAATTAAACACAAAAGTGGCTAAATCTATATCTATGTCGCAGACAAGTGCCAGCAGTTTGCAGAAGTAGTCTAAATCTTCCAGACTTTAAAGACACCACACTGTAGGAATATTTTAAATATATTATTGATCATGGGCATGTCAGTGTCTCTACAAAGGATACAATGAAAGTCATTTCTTCTTTCTGACAAAGAACAGAAATTTTGATTAATGATCAAAAATCCTTGAAAATGTCTCCTCCATTCATATAAGGGGATCCATTATAAAAGACAGAGGTTACATATTCAAACTGGTGAGTGTTGTGTTGCAAAAACAGACATTGACACAGAAACATGACATCACAAAATGTCAGCTCCAAAACGTTGAGTATAAGCATCAATTATTTATATAATGGTATATAGCACATTTCTCTTATCGAGATACTCAAAGCTCTTTACACTACAAGATGTGCCCTCATTTACCCATTCATGTAGCACTCTACTAAATCTCCACAAAGACTAATGCTTTATCACATTCATACACCGATGGGATGCACATCGGAGGCAATGAGGGGTTCAGTATCTTACCCAGGGACACTTTACCATGGGACTGCTGGTGGAATCAAACCTCCAACTCTCCCATTGGAGGACGACTGCTCTAACCACTCGGTCCTTTACACATTACAATTCTGCACCATATAATGGAGACACAACACCAGGTCCTGGTTCACCTTGACTGAGCTATTAGTTACTGAGGCACAGAAAGGCTTAAATACTCAGTCAGGTTCTAAACAAAAAAAATAAACTAAACTTTACCTGTACTCACTTGTTACCCAATAAGTACGTAGCAGTTTCCGGCTAAATTTAATTTTCTTCTTCTTTCGGCTGCACCTTTCCTCAGGGGTTGCCACAGCAAACTAACTCACACAAAGACTTGGTGATTGTTTTTATGCCGGATGTCCTTCCTGATGCAACCACAGACCACCGAGCTACCACAGCCCTCTGTGTGGAGCAGAGAGCTGCTATCTAGGGCGTCTGGGAGAGAAGATGGTGGGGGGGGGGGGCCTTGCTCAAGGGCCCAGAGTAGGGTAAATGAGGGTGGAGGCAGGTGTGGGTGTTTCACCTTTCCCACCCACATTTTGATGTCGAACCGGCAACCTTCCGATCACAGGCTCACCTTTTCCAACCTCTGCGCCACCATTACCCAATTAAATGCAACTTTAATTCCAAATGATTGATTCCAGAAGGGCAGCATGGTGGCACAACTGGTAGAGCTGCTGCCTCTAAGCGAGCAGGTCCCTGGTTCAAACCCCGGTCCAGGTGCCTTCTGGGTGGAGTTTGCATGTTCTTTCCGTGCATGCGTGGGTTTTCTCCGGGTACTCCGGTTTCCTCCCACAGACCAAAAACATGCATGTTAGGCTGATTAGCAACTCTAAATTGTCCCTAGGTGTGAGTGAGAGAGTGAATGGTTGTTTGTCTCATTTGTCTCTATGTGTCCCTGTGATGGACTTGCGACCCGTCCAGGGTGTACCCTGCCCCTCGCACAGTGATTGCTGGACATGGGCACCAGCGACCCCCGTGACCCAAAATGGAATAAACGGGTAAAGATAATGGATGGATGGATGGATGGATGGATGATTCCAGAAGTAATGACGATTTTTTTTCTTCTTCTTTCGGCTGCTCCCCGTGTTGGCGTCGCCACAGCGTACTAAGTCACACGAAGCCTTGGCAGTTAATACGACAATGAATGTGGAAAAAAAAAGTATTTTTGTTGATTGTAAAAACTCCTCGAGAAATTTTCATTGTTATATTTACACACCTCTTTCCAAATTTAGACTGAATCCTACAATCCACAGGGTTCATAGGATCAAATGCAAAAGCTGGTATCTCGCTGGACTGCAACTGTTGGTAAGAAATTGCAAATGAAACTCATGAGGGAGTTTCCAAAATGTGTCAATAAGGTTGCCAGAGTTCTCAGCTTCTTTCTGCGAGTCACAGGCCTCTGTTGTTGTATTGCAGGAATTCAGAACAGATTTTTAAAATTTGACAAATATTTCAAATTAGTTGCAGTCATTGCAGACATCTGATAAAACTGGTCTTTCTTGTAAATGAGTCCTTGAGGCTCAGTGAGACTAAAATGTATGAATAAAGATTGAATGAATGAATGAAAGAAATGCAAACTCGGGACAAATTTAGCAAGAATAAACAATTCCAAGTAACAATGTTGCTCTTTTTTCCCCATTTTATCTCTCCAACTAGTCCTCGTTATCCAAGATATCCTATAAATTTTGTTTTAATCTATTCCTTATTTGGTCAGAGTTATTTCATTTTTAGGCTGGTAGTCAATTTTATGGCAGGTTGGGGAATTCCCTTTTCAAAAAACACCAACAAAACTCAAACAGCTGTTGATGACCATTTAGATTAAAAACAAGTGCATCGGTTTATTAACTTGCATATATCGTACTTAAAACATCAGATGATCAAGCAAAGACACTCGATGAGTCACGGAAATCCAAAAGAAGTGAGAAAACAGGAAAGCAGAGTCAGAGTCACTGGTGGTTTCTTTAGTACCAGTAAAAGGTTATACATTTGTTTATTTATTGGCTTGCTTGCTTTTGGTAAAGTTCATTGGCCAGCATTCTTGATGTAACTGCCTGTGTAATAAAAAAATCTCCAACTGAAGAATAAGGAACTAAACTTTGATTGAAGCCTGAAATTCTGGATTTGTTGTGGAACTGGACATGAAAATATAAACTGCCTTCATAAGATGCTCTAGCAACTCTTCTTTAATGAGACGTCCTTGAAAAACAGCTGCAAGTTCATAGCACGTATATTCACAAGTACTGACTCTGTTTATACCTCTCTGCTGTGTCTGTTCTCGTGCCCGTCTGTCAATTTTAACACACTTGCCGCATTTGATCCTGTCCAAGTTCATTTTTATGAATACACAGTTGGAATTCATTGACCTTCCTTCATTCAGTTTCCTCTGTTACTGACACGCGAGTCAAATTTGACTAAGCCTTTCTGTATTTGGCTCAAATTTTCCAATATTCCATCAAGCAGAACTTTTGAGCCTAGCACACAGGCACTTTCAAGGTCTGACAGTCTGAAGGGCAGGGAAACAGAAACATGAAAAGCCACTCAAGCCAAGCTGTAATACAAAAGATTCAAGGAGCTGGTCTAGATACTCACCATTTAGGATACGGAAAATCAAAAACAATATTTTAAAAACAAACTGTACTTTTTTTGAAGGCACAAGATGGAAATGGTTTGGCAAGCTGCGTTTTGCCAGGCTCCCATCAGCCCTGCTTGAAAAACTGCCTTTTAAAATTATATCCTCGCTGCCTCCATGTTAAGATTCTACATCCAAGGTTGGTGTTGTTGCATGATTGACTTCATGGAGCTGTAATATGGCCTCCAAGTTCAAGAAAGTGAAAGAGGGAGGTCTTTGCACATGTAGTCTGTTGACACAGCTAAAGCCTCGGGTCAGGGTGATGCCAGAGCAGCAGGTGCGTCGGCCCCACCCTCACCGGGCTCTGGAGAGACAGTCGAGCCAGCTCTGAAGTCAGACTTTCTGGCTTCAATTAAATCTGAAGTCACAGCGATAATTAGGATGGAAATGAAGGCTCCGGTCCAGAGGCAGTTGGACCGATGTCACATGCAGTTGGGCGGATGTCTCAGGCAATCAGATTGAGGTCACTGGCAGTTGGACCATGGGTGGTTGAACCGATGCCATGGTCGGTTGGGCCGATGTGGCCAGCGGTTGGACCGATGTGGCCAGCGGTTGGGCCAATGTCGCCGGCAGTTGGACCGATGTCGCCGGCAGTTGGACCGATGTG
>NC_056515.1:37036525-37055339 GCF_014905685.2 Nematolebias whitei | reverse complement strand
GTTGGACCGATGTGGCCGGCAGTTGGACCGATGTCGCCGGCAGTTGGACCGATGTCGCCGGCAGTTGGACCGATGTCGCCAAAGGCTTGGACCGATGTCACCAGCAGTTGGACTAATGATGGAAAATGAAAGTTTTTTAAGTCTGTTGCCAACCCTAATGTCCAAACTCCGAAAGACCCAGGGAGGTTGGCGGTGCAATATAGGGAGTGGGAGATGAATTTGCTTTGGCATCTTTCAAGATTGCAGTAAATTGGTAATGTGCAAAGTTGTTTATTAGTTTTTTACAAGCCAATAACCATTACTGAGGGGTGGGATGAGCCAGGGGTGGATTGGGGCACCTACCTTTGCTAATGCTAGGGACACACTGGTCTAAAATTTACAATGGAGAATTAAGCTCCATATATGTGACTGAAGCATTTCTGTTGTGAGTGAGGCAAACAAAGAGCCTCCAGTGGGAGTGAAGTGAGATTACCGGTTAGTATGCATGTAATATTTTGTATAACAGAGCATCTTGTGCTGTTTTAAAGCTTGGAATTTCACAATCCAATTTTGAATTGAGAAAGTGCCCTGAAAGCTAAACATATTCACTTACAGAAAGATCCAAGTTTTTTTTTGTTGGTTTTCAGATGATTCAAAGATACAGCTTTCATACAGTATCTTTTGAAGAGGGATGAAGAAATTCAAATTTGCTACCTAGCTGTTCTGCCTAGCTAAGAAATAAAAAGTACACAGTAATTGAGACAAATCTCTGTGAATCAAGAAAAAGCCTGCATCTTAAAAGGCCCCAATGATGAGTCTGCTTTTTAATCAAACCAAAACCCTGAGAATATCATTACATATTGAATGTGGGCAGGTGTCCATACACGGGTCATTTTTAAAGAGTTGTGTAATAATGACAAATGGTTACTGTTAAAAAACTGTAATAAACCTTAATGCCATCAGAAACAAGGAGCACTCTTCATAAACCACTTAATCTAAACTTTAAAGTTAGATGTCTGTATCTGAAAGCCAGTTAAAGCATAGACCCTTTACTGAATTACCTACTCAGACCCTTGACACTTACAGAAATTGAAGGCTTGGTAGCAGAAGCAAACACCCGCCAAACCATTTGTCCATACACACACTGTCCTTGCAGTATTTCTACGTAGGATCTGTTTTTGCTCCCAACAAAAATAAATTAAAACAATGACCTTTTTGGCTTTAGATTAGAAATTTATTTAACCGAGTAGGAAATTATACTGGTTTTTCTATTTTGATTTAAAAACCTCACAGATGACTTTCTTAATAAAATGAGACGCAGCGTTTTAATGAATAAAACACAAAACAAGCTGTTCTGACTATTCCACGGACATTTGCCTTCTCCGGAGTGTTAAAGGGTTGCAGGCAATTCTGGCTTCTAGGAAGTAAAATACAAAGAAATAACAGCTGGCTCAAAACTTTTATACTGTGCCAACGACGACAAAAATAAAATCTATCATTCTGCGTGACATTCATATTTACGGTTGGCTTAAACACTGTTGGTGTGTGACAGAGCAGAAGACGGGTCACACACCAAAAAATAAAACTGACAGCTAAGGCTCCAAACCTTCCTGATTTCTGATAGTCAGTTTGATGTTTAAAGCCCCTTAGAGAAAAGAGGATTTTTCTGTCAACTTATTTAGTTTTATCCTAACTATTGTGTCATAAATTTTGATATTGAACTTTTATATTGCT
Organism: Nematolebias whitei; assembly: GCF_014905685.2. Taxonomy (NCBI): domain Eukaryota; kingdom Metazoa; phylum Chordata; class Actinopteri; order Cyprinodontiformes; family Rivulidae; genus Nematolebias; species Nematolebias whitei. The sequence goes on along the minus strand of NC_056515.1, from coordinate 37,053,626 downwards.
GAGGCCTCTAGAAGCTGAGATTCACCAACTGAGTTTTAGCCAGTTTCTCTGAACATGACACTGCCTGACCTCAGAATAAACTCACTCTGACATCTCTTTCTGGGAAGATTGTAACCCTTTTCAGTTTTTTCCACTGTGAATGAAAGTTGTCCTATTGCAGAATGTTGCACCCTGTAGAGCCTCTGTGATTGCATCATAGCTAAGCAGCTATAGTACGTATAGCGTCCGCTTCTCACTTCACTGCTCAGCAGCATGCAGGTACCATACCACTTTGTTTATAAAGTAGTTAAAACAGCAACAAGACCAACCAAAGAGATGTATAGCTACAACAAGTAAGCAAAGCACAGCAAAAAATACATAGATCCAAATGGAAAAAAATAACTAGGTAGGAGATACAGGAGTCCCTCGATACTTTGTAGTTCGACTTTAGCGGGTCTTCATCGTAAGATTGTACATGACACACAATTGGCTGATTGATGGAAGATGGCCAACCACAGCATTGTGTTCTGTATCCCAGGTGTTGATTGGCTCAGTAACCGTAGCATCAGTCTGTCTGTTCTCTTTCACTGTGCTCCTTTGTGAAATTTTCATAAGAGACTGAATTTAGCTCAAACCCTATGATACCACTGAAATGTTCTGCGCTTGGGTTGAGAGTTTATAAAGCCTTAAAATATACAATATATAAATACTAAAATAAATATAACGTCCCTACTTGATGGATTTTCACCTATTGCGGGGGTGTCTGGAACGTAACCCCCAGGATAAGTGAGGGAAATATTTAGGTTCAGGTCACTATGAAAGTTGTCATTTGCAAGCAGGCAGGCAAATGTAAAAATTATTTAACCAAATAATTGTTGCTATTCCAGGTGGCACAGCATCATAATGATTAGAGGTGCCACTTCTCAGTGTGAAGGTCACCATATTGCCTTCTGCCCTGGGGCTTTTCTGGGTGGGGTTTGCATGTTCTTCACATGTATGCATCGGTTTGCTTCAGGTACTGTGGTTTCCTCCCACAGACCAAAAAAAATAATTAGTAGCTCTAAATTGTTCAGGCAGCATGGTGACTCAGTTGGTAGAACTGTTGCCTCAAAGTGAGAAGGTTGCTAGTTCAAATCCTGGCCAGGGACTTTTCTGGATGGCGTTTGCATGTTCTCTCAGAGCATGCATGGGTTTTCTCTGGGTACTCTGGTTTCCTCCCACAAACCAAAAACATGAATGGTAGGCTGATTGGTAACTCTAAATTGTCCCTAGGTGTGAGTGAGAGAGTGAATGGTTGTCTCCATGTGTCCCTGTGATGGACTGGAGACCTGTCCAGGGTGTCCCTCACCTCTTGCACAGTGACCGCTGGACATAGGCTCCAGTGACTCTCGTGACCCGAAAAGGAAGATGCGGGTAAAAATAATGGATGGATAAATTGTCCATAGGTGCGAGTGAAAGTTTGGTTAGTTGTCTAATACTTCTCTTTGTTGCCCTGTGATGAATATGCAACCTGTCCAGGGTGTAAAGTACACCACCTCAACTGGCTCCTCTCGGTATGGAGGAGAAGTGACTCTACTCCAAGTCTCTCTCGCATAACTGAACTTCTCCCCTGTTCTTTAAGGTCCAAAAGTTTGTGACCACAGGTGAGGGTAGGAACATAGATTGACAGGTAAACCGAGAGCATTGCCTTGCAGCTTACTACCGCTTCACCGCATTGGACCAGCACAGAGTTCGCAATTCTGCAGAAGCTGTACCGATCTGTCGATCTCATGCTCCATTCTTCCCTCGCTCATGAACGAAACCCTGAGACACTTGAATTGAGACCATAAGCACTTGATGCTGTTCTTATCAGGAAGGATGTAAAATGCACTGAGACTGCCTAAATAATTTCCACTGTCTAAACCCGATGAGATAATCACACCGCGTTATAATCTTCACAATCACTTGAGCTCCCACTTCATGTTTAATTCACTGAATTAGGCTCCATTAGCTTCATTCACAGCACAGCGTACACTGACCCGGAATTCGGGCTCACACAGCGTCAGTTGGTAAATCAGTGCAGATGCGCTGCTTACCTGTTTTTCCACTAATGTAAACAAGTCTCTGGACTTGAGCGCGAGTGTCAGATGTAATCGCTTCCACGCCACTGACCCAGCCTGCTTTCATTACGGCCGCTCCTCCACCACAAGAAAACGAGACGCTACATAGACATCAGGGTGGCTGATTGTCATGGTTGGTCGCAATCAAATACCCCCCCCCCCCCCCCCCCATTTCTTTAGTCAGGTACAGTGACTTTTGAAGGTCTCATAAGGAGTTCAATGATAAGTAAATGCACAAAGATGTGTGTCACACTCACGTTCTACTTTCTACTTCAAAAACAGAGAAAGTAAATCATAGACTGCTAAGTTAGCACAACTATTTGTATCATAGTCCAAATGCCTGCTGTGAAAAGCCACCCTGGGCTTTTATTCCTTGATGTGTCAAAATGAAAAAACAGGATGAGCTAACATACTTTTTACCCACAGCAATCTCAAAAAGCAGCGAGACCAAACAGTTCATAAATCATTGAGGTAAGTGAGAGAAGTGGCAACAAAATGGATAAAAAAAAGCTGGCAGAAGTCAGTATAAATAATGGATGGATGGATAGATGGATGGATGGACGAAGAAATAAATCCACAAGCCAAGAGGAGGACAAGCATAAATTATTGGGAACGTGGAGCTCGTTTCCAAAATTTACTCTGGCATGTGTAAATAAAGTAGCTCATGTTTTAATGCCAGGCGAACCCCAGGTCTAAAATTATCTCTAGTCGGTTTTGTTTTTTGTTTTTCATCTTAATTTATTCAAAGGCAAGAGACTTGAGAATGTAATTTGGGATGTCAGAATGCAAGATCCATAAACAAGAGATCCAAGCCAAACGCATGAGGATATAAGAAACGTAACCACTCGCTTTAGACCTTTTCTTGCTCAAGAAAGACCTGGAACCAATCGTCGTCAACCCCATCTGTGCCGTTCTGCAACAATCTGCTTTGCAATGTATCCACACCTTCTTTTGGGAGATGTGAAGTCTCAATCACTGAGAGGGTTTTTTTATGGATCATTGTGAACCTCCCTGTACCGATTCAAGGCCACAGTATTTCACTGTGGCATAAGAGCTGTGCTGCATAATTCACTACTGCTCTCAGACCTGTCTCATTAGGAATCCTGGCCATGTTCCACGTCTGAGAGTGTGAGGCTGTGATTGACAGAGACTGTAGTCGGCTTAGGACAAATAAGCATAGACACAATGTTGTGCCTGAGCTCCAGCTGCAGCCCCTTACAAAGCTGGCAAACCAACCCCAACTCCAGTTTCAGCTTCAACCTGCATCGAGTCTCGAGTCAGCATCTCTTTATCTCATTTCTCAATTTGTACATCTTTCATTCCTCCACACGAGTAACCTCTTTATATTCTGTTCATTCCCATTTTCTAGCAGAAGAACAAGGACAAGTGGAGGAAAGAGTCAATGCACTCAATCGTCACTGCAAAGCCTTCTTTTAACCACTTGCTAATGTAACCAATTTATTTGCAAACCCTTGTGGAGGGTCTTCCCAAATTAGAAAAAAAAAACTTCATTTAAAGCACTTTTAAAAAGGTAGCACTTCCTAAAGTATAAGATTAAAACTAACGAGGTGAACTTCTAACAGATGTTTAAATAGCAAAAGACTAGACTTGTCGCAATCAATTTTGCTGGGCGATTAATTGTCTTGGAAATTATTGCGATAAACGATAATATTGTCAGCCTGTTAGCTTAGCTCGTAGCTTAGCTTCTCAGCTTAGCTGCTTTTAATGATCCAAAAACGTGATTTTGGACAGTTAAAACAGATTTTAAAGGGAAAAGAGAAAGGGAGGTGTCAGTGAAGAGCACCAAAGTTGAGCTTTTTGTCATCCAGTGTCTTCAGTAGAAAGAGAGAGACACAAAGAAACGATAAAGCCGATAAATGAAAATGAGGTTGATAATTTTCAGTCATCATGCGATTAATTGATTTATTGTTTATCGTGACGGGCCTACAAAAGACCAATATTTGGTGAGTTCAAATGGACAACCAAGATGATTGAGCTGCTGCCTCTCAGCGAGAAGGTCATCAGATCACTTCCCAGCCCGGGGCCACTTTGAATGGAGTTTGCATGTATGGGTTTTCTCCAGGTACTCCGGTTTCCTCCCACAGACCAAAAACATGCATGTTAGACTGATTGGTAACTCTAAATTGTCCCAAGGTGTGAGTGAGAGAGCGAATGGTTGTTTGTCTCTATGCGTCTCTGTGACGGACTGGAAACTTGTCCAGGGTGTACCCAGTCTCTTGCACAGTGACTGCTTGATATGGCCACCAGTGACGCCCCCACGACCCAAAAAGTAAGAAGCGGGTAAAGATAATGGATGGATTGATGGATGCTTTTGCTGCCTATTTAGACAAATCTCTAAATGACTCATAACTTAAGCACCAATAGACAAACAACTTTCAGCAGAAACTTCAAGCTCATATTGAGCTTATTGAGCATGCATCAGGATATTTCAAGCTCATAGTTTTTGTCTCATGATCCCCTTCATGTTCCATCTTCAAACTGTTACCCAGAGACTGACTTTGAATAAACAAACATATTGTTGAACATTTTACTTTGTAAAATGCAACTGTAAATTAAAAGGTCTCATATTCCTGGAAGGAATGCAAAGCTCCGGCTGATTTTTATGTTAGAGTTTTAAATAAACATCTTATGATGAGAAAGGATGAAGCTGTAGGAGTTTCTATCAAACTTTTAAAAAATATGTCACGCTCTGATTATGTGGTATGAACGATTCGCAGCCTTTATTGCATTAAATTTAAGCCCAATAGCTGTAAAACTGGCTGAGCTGAAGCCATTTTTGTGTTTGCTAAGGTGAACTATAATGGCCATATTGAAGGGACCGACTCCAAAAGCTCATCAGTTGAAGAAGTTTGATTATTTTCAATTTGTTCTCTGGTTCATGAGATGATTTTATCAGAATAGACAAATACACACATAGGCAAAAACATTATTGCCTCACCTTTATACCTTTATTTAAAGTTGGTGTAATTTTCCAATTTGTTAGATCTATCTTTTGTGTCCATTTTACCCCCCAAAAAATGTTTTTTTTAAATCTAATCTGGCCTTTTTAATACCGTTACATGTTTATAGACACTTAAATAGTGCAAAATTGTGTACAAATACAATGAATGAGACAAGTGATGCAGCTGTATCTACAAATTTACAACTTAAAAGTTGTTGTGACATAAATCAAACAATATTTTCTATACAACAACAGATTAATGTAATCTGTAAATCACCCACGCTCATACAATTTAGGAGACACCTGCACATCCTTTTTTGTGCCTCTCTCCAAAAAGTACATTTTAGAAAATGAAATACTTTTTTCAAAATTATTAGTTTTATTTCATTATCTCAGTTAGAAAGGAGACACAAATTACAGAAATGAGAAGAGCTGTGCGCCACACAGGATAAACACTCTCCGAAAGGGAAAAACTCAAATCTATCCCATAATTTACATAAAGTCTGCAGCTGATTAGAGGTTTGAATGCAGGATTTCATCTTACCCAAGAGGGAACAACTACAAGTCGATTTGGCTAAGGAGGCATTTTAGATCATAATTTAAATGCACATGCAAGGCCAAAATAAAAAGCCTCTTATATTTGAAACATTCTGTAAATAATTAAAAATTTAATTCTCAAGATGAGAAACGACCCCCCTGCAGGTGTCCAAATGTTTCTCTCCTTGATTGCAGACAAGTTGGCAATGACGTGTTTACCACTTTCGGCTTCCCACATACACCATGTGGGAATGTCACATTAGCCCCCCTCCCCCCGACAAAAATAAAAAGTTTTGGCTTTAACTCTGGCACCAGTTCAAAATCAAATCCAAGTGATTTGAGCAAAGACTTGACCTCAGACAAAATGTACTTAAAACTTTAAGAGACTCCCACCGAGCCAGAAAAGTTTGGAAAGTAAACCGTTGATACGGATGCACACATTTGTCACCATTCACAGAGCTGATGAGAGAGTGCGATAGTTGCCTTGTGCATCAGCAGAAACTTCATTTGGCAACTGGACAGACATGGGAGACGCACACTGACCTGCCAAATGAGGGGGGCAAGTGACGATCACAGCCCGGCACAGGAAGGTGTCGCTGTTCGTTGTGACCCTGGCCCACTCTGCATCCTGTGCACACATTTAAACAGGGAAAATATGTTTTATTAACAGGAAGGTTGCATAGATTTAAAAGAAAATCCTACATTGTTAGGTGTTCTGGAGAAGCTTGTAAGGGATATTTTGCTTTAATTTTGAGTGCAAGCATAATGTAGCTGGGTCTAATCCTTCTTATTACGAGTAGCGACACTCACCTATCTCATTGTATTAGGAAATGCGTTTCCAAAAGCCTTTTTGCAATTAATTATGTATTTCTGACTACTATTAATGGTTATTTGAGCATTTTAAGCTGCATAATCATCATAAACTTTCGTCCCTGTAAAATCGGTTTATGATAATGTAATACGATGAGTTTTAGGACCCTGGTATTCCTGTTGATCCTCCCTTGTGTCAGTCTTGCCTGACCATTGGTCAAGCTGTCTAAAGCCGCTTTGCCATTGATAAGTGCAACTCCACTCAGTTCTCATCTTAATGGTTCTTCTCAGGTGTAGGTGATTGCCTCTGTGACTTGTTTCCATGCTCTGTGGGTGGGATCATAAATGCAAAGTAATCAGTTTCTTGTAGCGCTGTTCAACTTGCGCCGAATCCTATTTGGCACAATAGGATCCGCTAATAAAGACAGAAAGGTCCGAACCTCATCATTGGTCTTTGGCACAGTTTTTGGAGCTTCCATATTGAACTAGAACATAGAAAACTAGAAAAACACAAACTAAATCACGCTCTACAATGATTGGAGAGGAAATTGCAGCTCAGATTGGCACTGGAAACTGGAGAGACGGGGCAGATCACTTTTCCAAAATTGACCATTGGAAGAGTCTTGGGTGAGTGGATTCCACTCAGTTAGCTCCCACTAGCTTAGCAGCTAAAAGCAACCACACTGTCCATGGTTGATTGGTGCTGTTTGAGAAACAGGCTTGAGGTGAAGTTAATGTTACAAGTGTGATGTGGTTGTGTGGAAATAGCCATGTTTTGTCACCAGTGATGTCTCAAAATTGTAATTTGTGTTACAGTGAAGCTAGGCCACAGAGTTTTCCTTTTGCACTTCATACACTGATTAGTCTCTTTAGAAAGATTTGTTCAATTAGCTTTGTAGAGATCTAGTGGAGTGCTGTGTGAATGGGTAAATGAGGCACAGATTGTAGTGTAAAGTGCTTTGAGTATCTTGAAATAAGATAGAAAAGCGCTATATAAGTACAGTCCATTTACCATTTACCATGCACTTGCAGAGCCACTGTGAGGAAAAACTCCCAAGCTGTATTTTGCAAATGGGTTAATATTGTGGTGGCATGGTGGCACGGTTGGTAGAGCTGTCAACTCTCAGCGAGAAGGTTGCTGGATTGAATCCCGGCCTGAGGACCTTTCTGGGTGGACTTTGTATGTTCTCTCTGTGCATGCGTGGGTTTTCTCTGGGTACTCCGGTTTCTTCCCACACACCAAAAACATGCATGTTGGTCTGACTGGTAACTCTAAATTGTCCTTAGGTGAGAACGAGAGAGTGAATGGTTGTCTCGTTTGTCTCCAAGTGTCCCTGTGATGGACAGGAGACCTGTCCAGGGTGTTCCCTGCATCTCACACAGTCACTGCTGGATATGGGCACCAGTGACCACTGTGACCCAAAGGAAAAAGCAAGTAAAAGTGGATGGATGGATGGATGGATGGATGGATGGATAATATTGCACTAGCAAAATAATGAGAAGTTATGTTTTGATTGTTTTTTGGAATGTAACGGTTGTCATATTTTAAGCCTCGAGTTGTACGGTATGCAACACAGACACTGAATTAACTTAAAAGTGCACCGTTATTGAAACTGATGTAAATAAATAAGTAAAATTGCTTTAAATCGACATTTCATAGCAGGTACACCGTACAGAAAATATGTTTAAAAATGGAAATGTATGATGATGTTATACTGTTAAAAGAACTTTGACTGGTTGCGATATGACCATATATGGAGAACAGGCTGTTCTCCCACCACTGCAACGTGTTTCCGCAACTGTGCGGTAGGGTATTGCAGTGCCACACCCCTCAATAGGGAGTTTTTCCTTTCCACTGTTGCCACTGTGCTTGCTCAGGATGGGAGACTGCAAAGATGCCAAGATTTAACTTGTCTGCTGGCCTCCTTAGATAGAGAACTTTACGAATTGGCTTTTATGTGAATGTTTCTGTAAAGTGCGCTGAGACAACTTTGTTGTGATTTGGCGCCATATAAATAAACTGAATTGAATAGACACCGACTCTGACCTGGAATGACTTGGATTGACTTGACTTATTAACTAAAGCCCAAAGAACTAACATATGGTCTGAGACACATTGTTTCTATCTCTTTTATTTTGCACTGTTATATGTGCAGCCATTTGAAAATGCATTGTTAATGGTTGTGCAAACTGTTCAATACAGTTCAGCTAAAAGGTAACTTGTGGCTCCACTCATTCTTTTCATGCCACTCCCTGCCTTTAACTTTTGTATACAAATTTAGTCCTTGGCCCAAAATCTCTAAAATCCTCCGACTGACCACCGTTGGAGATAATTTGGCACATTTTTTAAACAAATGTTAAAAATTCACGACTAAGACCAAGACTGAGAATCACTGTGAACATTGCAAGACATTCTGATGACTCCCTTATGAATGCTGGTCACCATTTTGTCGCAGCCCAGGGAGATACCATCTTTAGAGAAGCTCAATGGAGATGTTTTGGACATATACAGAGGAGGGATGGTAAATAAATTGGACAAAGGGCATTAAATATGAAGCTTCCAGGGAGAAGGAAGAGAGGAACAGAAAGGTTTATAAATGTAGTGAAGGAGAATATGGAAAAGATTGGGGTAACAGGAGGAGGATGTTGGGATGTCGTGAAATGGAGGTTCATTATCTGCTGTGGTGATCCCTAAGACAGAATCGAGAAGAAAAACAAGAAGGTCAAATATGACAGTTAAAAAAATAGACGATCTATGTTTAGTATTTTCCTGTCTGCATATGAACTCAAAAAGAACAGCATGAGTCACCTAACTTTCCCTTCACTGTGTTTATGGAAACTGTCATGTGATCGAGGGAAAGACTGTCACAAGCCAGTCTTTGTTTTCAGAAAACAGCATCAGTTGGCATCAGCTGTGACAACTTGATATGGAGGAATCGGTCATATCCGATGGAAGTTTTAGTTCAAAAAATCCGAAAATGGGAGTCTGGAGCAGCACTCTGAGACCGGCCCTTCTATTACAAGGGTTTACAACCTCATACTTCATTACTTTGAAAGCGAGTGCTTCAGTAATGCCCTTGCCAAAACATTTTTCAAAGCTGTTGCCCATTAATATATGAAATATAACCTGAGTTTTTATGGAGTTGGGCTCTCATAGTGGCAGATATTGAACAGTGAGGAAGAGAAGGGATGAATTCTTGTTCTTTTTAAATCAAGTAATTTGAAAACCATGGATATTACGCGTTTTTCTTTTCATTTATTAGTTCAAGATGAATTTATCTGTTTTTCTGTATGAACATTATGCATGCTTGGATTCTTTTGGGGCCCACAAATGATCCAAATTAGCATCCATCCTCCTCAGTCAAGCTGGTAAACAGTATGTAGAACAAGACTCCTGCTGGTTGACTTCTTAATGATTCACACACACATGAAAGGACATTTTAAATACTACACAGCCTACAAGAGTTTCCACGTGAATTTCACTGACCAAAAATATAATCGCAACACTTTTGTTTATGCTCCCATTTTTCATGAGCTGAACTCAAAGATCTAGGACTTTTTCTGTGATACCAGAACAGATGCACCATCACCTCGACCCCGTCATCGAGCACCACACCCCGACCTCCCGGGACTTCTGTATCGAAAATATAACTTATTATTAAATGTTAATATGTTCGTAGCATCGTCATCGTACAGACGTGCAACCTGTGTGGGAGCGTGCAGCCTGTTGAGTCTCCCTCATGGTCAGAGGGTTTCTGATGCTTTAGTATTTCTAAAAAGATATTAAGAGCTAAAAAAATGAATATTTATTCCCCAGATTACAGTAGTAGCAACAACAAGGTGTTGCGGCTGTTTGATTGAGCTAAACTTAATTATATTTAGAACAATGTAGCTGTACTGTGATAAATTTAATTATTGATCAAAAATGAAAAATAAATGGTATTAAATGACTACATGAGCTGAAATCCAGTAAATATAATCCATTTGAATGAATATTATTTTAGGGGAGAAATCTGTCAGTCTAGAATAAACAAAAATATTAAGTTAATTTCTAGGCTACTCTTCAAAGGACTTTCTGTGCTATATATATATATATATATATATATATATATATTATATATATGACAACCCCTCTAAAAGTATACTAGAGAAAAGTTGTTCAAACCATCTCTTCAGAAACTGCTGGTCTTCGTGGTGCAGGTTAAAGTCTTTACAACTTCAACGTTTCATAAGAGAACATTATATTGTGTACTTTTACTAAGGTCATGTACACAGTATGCTGTGTACTTTTAGCAAGATTATGTACACAGTATGCTGTGTACTTTTAGTAAGATTATGTACACAGTATGCTGTGTACTTTTAGTAAGGTCATGTACAAAGTATACTATGTACTTTTGCTAAGGTCATGTACACAGTATGCCATGTACTTTTAGTAAGATTATGCACACAGTATACTGTGTACTTCTACTAAAGCCATGTACACAGTATAGTGTGTACTTTTGCAAAGGTCATGTACACAGTATACTGTGTACTTTTGCAAAGGTCATGTACACAGTAGAGTGATACTATTGTTAAGGTCATGTAGACAGTATAGTGTGTACTTTTCCTAAGGTTATGTACACAGTATACTATGTACTTTTGCTAAGGTCATGTACACAGTATGCTGTGTACTTTTACTAAAATCATGTACACAATATACTGTGTACTTTTACTAAGGTCATGTACACAGTATAGTGATACTATTGCTAAGGTCATGTACACAGTATACTGTGTACTTTTGCTAAGGTCATGTACACAGTATGCTGTGTACTTTTGCTAAGGTCATGTACACAATATACTGTGCACTTTTACTAAGGTCATGTAATTTACATAAAAACCTTTGTGAATTGATCCGTATGCAGGAAAAAGCTCCCAAACGTGTGGTACTGGTGTGAGAAATTAAAAAAATTTCAGTCAAAAAATATATTTTTTCTACTTAAATTCATATATCAGGCCCGATACAAAAAGCCCTAATATGAAGTACAGTATGTGTTATTAATGACTATTAAAGTTCAGTAAAAACTGAGTTCTAGCCATCGTTGCATTGACTAACTTTGATTAGCTTAATTTTTGAGCTGGGTTATCTAAGCATTAGCTTAGCCTGGGCTAAGAGCTCTACCTTTATTTTTCCATCCCTGTGCTTCATGACTGATGTCACAGCTGTCAGTGAACAAGTATTCACAACTTTTCAACACCAGACCATCCCTTCAAACTGTTACAGATGAATTTATAGTTTCGAACATCCTTATGAATCATAAGTACTCTTCCAGTTTTAACGTATCATGGCACTGTTGCCTCTCAACAAGAATGTCCGGGGTGTAAATGCAACCTCACCAACTGGGATTTAAAAGTGTGCTCTTTTGTCTGAGCTCTACTTCAGCCATGAAGTGGGAACTCTAAAGTGCCAGTGACTGAGTGTAAATGTGTTTCTCTGTCAATATGTGTTGGACACATTGGAAAACTGGCAAAATGTCAAGGTTGTGCTCGGCTTCTCGACCACCTCGCGCTACATGATACACCAACACTTCCAATAACCTTGTGCATAAGTGGGCATAGAAAACATCTAATGGTCCTTTATCCTTCATTGTCCAAGTCTTTAGTGTATTAGGAAGTATGACAGCAACAGATTTTTTTTTCCAACATTTTATTTTTGTTTGCTTTATTTCCTAAATTAATATCATAAACTGACATTTTTGTGGGGGAAGTAATAAATCAATAAACCGCCTCTCGCGGTGATTGATGGATATGGGTACTAGTGATCGACACGACCCGGAAAGATGAGGCTGGGAAAGATTATGGATCCATGGACAAATCAATAATTACTTTTGAAATTTAACATTTTTTCAGAATCATAATTAGAGTTATGATTCAACTCTAAAGGTTTTGTTTCCTTAATGTGTATTTTAACGTGTAACTGACAAACTGTCTTTATAATCAGTCTTGATATAATCAATACAATTGTAATGTTATATGCATAATCATCAATATGATAACTCTTTAAAATTTTTCTTTTTAAAAGAACAAATTTCCTTTGCACTTTCCCTAAATTTAACAAAACCTTAAAATGTATCGGTTTATATTAGCTTTTTTCCTTCTTTCGGCTGCTCCCTTCCCGAGGGGACGCCACAGCGAACTAATTCACACGAAGACTTGGCAATTGTTTTTACACCGGATGCCGGTGGTCATTGGCATCAGAAGCAATTGTAATGTAACACCTAAGTACTTGTAACTGGAGACCACTTCCTCCGCACATTCTATATTTGGGGGAGGGGGGGGGAGGTGCGTTTGCTCCTTCTGAAATCCACGATCATCTCCTTCGTCTTCTTCACATTGATGTGGAGGTTGTTCTTCCTGCACCAGCTCTTCAGGTGTTCCACCTCCCGCCTGTAGATGGACTCATCGTTGTTTGGGATGCATCCAACCACGACAGCCTGGATGCGCCGTCAAATGTGAGCGGAGTGAACAGGAGGGGGCTCAACACACAGCCCTGAGGGGAGCCAGTCCTGAGAGTTATGGTGGTGGTGGAGAAGTTGCAAAATCCTGATGGTTGTTTCTTTTATTTTAAGGGTGCCGAGTTAAAATTTAGGGGTGCTTCAGCACCCCCAAAAAGAGGCTACAACCAGCCCTGATCTAGGGCGCCCTGGTATATCACTCAGCATTATAACACTGAAAAATGTTGTTGCTGAGGTAGAGGTAAAAAATAAATGTAATTTAAATAAACATTCATATTTTAAGAACCAATATCAGGTGTGTTTGTAGTATCTCAAATAATTAGCAATCAACAGTTAAACAATCTAATTGTTTTAACAGTTGTAGCACAAACAAGAAGAAAATATGGAGAATCAACAGGAACGATTCCAGTTTCAAGGTCTCTAAGCTGCTTGTCCAACCAAAAATCTAACCCTACTTAGAGTCCAATAAAAAAAGAAGATAAATGCTGTGTACGAGTGTCTTATGAGTGACAGAAGCTACTCACTGGTAGAGACCAGCACTTAATTCTCTATTCTATAATCTATATTGCAAATGTTTTAATCAATCAGTTTGCAGAATTAACCTCAGATGTGAGTAATCAATTAGTAGACGGACAGGTATGAGGAGAAATTAATGTATTGATGGAGTCCACTGCACTTAAGAGTGCACGCTGTGGCCTCTCGGCTGTGCATGAGGGAAAAACTCATGCGGAACAGGCAGTGCCCTCACACTAGACGGGCTGTTTCCCCAGTGAGGAAGCTGTTATCTCAGTGTCGCGCCTCATCAGTCCCAGAGTGAGACGTTACTGTACTCTACCTGCCATATGGCCGTCACAGCAGAGCCCAGCCGGACATTCTTCCACCCGACACGTTCCGCCAGACACTCGGAAAGCTGCTGGGTGCCTCCCTGTGGACAGACAGATATCACACTACAAGCTGGGCTTATAACGTTAACTGAAGGTCTTTGATAATATTTTCAAAGTTCTTTAACAAATCACAGTTGTTGATGCAGTGACAGAACCGAGTGAATTGTTTTCAAATATAATTATCTTTAAAAACACATTACAATTGTTCAGTTTTTTTAGGATTTCCCTTAAAATAAAAAGATCCTACAGTAAACATCAAAGTTCATGCTCAATAATCCAGGTAGAGAATCCAACAAAGTTCAGTCAGGTCACCTGAACAGTTTTTTTTGTTGCTGTTGAGATGTTTCATCCTTCATCCAAAGGACTTCATCAATCCGAGGAGCTGCAAAAAACTCAGTCTCACAAGCAGCACACTCCTATAGTGGACCAACCAGTTTGCTGGTTGATGAAGTTCTTTGGATGAAGGACGAAACTTCTCAAAAAAAAAAAAAAAAAAAAGAAAGAAGCCATCCAGATGACCCGACTAAACTTTGTTGAATATTCTACCTGGATTATTGAGCATGAACTTTGATGTTTTGAACCATTTTGTCATATCTGCCTCAGAGGGGTTGGTGCGGGAGAGGGTGGACCCCAGAAACCATCTTATTATAAGAGTGTGCTGCTTCTGGGAATGAGTTTGTTTGTGGCTCCTTGGATTGATGAAGTCCTTTGGATGAAGGACAAAATGTAAAAACAACAACAAAAAAAAAAAAAAAAATCCAGATGACCTGACTGAACATTGTTGGATCCTACAGTAAAACTATGTTATCTTTAGAAACTATATTCCACTGCATTTGCACCTCCTTTCCACACATTCCAACTTGAACGTTGTAGATATGTTTTGTTTTTACACAAATATATTTTTCTAAATAAAAATAATCTATATAAAAATGCTGAAATACTCATGCCAGGCCAGTAGGTGGCAATAACAGTAATGGCAATACATTAAAATACAAATAAAGAGCACGGATTAAGACGATTCTGGGACAATCAAAGCTTTATCAGGTTTTATTTTTTTATTTTTGCCTTTGTTTATACATGATTTTAATTTGTTTCCATCATGAAATTAATTGTTTGGCAGTGTTTTCAAGTTCAATGTAATAAAGCTAAAACAAGCAAGGAAAAAAAAAGGTTAAAATAATAAATAAAAATAAAACAAGGGTTATTTAGTTTTGAATGCAAAAGCAAGTTAAATCGGTTTTTATGCCATTTCCCCCCGTAGTCTCTCTGAAGTCCACAAATAAAACACAAAAAACAAATTTTGAGGAAAATCTTTAGATTGCTAAGTATTTGTAAATAACAGTTTTTCTTAGTGAGAAGTGCGAACCTTTAAGTAAAAGTTTGTTTTACAAAATATCAAAGCTGATATAGACAGGGACTTTAAATTTAAACTTTAACTTTAGGAGTATTTATGTGTACTTGACAGTGATTTCATAGAAAGCAATAGTGTCGCTGTATATTTGGTGTACGCCCACTACGGCGTCATATTTTACCCCTGATCTGGAAAATAAATAAACTTGAGCCATTTATGCAGTTGTTCTAGTTTGTTCATGAGTTGTCCCAGCTCTGACGTCGTCATACTTTAATCATGTCAAATGGTTGAAATTGTGAATAACACTGAAGATTCAGCATAGACCGAGTCTGAAACCAGATGTTTAAGCTGTAATGGGGCACAACTTTTCAGTCCGCTAGTCCAAGATTCGAGTCACCCCTCAGTAGAACAAAACATTGCCCTTGGTAAAAGTAAGAAATACACCTCTAATCAGTTTTACCCAGGTGTTGACTCTCCTCATTTACTTGTTTTGTTGTATGTATTTTTCTAACACATTAAGCACCGATTACATGACCTTTATTTTAAGCGTGAAATACACAAAGATTGTGTGAAGGTGAGTAGGAAGGACGTAAAGCCCCAAATCTCTAGTCTGCAGACTTTAAGTCCAAAAATACACAATGGCAGCACTCGTAACCCATATTCAGCTGGTCCACTAAAACCAGAGGACAAGACGCTTAAGCTTATCACTAATGTAACCATCATACAGCAGCATGGGTATTTCAGCGTTTTTGTTTAAATTTCTTCTTCTCATCACATCTTTTTAATGAGAAAATGTATTATTTTACCAAATATTCAAGTAAATTAGGGATGCACAATATTGGATTGTTGGCCGATATCCGATATGCCAATATGTTAAAACTATTTTGGCCGATAAGCGATACCGATTGTTTTTTCCTAGACCAGAGACTACGTAGCTTTCTTTGCTGTGGAATTAAAATACTACATTATTCTGCATGATCTTTGTCAATTTGACCTGCTACCAAATGCAGATGTCAAAAAGGGGTCTGAAAATGATGTAACACTTCAACTTGGTTTATGTTTAATGTCAAACTTATTCATGACATTTAGTCTCTAACAAAATGACAACACTCAAACGGTGCAAATTCGTAAATTTTCACAAATCTAACCTGTTCACAATTGAAAAGCGCATAAGAAGTAGTGCATTAATAGATATAATTGACAGTTTCTTGAATTAAAAAATAACTTAAAAGAGAAGCCTTTCATATCGATGAGTTATTTTGATGGAATGGCCAATGTCCGTTATTTAACTTTATCGCTAATATCGGCCGATACCAATACCATGTTGATAATATTGTGCATCCCTACAGCAACCCAAAAGGAAAAGCAGAATTTTCTACTCTAAATCCATCCTTCTTTCTCATCATTTACAGTATACCTTAGAAGAGAAAAGCATAGCAACCCTTGTTTTGTCGTTTCTGACTTGAGTGAACATATAATATCATGAATTGTGACGAGACAGCCATGGAAAACGTCCTGTTGGTGGTTTAGTCTCATCAAAGTCAAACTGGAGCCTCCAAGCAAGCACACACATCTATGGACACCAAAAGATTTGAACTGAGTTCTGAATTGGTTTAAAACCCCAATCACAACAGAATTGCCGAAAGACATCTGCAGACTAAAGAGAAGACTGTTTAGAGAAAATAATTGTGTCTTTTTTCCTGTTTGTGGACACAAATTGTTTTCCATGTTTAAAAATTACACAAGGTGCGTTCAGGCTTCCAGAGCTCCTAAATAATTCACTCATCGTGATTTCAGAAGTTTTACTGAAAATGCAGACTGGGAAAATAAAGCCTTACTTTATTAAATAAAAACATTAATTATGAAGCAAAAAAAATGTGATTAATATTACATTTTGAGAGAGCACTGCCATGAACTGTGTCAAGGAATCTGCACTGTAAGCTCAGGGCAGCTGTGGCTGAGTGGTTAGAGCAGTCATCCTCCAATGC
>NC_056515.1:37024821-37036125 GCF_014905685.2 Nematolebias whitei | reverse complement strand
ATATATATATATATATATATATATATATATATATATATATATAAAAAACAGCCCCTTTGATATTGGTGTTATTTTGATGGAATAGCCGATATTTCACTTTATCGCTAATATCAGCCGATACCGATACTATGACGATAATATCGTGCATCTCTAAAGTAAATATAATCAGGACTTTAAAGAGGTCATATCTGTAAAATGTTAGTTCAAATGAAGCCATTTCATTAAAGTTATTAAAACATTTACAGTGTACAAACAAAACTCTGCAGATGTAAACCTTTTTTTTTTTTAAGCCTTGAATTCTTTGTGGCGTGCGACAAACAAATCTAGATGAGTTCTAAAATGACATTTACAGTAATGGTCTCACTGCAGCTCGACTGTTTCCACGCTTTAAGTAATTTCTTCAGGGTATGACTGGAACACATAAAGCTGCTACTGATATAAAAAAAAACTGGAACAAAAATATTGCTTTAATGGATGTTTTGAACCAAAAGCATTTGTCCCATTTTCTGAATGAACTTGTCAATCCATTAGTTTCCGCTGTCCTTTTTGGCCTTTAGTCCATGTCTACACTTTTACAACAGGAAGAGATACAAACATGGATTACTTTGCAATTATATGTTACGGGAAAATCGGATACAAGCCTCAAACTTCAAGTGCATGTGGCGTACGACCTCGTGTTTGGAAAATACTAATAAGTCAACAGAGGAAGTGATCTGACTGATGTACCTTTATCTTGAACTCCTGAGCACAACCTGGAGTGCTCGCCAGAAGCGCCATCACCCCTCCAGCTGCGGCAGCATACATGAGGAAGAACAGAAATGACATCTGGGATGGCTCCATGCCAAACACCGACCTGCTGCACACTCCAAGTTGCTCCTTCAGCTCTGTCGCAGAGGGATGGATGAATGGAGACATGTGACGGTCAGACGTTTTGCTGCAACGATAGCATCTTGCTTGGCTGTTCTATGCGAGCCCCAAAACAGCACTTTACTCCACCATAAAAAGAGCTCCCATCCTGCTTGAGAGGGTGATAATTACCTGCAATCATCTTGTCAAATTTTGACGTGTTTTTTTAGTGTGAAGTCAATAAATCCAGCACGGTGAAGTCGTTTAATTTGACTAAAAACATCCGATTATGCCAGTTAAAGCCACAAGTTCTTTCACGTGAACAACTCGACGTCCCAACAAAAAGTTTTCTGTCAAATAAGAGAATGAACGAATGAATGTGTGCTTGCCAAACTGAGACAGTAAACGTATCTGTAGAACATCACCTTTTGAATTATGTTTTTATAAAGTATTAAAGCAGATTTTATTACGGCTGCAAAGTGCACACTTTAGATTTCATCTTTCATGTTTTTGTCAGCCTGTTGCTTCTCTTCAAGCTCCTCTTTTGATTTATTTATTTATTTTTGTCCTTCTGGCTGAAGAGCTGGACTATAAACCCATGCATGCACAAAAGCTGAAGTGTGCGCACAATCCAGCTTCGCATACAGTGCCTTGCAAAAACATCGATCCCCTTGGTAATGTTTCATGTCGCCCTGAAACCTGGAATTAGCTGGTTTTTTTTATATTTGAAAAAAGTAAAAAATTAAAGCAACTAGAAAAACTGCATTACCTGCGAAAATGCAGTGTTAATGCTTATTACAGAAGAACTTGTTGAAAAACAGCTAAAATTAGCTCATAACATGCTGAAGTGTAGCTGACATGAAAGAACAAGCCTAAGTTAGAAGAAGAAAGCAGAAAACATACATTTGCTGAATTAGGTTTAAATAAGCAGAAACTAGAACAACAACTAGGACATTGGCTAAAAAAAAGGCTGAAACTACAAATAGGTGAAAGTAGCTGAAAAGGCAGAAAGAAGCTTAAATTACCAGAAGGAAGTAGAAGGAGCTGAAAAAAGTGGAATTAGCTGAAAAGGCTAAATTTAGCACAAAACAGCTAAATAGTAGCTGAAATAGCAGAAAGTGCTGAAACTAGCAGAAATAATCTGCAAGGAGCATAACAAGCTGAAATTAACAGTAAAAAGTTAGACTGAAAGAGCAGAGATTATCATGAAAACCTGAATTTATCTGAAAACAGCTAAAATTAGCAAAAAGCTAGCTGAAAAGGTAGAACAAGCTTAAATTAGAACAGGAAAGCAGAAAGAACGTGTTTGCCCGATTAGGCTGAAAGAACCAAAAATGAGAACAAAAAAGTGAAAATTTGAAAAAAGCTTAAATTAGCATAATTATATAGTAGACAAGATATATCAGCTATAGTAGCCATATAGTAGATGAAATAGTAGAAAAAGATGAAACTTGCAAAAATAAGCTGAACGGAGCACAAGCTAAAATTAGCAGAAAGAAATTAGAAGAACAAAAATGTTGTAGTTAGCAGAAATAATCTGAAAGGAGCACAAAACAGCAGAAAAGCAGCTAAAATTAGCTGGAAATTGCTGAAAAAAGTTAAAATTTTCACAAGCTGAAAGAAGCTGAACCAGAACAAAATGTAAAAGGAGTAGTAAAAGGTTGTAAACCCATCTAAAGATTTGAAGGATGTAAAATGAGCTCAATTAATTTTCTATGAGAACAAATATGGCAGAAAAGGCTAAATATTTCAAAAAGCTAAAGTTGCACCAATACCAAAAGTCAGAGCAGGATTTTCCTGAAAGAGCTGAACTTTTTGATAAGATTTGTTGAAATAGCACAAAAATTGTGGAACGAGAAATGTGCCAAAAAACTTATGGAAGAAACGTGTATCACAATACTTCATAAACATTCACACAACTCCCAAGAAAAATAAAAAAATAACTGAGATAAAAAAAATTAAAAAACACACTTTAAAATTTGAACTTGTAAAAACATTTAGTATAGATACAGCTATTAAAAACAGCCCCAGAATCAACACCAGTTAAACACAAGAGGCTGCCACCAAACATAAGAAATCATGACGATCAAACATCTCCCCACACAGGTTAGAGAAAAAGATTAAGAATACAAATCACAGTTGGTATATTAAAAAAAATAAATAAATCCATTAAATTAATTTTGGAAAATGGAAAAATGAAGCCACCACAGCCAACCTGCCTTGAGAAAGTCATCTACTAAAACTCTGTCTGGTTAAAGAGGGCTAAGATAACTCTGATGAAGCTGAAGATGGGAAGATCTATAGGACAAGCGAGGTGCTGGAAAGCATCAATTCATAGGATCCCCCCCCATCCTTAGTCCAGAATTGGTTTAGACGCTCCACCTTTTTATTTTTATACGTATTGAAACGACGATGAAAACAAACAAGCACATTTTTACATAATGTGTGATAACAGGCAATGACACAAAAAAAGGAAATAAGAATAATTTGTTGGTTTCAGCTCTAAAATCCTGCAGAGACCAGAAGAAGATAAGTAACTTTATAAATCCTGAGCAGAGGACACAGCGTCGTCTCCAACAGTTGAGTCAAACAGTGGGTCTGTTGATTAGCAGGAAGTACACGTGTACAGATGGAGCTTGGTATGATGGCCGTTTCTTTAAGTAGCCCTTCGAAATCTAATGAAGCACATGAGCCAGCTGTCATCACGTGCCAGAGAAACAGAATGATCTTTAATTACATCTTTTATTTTTTAACACCATAGTCATCCTTGTGCTGTAGGTATTTTCAGCAATGTTAATTAAACAAGAATGTCTTTGAAACAAGAGTCATCTTCATACGCTGGAATAAAAGTGCATTTCATTTAGCCAAAGATGTCTGAACTTGAAGCTGAGAATGAGTTTAATGGCCCAACTATAACAAAATATCTATAATTAAAAACAGTGCGTACTGGTATTAGGACACCTAGTTGTTTTAGCCGACTGCCTCGTTAACCACTTTAGACTTTTATACTTGACCCAAAAGACTGCAGACAAAATAGAACCAAAGTTCATACACTTTTGACATTTTACTTTTTAATGTGTGATTTTGTTCCTGTTGATTTTTATCTTAACACAATAGGTGGAATAATTTTCATATATTATATAGGATCCAGGTAAAAGTGGTCCAAGGTGTCCAACTTGGTGTCCAACTAGGGAGTTGGACTCCGCCAGGGCTGCCCGTTGTCACCGATTCTGTTAGTAACTTTTGTGGACAGAATTTCCCGGTGCAGCCAGGGGGCGGAGGGAGTCTGGTTTGGGGGTTACTTGTGGATGATGCGGTCCTGTTGGCGTCATCGTGTTGCGATCCTCAGCTTTCACTGGGGTGGTTCTCACTGGGGTGGTTCGTAGCCGAGTGTGAAGCAGCTGGGATGAGAATCAGCACCTCCAAATCTGAGGCCTAAGTTGGAAAAGGGTGGATTGCTCTCTTCGGGTCGAGGTTCATCCTCTAGCGGAGGAGTTCAAGTATCTCGGGATTTTGTTGACAAGTGAGGGAAGAATGGGGCGTGAGATTGACAGATGGATTGGTGTCCGAGTATTGCAGATACTGTGCCGGTCCATTGTGGTGAAGAGAGAGCCGAGCGGTAAGGCAAAGCTCTCCGTTTACTGGTCGGTCTATGTTCCTACCCTCACCTATGGTCATGAATTCTGGGTAGTGACTGAAAAAATGAGATTGTGGATACAGGCGGTTGAAATGAGTTTCCTCTGTAGAGATGGACTTTCCCTTAGAGATAGGGTGAGAAGTTAATTTATCCAGTAGAGACTCGGAGTAGAACCACTGCTCCTCCACATTGAGAGGAGCCAGTTGAGGTGGTTCGGGCAGCTGGTAAAGATGCTTCCTGGGTGCCTCCCTAGGGAGGTGCTCCAGACATGTCTGACTGGGAGGAGACCCTGGAGAAGACCCAAAACATACTGGAGAGACTATGTCTCAAGGTTGGACTAGGAACGCATTGGGGTCCTCCCAGAAGAGCTGGAAGAGGCTGTGGAAAGAGATGTCTGGACCTCCCTACTCAAGCTGTCGACCCGACTTGATAACAAGCTGAAGATAACGATTGAAATCCAAAAAATTGTGATTTACATCCAGAAAAAGAGGAATTAAAGTTTCCAAAAGCAAAATCTCAGAAAGAAATTAACAGAGCAGCTCCAACATGCAGCCACCTTGAGCGGTGCAATTCTAGAACTTTAATAACTTTAATATTTATTATCGTGTACGTTTGTTTGTAAGCAAAATATCTCATAGAACACTAGACATATATTTTTTTTAACTTTCAGAAAGTAATCATTACATCAATTTTACCACTCAAATTATGATATTTTTATTGATTGGGCTTCATAACATTGCAATTAATACCTTTAACTGTTTTCTTGTTTTTGCCATGTGAAATGTCCCATTGCTTGAAAGGCACTGTATGAAATTTTATGCGTTGGGTCGTAGCTTTGATTGTTTGCATGCACGAGGCAGCCATGTTGGATTATGCGTTTAGCGTTCATACCGTTCATCTGACTTACCATGCTGGAAATATGACTGCGTGGTGTTCTGGTTAATTTTTAAACTGCAAAATTGGAAAATTTCTTACAAATTCAAAAAGGAACACACCGAAAGCTGCATAAAATTATCTTTCATTTTAAATCCTACTTATTTATTAAATTCCCTTTAATATTTAATTTAATATTCAAGGGTTACGTTGCTGTAGAAATCTGTGTGCATGCTCTCAAGAATATCAACGGGGCAGGTCTTCTCACTCAACATTTTTACCTGCATGTCTAAAAAGCCAATGCACGGTGTTCATGTGTAAACCTCAGCGACACATCTGATCCCAAATGTGTGGCGGAATGTGTTGACCAACAGCACGTAGAGAAAACTGAAGATACAAACAAATTTAAACTGACCAGCGGTCCAAGCGTGTTGCTCGATGTATGATTGCAGAGTCATGCTGTCCAGTCCCACAGCATTGGGAGTCTTCAGTGGATCGTGGACGCACACTGTTCCACTCAGCCTGTCAATCTGAGAGCAGAGTATAATCACCACATCAAGCACGATGGTTTACCAGGGACAATCAAAAGCATCCCAGTGACACAGACAACAAAAGAATAGCTGGAGGCTGCCAAACATGATTTTGCCACTACAATTTTCCCCACCTACACCACTTCCCACAGCTACATGAAGCATTTATGTGGAACAGAACATGTGCTTCTGTGCTGCGTGATAAATGTACTGTATTGATCCTAAAAGCGCAAAGCAAAACAATACATTTGTACCCGCATGGTTAGAAAAGCATATATCTAGCAAACAACATAGCCTAATTCCTAATGCAAAAAGTATACAAGCAATAAATCAAGCCCTTCTTTATCTCAGTAAGTACACTGTTTTTCCCTCGGCTGTTTAGCTGATCTTTATCACGGCTCCAGCACTGGGAAAGACGGCGTTGACTGAACGTGGTCCAAAGGACAGAATACAGATTTGTGTCCGACGTCTCACCTTCCACATGAGCTGAGTCAAGTCCAGGAGCACCAGCGGGGACATAGCAGGAATGCTGGTCCTGTACATTCGAACTTTGGAAGCCGGCCCGCCCACGTGGAGCACCTTCGTCCCAGTATTGAACTGTGGGTAGACCTCCAGGCCCAGCTCTTTTATGAGCTCCATGACATGCGGTTGTGAGCTGCAAGAGAAAGTTGTTGAAAAGGCTTTGCGATACAAGCGTTCAAGGTTTTATACGGTTTCATCTCAGAAAGTTTATCGCATCGCAAAGAAAGATGGCTTTCGGCAAAACGAAGTGAATCCTTGAACTAGATGAAAACGTCATTTCCCCATTTTTTTTATTATACTGCAATTTAAACAATGCACTGCACAATATTTATCTTCGGTCCAAAAAAAAAAATAAAATAAAATAATCACAGCCTCTGATACTTTCTCAACAGCAACAGCCATTTAACGTTAAACATTCACGATGATGTTTTTATTCCAGCTGTTCCCTTCTGCAGACGTCACCACTTAGATCGAACTTGAATGAAAGATTTGACCGTTGTTTTACACCGATTACACAGATTCTGACAAAACCCGGGCTCGAACACAAGACCGCTGACAGTGGTCAGTGCCAGTACCACTGAGCTACCGCAGCCCAAAGCACTATATGACGTAAGCCTAGCAAATACAACCGGCTATTTTTTTTTATTTTTTTTTTACATCACATTTTGTGCATCTATTGTTTTTTATTATTGCTTTTATGGTTTTGTCAGTTTGCGCTTTAGCTACTGCTTTTTGTTTTGCAATGATTCGGTTTCGGCTACGTCAACAAATTTTGGCTACAAAATGCAGTTTTCACAAGTTCTTTCTAAATGTGCAAAGCAGCAAATAGAACAAGTGAAATCATGGTAATCTACAGTAATCCTGCAGAATACAGGTTCAAATCAAAACTGCCTCCAAGTTGCACAGCATCTTCACTGAGGGTTCTTATACAAATTAGTTACAGAGTGTTTCATCTGTTAGTGTGATGAACATTGATGTTCCTAATCCTCCCTCTGAGTCGTCTAAATGTTGGATCAGTACTACTTTGATCCTGCTAATGGCCCCAGGAAACTGGTGACAATCTCAGCTTGCACTGTGTCTGCAGGTGAGTGTCGACATGCCATCGAGTGCCACTGATATCCTGTGATACCCAAACAGAGCCATTCAACAATAAGTGACCTTGCTGCAATTATGGTGACCGAAGTTCTCTGAGCTATTTTGGGTCTGTGCTGGCAATTGTCAACCCTAAATATGGAAAGTAACCAATTATTACCAACCACAGGAGGCAAATGAGCAATAAAGCATTTATCAGCGTCTCTGTGTTTGTCTGTGGTGTTAGCAAAAACTCTCATAAACCACTGGGAGGACTTTTAAAGAAAACTTCAAGACAGTAATCATTGGATGTAAAGGACATCTACAACTGATTCACGTTTCGAGACAACCCAGTTCAAGATGGCCACCACCGCTAAGCGACCCTAGCCGACACAAACATGGCTATCACTATCACTTTTACAGATATTGAGCTACACTTTGGGGTGGTAGGAGCTGAGCATCTTCCTCAACGCACACTCCGAGTGGCATCCCTTGGCACATCCAGAAATTTAAAATTCTGAGGTGGCACCAAAACCAAAAGAGTCTAGCATTTTGTTTTTATTTACAGTTGATATTTAAAGCTCTATTGCTCAACCTACTGAAGCTTGTACCCTCCTGAATTTACTTTTAGTTAAATAAAACGCATATAACCACTTGAGACCCTGCATCGTAATGTTGAGGACATTGCTTTTTGACCAGATGTTCTTGTAAAACTACGTTTTTAAAATTCCTAACTCCTAATTGCTCAAAAACAATGTTTGTTTTTATGTTTACGAGGCTCCACTGATCCCAAATAGCTAGGAGAAAATAAAAATGCATGGGACTTCAGAGCTGTCTGGCCAAGGGGACCAGTGGTGGGCCATGGTGCCCCCTGACCTCCCTCTTGGTGGTGCCCCTGGTGACAGCTCACATGCCGTATTTAGAAGCTTTGACCAAAATAGTTATAACACCATCGCTTGTCAGAGGAAGATGACTTTAGTTTGAAATACTAGCATGAAAAGTGGAATTCCTGTAAATCAGTGGGTCCCAATGCTGGTCCTTGAGGAACACCAACCATCCTGTATGCTTTAGTTTCTCTGCTCCAGCACACATGGATCAATGGTTTGATCACTTCCTTAAGTTTGGCAGAAGTCTGTTAATCGCCTTTTCATTCAAATCAGGTGTGGTGGAGAAGAGGAACAATCAAAACATGCAGGACGGTGTTCCTCAGGGACTATTGTTGTGAACCATTGCTTTAAGTAACGACAAACCTTTTGCGTACCGTCTTCTTCATTTGCTTCTCGTTGGATTTTTTTGTTTTATTAAACTAAAACAGCAATTGTGTCCCCTTTTACCAATGTATGATCATTTCACAACTTTTTGCTGTCTTAAATTACAGTATATTGTTTTTTGTTGTTAGCTTGTTTGTTGCTGTTCTTTCAGGTTGTGTACCATTTAAAGTACTTTGCATATGAAAGGTGCTTTATAAATAAATATAGGTAATGAGTCTTGGTTACCTTGTAACCCATTGTCCTCCAAAGTCCCAGAGATCAACACCACCATTGGCTGCAGGTATTTGAGACGACACGGTGCGACCTCCGACTCGTTCTGGGCCACAGCAAACAAACAAACAAACAAATAAAACAAATCAATTTCAAACCATTAAACGCTCCTTTTCATTTCAGCTAACTCGTTTTAAGTCACGAAACCAACCTTTTCCCTCCAGTACTAGTATTTTCAGCTTGTCGTCTCGTTTCTTGAGGAAATGAGCTGCACTCAATCCGGATAATCCCGCACCGACAATAACAACGTCCCAGATTTCTGCTGTCATTTTCCAGCTGTGGACAATCTGCAGCTTTACTCGAGACTAAACTCTGTTCTGTCGCGAGTGACGTAGTGCGGAGGTCGAATGCTGATTGGTTAAAAGTTAGCCAGAAACCGGAAATCAAACGAGACTAAACTCTGTTCTGTCGCGAGTGACGTAGTGCGGAGGTCGAATGCTGATTGGTTAAAAGTTAGCCAGAACCCGGAAATCAAACGATCAAAGGTGGAAAAATAAGATTAGCGTTTAAAATGAGTAAAAAAAAAAACTAAAATGTTAAGTTATTTGTACATATTCATAAATAAGTTTTTGTTTTAAACGACTATGTATAGTCTTACCTTCTGTTGAACTAAAAGCGGAATAAACAGAGGAAAGTTCACACGTCGGGCTGTTGTACACCTATTATGGCAGGCAGTTGTAACATATAATCAAAACAACAAATTATGAGTTAAAATCTTTAAAAGTTTCAATTAAAAATATTTATTCTCAACAAACTGCATTATTACTAGTCCGATAAATGTTTATAGTTTTGTTTACAGTGAGAGAGTTTTCAAACCATATTTTTCTCCACATGCAAATGGTGTTTTGATTAACAACAAAAATAAATTGTGATTTCCTTTTTTATTTTTATTTATTTCAGTGTTGAATAAATGTGAGACTATTTTGTGCTTGTCTATTGTTGCTGAAGTTGGTATTCAGCTAGTCCGAGGAGGTCCTTGTAAAATGTTTAAACGCAGATTAAGATGTTTTCAGATTGTATTGTTTTGCTTAGCGACTAGGATAAAATATTTTATGAGTTTTCAGAGTTGCAACAAAGACAGCTAGGTATGATGCAATGTTATTCACAGCACAGACATCACAAAGGCAATCAGGTTTTTAATATATATATTTATTTTGTTATTTTAGTTCATCTTTTTCCCAGAGCCTTTAGTCAATCTTTTTTTTTCCTGTTCATCATCTGGATAACTTTTTTTTTTTTTTTGCACCACTTTCCAGTTCACGTTTTTTTATGCAATCAGGTGCAGATTTTCTCAGTTCCCATTTACAAGAATTTGATATTCTGAAATATATTAGATTTATGAATAATTTCTTGTTTGGATATGATTCAGCAATGGGGTTGCAGAATTTTGCAATGTTCATTTCAACAAGAAAAAATTGAATTATAGAAATTTGATATGCAGAGCTCAACTTTAAATGACAAATTGGCTTGCCACTTTAAACATTTATTGTTGCAGGTAAAAAAAAAAAAAAAAAGAGGTTAAACTGAATATTGCATAACTCTAAATTGTCCATACATGTGAGTGAAAGTGCAACTGGTCGTCTTGTATGACTCTGGGATAGACGTGTGACCTGTGCAGGGTGTCCCCCACCTCTCGCACAGCGACTGATGCAACGTAGACAAGAGAAAGCAAGAAAAGAAAATACAGATGGATGAAGAATCCAACTTGTTTCTCTTATCTTCTGTCAGTGAGGTTATCACGATTAACCTCAGTGACTTTAACAACAAGGCACTTTGGAACTGTGAAGAAGTCGAACCACGCAGAAAATGAGTTACATAAAGTCCCAATAAACAAAACCAGTAAAGACTTGATATTAGAACAGAAGAGGCGTGACACATATGTTCGGATTGATTTTGTTGATTTGTTTTGTTTTGTTGTACCAGCTGGTGGTAAACAAGAATGCACAGAGGCTTATACAATGCTGCGGCTAATTTATGATTTTTTTTATTTTTATGGGCTAACGAGCTACATGTCACCAAAACATTTAGCTTCCTAACACCCAGGCGCTCACATAGCTGCCCAATACACGTCTCTCTTGGGGGGGTAGCGGTCAGTGACCTCCTGGTAGACTACTGTATTTTTTTTATCAGCCGTGTAACAGGTACTGTTCAGAAAATAAAAAATAAAATAAAAATTACTGTGTGTGTGTTACCAGTATGTACTTAATTAAAAGTTAAAAAAAACTTTATATGTAAATATATCATGTTACAACGTGAACACCTGCGGCTTATAGTGTGACCTATG
>NC_056515.1:36995051-37024421 GCF_014905685.2 Nematolebias whitei | reverse complement strand
AGTTGATGACGTCATAGGATCTCAAAATGCAATAAATAAATAAAACCACCAAAAAAAGTCACTTATTATTTACAAAGAAAGACCAACAAAACATCGGGAGCATATATTATGTTCCTTCCATTTATCATACTGCAAATAAGCCACAGGAAAACCAAAACTATTAGTTATTATTATTAAGCTGCAAAAGTGAAAGAAACGTGTGGCACGTAAAAAATTAAACTAAAAGCAGTGGGGCGGACCACCACCCTGCTCCACCACGGGCGGTGGTGTGCATTAGGTTTAGTGATTAATATGTTGATAGGTTTTTATAGGTTTAGAGATTAATATTTTTTGCTTTTAATTTGTGAAACAAGGTCAGAGGAAGCTGGTTCTGGATCGGTCGATTGGACCCGGTGTTACACCATATTCTGTGACCTGCAACAGGGCATGCAACACCGCACCCTACAATCACAATATCACAGAATATGGTGTAACACCGGTTTGCAACGATCTCCAAACACTCAGGAAGATGATTCATTTTCTGTTTCCTTACGTTAGTTGAACCGGAAGATTCATCTTTAGTGAAATATTTCCAAACTATTGATGCATTTCTACCCGTTTGCCAAGACTGGGCCTGCTCCGCGCCATCCGTCTGCTTGGAGGAATCCATTTGGTAGCTTCTACTAATAGCCCGGTGTGGATCATGTGACGCAATGACGTAACTGTGACGTAATGACGTCAATGTGAATACTCGACCTGAAATAAAAAAAACTCGGGAGATGTCCTAGAAATCGGCATGTCGATTACTCGAGTAGTCTGTTAAAGCCCTATATATATATATATATATATATATAGTAAATAAATATAGTAAATAAATAGTACTGTATTTCCATCCTAGTCCCACACACAAATTTATTCAGACAACTCAAATAGGATGTTTGAAGTTTATAGGAGTGGGAGTATGAGGTCAGTGTGGGGGTTAGTCAATTTTAAGACATTTCTTCTTTCAGTATCAGCTGGTGGCAATACAAAAAAAAGTTCAATAATTAAAATAATTTTTTAAAAATCCAGGGGAAAAAAAAAACTTGGAAAAACTTGAGCTGACTAGCAATTGCACATCAAGATTTAAAAGTGGCATCTAACATTTTATATGCAACCAGAGTTCAGATAAAGATCTTTATCTATTTCTAATCCATTTTCTCCACGCGTCTTCTAAAAAAATCCCCCCCGCCATATCTGATTCATAAAGGCTGGTTTTCTTGTAGATGTGGTGTAGAGATAAGACTAGCAGCTTTACTTTTTTTGCTCTCAGACATCCTGGTAATAAATACCAACCCTGCTGCTGTGTGCTTTAGGCTGAACAACTTGTTTGTTACCTGAGACCTTGTCCTTTTATATTGTCCTCATTATTTAAAACCACTGGACAAATAACAGGTTTGTAGGTGGTAAGTGGCGTATTGTGTTTAGTTTTGTTTCCCAGACTTTCCATTTACATTTTACCATTTAAAAGCAGCCGATAGGAGCTTAGAGATAACCACCGAAACAACCAAGTTAGAAAATAATACATCAGTAACAGATAAATCAGCAGCTTGAAGCAAAAGGTTTTCTTTGAATACCTTGAAATTCCACCCAATGTTTGCTTCTCTAGTTTCACACATTAAAAAAAAATATTCATGACATTTAAGTACGAGGACGCTTGTTTTTCATTGGTTTCACAAGATTTTACCATCATTTAGTTTTGTTGATAGAATGCAAATATTATAATATTATGCAAAATAGAGGCTCTTCAAAAACAGACCACTTTCACTTCTGGGGTTTTGTGCATCAGAACATAAGGACAATGATCTGGTCTTTACCAGGTTTTAAACTGATGCAAATCTAAGCCAAAGTGAAATAAATAAAAATAACGTTCCAACATGTCGTTATTCATTTAACAAAATAAAGCCCAAATGAAAAAACTGTGTGTAAAACTAAGTCCACCCCTCCAATTAACGGCTTCAGCAGCTAAAACTTAATGGTAAAACGGCTGCCAATCTTCCCAGGAGTGAACGTCACTGTAAATTAACAAACCCCATGCTCAATAATCCAGGTATACAATCCAACATCTTTCAGTCAGGTCATCTGGACAGTGTTGTTGTTTTTCTTTTTGTGCTGAAACGTTTCGCCTTCGATCCAGAAGGCTTCATCAGTCAAGGAAACACAAAACAAAACTCCAAAAAAGTTAAATCTGGTCCTCTGGACATTCAAAATAAACAAAAAACAAAACAAAGCTTTGTTTTTTTTTTTTTTTTGTTTATTTTGAATGTCCAGAGGACCAGATTTAACTTTTTTGGATTTTTCTACCTGGATTATTGAGCATGCATCAGGACAAAACAAAACTGATTCTTCCCCCAACAGCTTACTCCAAAGTGGAACAAACTGTCCAGATGACCTGACTGAAAGATGTTGGATTGTATACCTGGATTATTGAGCATGGACTTTGTTGTTTTCAACCAGTTTGACAAGACTGTCAACAAGGAAGAGGGCCGGTAATGGAGGAGGGGGCGTGACAAAGAGACCATTTTAGCACCAACATAACTGGTTTGTTCCACTTTGGAGTAAGCTGTTGGGGGAAGAATCAGTTTTGTTTGGTGTGTTTCGTTGACTGATGAAGCCTTCTGGATCGAAGGCGAAACGTTTCAGCACAAAAAAAAAAACTGTCCAGATGACTTGACTGAAAGATGTTGGGTCACTGTAAATTCACCCCGAAGGTCAGAATGTGCAACATTCTGACAAAAATAAAATATTCTACAGGCTTCGGTTAGCAGGTTAAAGTTTCTGACAGGACAGTTTTGGGAAAAAAAGACTAAACAAATGTGGCTTGTTGGGAATGTTTGCATGGGGGGAAAGAAAAGTGTATTTTCTCTTTGGGAAACATGGGAGTTGACGTAGGTTTGTAAAGTTTCATCTCAAACAACTACAATACATGCACCTCTGGAACAATGTTCTTTGAGACCAAAGTGCAAACGATTACCCAAAATTCACAGAGCCATGTTTGACATAGTTTATTAGCAAGAACACCTCATACCAACTGCCAAGCATGGTGGTGGAGGGGTGATGATTTGGGCTTGTTTTGCTGACGCAGGACTTGGGAACCTTACAGTCATTGAGTTGATAGTTAACTGTATAGCAAAGCTTTCTGGAGTAAAATGTGAGGAGCTCTGTCCGA
Organism: Nematolebias whitei; assembly: GCF_014905685.2. Lineage (NCBI taxonomy): Eukaryota > Metazoa > Chordata > Actinopteri > Cyprinodontiformes > Rivulidae > Nematolebias > Nematolebias whitei. The sequence continues at coordinate 37,021,234 of NC_056515.1, read as the reverse complement.
AAACGAAGGCTTGGCTGAAACTGGGTCATGATGCAACAGGACAATGATGAACAAATCTACTGTTGGATAAAAACATCCTTCCATTATCTACTTACTTCTAAAAAAAAAGCCACACACAAAGACAAGATTTTTTAACCCAGTTTACTTTCAAGGGCAGAGTTTCACCCAGGTTTACGCAGATGTTTCATTGACGCCTTAGTTGCAAAGGTCTGCGCCGGACACAAGCAGCATTTTCTTATACACGCTTATTAGCACGATGACCTCGGCCTCTCAACACATACTCGGAGGTGACCTTGGAGTACCAGCTGCATATGCAGCTTCTCTCTGAGGAAAACAACTCTTGTGACTTTAACTTTAGCCGTGATAAACATCCATAAACCTTTACGTGAATTCCTCTGACATCTACAAGAGAAGTGTTGAAAAAGTAAAAGATCATGACGCTGCAACGGTGCAGTCCAAGTCCAGACCTCAACCTGATGAAGAAGCTGTGGTTGGACCGTCGGTGAGCTGAGCAGAAGCAGGTCATCAAATCTAAACAAAAACTGCAGCAACAATGGAAAGAATACCGAGCCCAAATTCTTCCTCAACAAAGCGAGCACTTGAACGTTACAATAAAACAGTCAACGGGAGTTGGGGATGGGGCTTCGACAAACAGCTGCTTAGATTTTCACACAGCTTTTCCATTTTGTCTTTGTTGTTCAACCAACAATGACTTGGTGAGATCCACTGTGTACTTTGTACACTTGGTTACATTTAAATAATCTTAGAATCTGGTAAAGACCAGAGCATTTTATTGTGTTCTGATAGGTAAAAACCCAACTGAAGGAGGGTGGACTTTCTTCCTTCTATAACTCTAATAGCGGCAACGCAACTGTCCAATCAGAGCGCTTTAGATACACAAAGACAAAATAAGGAGTTTGCCTCACGGCCACATTTTTCTGCAGATATTTGGACGTAGCGGAGCTTCAGGTAGTGTAAAAGTACTTGTTTTTCTGGACCTTGTATGGGTTTGTGTTTGTAAGGGCTGAGCTGATTCATTTAATTCCAGCAGGGCAGGAATGTTCAGCCCAGGCTGCAGTCGTTCAAGATCATATTCCCTCCTGGGCTGCCCACCGTGGCTAATACTGTCTGCATCGCTCCTGAGCACAGGTACAACCACAGACGAACAAGCAGATCAATTCAAGACTGAACACGAATGTTAAGTATAGATAGTTCCTTTTTGTGTTGAACTTGATGCGGTGGATGTAAATGATCACTACGACCTTCGTGACGGATCAAACTGGTGAGAGTCAGGCCTCGGGGGATGATGAAGCTTCGCCAACGAGGCTGTGACGCTCTGTTCCAGGAGGATTGTCGAGGTCTTAACTTCCCAGAGATTGGAGCTTTTACTTTTCTCTTCTTTTCTCCGAGTTTGGCTTTTAGCACATCTCAATGTCCCTAAATACTCCTGTACTATACACAGAAGTATTGATTTAAAAGTTTTCTTTCATTAAGACAGAGCTGTGGTGGTTGGAAGTGGAATGAAGGCATTACACACAATATAGCAGCACTAAAGAAAACTCTTGAACCCCTGCAAAACCACTATTTTTGTTCTGTCACATTTCCCTGGAAGGCTAATTCGAGCCTTATCAACCTCTTTCTATTATGCGTGTGCTTAAAGATCTTTTGATAAGATACACGTCTTGGAAATGACTATCTGCTACATTCGAATCAGTGCAATGTTGTTTTTTCCTACTTTACCCTTCTTGTACGTAATTCCGTCTTTGGAAAATTTCGTTTAATATTCCAAGAGGTCTAAAATTAGTTTTGCTTGATTAGCTCTAAAAGTATTTGTTCCTCCAACAATAGTTTAATTTGTGAATGTTTATGAAGCATTCACACTATTGTGATCCATTTTTCTTCCATGTTTTTCAGCATCTTTCTCATAGTTTTTGTGTTATTTCAACAAATATGTATCAAAATGTTGAACTCATTCGGGACAATCCTGCTAAGACTTTTGGTGTTGGTGCAACTTTAGCTTTTTGAAATATTTAGCCTTTTCTGTCATTTTTTCCATAGAAAATGAAATGAGTTCATTTTACGTCCTTCAAATCTTAAGATCTGTTTGCAACATTTAACTGCTCTGTTCACATTTTGTTCCGATTCAGATTCTTTCAGCTTCCTTATGCAAATTTAAACTTTTTTCAGCTAGTTTCAGCTAATTTCAACATTTTTTCAGCTGTTTTGTGCTCTTTTCAGATTTTTTTCTGCTAACTACAACATTTTGTTCTTCTAACTTCTCTCTGCTAATTTCAGCTTTTTATGCTCTTTTCAGCTTATTTCAGCTGGTTTCAGTTTTTTTCTACGATTTCAGCTACTATTTAGCTGTTTTATGCCAATTTTAGCTTTTTTTTGGGGATCATTCCACATTTTTTGCATTCATTTCAACTTTTTTCAGCCTAATTCAGCAAAAATGTGCTCTCTCCATTTCCTTCTAGTAATTTAAGCTTCTTTCTGTTTTTTAGCTACTTTTCAGTTGTTAGTATTTATTAATTTATTTGGCTAATTTCAACTTTTTTCAGATAATATCCACTTTTTGCGCTCATTTCTGCTTCTTTGAGCCAAATTCAGCAAATATGTGTTCTTTCTGATTTCTTCTGCTAATTTAAGCTTGTTCTACCTGTCAGTTACCTTTTTAGTATTTTTTTTTTAGCTAATTTCAGCTGTTTTCAGATAAATTCAATTTTTTTGTGGTAATTTCTTCTACTTCCAGCGTAATTAAATTCTTTCTACTAATTTCAGCTTGTTATGCTCTTTTCAGCTGATTTCTGCTAGTTTCAGTTTTTTCTACTATTTCAGCTACTATTTAGCTGTTTTATGTAAATTTTGCTTTTTTGGCTAATTCCACATTTTTTGCACTCCGTTCAACTTTTTTTCAGCCTAATTCAGCTAAAATGTGCGCTCTCCACTTATTTCTGGTATTTTAACCTTATTTCTGATTTTTAGCTACTTTTCAGCGGTTAGTTTTTTTTTGTTTGTTTTGCTAATTTCAACTTTTTCAGATAATATCCACTTTTTGCGCTCATTTTGGCTTCTCTGAATTTAATTTAGCAGATATGTGTTATTTCTGCTTTCTGCTAATTTAAGCTTGTTCTACCTTTCAGCCACCTTTTTAGCATTTTCCGCTAATTTAAGCTGATTTCAGATACATTCAATATTTTTGTGATAATTTATTTTACTTCCAGCCTAATTAACTTCTTTCTGCTAGTTTCAACGTGTTATGCTCTTTTTAAGCATATTTATTTTTCAGCATCTATTTAGCTGTTTTATGCTAATTTTATCTTTTTCAGTTATTTCCACAATTGTTGCACTCATTTCAACTTTTTCAGCCTAATTCAACAAAAATGTGCTCTTTCCACTTCCAACTGGTAATTTAAGCTTCTTACTGTTTTTTTTTTTTTTTTTTAGCTTCTTTTCAGCTCATTTTCACTTTTTGTGTTCATTTCGGCCTCTCTAAACATTCAGCAAATGTGTCCTTTTCTGCTTTCTTCAGCTAATTCAGGCTTCTTCTATTTCAACTGCATTTCAGCATGTGTTTTTAATCAATTTCAGCTGTTTTTCCAGCAAGTTCTTCTCCATTAAGCATTCACACTGCATTTTGGCAAGAAATGAAATTTATCCAGTTATTTTGAAACTAAGGAGTCATTTCTGTCTGTTTTAAAGTGGCTGAAACTCTTTTAAAATAAATAAATAAATAATACACCTTGAATCAACATTACTGGCTCATTAAACTGCTTGCATGGAAACAATAAACTCCATACAGGAAAGTGTAGGAGAATAATTTCCTTCTATAAACTGATGGTATGTCTAATTATGTCAACGATGGTCTGAATTTGCACAGAGCTGAGCTGCACAGAAGGGCTAACGGTGACATCATCAGGATGGCAGACCATCCAAAAGGCTCAAGGAGAGGGAGTGATTCTGGGCTGCAGGTACTCACCTGGTCCATCAGACACAGGAGACCTGGACATTGAATGGTCTGTGGTCAGTCCGGACTCTACAAAAAAGGACAGAATGGTACGATTCGCCACATGAAGTATTTATACGATCCTTTTAAACACTAAAAATAAAGCTGAGCACTTTCATGTATCACATTATGTAACCAAATATATTGTTTGTTTTAAACCAAGCCTTTTTTCACCCCGTCTAAGAAAACGTTTCATAAATCGAATCTTCATTTCTCTTTGATGGCACGTTAAAGACGAGCCTTAATCTGTATGTTTTTTGCACCCAGCTGTCTTAATGCAGTGTAACGTGCATCACATGAGTGATTTCCCAGAAAATTGATGCAAATCACATTATTTTATTTTTCTACCGCTCTTATTTCCAGGAATGACCCTTCAGATTATAATTACTGTACACCGTTTAAAAGTATATTCTTTGTTTAATTTCACAAAACAGCAATTAAGACATTAAAGCCAAATAAAAAATATAACCTGCTTTGCAGCACATTAATTCAATTTAAAAATATTGTAACCTTGTGGTAATTTGTGCGTTAATGACGTGGCAGCAATATTAATAAGGTTCTTATTCATTTGTGTTTGCAGTCTTTTGTTAGTTTTTGTTTCTTCTCCACTGGCTTCTGTCCAGCTTCATGACCGTTACTGGTCAGCTCCATCTGTTTTACTGACAGCCACATATCCTGGGTTGACCAGTTGATACACACACACACACACACAAACACACACACTCAGCTCAGCTTTGTTAGGGTCAGTTAAGCAAAATCTCTCATTATTTAATCTGCTGTATGTATTCATATTAAAGGGCACACGTGTGCTGATTACTAACAGCACTGGTGGTATAGGGAACAGTAAAGAACAACTGTTGGATAAAAAAATATCCTCTATTCATCTTACTTACTCAAAGAAGCAACTGGTTTTACTTGCAAGGGCAGACTTTCACAACAGGTTACACAGACGTATAGAAGTTCTACACGCATGGAGCCCAGGCAGGAGAATCTGCCACGGACAGTGTGCGAGACTTGTTTTTATAAGCTTATCAGCTCCTCGGCTCACAGGCAGACCGGTGGACTGCCAGGTGCACATGCAGGATCAAATCAGCTCCTCGTTCAGCCCTCTCCGAGAGAGAGCCAGGTACTCTCTGCTAACTCAAACACATGGTTCATGGGCAGTCAACATCCTCAGCCATAGAGTTAAAAACATCCATAAACCTGAACCAAAATCCCCCAACAACTATAAAGGACTTCTAGTTATATGACAAACAAAACTCCACTGAAATGCCAAAATTGCCAACACTAAATAAGAAACTCAAACATAGCATAAAATAAAATTCAAAAAGCAACAAATCACCAAATAACACCCACAACACAACACAGACTGCTACAACAGTCACTGATTGTACTGGTAAATTAATATGACAAACTGTCACAAACTAAAACAAGACTATTTTTACTCGTTTTTTTTTTTTTTGCCAAGTTGTTAAAAATGTTCAAAGAAATCAGAGTAAAGCAGCCAAGCAAAGAATACTAGCAATTATCAGAAACTTGTTATGTGACTGTATGAGCCAACAAAAGCCCATTTGCACATCCAGAAAAAAACACAAGAACCATTATCCTTCATTTGGGGCTGGAGTTTCTGACCTGCAGGCTCACTGCACATTTCCATGAAGTAGCTTCCACTAATTAGGTAAAATATGTGTTTGTCGCACTGAATTCATCTCCGGCTTGTGTCTTTCTTCATAAGTCTGTCTTGTTGTGCTTGGCATAAAATAAATAAATTAAATCACGAGTGTTATCTCCCCTTTGGAAATCTGCTCCCTGCTGCTGGGCTGGAAGCGTGCCAGTGAGCTTGCAGTGACTCAACCGCACAATAAATTTGCTTTTAAACTTAAACAATGAGAAAAGATCCTTACAGCTGCAGAATGGGGTGAATCATATCAAATTCAACCCACTCATTAAGCACTTGTGCTATTTTCATTATCATCTGCTCTCTTTCTTTGTGTTTAGCTCTTGTCGTATACGAGCGGCGCTAGGCACCACCACGGTGACCAGGCGTTTGCAGAAGAGCTCAGCTTCGCTTCAGGTGACCCCTCCAGCGGTGACGCCTCCCTCTCAATCCCTCGGCTGTCGCCTGCCCACAGTGCCACCTACCAGTGTAAAGTGAAGAAGTTGCCTGGGGTCGACTCACGCAAGATGTCATTGGTGGTAATGGGTGGGTGCAAGGCTACTCATGTCCTGGGGATTCAATCTGTCGCTTTTAACACCAGAGCTCAAAACGTGGAGGCACAAAGAAAGTTCACGTCACACATTTCTGTGCAGCTTACAGCAAGGTGCAGAAATCTTTTAACGCTTATATACACAGTCGTGCTCTTATAGCGGCTTTACCGTAAACTCTTAAGAATATTATTTATATGACTTTAAGCTACAGCTTCCGTGCAGCTCACAGTACTGAGACCGCAGAGTTACCAATGATGTCCTCATGGCTGCAGACACTGGTTCTCCCTCCCTCCTTGTTCTCCTTGACCTCACTGCAGCTTTCGACTGCAGACCATAGTATCCTCCTCCACCGTCTTCATGTGGAGGTCGGTCTCTGCGACACTGTCCTGGACTGGTTTAAATCTTTCCTCTCCAATAGGTGGGAATGTGTTAGTCTTGGCAATGCCAAGTCCCAGACTGTCTGTGTCTCCTGTGGTGTCCCTCAAGGGTCAGTTTTAGGGCCCCTGCCATTTTCCCTTTACATGCTGCCTTTAGGTCAAATTATTAATCAGTACAACGTTTCTTTTCACTGTTATGCCGACGACACACAGCTTTACATCAGGACTGGAGCATCATCTTCACCACTGTCATCTCCATCTTCACTCACTGCCCGCTCTACCTGCCTGGAGGAGATGAGGGCATGGATGAATCAGAACTTTCTTCAGTTAAACTGCTCCAAAACTGAGGCCATACTGATTGGCACCCCTCACCAGGTTCAAACATCAACTATAACGACTATTTCCTTTTCTGGACAAGACATCCCCCTCTCCACCTCTGTTACAAATCTTAGAAAAAAAATGGACTCTCATCTTACATTTGAAAATCACATTAAGCATCTGTTTAAAACCTGTTTCTTCCATCTTCGAAATATCTCCAAACTGCGCCCATCTCTCACTTTTGCTGATGCAGAGAAACTCGTTCATGCCTTTGTCTCCTCCAGGCTGGACTACTGCAACTCCCTGTTTACTGGAATACCCGGCAAAAACCTTCAGAAGCTTCAATATATTCAAAACAGTGCAGCCAGGATTTTATTGAGAGCTCGTAAATTTGAACATATTACACCCATTCTCCATAACCTCCACTGGCTTCCTGTCACCTACAGAATTCAGGACAAAATTGCTCATCACCCATCAGTGTTTATACGGAAAATCACCAGATTATCTGAAGGACCTTCTTGCTCCATATTCATCCACCCGGTCCCTACGATAACAGAATAGTAATCTCCTCCACCTTCCACAAACTAAATTAAGAACCATGGGAGATCGGGCATTCTGTGTAGCTGCCCCCCACCTCTGGAACTCCCTCCCTGACTATCTGAGGGCTCCACAATCATTGACTGACTTTAAAAAAGGCTTAAAGACTTTTTTTAAGCAAGCCTATTCTGCCTCCACTTGATTGTATCGCTGATTTTAGTTGAATTTATCACAGATTTTAGTTGATTTTATCACAGATTTTAGTTGATTTTATCATTGATTTTAGTTGATTTTATCACAGATTTTAGTTGATTTTATCATTGATTTTAGTTGATTTGATCACTGATTCTAGTTGATTTTATCATTGATTTTATCACAGATTTTAGTTGATTTTATCACAGATTCTAGTTGATTTTATCATTGATTTTAGTTGCACTCTGTAGCACTTTGAGATTTTTGTTAATGAAAAGTGCATTACAAATTAAATTCATTATTATTTATTATTATTAACTTCTGCTTAATCATCTCAAGCTCTTTTCATGGTTACGGTAAATGAGGAAGCCACTATCACATATATTGATTTCTAATCATAGTTTGTGACCATGAGGATTTTCTAAATGTATTTATTAGCCTTGATTTAACCAGACAAACCCATTGAGATCACATATTTTATGTAAGAGAGGCCTGGCCTGAGAGCAGCCCAACATGCATGGTTATGGATTGTTGGAGGAAACCAGAATACCCCGTGGGAACCCACGCAAACCAGAGGAGAACATTCAAACTCCACCCAGAAACATCCCAGGTCCAACCCAGGATCGTGCCAGTGGTGTAGTCTATGTGATATGCAGGTACACGGAGTATACCCACTAGAAAAGTTTAAGAATTTCAATATACCCATTGAAAAGTGCCCATTGATACATGACATATCATTGGGCACGTGTCATTGATACGTTAAACGCTTCCGTAACAGTCTATCGGTTTGCAGTGCTTATTTATTACATTTGCTTATCCAGCAAATTATTGTTTAATTCTGTACTTAATACTTGAACTTGTTTCGCTTTGATATGGTTTTATAATTTCTACAACATGTTTTTAATACAAAGCCAACTGTTGTACAAAGTTTGTTGCACATTTATTCAAATATAAGTATCAGATAAATTTGGAAATGTTCAATATGCTTAAAAATCTAATTATTTTGACAATTACATTGTACTAACTGGTGTACTTTGCTTTCTAAGCACAGTATATTCACTACAAAAATGTAGAGTACACCACTACGCCTGTGTTCAGCAGCAGTATGTCTGCAGGTTAAAGCCCCAAAAGATCTCGAGATGTTCGCCTACTTTTAAGAATTCTCACAAGCTGTAGGTTTTGTTTTTTATTTTGTGGTTGATCTAAATTTTAGGCTTCTTTTGATATTTTTTTGTTCCTTGCTTTGTTGTTGAGTTACTTTCTTGTCTCACGTTTCTGGTTGTTAGTAATCAGCACACCTGCCTTTTACTTAATGATAAGGATTCAAGGATTCAAGGTTCTTTATTTGTCATTCGCACCACATGTGGTGGAACAAAATTGTGTACACAAGGTCCCAGTTACATCCAACAAAAAGTATTAATGTAAAAGAAAAACAGTAATAATATCTAAGATATGACCTAAGAAAACACTAATGAAAATACACTAAGCACTAATAGCATAAAATATAAAAACAATATACCAAACAGCAGCACGCACATGAGTCTGTGTGAGCAGATGAGCACGCATGAACACAGCAACATGAAACAGATCAGCAGCAACATGAAACAAATCAGCAGCAACATGAAACCGATCAGCAGCAGCATGAAACTGATCAGCAGCAGCATGAAACAGATCAGCAGCGACATTGAAATCGATCAGCAGCAGCATGAAACAGATCAGCAGCAGCATGAAACAAATCAGCAGCAGCATGAAACAGATCAGCAGCAACATGAAACAGATCAGTAGCGACATTGAAACTGATCAGCAGCGACATTGAAACCGATCAACAGCAGCATGAAACAGATCAGCAGCAACATGAAACGGATCAGCAGCAACATTGAAACAGATCAGCAGCAGCATGAAACACATCAGAAGCAACATGAAACGGATCAGCAGCAACATGAAAGATCAGTAGCAACATGATGTGATATTTTCACAGTGAATATTCTGGTCAGAAATTCCTGAGTCTAACATCCTCAGGGTAGAAGCTGTTCCTCAGTCTAGTGGTTCTACACTTAATGCTCCTCAACCTCCTTCCTGAGGGGAGCGGGGCAAAAAAATTGTGTGTGCTGGGTGAGTGGGGTCCTTCATGATGCAGGTGGCCCTCTTCCTGCATCTGGAGGTGTAGATGTCTGTGATGGTGGGGAGGCTGACTCCAACATCTTCTGTGCAGCCTTCACCACTCTCTGCAAAGCTTTTCTTTCTGCAGCTGTGCAGCCTCCATGCCACACGTTGATGCTGGAGCACAGGATGCTCTCCACTGCACACCTGTAGGAGGTGGTGAGGACTGAGCTTCCCAGACCAGCTCGTCTCAGCTGCCTGAGGAAGTAAAGTCTCTGATGAGCTTTCTTCATCAGGCTGGTGGTGTTGTTGCTCCAGCTGAGGTTGTTATTCAGGTGCACACCCAAGTACTTGTAGCTGGAGACCACTTCCACTGCAGATCCTCTTATGTTCAGGGGGATAGGTGTGTTTGTTTCTTCAGAAGTCCACAACCATCTCCTTAATCTTCTTCACATTGATGTGAAGGTTGTTCTTCCTGCACCAGCTCTCCAGGTGTTCCACCTCCTGCTTGTAGCTGGACTCATTGTTTGTGATGCATCCCACCACCGCTTTATTATCTGCAAACTTTACAATGTGACAGTCTGGATGTGTAGCTGCACAGTCATACGTGAGCAGAGCGAACAGGGGAGGGCTCAGCACACAGCCCTGAGCAACAGCGAGAGAAGGTCTCACTGTTGAGAGCTGTAGCCAGTTGAGGTGGTTCAGGCATCTGGTAAGGATGCTTCTTGAGCGCCTCTCTAGGAAGGTGCTCCGGGCATGTCCAACTGGGAGGAGACCCCGGGGAAGATCCAGGTCAGGCTGGTAGCAATATGTCTCTCGGTTAGCCTGGGAACGCCTTGGGATCCTCCCAGAAGAGCTGGAAGATGTGGCTGTGGAAAGAGATGTTTGCACCTCCCTGCTCAAGCTGCTGCCCCTGCGACCCGACTTAGGAACAAGTGGAAGATGATGGATGGATGGATGGATCTTCTCTGAAAAGTCTTTTAAATTTGAGAAAAAATAACCTGTGACATTTTCACAGACGTTTCCAAAGTTTATAAAGTAAGAGGAACTTTCATGGACATTTCATCATTAAATATATTAGCCTTTATTGAAATGAACAAACTGGCAACTTTGTTGGTGGGGAGAAAAGAAACCTTAGTCCAAACGGTCCTCATTCATGACGGCTGAAGGATTTTTCCGCAATTGTTTCTTCATTTCCAAGAAGCATTGAATAATCCTGTGTTGGAGGCCTTGAGTGTGTAGCTGCATGAGCGCCTTTCTCCCCTTGAGGTCTTTGCTCCTTTTCTGACCTTCAACTCTAAAAAAAGTTTGTAATTTTGTGGAAAAAAAATAAAATGGAAGCACGTTCGATTTGGAAGCTCGATGTTCCTGAACGCCACGTGTGGAAACGCTCACTTCTAGCACAGAGAAGATAAAGCTATTGAGGTTTTTTTCTTTCGCCTGATTGTAAAGATAAATGTGGTTCCAGAAATGTAAAGTTCAATGGATGCACCCATCGTTTTGCATTTCATTTTTTAATGGCTCAATGGACCATTTATCTCCTCTTACCTTTCTAAACTGGACTACATGTGTATATTGATGCTTCAGCATTGCATTTTACTTCAACAAACCATCCTTTTGTTCTTGCATTGAGTAAAATAAGTTGCTACGAACTATGTCTGGAGCTCAAATCAATGTCACAAACAGCATAAATTCATTTATTTAATTCAACATTTTACATTCGGCTTCGAGTAGATTGGGGTAAAAAGATCCAGGCTATGATTTTGTGCTGCAAACGAGATGGGAATATAAAAATTACCCGTTACTTGCATGATTGCAGTGAAGCCATCAGCCCCTAAGTGCTGGTTGGATGGGGGGGAGCTGGTTGGAGGAGCGGTGTCTCTTCACTGCACGTCTGCTGAAGGCTCCACTCCCTTGGAGTACAAGTGGAGGAGAGAAAGTAAAGACCCGCTGCCTGCTGCTGCCACACAGAGTAAGTCTGACCTCTCTTGATGTCATAATGCTACTACACATCAAAGACTGTGTGCACATGCTGCATGTGTGTTACTGTTGTTTTTTTTTTTTTTTTTTTAAACCAAAAAAGAAACGTGGATCCTGTACGCACAAAACTGAAGATATGCCACTGGTTTTCTGACAGCACAACATCAGCTAATTACTTGTCAATTACTTTACAGTCTTTGATTGCTGCATCGGCAGCGGCTCATTTGCATTCCCTGCCAGTTTTGTTTTTCACTCTTAACACGAAACCATTCCTGAGCTACTCCCCACAGTTTGCTGCAGACTGCACTGATCAACCTCTTTTTGCAGCAGCACAACAAATAAAAGGAAATCTGCACATTCTCAGTAAAATTTGGGAGGAAATACGAGAACTTGTCTATCTACAGACGAAAATTCTCGGGACCCTATCACGATTGTCAGCCCATCTGTGGCATCCCTTAAACACAAGTCAGACCTTTAATGACTCCGTTGAACATCTCATATATTTAAATAAATTAAAATGCATGAAAGGCAAAGCTCTCCGTTGGTCTACGTTCCTACTCTCACCTGTGGTCATGAACTCTGGGTCGTGACCAAAAGAATGAGATCACAGATACAGGCGGTTGAAATGAGTTTCCTCTGCAGGGCAGCTGGTCTCTCCCTTAGAGACAGGGTGAGAAGTTCAGTTATCAGGAGAGACTCGAAGTAGAACCTTCTCCACATCGAAAGGAGCCAGTTGAGGTGGTTCAGGCATCTGATAAGGATAATTATTGGGGGCCTCCCTTGGGAGGTGCTTCAGGCATTTCCAACTGAGGAGAGACCCCGGGGAAGACCCAGGACACGCTGAAGAGACTGTCTCTCAGTTGGCCTGGGAACATCTTGGAGTCATCCCAGAAGAGCTGGAGGAGGTGGCTGTGGAAAGAGATGTCTGGACCTCCCTGCTCAAGCTGCTGCCCCCATGACCCAACTTTGGAACAAGTGGAATATAATTTTCATTCAGCCTTTATGTAGACAGGTTAATCCCATTGAGCCTCTGGGACTCGTTTACAAGAGAGACCTGATTTTAACAGTGATGACGACAGTGGACAACAAAGACTATAACGGACAATCAGACACCAAAGTCTATGCTCAATAATCCAGGAATAAAATCCAACAATGTTCAGTCAGGTCATCTGGAGGTTTTCTTTCTTTTTTTTTTGGTACCGAGACGTTTCACCTTCCATCCAGAAGGCTTCATCAGTCTGAGGAAACGCCAAACAAAATTAATTCTCCCACAGCAGCTTACTCCAAAGTGGAAAAAAAAAACCAGCCATGTTGGTGCTAAGATGGTCTCGGCGCAAAAAACAAAAAAACGTCCAGATGACCCGACTGAAAATTGTTGAATCATAAAGGATGCATACAAATTAGATTTTTTTTTTAACAAGTGAAAATCAAATGGTATTTAAAAGGAAAAGTAACACACACACACAACAAACAAACAAACAAAAACAAAAAAACAGCTAGGTTGTAGCACGGTGTAGAAAACTAAAAACAAGAACATGTTCCATAATGGATGGATGGATGAAAAATGCATGGACAAAAAGATGAGTCCTGTAATTTAATATTTTGTAGCAACACATGTTGCCATGTTTGAGTGCTTTAGCTGTGTGTTTTGGGTAATTATCTTGTTGAATGATCCACTACCTGTGACTGAGGCTGAGTTTTCTGACATTGGATGGGACATTTTGCTCCAGGATGTCTTGATAGTCTGCGACTTCACGCCCTACACAGAATCAAGGTTCCCTGTGCTAACTGCATCAAAGCAGTGCAAAAACAAAACAGAGTCCCCTCCATGTTTCACTGTATGTTTTTAAAAAAAAATTCTTTCTACAATCATAGGGCTGATGTAACTGACTAAACAGCTAGATTCGTCCTCATCAGTTCAAAATCTATTCTCTCAGAAACTTTGGGGTCCTCAACAAGCATTTTGGTGAATTCTTGACCGACTCATTTTGTTTAAAATGTGACGGATGGTGCCGTCATAAAGCAACCGTGACTTTAGAGTTGGACTTGAATGGTACCCCTGGATCTTTATCTTCCAACTTCACTTTCAGTCTGATCAACCTGGGGGTGCATTTCCTCTTGCGTCCACATCCTGGAAGGATGTCTACAGTCCTTTGAATCTTGTATTTCTTAATATCAGCAGCAGCTGTGGCCTCAGGAACATGAAGATGGTCTTGTAGCCTTTACTTTTAACATGGACATCTATAATCTTCTTTCTGAGCTCTTTGTGCAGCTCTGGTCTTTGCTCCATCTTCAGCGTGGTGCTCACAACACCAAACTACCCAGTGGCTGTTTGTTCCCTTTAAATAGGCATCTGAAATGGTTTACAGCACCTGTGACACTAATTAATGTTAAACAGTTTGAAATATATATAATGCAATGATTATTAAGCCAATGTAGCATATTTTTTGTAGAATAAATGTTTCTTTTCAGGTTTAATTTTGAAGGTGAAATAAAGTATTTTAATGGTCTGTAGAGAAGCAAATATATAGTCTGTCAGTGAAATCAAGGATTTTCTGCTTTGTTGATTTCACAGACGGAGAGACCGGAGAGCTGAAAATCAACAACCATTCTCAAAGCTTTGCCGGGGTCTACGTCTGTGAGGTGAACAATGCCGTTGGAGCTGAATACTGTAGGATCTACCTGAAAGCCAAGAAGCGTGAGAGAAAACACACTCACACCCAGTTACAGCTACAGTTTATATGAAAACATGACGAGTCAGATTTTAGATCCTCCTCCTCTTTAGTTTCCGTCTTTGTGCGACAATCTTCTCACGGCTCTGTGACTCGAATGCGTCATTCTCAATGTTGACAGGAAGGAGGTCGCATTTACCGTCTAAAAATAACTGATGCTTTAGCATTGTGTTCCTCGACAGGGTCTGGCTGCTGCTGAGTCACGAAGTTACTAAAAAGTAAAGCTGGATGCATTCGACTGTCTTCTATGACTTCATGCTTCCACACCATGAAAACCAGAAACCAGTGCACGGAGCTAATTATTGGTGTAGAGTGCAGGATGGAATTAAAATACAGTGATGCATCTAAAGAAATGAACATTGTCTCAGTTTCGTGCTCGAGTTTTAGACTAAAATCAGCTCAGGTTGAGAAAATATTTGCAGCTGTTTCGGTTAAACCTTGAAAAAAAAACATTTCAGCAATGGCATGCTATATTCTGAGATCAAAAATGTCCATGCTCAATAATCCAGGTATACAATCCAACAATTTACAGTCAGGTCATCTGGCCAGTTTCTTTTTTTTTTTTTTTTTCTGAAACGTTTCACCTTCCATCCAGATGGCTTCATCTGTCAAGGAAACGCACAACACAAAACTGACTCTTGCCCCAAACAGTTCCCCCAAACTCTCTATATTCTGAGATGTTGCACTGAGTATGTGCATGAATGTCAGCAGTTATCACACCAAAATTTAGCACGTCTGAAAAAGAGACTGATTTTTTGCTGTTTGAGGTTTCTGTCAAATTCAGAATTGGATTCAAAATCTTACTTCTAACCTACAAAGCTCTCAACAACCTAGCTCCATCTTATAGTACAGATCGTATTGTTCCATATTTTCCTAGCAGAGCAATTCGCTCCAAGACTGCAGGCTTACTTGTGGTTCCTAGAGTTTCTAAAAGCAGAGTGGGAGGAAGATCTTTCGGTTATCAGGCTCCTCTCTTGTGGAACCAACTTCCAGTTTCTGTCCGTGAGGCTGACACATTGTTCAGTTTTAAGATTAGGCTCAAGTCTTTCCTTTAAGTACGTGCTATATGTTGTCACCACTGTATGTCCCCATACAATGACGAAATTAGTTCTCTGCATTTACCCCATCACAATGAGGAAGTGGTGCGGTGGGTGGCTATTGAGTGCCGTGGGAGCAGTTAGGGATTCGGTGTCTTGCTCAGAGACATGTGGGAATGGCTGGGAGTCGAACCATGACTTTCTGGTCCCAGGTTGGCTGCCCTTCCTCTACCCCATCTTGGCCCCTTTTTGATAAATCCCTAAAGTTAGGGTTTGAGTTTCCAGAGCCATCCCTTAGTTCTGCTGCTATAGGCTTAGACTACTGGAGGACAAACAAACTGACCGGGGGTACACCTGCACCTACACCTGGACCTGCCATTCTGTTAGTTTGTTTCTACTTCCTGTCCTCTCAAACCCAGCTGGTTGAAGCAGATGGCCGCTTGTCCTGAGTCTGGTGCTGCTGGAGGTTTCTTCCTGTTGAAAGGGAGTTTGTCCTTTCCACTGTTGCCTTTGTGCTTGCTCAGTTTGGGAGACTGTGATGAAGTGAAGATTCAATGCTGGTTTCCTTCCTTAGATAGACAACGTTTACTAACTGGCTTTGTATGTATGTGGATGTTTCTGTACGTTTCAAAATCTGTCCACAAGACGTGTTGTTAACACTACAGACAAGCACACACACAGATGTAGGTGAAACCATTATCTCCTTCACCAGCAGGTGAGAACACTGAAGCAGGACCGGGCTCTGAATAAAGCGGAGCAGCTCTGAGTTAAATGTGTAGGTCCAGCAAAGATGTCTCCCAGGGACGACTGAGGTGAGTTCAGTCAGTGGTTCAGCTCATTGTTTCACAGAATATTTATATTTAGACTTAAAAGACCAAAATACAACTTTTCTACAACTTGAGTTATTCTCTGTGTGTCTCGTGATTCATGAAGTGACCCTCCAGTGCACAACTTGTTGAGTTCTTGTTTACTTTTATTTGGCATTGAGTAGAAAATGATTCATTTTCATTTTAAGTTCAGGATTCTATTCCAGACCAGAAGTTCCCACTGCTGTCTTCAGGAACCCAGCTGATTTATCCAGCTATCAGGACGATAATTAAAAAAAAAAAAGTTAGTTGCATTAAAGTCCAGATTGTTTATTTTGAGTCAACACTGTTCATTAGCGATATCTCACGAAACAGCAGACAGATTTGAGTGAAATTATCAAAAAGTAATCATTCAGTAAGCATCTATACCAAATTTAAGAAGGCCGCCTTTACCAAGTGACTAAACAATACACACAAAAAGCTAAGACACAACCAATTGTACAGCTATGAAGCTAATATTTGGTGTGGTAGTAGCTGAGAGTCGGTCACAACACATACTCCGAGCACTAATGGGTCATGTAAGATACCAATCATGTCCTTCTCAACACAAGATAACCAAAAATGTTGGCTTAAAAGTTTTTGACTGCAACAGAATTTCCCCATTGAGCCTTTTTCTTACCATTAGCTCATCATGGTCAGTAGATTTTTAAAATCCAGTTTCAGCACCGCTGTTTTTCACCACATCATTTACGGTGGTGGTGGTAGTAGTTGGGATTACTTCTCCACAATGTGCAGAACCACATTTTTCACATCTGGATGTGAATTGAGAATATCCTGGATTCTTTCTGCCATGTCAGGAGCCATATCATTTGGAAAACTTTCATCTTGTTGCTCCACATTTTCCCAACAGATAAATCGCAGCATCGCCACCGGGACGTGATTTATCTTTTGGCGTTGCACTTTGAGCATTCCGATTACTTGATTTACTTCTTTCCAAGGTGGTACTAGTTAGCTTTCCATTAGCTTGCTCCTGTTTATCATTTTGAATCACTGGCAGAGTCGTCTCATTTCCACAAAATCCATTTACCTCCATGTTCACAACAATATAGCACCTTTTTCTTTCCAGGACTGTAATCTTCTGCAGAAGTTTGTAGAAGTCATCTGAAGAAAGGGGAGGCATTTTCTTCCAAACACTAAACAGGAAGTGAAAGTAAAAGAGTAGCAAAAAGATTTGGATTTTGTTTAAAAGTGAATTTCACAAGTTTTCTGTTGGTTTCACAGCTCCAAACAGAGCTGGAGTGATTGTGGGCAACACTATGGGGTCCCTGCTCCTCATCTTCATCTTCCTGGTCCTCGCTGTTCTTCTTTACTGGAAGCTAAGGATTAAACGTCGATATGAGAAGGAGCTCTCAAACGAGATCAGGTAAAGCTCTGCAGCTCCCACACATACAGCCAAACAGAGGTTTGGAGTCAATAATCTTAATGTTTCACCCAATTCTCCTTTTGAACTCCAAACTGTCAGAAGCTTTGTAGGGTAAAATGTGATTAAAAGCCAAGAAACAAATAACATTGAAGCATTTCAGAATGAAAAATGCCTGGTAATTAGAGTAGAGCAGGAAAAAAAAAGCTATACGTGCTGTCTAAAGAAAAGCAGTAAAACTTAGGAAAACAAGTGTAGTCTTGTTCTATTAGTGTTGTGGTAATTAAACTTTCATAATCTTAAAAAAAAAAAAAAAAAAATCATCCTAAAAAGGTTTTTGTGACACAGATCAGTATTTTTTGAGACACAAATGCAGCTGAAGTGCTGCCATTAGATACCAACAATTTGGAGGCCCCGACAAGAATTGCAATCCAGTTTTTAATAAATTTATTTTGTAAAAAATATTGAAACCCCCCAAAAATTTTAATTCAATAATTTACACTTGAGTATATGCTCTCCAGGAATGAAGTGTGGAAAATACTTGTTTCAAAACATTAAATTAGAAAGTTTTTGATTTGGGGAAAAAAAAAAAAAAAAAAAAACCTCCACCATCACTACTACTATTACCACCACATCCACCACCACTACCACCCTTCTACTACCACCACCATCCCTACTACCACTGCCACCACTACTACTCACTCTACCACAGCCACCACCGCTACTACCACCATCACCACTACTACCAACCCCACATATATTACTACCCCCACCACTACCACTTCCAATGCCACCACTATTACCACAGCCATCCCCACCACTGCCACCACTACCACCCCTCTACTACCACCACCACCACCACTAATACCAACCCCACCACTACTATTACCACCACCACTACTACCACAGCCATCCCCACCACTACCAACACTACTACTACCACCACCACTACTACTACCACCACCTTTACTACCACTGCCATCCCCACCACTACCAGCACTACTACTACCACCACCACTACTACCACTGCCACCACTACTACCAACCCCACCAATACTACTACCACCACCACTACCACTGTCACCACTATTACCACTGCCACCAGCACTACTACCACTACTACCACTGCCACCACTACTACCACCATTACCACTTTTACCACTGTCACCACTATTACCACTGCCACCAGCACTACTACTACCACAACAAGTTACAAATCTTGTTTAGTTTTGTTTGATTATTTTTGCTTTGTAAAGAGATTCTAGTTTAGTAAAGTTGCATGAAACAGAATGGAAATGAGTCATTTATTTAGCTCATAAAAATGTTTCAAATTGTCAGTTTTTCTTTCTTTTTTTTTTGTTACCCCAAGAGATTGTTTTCAGGAAGGACACTTTGCTTTATTAATACCTAAAAGTTTTAATATTCAAATACTTTTGAAGTCTAAATCATTGTTTTCTCTTGGGTTCTGTACTGGAAACGTTTGATGATTGTTTAGGAATAAATGCACAAGATCATTTTTCCCAAAGGTATATACAGACCCTTTCCAAAAAATTAGAATATCATGGGAAAGTTGTTTGACTTCCATAATTCCACTCAAAAAGTTAATCTTTAATAGATGACAGATCCAGGGCCCACAATTTAAACAATTTCAAGCATTTATTTGTTTATTTTACATAACTTGGGCTTCCAGCTCATGACACCCATGAAAACAGGATTTAAAAAAAAAAATGAATACAGTGGAGAAATCAGCCCAAATGTTGCAGGACATGAATGTTTTAAACTGAGTGTGACACTAATCATCTACTAAACTCAAAACACCTGCACAGGTTTCCCCAGGTGTCATTAAATTGCTTCAGTTTGGTTCAATGCTCTCAGTTCGGTTCAATATGGGGAAGACTGCAGACATAACAACTGGCCAGAAGACCATCAATGAGACCCTCCATAGGATGGGTAAGCCACAAAAGTCAAGTTAAGGAGGCTGGCTGTTCACAGAGTGCTGTGTCCAAGCATATCAATGGAAAGCCCATTGGAAGGGCAAAATGTGGCAGGAGAAGATGCACCAGCAAAAGAGACGACCGTGAGCTTCAGTGTATCATCAAAGAGAGAAGATTCCAGAATCTGGCAGAGATCCAGAAAGAGTGGAATGAGGCGGGAGTCACAGCTTCAAAAACCACCACATTCAGACGCATCTGGGAGATGGACTACAACTGTCGGGTTCCTCGGTCCTCTTTTCCGATGAAAGTAAAATGTGCCTTTCATTCAGAAATCAAGGTCCAAGGGTTTGGAGGAAGAAGGGTGAGGAACAGAACCCATACTGCTTGAGGTCCAGTGTGAAATATCCACAGTCAGTCATGATGTGGGGTGCAATGTCCGGTGCAGGTGTTGGTAAACTCTGCTTTCTTAAATCCAAGGTCACCGCAACAGTCTACCAGAATGTTTTAGAGGACTTCATGATTCCTTCTGTTGAGGATCTGTATGGAGATGCATATTTCATCTTCCAGCAGGACCTGGTCCCTGCCCATGCTGCCAGAAGCACCAAAACCTGCCACAGTGCTTGACTGGCCAGCCAACTCACCGGACCTAAATCCCACTGAGAATCTGTGGAGTATTCTCAAGAAGAAAACGAGGAGCACCAGACCCAACAACAAAGAAGAGCTGGCAGCAAACATCAAGGAAATCTGGGCTTCCATAACTCCCAGTCAATGCCACGTCGCATCGAGGCAGTGATTAAGGCAAAGGGATTCCCAACCAAGTCGTTTTGAAAGTACCATATTTTGATTGATTTGTTGTGATCCTTATTTCTTTCTTTTTTGGGGGGGGGCAAAAACTGAGAAGTAGTGTGGGCTGATGTCTTCAAAGTATTCAAATTTTTTGAAATCCTGTTTTCGTGGGTTTCATGAGCTGGAAGCCCAAATTATGTAAAAATAAGCACATAAATACTTGAAATTGTTTAAACTGTGGGTCCTGATTATATCATCTATTAAAGATTAACATTTTCAATGGAATTATGGAAGTTAAACAACTTTTCCATGATGTTCTAATTTTTTGGAAAGGGTCTGTATAGCATTACAAAATGTAATTCTCTAAATTAGTTTTCAATATTTGTCACTGCTGAAACAATATTAACTAACAGCTGAACAATGAAGACAGATAATTCTGAATAGTGGAACATTTCGGCTTTAGGATAACAAGAGGACGACTTCCAGCAGCTATTTTCATGTTAGAGACATGAGGAGGACAGCTTTTATCATCAGTTTGGCCTGGCATTTAATTATGATCAGACCTACATGGCCATTCTGCTCACTCAGCAAATCTTGGGCTTCCATAACAAAACCTTAAATATACAAGCAAGAAAATGTCTGTTATTATTTCTAAATAATTATAAGATTGCATGCACATTTTTCTTTGCCGAGGATTCCCCTCTGCCCTGAAACAGAGCAACTTGTCAGATAAAAATAGACGAGCGACAATCAGTGCCTGGCTGCTTGGGGGCGGTGATCTATGGCCGACCCCTCACCGTGACAACCCTTGGAAGGGATGCTTCTTTCGCAAACAAACAGTCTCCTAAAAATTGCTGGAGTTCAGGTTCAGACACAGAGTGGAGGAAAAATAATAAAACAGCCCACATGCTTTCAAAGAAGACAGTGAAATGTGAGCTGTGCCGGCGTGGGAGGACAGGCTTGTGTTTAGGAGACGGAGAGACACTTCAAGCCACAATGGTGACGTGGACGTGTCCATATCTGTGACACACAGGTCGGCTCAAATCATATTAAAAATTCATAACAGAGAAAAGGCACGACAAGCGTTTAATTTGTCAGGTGGAGTATAGTTCAAGGTAACCTGGAAGTGTGGTTGAAACAAATTCAGTTTATTATAAAACGATTTACAACAAATGTCATCTCAGAGCAATACACAAACATTTAATCAATAAATACATTTTTTTTTAAATCAAGCGGTACATCAATGCCCCCCCCCCCCCCCCATCGCTGAGAAATTAAAAAAGTGAATGATTGTAGTTTGCAAGTTGGGTGTTTATCTGGACTGGAATTAAACAGGGAGTACAAGTAAACCTAAATGTTTTTGATGCAAGATATTCAATATGGTAGGAGTTACACTGTGTAAAAGAATGGTGGTAGTGTTTTTTTTTTTCTTGTACAAGGTGGCACAGAGTGAAGGATCTTGGCAAGCAGTGAGGGGGCAATTTTATCCACCACTGGGTGTAATGGTGGAGCCAGCGGGTGGCCAATGGTGGCTGCGGCAACTATAGCTTAATCTTCGGCAACCCCAGTCATTTGAGGAAACTATACATTTAAGCAATGTTAAAACATTGACAATATCATTTGAGGATACTTTATGCAGTTTATACACACATACACAGTAGTCCCTTGTTTATTGCAGGGGTTACGTTCAAGACCCCACCCCCCCCCCAAAAAAATAAGGAAGTAGAAATGCTCTATATATATATATATATATATATATATATATATATATATATATATATATATATATATGCTTTTAAAACACTTCCCACAATCTGGCAATGTTCTAAACTCTTAAGCCTATGTAATTTTTCCAACATATGTATATGTACTGTACAGTACTGCAAAATTTTACTTACCAGCTCTGCAGAACAGCTGCTTGGTTCTGGTCCAGCTCGGTTCCGGTTCTGCAGACCTACCCTGCAGCGACCAAGCAACGTCTCTGTGGATGTTCCAGAAGTAATACACAAATTAATTTAAATTGTTTTTTGTTACATTAGATGTTATATCGATGCAAACAGGTGTTGCTAATATTGCATGCACCGTTTTCATGTTTTCACAACAGATTTCATGTAAAACGTTGCAGGAACAACAAAACAAATGTGGAAACACCCTGGAAATGGGATAACCACTCGCTGTTTGGTTCGACTCGCTTCACGGCAACTTTCCACGCTACAATCTAACACACACGAACCCCACAGCTGGAAAACTGCCCGAGGCAGGAATCTTCAATTTCAGCCTTAAAATGGAAAATTTATTCCATTTAAAAGCAAAAAAATCTGCCCATTTAGATGAGAAAACAAGCCAAACAAGCTAGTAGTGTGTTTCCTCTTTGACAGAAGGTTGCAATAACAAATCCCAGCTGGTACTGAAAAAAAAAAAAATGCAAATCAGCTTCTGTGCTTGAAAGTTGTCAGCAATGACGATTATGGAGGAGTCGGCATCTTGTTTGGGGGTTGAAAGAATCACCAGAGTGAATATTATGCTTTGGTAGAAGAAAAGGATTAAGCGTGGTCTCAGTGAGAGTAGCCCCCCCACACACACATTCCCTCTGGTAAGAGCCTTCAGAAGCACAAAGAGTTCCTCTGTTACCTACAGGGCAGCAGCATTCTGCATAGTAAACACAGAATATCCTCTGTGGGAAACAGGAATACGAGCAAACATACGGGGAGTAAACCAACGAGGCTGTCGCTAACTTTAAGAAACACCTGCAGCTTCAGGAGCGAGCTGGAAAAATGAGCTTCAACTTCTTTTCTTTAGCTCGTTTGATTACAAAAGCAGCTGAACATGTCTGCTTGCAACCCCTAATAAAATCCATCTATCCATCATCTTCTGCTTATTCTGAAATCAGATCTCAGGGGCAGCAGCTTGAGCAGGGAGGTCCAAACATCTCTTTCCACAGTCACCTCTTCCAGCTCATCTGGGAGGACTCCAAAGCATTCCCAGGCCACTCAAGAGACATACCGTAGTTTTCAGCCTACAAGTCAGTTTGTTGCATAATTCGACTTACACACCGAAGCAACTTATTTTTTTTTCCATAGTTATAAACCAATTTTTGGCTGATATGACCGTTTTCATTCATTCTGACATTGAAAATATCGAACACTACCATTTTCAGCCGCTAGATGGCACTCGAGTGGTATGGCATGCCATTGTGTCATGTAATAGGTAAAAGTGGCTATTAATGACACAATCGGCTCGCCATAGATTGCCACCGTCGTCTGCGTGGAGCAACCATCAAATCAGCTTCATTTCGCTGCACCGCCCCGGCAAAATGCAGCTAATTTGACCACTGAAGAACATTTATTAAGCAAAAGTTCAACTGAGACAAATCTTTGATATAATGTCGAGCAAACAAATATTTTTAAGTGTTAATCTTGTTAAAGTCATCCTGTGCACACTCCTGTGGTCGCCATTTGGCAGCCATTCGATTTTTGCCACAACACCGGCCCACATTCCAAGGTTGTCAACGGTGACGCATAAAAGATGCAATGTATACAGTGAAGAGACTTATTTATGTATTTTTCCACTTTATTAGACAGATTTGGACTGATGTGACTTATAAAGCGGTGCGACGTGTACAGTGGAAAATACGGCAGTCTCTCCAGCGTGCCATGGGTCTTCCCTATCGAACATGCCTGAAGCACCTCCCTAGGGAGGTGTCCAGGGAGCATCCGTACCAGATGCCTGAACCACCTCAACTGGCTCCTCTTGATGTGGAGGAGCAGCGATTCTACTCCAAGTCCATCCCAGACAACTGAACTTCTCACCCTATCTCTAAGGGAGAGTCCAACTACCCTGCAGAGGAACCTCATTTCAACCGCCTGTATCCACTATCTCATTCTTTCAGTCACTACCCAGAGCTCATGACAGTAGGTGAGGGTAGGAACGTAGACCGACCAGTAAACGAAGAGCTTTGCCTTACAGCTTAGCTACCTCTTCACCACAACGGACCAGCACAGTCCACAATACTGCAGATGCTGCACCAATGCGTCTGTTGATCTCATACTTTATTCTTCCCTCACTTGTGAACAAAACCCTGAGATACTTGAACTCCTCCTCTTGAGGAAGAACCTCAGCCTCGACCCGAAGAGAGCAATCCACCCTTTTTCTGACTGAGGACCATGGCCTCAGATTTGGAGGTGCTGATTCTCATGCCAGCTGCGGTCCGCTCCAGTGAGAGCTGGAGATCATGGCACGATGACGCCAACAGGACCACATCATCTGCAAACAACAGATGGAATCCTGAGGCCAACGAACTGGACTCCCCCCGCCTAATAAAATCCTTTGAACAAAAAATTACAATTTTCTTTTAAATGTCATTGATTTAGATTGCGCTTCGTACCACAGACCGCACAAGGACATAAGTTTCTAATGATTTTAAACTTTATTGATGTTAAAATTCTGATTTCATGTTTGAACAGAGAAGACGCGCCGCCTCCCGAAAGTCGTCCGGCGAGTCGGCGCCTCCATCAGAACCCACAGCCGAAGTCCCGTCAGACGGACGTGAGCGAGGCGAAGCCTTCCAACGTGGGACGAACACGCAGCCCCTCCAGCAACAGCCGTGGACAAACACCCGTCAAATACGCCGCGGCTGAATATGAAAGCAGATACGCAGTGTGATGTGACTTGAACCTGTTACGTTTCGATGGACAATACAGGTCAGTGTGGACAAAATAAAATCATAAGAAGCATCTGCAGAAAGACTGCATGAAGGATTTAAACCAGAGAGCTTTATTTCATGATTGACCTCATTTGAAAATACTCAACCATTAAAAAAAAAATACACCGACAGGTTTTTCCGAGGATGAGCTGACAGGAGTTGACATCAATAATCACATGCAATGTGTTTTTGTCCCCTCCCACCCCTACAAACCCCTGATGGCAGACAAAGACCCCCCCCCCCCCCACAGCAGGAGTTTGTATGTTCCAGGGCAGTGTGGACAGTCAAAAGTTTAAAAACTAAACCTATCGGCGTCTTCTGCTCCATAAGCATCTGGACTCGGGCGGAGCTGATGTGCTTAGTGTTTACTCTCTAAATCTCAGGGAAACACGCACGCATGGCTGCGCATTGAAAGAAAGTCGAGCTGACAAGTTCAGCAGAAATCTATGCGTTTGTAGGAAATGATAAAATAAAAAAATCCAAATTGAGTTCCTGTTAAAAGGAAAACCCTATACCAGCTGCGCACCTGCTCACCGCGGTGGAAAATTGATGCGCGTTTGTGAAGTGATTATGGCACCGGGAAATAAAACGAAACACTGAGCACGGCAGCTCCGGAGAGATCTGAAAAATAAAAAAAATAAAGTAAAACTTCTGCAGATCTATGCCTCGAGTACCAAAGTTTTCCCTCAAATTAAAAAAAGGAGATTTTCAGACGCAGCACCAAAATGAGTTTCACATGAAAGAGACCGACTTGGAGGATGGAGAGATGGAAAAACATTAGGGATGCACGATATTAGATTTTTGACCGATATCTGATATGTTGAAACTTATTTGGCCGATAACCGATACCAATATTTTCCCTTTAGACCTACTTACAGGGTCTACATAGCGTTCTCTGCTATGGAATTCAAATCCTACATTATTCTGCATGGCCTTTGCTAATTTTGTAAATTTTCACAAATCTAAACTCAACGGCACGTGTGATGTCATAACGTCGTGCTGGCGCTGCAGGCATCTTTGTCACTGGGTTGTCATACAAAAACAGCAC
>NC_056515.1:36970039-36994651 GCF_014905685.2 Nematolebias whitei | reverse complement strand
TATAAAACAGCACGTTTTATATTGGCGAGTTATTTTGATGGAATGGCGATGTCCGATATTTAACTTTATCGCCAATATCGGTGGATACCGATACGATGCTGATAATATCGTGCATCCCTAAAAGACATCATCGGATGAACTGTAAAAAAAAATAAAATAAGGCAAAGTAGAAAAATCATGACCGACTGAACCTCATGCAGACGCTGTAACGTGGCTGGATCTGGCTTCGGGGTAATGCCAAGAAATCAAAACTTCTGTGTGATTCTGTGCAAGAAACAACAAACAGTTTAGAAAAATGTGGCCTTTTGGAGTCTCAGTGTTTCCCTTCTGCATCCAGATGCTTGGATGTGAACAGCGAACAGATGTTCTCGTCTCAGTGAGTCCACCCAGTTCTCATGCCAGGAGGGTTGTTCACAAACAGCCGTTCCCGTCCTGTTGTATCAGTGCCCCTCCCCCCCTTGTCAGTAAAGTCCTGCACGTGGATAAGGTTGGATTCTGAAAATGGCGAGGTTCTTTACTGAGGTTCGTTGAGCAACGACCAGTTTTTCAAAGGCACCGTTCTGTACATTGGTTTGTGCGTGTGTGTGGGTGTGTTAACGTGGGCCGCACACGAGCACATGCATACACGGAGAAGTAAAACCGGTCCACGAAGTCGATTCCATCCACTGGTGTCAGCCCACAAGGCATCACCATGACAACTAAGGCAAAAAAAATCTCCTGACATAAAAACAAAGCATCCTTTTTTTTTTTTGTTTGTCTGATTTGCTTCTTTGCTTAAACCAACTTTCTCACAATAAGCATTAGTGATAATAATCTCTATTCAATAAATTATCTTTACTGTACAGTTAATTTGCTTGCACAGATCTGCAACAAGGGGAAGCAGTTTTTAAAATAAAGCTATTGACAGTGAGTTTCTGCTGTGTCCTAATCTGAACAAAGTCCCTGCAGAGCAACACAGAGGTGGACAAACAGCAACAGTATTTTTCCCTTTGCTGTACAGAAATTAAACTTATAACATATAGCAAAAAAAAAAAAAAAAAAAGCTGAAGCATAATTTAAAAAATTGGAAAAATTAGAATCAAAGAAACATAGTAAAAAAAAGTTTGTTTCCAGCAAAGGCAAGAGAAAATGTTTCTTTTTCTGTTCCTCCTTGTGTTCGTGGAGTCAATACGTCTGAGAACAGCAGGTAGAAGGTCGTTCCTGATTTCAAAGGAACTGGGCCATCCGAGTCTGGCTCTCACTGTGCTCCTTCTTCATCCACGTAGGTTGAGGGAAACCATCCAATCTGCAACATGAAAAGGTAATCATCAGAGACAAAGGCATGCTAATAGACTTTATTCTTGTGCCTTTCTGCACAGAGCTCACACAGACAGAAACAAACGGTGAAGTCAACCTTAATTAGACATTAAGGCCACATTTATCCACACTAATTCGACAAGATGGTTTTTTTTTTTTTTAAACATAAAAAGCTTCATTCCAGTTCTTTTCCTGCTGTTGCTAGGCAACAATTTCTATAACTTTTTAGAATAGCAAAATAAGGACTGAACCTGCAGCGATAGTAAGAAAGCCATATTTATAGCCACACCTGCTTAGATCTGTAGGTTTGAGATAGTCATAATATCACCTGATTAGGAGTCTACATACCTAAATTTGATTCAAATAATAAAATGAGCGGAATAAGATCTAAATAGTGAATTTAGTTTTTGAGATGAGTGTTTTTCTGGAAGGGAATTGAACAGGTTTTTGGTGCAATATATTAAAGTGGGTAGTTAAGTTAATTTTTGCTTGTCCCAGGCAGCACAGAGTAACGGACCTTGGCAAGTGGACGGAGCAATTTCTTTCATGACCAGGAGCAATGGAGGAACTAGGGGGTGGTCAGTGGTGGCCATGGCCACCATAGATTAATCTTCAGCCACCTCCAACATTTGAGGAAACTATACTTTTAAGCGGGCAGCATGGTGGCGCAGTTGGCAGAGCTGCCACCTCTCAGCGAGCAGGTCACCCCGGATCAAACCCCGGCCCGGAGGCCTTTCTGGGTGGAATTTGCATGTTCTCTCCGTGCATGCGAGGATTTTCCCCGGGTATTTCAGTTACCTCCCACAGACCAAAAACATGCATGTTAGGCTGACTGGTAACTCTAAATTGTTCCTAGGTGTGAAAGAGAAAGTGAATGGTTGTCTCTATGTATCCCTGTGATGGACTGGAGACCTGTCCAGGGTGTCCCTGCCTCTTGCATAGTGATGGCTGGACATGGGCACCAGTGACCCCTGCAACCCGAAAAAGAATAAGCGGGAAAAAATAATGGATGGATGGATATACTTTTAAGCATTACAAAAACTAGAACTCATAGTTCCCTCAAATGATAGGGGGTGGTTGGTTTACACATATGGTGGTCGCCATCTTAGACTTTGACTTGGCAGCCCAATTTTCAATAGAGACCTTCTTATTCAGCCACACACCAAAATGGAAGTTGGAACCTCGATTATTTTTCAAGTTATGCTCACAACATGGACAGATGGACAAAGGGTAGTTCCAATCTCCCCTCTTTGCATCCCAATGGGAGACATTGAGAAACTTGAAGCTGGTGCACTTCAAACAAATGAACAGTCAGTTACAGGCAAGGGGAACCAATATTGCTGTGTGGAATTTTGTTGTTGTTGGAAAAAGAGCTGCCAAAAAGGTTTTCGTTGGCTTTACTTTAGATAAGATGGGCATCCAATGTACAGTGGGAGGATGTGTTCATTCTTCCAAGGTGAAGACTTTGTAGAGCCACTTTCTGCAGCAGATGCTGCACCAAGTCTTTTCAAGTAGATCTCTACTAGCTTAGCTCAATTAAACACTGGAACTTTTTGGTAAATGGACTGTACTTATAAAGTGCCTTTCTATCATTTCTACACAAAGCCCTTTACACTACAATCTGTGTCCTCATTTACCCATTCATACAGCACTCTACTAGATCTATACAATGCTAATTGAACAAATCATTCTAAAGAGACTAATCAGTGCTTTATCACATTCATACACCGATGGGACACACATCGAAGGCAATGAGGGGTTCAGTGTCTTGCCCAGGGACACTTCGGCATGTGACTGTTGGTGGATTTGAACCATAAACTCTTGTATTGGAGGACGACTGCTCTAACCACTCAGCCTCAGCCGCCAAAGTGATCCAGCTTCTTCTACTTGGATTAGCACTGGTTGTGAAAAGCAATCTTTAAATCACGCCAAAGATTTGCCATTGGACTGAGGTCTAGGTCATTTTGAGACATTTAGTTGGTTCTCTTTAAGCCATTGGATTGTTTCAACAGTGTTCAGGGTCATTTTTCTGGAGTATGGTCAACCTATGTCCAAGTCTCAAACCTCAAGAAGAATCTAACAAGTTCCTTTCAAGAATATCTCTATATTTGCTTTAATCTTTGATCGAAAACATCCCCACAACATGATGCTGCCACCATCATGTTTCCCTGTAGAAATGATGTTCTCATTGTTAGAGATATTAGGTTTGTTCCAGACATGGTAAATGGACTGCACTTCTATAGCATCCTTCTACAGTATCTTATCCAAATACTCAAAGCACTTTACACTACAATCTTTACCCTCATTTACCCATTCTTACAGCCCTCTACTTTATCTCTACAAGACTAATAAGTGCTTTAGATCACATTCATACATCGATGGGACACACATAGGAGGCAATGAGGGGTTCAGTGTCTTACCCAGGGACACTTCAGCATGTGACTGCTGGTGGAATCGAACACCCAACTCTCCCATTGGAGGACGACTGCTCTAACCACTCAGCCACAGCCGCCCCCATGCTGTTCTTGATGGCCTAAAATTTAAGTTTGGTCTCATCTGACCACAGATCGCATTCTTCACAATTGAGGAGTCTCCATAATGGATCTGGCAATTTCCAAACTGTCTGCCTTGATTTGTTTTCTTTAATCCGTGTCTTTTTCCCGCCACTCTTGCAAGAAGCCCAGCTCTGTGCAGCTTCCAGTGGTCCTGTCGACAGACCTGTCCATCTCTACAAAAGCTGTTCAGATCCAGCAGGATTATTTTTGGCCTCCTGGGGTTTCCTCTGATTAATGTTTTACTTGTCTGGTTTTTGAGGTTGGTGGATGACAATCTCTTGACCAATTTGCAGGGGTGGCATACGCTTTCCATTTTCTAATAATAGTTTTATTTGTGGCTGAATGTTTAGGATTTGAGTTTATTTTACAACATAACCTGATCTGCACATCGCTGTAACTTTGTCTCTGACCTGTGTGGAGAGGACCTTGATCTCCATTCTGTCTCTTGCTTGGTGTTAACCTGATCTACTTAGAGTTATTGCACTGGTGTTAACTCTGAAGGCGAATATACGTGTACATGCTTTTATTAAAGTTTGGTATACCTTTTAATATATTTTTATAAAGGTAATATTTTTCCTCCATTTAACTTCAGTTATCTTGGGTATTTTGTGCAAGTCCATAACTAAAAATAAAATTGTATATATCATTTAAATTCCAGGTCAATGAAACAAATATAAAGGAGGGGTCAATAGTTATGCAATTCACTGTGGGTTATCTCCCAAACACCCTTTCCAAACATAGCATGTAACATATTAATGGCTTTGTATATTTGTTAAAGTGCTAAGTGTTAAATTTGCTTTTGCATTAAAGTTTCCTGTAGCTTCTTTGCACCAAATGGATCTCAAGCATATGTTTAAACCTTTAATGCTGTATGAAATACTGCACAGCTGCTCCAGGGATCCAACATGAACATGGCCGTGTGGCGTATAGATAAGTAGTTAGTTCAGACCCGAGTTGGCAATAATGAAGGTGATGACAGCAGAAGCAGGAAATGATTATCAGAGTTCAGTTCGTTGACTGCTCTGGGGAAAAAAAAAAAAAAAAAGCTGCTTTCTAGCCTTAAGGTGTGGGCTGAGAAAGCCCTTGTGGCACCTGCCATATGGTGGAAGTGCAAAGAGCTGACGAGGGAGAGCTGAGCTTCAGCTTTCTTCAAGCAGATT
Source organism: Nematolebias whitei (assembly GCF_014905685.2). Lineage (NCBI taxonomy): Eukaryota > Metazoa > Chordata > Actinopteri > Cyprinodontiformes > Rivulidae > Nematolebias > Nematolebias whitei. Next base: position 36,989,640 of record NC_056515.1, on the reverse strand, counting down.
TTGAAGATGTCTTCCAGTTTGGACAACGGGAGGCTGATCATTTTCGGTGATGTATTTATGGGTCTCTGGAGGCTACAGTGTAGTTTGCATACCAAGCTGTGATCTGGTGCGTTCGAACGCTCTAAGCAGCACAGTTGCAGCAGAGCAGCTTGAGAAGCTTTACAGATGGGGTTAGACTTATTTTATGCACCATTAGCCAATAAAGCCCCAGTTGGTTTGAAGAAATAACGTTTAAATCTGACTAGACTGATAAGCTAACTGCTAGTTTGAGTGGAGAAAGAACAAAGTCGAGTCCTTGAGCAACTTCAATCATTAAAAACATATAAAGTACAGGATTTTATATATTTATGTCAATGTCAGTTTAGAAAGTCAGAGATATTCAGGCAAATATGCGATATTCTGGTAATGGATGTCCCACGATGCATCAGATTAATACAATATGATACGAATGCTGCAATTTATGAAGAAAGAAAGAAATAATGTGTGAATGAGAGAATGGACTAACAAATAAAGGAATGGATGAAAGAATGGACGAATGAAAGAAACAACAAAAAAACAGACGAACAAATGAAAGAAAGCAAGAATGGATGAAAGAAAGAATGGACAAAAAAAACCCAGATGAAATAAAGAAAGAATGGATGAAAAAAAGAACAGACAAAAGAAAGAAAGAACGAAAGAAAGAATGGATGAAAGAATGAAAGAACGGATGAAAGAAAGAAAAAAGAACAGATGAAAGAAACGGCCACAAATACAATAAAAATTGTGATAAAAGATGATAATTAAAACAGAACAGTAGAACAAACTGATTTACAAAACACTTATAGTTTTGACGAACAAAGAAAATCGATTCACTTTGGTTTTAGTGGTCTTACTCAAATTAGCTGTTAGCTTGTTACCATAATTAGGTCAGAATTAAACTATTCTGACCAGAGTAGAGAAATAAACTAAACTAAAGAAAGAAAATAAATATAATAATAAAGTTAAAAGCTTTTTTGTTGAAGTTCCCGAATAAGTTAGAAGCAGCGGTGGAAACTGTGCGATAAAGCCAAACTTATAACACATTTGACCCTCAACGTTAGAACAAAGAGCAGAACTAAAAGTGGATCCACTTTGTGCGTCTCCACAGGAACACTTCATGCCGATTAAATTCACAGCTTTACAGGGAACATTCCTGAAATAAAAGCTGACATCACATCCAGTTTTACAGCCAGAGTATTGAACGGGCATATCTCCAAGCAGCCAGGTTCTCCCTCGTTTCTTCCCCGGTGCTGCTTCAGGCTTTTTCTTTTTTAACTGTTCAATTTACTCCAACCTGTTCTTAGACTTTCTTCTCCACACTTACTCTCCCGTTGGCCTCTCCTTTCCACCAGCCCTGGTCTCCGCCAATCTTGCTGTAGATTTTGACGATGTCTCCTTCTCGCAAGGACAGCTCTCTCATGTCCCGTGCTGCGAAGTTATACCGGGCCACTGCGGTGCTGACCACCCGAGGAGTAAACACTGGAAATGCAATGAGTGGGAGCTCAGTCTTTTCAGTTCAAGATACAATACACTGACAGGGCAAGTAAGATATAAGTGGCCGTGTCTACAACAATTGTAAAACATGGTAAATGGTAAATGGACTGTACTTCTATAGCGCATTTCTATCTAGTCAAGATACTCAAAGTACTTTACAATGCAACCTGTGCCCCCAATTACGCATCTACACAGCACTCTACTACATCTCTACAAAGCTAATCTGAATCTGTAGAGACTAATCAGTGCTTTGTCCTTTAGGAACGTTTCCCCCTCTGACACACCTGAATCAGTGATTTAATTTAGGGATGCACAATATTGGATTTTTGGCCGATATCTGACATGCCGATATGTTAAAATTTATGTGGCCGATAATCGATATCAATACCGATTTTTTTTTCCCTAGACCTACTTAAAGAGACTACATAGCTTTCTCTTCTGTGGAACTAAAACACTATATGGTCTTTGTCAGTTTGACCTGCTACCAAATGCAGATGCCAAAAAGGGGGCTGGGAATGATGTAACACTTCAACTTGGTTTATGTTTAATGTCAAATTTATTCATGACATATACTCTCTCTAACACAACGACAACACTCGAACAGTGCAAGTTTGTAAATTTTCACAAATCTAAACCTGTTCACAAGCGACAAGCACTAAGTAGTAGTGCATTAATAGATATACTTGACAGTTTCTTAAATTAAAAATTAACTTAAAACAGAAACCTTTTATATCGGTGAGTTTTTTTTTATGGGATGGACGATGTCCGATATTTAACGTTATCGCTAATATCGGCCGATACCAATACCATGCTGATAATATTGTGCATCCCTAATTTAATTACTTCCTCAAGTTCTGCAAAAGTCTGTTGATCACCCATTCATTCAAACAAGCTGTGTCAAAGCAAGGAAACAACTAAAACATGCAGGATGGTGTTCCACAAGGACCACTGTTGGGAACCACTGCTTTAGACAACATTCATACACTGATGGACACACATTGGAGGCAATGAGGGGTTCAGTGTCTAGACCAGGGACGCTTCAACTTGTGACAGCTGGTGGAATCAGACCCCCAACTCTGGAGGATGACTGCTCTAACCACTCAGCCACAGCTGCCCACAAGTAATACAAAGAGTAATACAGAGGGAATGAGGTGATCAACAAAACACGCTGTAGACACAAACTGACAACAAATGATTCCATCTTAGGAGGGAAAATTGGTTTCCTTTATTTAATTGAACGAGTAAATGTCATCCTGGGTGAAATAGGAATCTTAATGAAAAGAAGAAAATAATGAGGCTGGGGGAACACATGCTTATTAGGTCATCTCAGGCGCAAGCTAACAAACAGAAGCGTGAAAAGAAGGCAGACATCAGTACCTGACCAGAAGGGAGCTGAAGTCGGGGGAGAGGAGAAGTTGAGGCCTTGTGGACTGAGGAAGGAGAAATTGTATGAGGCGCAGGTTGCTGCTGAGAGGAGGAAAAAGAGAAAGAAACAATGGAGGAAATATAGCTGCGAGATGTTTAAGGTGCATGCAGGGCTAAAGCAAGAGCAGCAGCGTTACAAAACAGCAATTAGCCAAACATAATTTGTCCAAAAAAGGGTACTTCAATTTAGAGCCTGGCCGATATATCGGCAGGGGTGATATTTTAGGATGATATAGGCGATTGGGTACATATCGGTATCGGTGATAATTAGCCCATTATGCACTGGTATAAAACCTTCTAGGACGACTGATTCAAGACTTCTAGAGATAAAACCGGTTTAAAAGTAGCTGTTTTTTGGGGGTGGACAAAGCTCAAAACTTTTCAGTCATTATATCAGTTATAGGCATCAAGCCTCACCCCCCACCCCCAATATTGATATCGGCGATAGACAAAACTTCCATATCAGCCGGGGTCTACTTCAATTAAAAGACTAGCATTTTTTTATTTCTTGCAGATCGCCCGCCTCCTTTCATGCCATAGAGTTTAAGACTAATATAGTAGTTTATGTTAAGAAATAAAGAGTTGCCGTTTTGGTAAAACCTTGAACATATTATGCATGAGCTCATGCGTCATTGTAAAAGGTCACTCTCAGAGTACATGTTGTGAATGACTCTCAGCGACTACCACTCAAGAGTTTCAACCTGGTATCAGTAGAATTAACAGTTACATGTTTTTTGTCTTTTATAAGGTTAGTTGGTGGTATCCCTCATGAATAGGTTGGCTCCAAAAGTTATTTAAAATTTGTTTACTGGTTCATAAGAAAGTTTGTTAAACACACACCACCTTTAAATATCAATCACCTTTGCCTTTTATGGCGTGCAATATAGGTGTCAGTTTGGCATTGTAATATGCTTAATTTATGTCTCTCTTTCTTCTTTATTGCAAGAATACTTATTTTTAAAAGATAATGTAAAGAATGGTCCAAACCAACCTGCAAAAACCAAGAATCTGTTTTAGTTTCTGTAAGTTTTTGCACAATAAACAAGTGTTCGGCATGTTTTTTTTAGGGTTTTCTTTTGGCAGCTAAAGTTTCAGACAACCTGATGTGGCCATTAATCTTTTTGTAATCTCACATTGTAACTCAGATCTCGGTACAATTTAATGAGGTCAACAAATGAGCTTTCAGAGGTAAAAATAAGAAGCAGATTTCACCGACCATTGGTACTGCCAGCCTCAAACAAACCCACTTGCGAACAAGATGATAGATTCTGGTGTTTGCTAATTTTTACAGAGATCACAGCTGCTTCCATCATAACAGCTGTAAGAATACCATGCTGTGCACGGTCAAGCTCAAGATCTTTTTCCTCCAAATAAAGCCAAAGCAATAGGGAAACAGCAAGCAGATGGAACAAAGACAGCAGTGCAGAGAGACGGCCAGTATTCACACAGTCTAATGAACAGAGAGGGCAGCCGGCTCCACAATCCTCTGAGTTCAGCTGCCTTCCTTCCTTTAGCCCTCTGTCTCATTTAACTGCTGTGCTGTTCTGCTCCCCTCTGGCCTCTCTCGATTCCTTCACACATTACTCCAGAACAGACTAGCAAAGACAAACAAAGTAGGAGGTAGTCTTATATTTTACCATACCGTTCTATTATTCACAGCCGTGATGATTGAAGATTGAATTTTTAGTCTGCACAAGCAAACAATCATTTTAAAGTCGAATTAATGATTTCATACAAGGACAGTGTGGACTCTTTGTGCACAAAAACATCCAAACATCTATTTCTCTATCATTTGTCCAAATCGTTGGTTGCATACTGTAACCCCAGATTCTTTGAGTATAAGTGCAACCCTTTAAGGATATCGCTAGTGGGTTTACCCCTTGCACACAGCACAGTACTGAAAACTCCAGTCCACGCCCACCTGCTGGGTGGGCTCCACCCCGGTCTGTATAAATTGCTCTGAGACCGGGGATCGAGCCCTTTTTTTCTTCAGACAGCAAGCACTTAAGAAAACTAACCTAAAGAACAAAAGATGTGCAGCGCCTGTGTCCAGCCTGCAGGACGGGGTACATCTTCAGCTCTGACCTGCACGCCCTCTGCGAAGAATGCCTCGGAGCAGAACACGCAGGTCAACCCTTGACACCGCAGGCTTCCTGCCCGTCCTGCAAGCTTTTCCCGATTGAGGAGAAGCAACACCAGGCAGCCATCTTTGCTTCAGGTGAAGAGTATTTCTTGCTTCCAGAGAGATACCCGCTGGATAAGGCCCTTAATTTTTTCAACGCGGAGCAGGATTTGGACGTTTCCGCCACCGACGAGGAGTCAGTTAGCAGCTTAGCACCACTCCTCCCAGACAGGCAGGCTGAAGACAGAGCTGCCTTCGAGAAGTGGACACTCAGGCATCTCAATGTCAGTGACAACGCTCCTCCCAGCGATCGGTGCTCTTGTACATACTTTGTCCGAAATCATCCAGAGGGTGGCGAACGCTAAAGGTCTGACTGTGCCAGAGCCGCTGGCTCTGCTGCCTCCAGAGTACTTGGCGGGAAAATTTGCCACCCTACACTCTGGCCACTGAGACCCAATCTGGCCTCGGTTCCCAGCCGTGACGACGTACCTATCTGGAGCAGCAGCCAATCCATTGAAGCTGAGGGCGCCTGTGCCCACCAATCACCCACCATCATGAAGGTAGAAGGAATCACCTTCGCGGCCCAGAACGTTGAACTATGGCCCGTTCCCTCGTCCCCCAACGATCAGCTCACAGCCAGACTGACCGAGTGCACCAGTGCACGTCTCAGACTGTTGCAGTGACCAACAATATGGGCTTGCTAGTTTTCAGCATAAAAAAAAAAAAAACTAAGGAGCTGGATCTCCCACCAGAGGACCGAGAGAAGTCCTACAATATTGCAGATACCATTTTTGAACTTGGGGTGGGGCCCACACAGCAGGTGGGCGTGGACTTAAGTTAGACTTAAGAGCCAGTTCATAAGGCAGCAGATCAACCAAGGAGGCATATTTACTGGTAAATGTATCACCTTTTGGATTTATCGTCCAGTTCTAGTGAGGGATTTGGAAGTCAAAATAAAAATCTGCTGTGAATTCTCCAGCATGAATGTTGTCCTTGAAGAAGTGGTCTGTCCTTTTAGTTGTAGGGTGTTTTCAAACCTGATAGTCCGGTAGACTCGGTTCAATTGGGGACCAGAATTCAGAACATTTGTTTAAATTTTCAGCTGGAGTGGTTCTCATTCACACTGCACTGAGTCAATCGAGCCAAACTGTTCCCTCCCCCTCACCTGTGGTGGCGCTGCACCAAGAACTACTGAAGGAAACAACACAAAAACCTCTAAAGAAGACACTTCTTCTTCTTCTTCTTCTTCTGGAAATAAAAACAAATTGAGTGGAGTCAAATTTGAGCAGTTTTAGGATTTCCGTTTTGTCTGTGGCTCATGTGTCAAACATTTTTCGACAATGGACTCAGCGTGAGCGGAAGATGAGGCAGAAGACCATGGAGAATGTTGTTTTTCACACAAGGCAGCTGACGTATGAAGTAAGAGAAATGCACGTTTTGTTTGCCCTGCGCTGTAGTCCACTTCCTGCTTTTGGAGCGGTCTCCGGTCCGCTTGCATTCCCACTGCATTCGAACCGCGCTAAAGTTCACTCCAACCGAACCGAAAACTAGGTTTTTAGGGGGACCAGAGTTCGCTTTGTTGGTCCTTATCAGAGATTGATTGCGCATTCACACCTCCCCAAACAAACCGGACTTTCTACATAAACGGAATAGAGTTCGATTAAAGCGGATTAAACAGGACTGGTGTGAATGCACCCGTAGTCTCACCGTTTTCAGCACAGAGAACTCAAAATGCTGTAGTTAATATGCCAGGCCTGTAAGTGGCGCTGTAGTGCTGCCACAGAAATACTCCAAAAGCAAGAAACAAGGTATGGAGCATAATAAACCAACGAACTGTTAGCACAAGTAAAAGGAGACAAGGATTGTAAATGAATTAATGTAAATTAGAGTAAATTCTTTACGCAGGTGTCAAGTCTTTTCAAACAATTCCTGTTTGCCATGTTTTTTTTTTGTTTTTTTAAGTATATCTGATGTGTATCATTGTTTTTCTTAAACATTTTGTCCTTAAATTATTTGGTGTATTTTGGGAGTCAATGACAAAGAATATGTCTCATAATTTGATGCCAACTGTATCAGCTGGTGTTTTTAACAGAAACAGATGGAAGCCATCAGAGACGTTTACCTGGTGAGCGCGTACTCGTCCGACTTAGCAAACGTTCTCTCGTCTTGTAGGGATACCTTAACGTGGTATCTAGCAGCTTGAAGCTTTCCTTCAGCGAATGGGACTGATAGTACTCCACCAGCTCCTGTTGCAGCATACAGCATCAAGTGTCAGCTTGGAAACAAACATTTCAGCTCTTTGTTTCAGCAGTTCAGTAAAGTTGTCGTCTCACCAGAAGACTCTCAAACTTCTTTGCTTCGGTGATGTGAATCCAGTTGTCCTTTTCTGTGACTTTTATGTGTTTTACCTCCTCATTAAATCTGGAAAACCAAACCAAGAGATGAAAAAGTGATTTATATATATAAAAAAGGATGTTTTGTAGGTTACTGACACAAAATGTTGAGCTTTTATTCCTGTTTGCTTTTAGAGTAATGTGTCCCAGCTGTGCAAAGGTATATTTTGTACATATTATGAACTGGACTAAAATAAAGCCCTTTAAAAAAAATGTTTCAAGTTAAAACTGTCAGATTTGTTTACTTTGCAGAAGAGGTTGGTCCCTATAGAGCTTTTGCACCTGTGTGGAAGCTTTGAATGCAAATGTGCAAACGCACTCCTTCTCCCAATTCATCACAAAACGACAGCTCCAGTATGAGCGAGAACACGATTTATCTTTGGGATTCACTCTTTCAGAGAAGAGGCACAAAAAAAAAGACTGAATTAAAAAAAAGGAAATTACTAAGTGGTAATTAAAAGATGCTCTGCTAAAGCTGCCTGAAGTTTTATGTGATTAAAAAAAAATCAAAAAAAATCCTATGACAGTATATACACATATACCGTACATAAAAATATGTATACATATATATAAATATATATATATACATGTACACACAGAATATATATATACTGATATACACAGGCAGCATGACGGTTCAATGGTTAACACTGTTGCTTCACGGCAAGAAGGTCCTGGGTTCGGTTTGAAACCTCATGTATATTTACACACATCTATCTATCATCTATCTATCATCTATCTATCTATCTATCTATCATCTATCTATCTATCTATCATCTATCTATCTATCTATCTATCATCTATCTATCTATCATCTATCTATCTATCTATCATCTATCTATCTATCTATCAATCTATCAATCTATCTATCTATCTATCTATATATATCTATATATAGATATATATATAGATATATATATATGTGTGTGTGTGTTAGCTTTTCATGACATTTTCCCATCCTAACACGAAAGACTCACTTGATGCTGATGGCGAACCTCTCCGCCTCGGCTGTCCTCTCCCTGATAAGGTACGTCCCGCTGCAGTGGGACTTTAAAAGGTTGTCCGCCTGCTGGCGCTCCATGTTGCCTGCAAACCTTCAGAGAAAATGGCAAATTAAAGCTCTGACCTCCAAGACTAGAACACCCCAGTTAAGAGCTTCGTAAATACGCAACATAAAACAACCGTGTTGGCTTTAATCTTTTCCTCGAGGCTCGGCCTGCTTTAAATCAAACCAGTGCATTAAGTGCGATGAACACTAAGCTAATTACAGGACGGTAACCTTGGGTTAATGGCAGCGCTGCGCTCGGACGCTTTAGTCTTACCAAGGATATCCAAAGTAGTCTGACTCCCGTGAGGACTGCCGGCTGGTCAATGACTGGAAGGGCTGTCACAGACAACACACACATCACTGCGTTAAAACTTTTAATTTGGAGAGGATTTGCTTACCTCGCAGACGGTAAAATGAAACGACTGAACAAAATAATAATAATAATTAAGGTGCAACACTCTTTGCATGCCCTTATAGGATTTTTTCATGAACCTTGTAATTAATGTTAGCAGGTTTTCATGCAGCATTGGCAAACCTCAGGTGATCTGTTCGCACTTCAAGTATGTGTTGAGGATGACTCTCAGGCACTACCTCGCCAAATTTTAGCTTGATGTCTGCAAAACTGACAGAGCTATAGCCACATCGGCGCTAGATAAGGTCAGTTAGTTGCTGCTGCAGCTTAAACCAGGATGACTCCAAAATTCAATCAGCTGTTGACGTGCATCTAATGATGACTTTCTGAAAGTTTCATTAAAATCTGTCACGTAGTTCAAGAGATATTTTGCTAACAGACAAGCAGGGTTGATGGTAGCAAAACAGCTGAATATCTTTTGATGATGATTCACAGCTACTACCACAGTAAATATTAGCTTAATATACACAGAACTGGCTGTTATTGTCAATATTGCTTAACCGTGGCGGCCATTTTGAAAATGGTTGACTCCAGTAGCTGATCAGTTGTAGATCATCATCCAGTGATTGCATTCTCAGAACTTCGTTCAAATTTGCCCACTGGCTCATGAGATATTTTGCGAACGCTAAATACCAATTATCCCACACGAACAGACTGGGGCATAAACACTGTTGCCTTCACTGGCCAGTGGGGAAAAAAAAGCCTTCGAGGTAAAGCAAACTTTCATAAATGCACTTCTGCTGCGTGTGGAGAACCGACCTTTGGGTCCAAGCAAGGCTTTACACACGAGCTGGGGAAGAAGCCACTCTTTTGTGTCTGGATCAGCTTCCCCTGGAATGAAAAGACATGAGAACTCAGTGGAGCTACAGCTGTGGCCAAAAAAAAATGCTTCTATGTGAAATGATAAATAAGTTAAATTAATTAATGGTATTATGATGTGTTGTTTTAATCCATGAGAAAGCTGCAATTTTTGGATATAACCGTGGCGCTTTGGCGCCCTCTCGTGGTACTACATGAAACTGTGGAAAACTATAGAAGCAGCAGCTTTTGCATTATTTAAAAAAAAAAAAAAATGACAGTAAAACAGCAGCAGCTAAAAAGATTCAACTTGCTCCAACTTCATACTAATGTGTGATGATGGTTTATATAAAAAAAAAGAGAGGAGCACATCTGTCCAGATGACTCCTCAGCTTCAGCCTCAATGTCTGCAGCCTGAAGCCGTTGATTCTGTGCACAGCGCGCCCTTTGACATCGCAGAGAGATTAAACTGCTGCTCCGTCGAGGGACAACCGAGTGGAATAGCTAAGATAAATATACGGCATTAGAAAGTTGCCTTAAGTCACTCTGAGAGGATCCAGCCACGATAGTGCTACTAAATGTCAACGATTCAGCACAAAGACCCCGCAGCGACTAGTGTCACATGCACACTAATCATTTATAACAGTGCAGGTCTGCAGGTAATATTTAAGTAGAAAACAATCACATCGCTAATGAAGTCTGCAACTTGCTGTAAGACATGGAGTATTGTCATTCCTGACATTTTAAAAATCAGACTTTATTATTATAAAATAAATCTGACCAGAAACCGGTTTGCTTCATGTGACAGCAACTTTTATTTTATTTTATTAATATCTAACATTGGCTGAGGAACAGCTATTTGATCGTTTGCAGATGTAAATTTTAGAGCCTGGCTGATATATCGGTAGGGTCGATAATTCTGGCTGATATAGGCATCTATGGAAATATCAGTATCGCAATAAGGGTCCCATTATCGACCAGTACAAGCACTTATAAAATTATATACCATTATACTGCTATATATTTAACCACTTATGCATACCTAGCATTATACAATTCAGGGCGCCTCACCCTGCCTATCAAACTGACCCCCCGCCCCCACCCCCGCCCGTCGACAACTGCCAGCACTGACTTAGAGCTAAGCTAGCAGCGTGCAGTACAGATGCACTAGCTAAAATGCTAGAAGTAGCGCTCCTAGTCCTTCACGCTGAGCCGTGACAAACTTTTGGTACAAACAACTCACAACACAGACGTGTCTCAGTCCACAATCCTGCAGACACGGCATCAATCTGACTGTCAATCTCACGCTCCATTCTTCCCTCGATCGTGACTCTAACCCCGAGATACTTGAACTCCTCCACTTGAGGCAGAACCTCACCCTCGACCTGAAGAGAGTCGCCTACCCCTCCCAACATCGGTATCAACAACAGTCAAAATTTCCACTTCGGCCGGGCTCTAGTAACTTTAGTGACCGCTTTCTGCAAGTTTTCTTCTAAAATCTGTTCAGTGTTTCTGGGATATTTTGCTGACAGTACAAACACATGGACAAAGACATTATCGCTGCCCTGTTGTCTTTGACAGCAGGTGATAAAAACACGGAACTATTTTAGTCTAATTCCCGTCCCAGCCAGTTTTTATCTCGGTTATGTCCTCTCACTTTAATCTGCACACAATCTGAAGACATGAAACCACAAGCTTGGGTTTTATTTGATGCTTCTTGTGCATGCTAATGACTTCCTGTGGCTTGGCATCCTCACAAAAACAACTCGACTTCGGGATACAACAAATGTGATAATGAGCTTTGGAGGTGCTGCAGGCTGGATTCTGGATTTTAAGCACAGTGTAAAAGCTACAGAATCTTTTCAGACTTCTTCTATTCAAATTATAACGTCACTGGAGGCGACTACGATACCTCCCACCACGGGGAGTCTGGATCTCCCTTTAGCAGCTCGATAACGTCTCCCGTTTGGAAACAGAGAGGCGTCTTTCCTGGAGGTATTTGTGTGCCGTGGTAGTTCCTCACCGCCACCATCTTTGGTCCTGGAAGCACAGTTTGCAGAGGTAAGAAGGAGCAACAGCTTGTTTGGTAAAAAGGGTCATTTTGCTCCTATCAATCTGAAGATATAGAAGTCTTAGACATAAAAAACATCAAAGACAAACTGGGTTTTCTGATTTTTTTCTTGCAAGTTAACCTTTAATTCTAATAATCCGACTAAAAGCAAAAATATTACCCAGTTTCTCTTTGGCGTTGCTCATTTTCTCAACACCAAATATTTATCTTTAACATTCTATGCACTAAGCTCTTAGTGTCAAATCAGATGTATCCACTAGATGGCAGGAGAGAGTTGTTCTTCTCCCACCGCTGCTGCAGACCATTAAATAAATACATTAATAAAAAATAAAAATAATCTGACAGAAAATCTGGAACCATCTTAAAGTTTTAGTGTTCTTACCGGGTGACAATCCAGGCTCCTGTAAAAAACAACACAAGTAATCAGATTACATCTGTTGGTTAAGGCATCATGAACGTTGCTGGACAGATCTACTCACCAGATCCAGTGGATCTGAAACAAGACACAAAAACACAGAAAACTGACGTTAAATCTCCAGAGAAAGATTTTAATGTAAAGACTATTTCTGAATGGATTATAGCTGAGGGCAAATGTATAAACAGTTTGGTCTTAATTTCCTCTAATTCAGTCTCAAATCGATGCTTTTAGCTCTACGAGCTCAAGAGTCGTCAGATTAAAGTTCAGTATTTGAAGATCTTTTAACACTAAAGAGTCAGAGTTTAGACTCAGACATGGGACGGACCGTTAAAGCAAAAATAAAATAAAATACATTTTAATTGAATTTGTCTGGAAATCTTTTTTAATATTCACATGGATCTACGCAGTGTGGAATGCACGTACAGCGGTCCCTCGATACTTCGTGGTTCATTTATCGCAGACTCGCTCCATCGCAGATTTTCAAAATAAGATTGGATATGACACACAGTTGGCTGATTGATGGATGAGCCGCACGATCGGCATGGAATTTTTATTTACAATAAATTATTTTAAACGATTTAGCACCTGCTGCACCTTTGTGCAGCCCACACTGCAGGAGAAACTCCCTGCTGCAGCTGATCAGCTGTTCACCATGCAGAATAGAGAAGTGGGCGTGGCCAAGAGCACTTGCAGTTTGCAAAGAGCAGAGGAGGCAGAGCTGAAATCATGACATTTTGTGTCTTTTACAGCATTTAGAGTTTAGAAACATTGTTTAGAATATTGCAAGAGAGTGGGAAGGGTTTAAAAGGCCTTTTATATATCTATATATCTATATATATATAGATATATATATAATGTATTTAGAAAAATAATAAAATAAACTACTACTTACTAATTGTACTCTTATTCCTACTTTGCGGTTTACTACTGTATTTCGACAGCAGCTCACCCGGGATCATAGTTTACGCTTTATAATTCTTTCAAAATAAACTACAATGGCAGAAAAAAGATGGTGGGACACTTTGAGGTGGTGTTTTTTTTTTGTAGTTGTGGTGGTGTTTCATCATAAAAGCAAATAAAAATGAAGAGTTCTTTAAATTTACCCATTTAAACTGAAATTTCAAAATAAAAAAATCTCTGCCTCACTCAGACTCAGCTGTAGGTGACAGAATTCAATAAGAGAAAATATAATTTGTTTTTAAATAGACCGTGATGAAGCCTGTGGAATATCATCTGGAGCTTTAAAAAATGATTTTAACAACATTTGTTTAATTTAAGAATACGTGAATGCGAGTTTTACCTGCACAGTTTCCATAAAACATTACACAACTTGTTTATTTTATTGCATCAAATTTGTCAGGGTGGGTCAAAAACAGCAGCTGTTTCATCTTCAAAAGTTACAAAGTGAAAAGTTGTACGCATCTAAAAAAAAAAAAAACATTAAAAATGCCAAATACAAAATAAAAGTCTCCCCATTTTCTTTATTTTCTTTCAAATTACAAACCCCAAAATAAACCAAATGTCCTTGCTGTCTGAAGCGTCCTGAGATGAACGCAGCCTGTAAATCTGTGTGCACTCATGTTTGGGTCTAAACTCGTAGCTGCACTCCCTGAACTCAAACACTTTGCGGACGACACGTCGTTCTACAAAGGAAACACCTACTGATTTTACAGATGGTGATCACTTCCAGACACTCTTTGTGAGCTCCTGTCCCACAGCGAGAGCAGTAGTAGCCCTGATAGAAAATACCCCTGGAGAAAACACACACACACACACACACACACACACACACACAGAGAGAGAGAGCGGTAATGCAAACAGGAAGTGTCTCAGACGCACATTAACATCCTGGAAGAACAAAACACTGCTTGTTCTTACAATCTCTAAACGTGGCTGCAAACCTTTTATCATTTTTACCGATTAATACGTTCAAACCCCAAATTTAATTTGCTTCGTTTAAGCCGGTGCGGTCCAGAGGTGGGTTTGTTGTGGCCGGTGCAGGCAGAGCACGCTGCCACGTGGAATAGCAGGCCCCATAAATCACGACGAGCTCCACAGAGGACGCAGCGCTAATTAGCATCTAGCTCGCCAGTCCCTGCCTCCACTGGCTCTGTGAATTTAGGTCAGCAGAGCTGTGGAACATGCGGGTCAGTACACAGAGTGGAGCCGAGCCGGCTTACTGTAATAGAGGTGATCCGTGGCGGCGGCGGCGGGTTATCCCCGCTGCAGTCGAGCAATTGTCCAACGTGAGAGGGAAGCAGAAACGTATCAGTCACATTAAAGACTGATAAAGTTGGAGTATTTTAGACAAAATAAACAAGCTGCTAAATAATATCTGCATCACTTTTCAGTTTTTTACATCTTTAGGCCTTTGTATATACATTTTTTTTTTACCTTTATATAACATTAAATTAATACAAGATTTAATCACTTACTACAAAATAACATCTACTTAAAGACACGGTTCAGATCTGTGGAAGTAGAGGTCAGAATGATTGACATCTGTCGTCAGTAACTCTTTGAACAGCATCCGTTTGGAGAAATAGACTTAAATTCTGAGTAGAACAACAAATTTACGGTTAGCCTGAGCAGAGCCAAGACTGAGATTTGATGACAACTTAAAGCAAATTTAATCTTAAAATTTGCAGCACTTTGTTCTAATTCTGTTTAATGAACGTACACTTTCATATTACACAATAATCCCAATAAAAATGATGATTTCCAAGCCAGAAGTGCTGCTATTATTTGTGCTTGCACCTAATCCTAAAATGTAAATAACCGTGGGACGCAAAGCTGTCAGTGATGAGGTTGGGTTATGGAATGAATTGTTTTTAATTTTGTAAATTGGTTCCAACAGAAAAATTCTGTTTAGTTTGTTGTTTAGAATAAGTCATCAAGCTCTGCTTGACATTAAAAAGCTGAATTCAGTGTATTATTAAAAATACAGTAACAAACCAATCAGTATTATTTAAATTGATACTTAGACATTTTGCATTACTGTCGATTAGTTTTCTCCTAATGAAAGGGGGTGCACTCTTCTAGCACAAACAAGAGTCACTTTATTTACCAGAACATCTAGAGGTCACCGATAAAAGAAAAGGCTGCAGATTTCGTCACCACTGGATGGTGCACGGCTCCACGTTTTCCCTTGATTCCAGGCTAAGCTAAAGAAAAAGGCTTTTGGAAGTGGCAACGTTTGTAGAAACAAGACTCCATAAAGCCTTAAGCTCATCTGTGAGCACATTGAAACAACAAAGTGTAGACAATCGTTCATGCTCCCTGGAATACTCAAACACAACAGCTATTAGAAGCTGAACAAACGAGCACAGGATGTGTTTCATGTCTTTACCTTAAGAGCATCTTGCAGGCTCGACAGTTGGTGTTCTTTTCAAACGTGTGCATCTGGAAGTTGTGCTGGTTGGCGGTCGCTCTCTCTGGCTTGATGTTGGACCTAAACAAAAAGAGTTGACTGTCTCACTTCAGCTACAAACGACGAGACATTTAACGAGCGTTTAAATATCACGATGCTGCTCAATAATCCAGGTAGAAAAATCTAACAAAGCTGAAACGTTTCGTCTTTTATCCAGAAGACTTCTTCAGCCTGAGGAGCTGCAGCAAACTCAGTCTTATAAATAGCAACTTCTCATAGTGGATCAACCAGTTTGTTGGTGACGTCCAGAACTAGAAGTTCACATGATGAAGGAGGACCATCAGCTTAACGACAGATCGTTAGTGCCCTGATGGCCGCTTGCTGTTCACAGAGGGCTGAGTGATGCTAGCAATAGTGTTTCCTCCTAGATAACTTGCCATGGCAGGGCGTTCTCGTCTGTGATTATTGTCGAGGGGGGGGGGACATGTCTGAGCTGCGCGTTGTTTGTACCAACAGTTTTTGAGTGGGGGTGGGGGTTCAGCATGAGGGAAGAGGTAGCGTGAGCCCTTTAGTAGCATTTTAGCTACCGCGCCTGTATTGGGCGCTGCTAGCTTAGCGTTATGTCAGTGCCGGGGGGTGGAGTTCGGGTTTGGTAGACAGGGCGCTTGGTTCTGCTGACAGGACGGGGTGCCCTGCTTGTATAACGGTAGGATAAACACTGCAATAACAGCAGTGTTGGGCAGAGCGTCACATGCGGCTGCAGTCTCAGGCATCCCCGTCTACGGACGGCTGAACCGAAATGTAATTTCATTGTGCTCCTGTGCAATGACAATAAAGGTTGATTCTGATTGTACGAAGGTGACAGTTGGACACTGTTTAATGATGGACGGTTTCTCTTCACAAAGATGGCCTCCTTCCCTCCTCTCTCAAATTATCGTTCCTCTCTATCCAGGATGTGAACATATTCATCCCTGAAATAGTGACCTCTGGCCTGCAGATGAGTGTAGACCGCAGAGTCCTGGCCTGATGATGTTGCTCTTCTGTGCTGGGCCATCCTTTCGGCTAGTAGCGGTTTGGTTTCCCCGATGTAAGACTGACCACAGCCCACAACGTATTTAAATATGTTTTCATTTGGATTTCCAGAAAAGCTCTTTGCTGCAATTTAACTGTATTACTTCCCTAAAAGTAGACTTCCTAAAAGTAATCATACTTACATGGCCATTTCAAACTGCTCCATCCACTTCCTCTTTGTTTCCTCAGTTTTACAAAAGAACTGGTAGCCTTGCTTCCCTTGCAGATGGATCAGGTAAAAACCATAAGACCACTAAAGGATTGTAGAAGAGATAACAGTGACAGAGAGAGATACGTGAACAGAAGCTTGTGATAACAGCACTTTAATGAGTTTTGGCACTCTGAGTAAAACCACATTCAGTTCAAAACTCAAAACGATCACTGCATGCTTTATAATGCATCTGAGCAAAAGTCTGCAGAGCCAGATGGAGCTGCAAGCTATATGTACAATCACAGCATGACACCCAAAGAACACCACATCCAAGGAAAAAGCCTCAATGAGAAGATGAGGTAAATTAAGGGGTCACTTGGGCTTACCATTTTTCCACTCGACTGGTAAGCATGCAAAACAAAAAAAAGACACCAGAGAAAGACCCCATTACACATGCAAACATGGATAACACATGCAGATTCAAAACAGAGGAGCCAGGTTAGACTGGTGGCACAGTAACTGCACTATGGTTTCATGAATCCTAAATGACATTTCTTGCATTTACACCGTCTCTGAAGCACGGACGAGCACAACGCACGTTTGGCACTTCAATGCATACATTCTGAATTTGGAATTACCATCAACAAGATCCTTCAGCTCAAGGGCAACATTTCTAATGACGGTACAGGCTATTTAATCCTGTACAGTGGCAGAGCTACCCTCACAGGGACTTCACAGTGGAAGAAACGGTTCTCCTCAGTCCCATTTTGAGCCAAACACAAGCAAGGCACTTTACCTTTTTCATGTCTCTGTTGTTCATGAGGTCATCTGACATTTTATACGATTGCAGTTCGATAATCTCTTTTAGCTCGTAGCTATAGCCTCTCCTCTTGCACACAATGACCACTTTATCAAACAGGAAAATATACCTGAGGACACAGAAAAAAACCATTCAGATCTGACAAAATGCTGCAAATAATTTAGGTTTATATTCCTACCTAAACGGACTCACCGGTCTTGTTTTGTTCTGTTGACAATGGAGCACACCTTGAGCTCTCCGTCAATCTTTGGTCGGCCAAATTCCTCCAGTTTCACCGGCTGCTTCGGTCATAAAAACATTCAACGTCAATCTATTGCATTCTGCAACTTTATCTATCAGAAACTGAGAATGAACCCCCATCTCACCCTATCCACGGCATCTTCCTCTACCACTCAACCTCTCCAGGCTCTCTTCCACCTGCTCCCTACTCTCACTATAGATCACTGTCAATGGGGACTCCTGTCTGACCTCATCTGTCTACCTGTCCATCACCACTTCAGACAAAAATTATCTCAAATGACCTATTAAGACATTAATTGAAACTAGTTGGGGGGGGGGGGGGGTGACAGAGAAACTCATAATACATACAAGATTTTCTATCGAACTTTGGAATTCACTGATTTTTTTCAGCGTCTCGTTGTCCCTCTTGACCTCATTGATGTACATGGCCAGGTCCTGAAAGCGTGAAGCAAACATGGTTTGCAAGTCACAATCTTTATAAACACAACATATTTATATTTAATAACTCAAGAGTTCTTAAGTATTTTTTTTTTTTCTAAAGGCACCAACCTGCATGGCCTCCAAAGCTTCTTTGAGCTGTTGCCTCTCAGGTCGGTCTGTTGAGTGACTTAAAAGCTCCTGCAAAAGGACAGTGATATCATTATGTCATCCAAAACACAACAATTTTCATTCATTCAACCTTTATTTAGACGGGTAAATCCCATTGAGCCTCGAGGACTCATTTACAAGAGAGACCTGATTACAACAATCATACTGTATTCTGTGTATTTTTTATTTAAAGTGGAGAAAATGATAAAAGCTATTTATATTTTTAACAAAAGCCCATACCCTACACAACTAATCCATGTGAAACAAAACGTATTGGAATGCAGGGTGCAAATAGTGTGTGTGTGTGTGTGTGGGGGGGGGGGGGGGTTGAGAAAATTAAATAGTTGCTCTTACTGTGATTACAAATGTGACATTGATGTGGTCAAAAACAAGTTGCTGCTAAGCCATCAGACTCTGGTATAAAAGACACAGGATGTGGAGCAGAACATGACTAGCTTCTATAACAATGTGTTGTCTCTACTTCCTGTTCTCCTCATTTCAGCCAATCAATGGCAAACAAGTTCTCTCTCTTATTAAAGTGTTTTATTTTATGCTCGCTTTTAGCTCATAGCCGAGAAGTTCTGACACCATGCCAATATGAAGATCAAATCAGTTCAATCTGGAGTAATTTAATATAATAATAAACACGCTTCGTTATGATTTCAGAGCCCATTCACCAGTCAGTGTAACTGAAATAATTAAATGTTTATTATTCTGGGTCCCTAAGGATCATTTTAATTTGAAAGGAGCCATTATTGAGAAGTGAACACCAAGATGCTTTTGGACACAAAAAATGCCTCAAAACAAAACAATTGGTTAGGCCAGGTTTGAAAACGGAGCTTTCCCAAAGAACCAGTTATGCTCATTTAACATTCAATTCACATTCAAAAACACATTTCAATACTAACTCACTGGTAGTCTTCAAAAACAAGAGTTTTCTTTCTCATGTAGAAGATGAGAGATGGATGGATGGATGGATGGATGGATGGGTGGATGGATGGATGAATTGGTGGATAAATGGATTGGTAGATGGATGGATGAATGGATTGGAGGATGGATTGGTGGATGGATGGCTGGATGGATAGATAGGTGGGTTGATGAATTGATACATGGATTGGAGGAGGGATTGGTGGATGGATAGATGGATAAATGGATGGATGGG
>NC_056515.1:36953419-36969639 GCF_014905685.2 Nematolebias whitei | reverse complement strand
GGTGGATGGATAGATTGATGGATGGATGGATTGGTGGATGGATGGGTGGATGGATGGATTGGTGGATGGATGGATGGATGGATGGATGGATAGATGGATGGATGGATAGATAGATAGATTGATGGATGGATGGATTGGTGGATGGATGGATGGATGGACTGGTGGATGGATAGATGGATTGGTGGATGGAAGGATTGGAGTATGTATGTATGTATGTATGTATGTATGTATGTATGTATGTATGTATGTATGTATGTATGTATGTATGCATGCATGCATGCATGCATGCATGCATGCATGCATGCATGTATATTTTTAATAGCACTACAACTACAGTGTTCTGCAAAGTCACTGTGTATTGCTGGAGGAAGGATCCATTGGACGACTGCTGAATTTACTTTGGAATGCAGCCACAGCTCATAAAGATGAAGGAGACACTAACAGCATGGCCAACGGTAAACAGTGATGTAATATTTGCTCCATTAAGAGAAGCCGTGCCCTTAGGCCTGATTGGACCTGTGTAGAGTCAAACGCACGCAACAACAGGACTTGTTAATGTGACGTGTTCTGAGGCCAGGCTGCACACCACTGTTCTCTCTGCGAAGCTGCAGACGGCGATGAAACGGGGTGTGTTTAATCTAATTAGTGCACGGTTGATTTGACCTCCGAGGCTCGCTGTGACTCTTGCAAGGGTTCGATATGAACAATTAGAAGCGCTGCAGCGCTCTGTGTGGATCTGTCATTCACCTGACTCAAACTTCGAGCTGGACCCCAGTGTACTGCCCACTGCAGCCCAGAGTCATAACTCGTCAATAATTGATTTTTTTTATTTTTTTTATAACTGGGTTAGTAAAATGTACAGTTTGGTCTTAAAAAATATATAGAAAAGTTTCCTATCGCCAACCTTGAAAAACGGGCGATCATTTTATGGCCCGTTTCTGTGTGTTCGTCTGTTAGCAAAATATCTCATGAACCAGAGGATGGATTTTAATGCACTGCTTGGATGTACATCTACACCTGATTCACTTCTGGAGTTTCTTCAAGATGGTTGTTACAGCTAATTGATCTTAGCAAACACAAAAATAACTATCACTTCTACAGATAATGAGCTCAAATTTCCCAACATGCATTTCTTCAAGAAAGGCTTTTTGAATTCATTACAGTTATTATTTACAGAATGTAATAAATTAATCATTTGTCTCTCAGTGGGGACATTTCACTGTATTAGCAGCAAACTGATAGGTATATAGAGACATTCTGGTTTATTTATTTCCTACTGGTTTTATTGTTTAGGCTGAATTTTTGAATTGCACGTGACTGAAACCTTTAAAAGTTCTCGTGGTGGAAACGAGATATGAATAATGTCCTCATGAACCAAAGCACAGCGATAAAGAAAAACACTCAGGCACGCTGCGATATGTTCAATTTCAAGTGGAAGCATGTGTTGCGCTGATGAATCCAGAGGTTTCTGTTTTTTCACAGTGAAACTGGGACACTTCACAGTCTCCATGAATCTAGTCAGACTACAGCTGCGAAGCTCCACAAACTTTTCCAAGACACACTTGAAGCCCACAGGGGGGTGAACGTTTGAGATTTACAGAGAGGAAAGTCAACTCTGAAGATTTTCATCAGTAAAAGAGATTAACCTATTGAGGAACTTGGCTATATAAACCGAAGAGCCGCAGTAGGGACGCACATTATCGACGTATCGGCTGATATTAGCGATAAATAGCGATAAAGTTAAATATCGGATATTGGTCATTCCATCAAAATAACTCAATGATATAAAAGGTGCTGTTTTTGTATGACAACCCAGTGCAGAACCAACACAACGCTATGACATCACGCCCACCGTTGAGTTTAGATTTGTGAAAATGTACTAATTTGCACTGCGAGTATTGTCATTGTGTTAGAGAGAGTAAATGTCATGAATAAATCTGACATTAAACTTAACCCAAGTTGAAGTGTTGCATAATTTTCAGCCCCCTTTTTGGCATCTGCATTTGATAGCAGGCTGAATTGACAAGACCATAATGCAGTATTTTAATACTAAGTAGGCCTAGGGGAAAAAATATCAGTATTGGTATCGGTTATCGGCCAAATAAGTTTGACATATCGGCCAAAAATCCGACATTGTGCATCCCTAAGCCACAGGGCTTTCGAAGACCTTCCATCATCCTTCCTCTGTGAAACGGTCTGTGCTGTGGGTCATCTCCTACCTTCAGTAGTAGGTGATACTTCAGCACCCTCTGCATGGGAACCACCAGAAGATCCTGCAGCTTGAACTTCCCTTCCTGCACTTTCATGGTGCATTCCTGTGGAACAAAGGCACAAGCAGCAACACATTCACAACACGGCGAATAACAGAGTGGTGGATTACAGGATAACGATAATTCATTTGTTGTTTAACAATTCACCGCTGCATCGTTGCTGCTACACGTTCTCGAAGCGTTCCAATAAAAATGACGACGGTTGTTGATTCTTTTAGGACACAAAACGCTGCTCACGCCAGAATTTGTGACACAATTATTCTACATGCCGACTCGGAGATTCTTCTAAATAATGAATGAGTTCACATAAACTCTGCATCATCTTTATGAAAAAAAAAGTCTCTTTTGTTGCTTTTATTATTTCACACGGCCTAATGATTTGTTAAGATATTTGTTGAATAGTCTGAATAACTGCAGTCGCAGAAATAGCTTATCCCTCTTCACCAACAAGGTTTTATAAAGAAACGATAAAGAAGCTAATTTAACAAAGCTGTTTTATTCTAAGACGATTTCAGCACCAAATACCCTGGCTGTGATCACCTTATTATGTTGTCAATAGCAGCTAAAGCCCTTTCTTTGCTCAGCTGCTGATCCTGCTATTACACAGCAACTCTGCAGGGAGGACTGAAGTTCAACTTCCTGTTAAAGCTCCCATAGGATCAGAAAACAACAGCACAGAGACAAAAAGGGACATCTTGCAGCAGAAATGGCTTCAGAAACTCACACAGATTTAAATCTGAAAAATATTACAGCAGAGATGTTCTTTCCATTCATGATTTTTATATTTTTCATTTTAAAAAAAAAATCTCTAACACAGTTAAGTCAGGTCCTCTGGACGGATTCTTGTTGTTGAAACATTTTGTCTTTTATCCAAAAGACTTCTTCAGTCTGATAAAAGTGCTGAAATAGCACTATTATACTACTATTACACATATACTGTAGCACTATTTTATTTCAGTCTAAGATCAGATTAGAAATATTGTAAATGGTAAAATGTGTTAAAAAAAAAATCATTTTTTTAATTAGTATTTTATCTTTAAAGGCTGAAAATGATCCCAAAGGTTATATGCTGTATCACATTTGTTCTGATGTTTCCATAAGAGCCAAAAACCCTTATTTACTTTTATAACATTAAAGAAGTCAGTATAATTAAAAATGTGGTGATACAATAATAATTTTGGCAGGTCTGCTTTTTCCATGGGCTATGTGGTGAACGGATCATACCTCAACTTTAATCTTGACGTCCTCTCGTGTAGCTGTTAGCTCATCCAGTGTTTTCTGGGCGTTCTCCATGTGGCTGCAGTACTGACCATATATCAACAACCTGAGAACAGAAACACAACAAAACCCAAACATGAACCTAAACACACACACACACAGCTCATCCTCATTTAGTATATTATACAGTGGTCCCAACCCTAGTCTTTGAGGAACACCATCATGCATGTTCTAGTTGTTTCTCTGCTCCAACGCACCTGATTCATTGACTTAGTTACTTCCTCAAGTTCTGCAACCTGTTCATCACACATTCATTTAAATCAGGTGTGTCAAAGCAGGGAAACAATTAAAACATACAGGATGGTGTTCCTCAAGGACCAGGGTTGGGACCACTGCATTTTACAAGCACCTTTCGAGAGGAGTATACGTTGAAGTGGTTCCGATTGACTCACCTCAATGTGGTTCATAAAGTCAATGCGACTCTACTGCAATTTTATTTTGAAATTGCAGAAAACTAAAATCAGTTTGTCCTTTTGATCATAGACACAATAAAAAAATGTGATGTAAAACAGGGATTGTGACTGAGACATGTTCTCCTTTGTGACAAGATCATCATGTGCATGTTTCATCTAAAACAAGAGGTTTATTAAGAACTAATAAGGCTCTTCTGAAAGTCTGAATTGTTCCAGCTTTAATATTAGTGTCAAAACTGAGATTAAAGAGTGATCACTGTCAAAGCTGTCAATTAGATGTGAACTGCTGAGTGGTTTATAGGCTTTAGGCAATGCACTGTACATTAATTTTAAGATGAATACCACAGTTTGAGAGGTCAGATTAGGAGACATTTGGCACCACAGGGGGTGGCAGATAAATGAACGTGTGAATGAATGCGTTATGATTAGAAACATGCACCGGGCTTATCCTAAGGCAGCGTTTGTCATAGCGGCATGTTGCTGCCCACAAACTGTGATCACACAGCACTAATGAAAGACAGTTGCCAAGCAGATTTCTTGTTATCACTCTGGGAGGGGGACATCATTTGGCTATATGAAAGCGGTGTTCATTAGGTATTACAATGGGACACTGACACAGATCTGTGGGTTCAGCTGGGCGGGAGTTCAAAGTCATCTCGCCTGGAGGACATAACATTCCTCTCACTCACTCTGACTTAAAGTAGGACATTGGCATAGCTGGTATAGAACCCCCACTGCCCCCCCCCCCCCCCCCCCCACCAGAGCTGGCACATGTCTTAATCTGAATCTTGAATAGCGTGAGGAGCACCGGCATCCTGAAGTCTAATCATGCCCCTGATAAATCTTAAAAGCAGGAAAGAGCAGCTCTGCAAATGCTGAAAAAAAAAGGTTGCTTGTTGGATGAGCAGCACAAACTAAACCTGAAGGTGCACACTTGTCATGTTAGATGCCTAAACTGCATTTTCAGAACAAATGTTTTTGTTTTGAACAGATTTTTATTTACAATTAAAGCCTAACAATCTTGGAAGGAATGCATATCATTTGCCACCTTTATTCTAAAGTTTTAAATTATGCTCACCTATTGTTGAGAAATGATGGAGTTAGACATTTTGCTTGATTCCTAACAATACTGTTAGGGGCAATCTCAAATTAGTTTTGTGTTAATGGCTGAAAAAAAAAAAGTTCTTATTAGTGGTTAATGCTGTTGCCTCGCAGAAAGAAAGTCCTGGGTTCAATTTCCAATGTAGCAGGCCATAGTATACCCCGAGTCTGGAATGTACCTGGGATTAATGGGGCCTAGGCCAATTTATACTTGGGGGTATAACATGGCCTAAGCCTAGTCATACCCCTTAGGCCAGATTATACCTGCCTGACATCAGTGTAGGAGTTGTGGTTTTGTCCCTGGTGTTGTGTTTTTGTCTTTGCTCCCCATGATCCTCTGTTTCTCTTTATTGGGTTTGGGTTTCTCTAGTATCTAGCCCCATCTTGTGTTGTGTTCATGTCTTGCATCCTGTCTCCTTCTCTGGCATCTGTGATTGTTCACAGGTGCTTTCACTTTGTCTGATTGGTGTTTCCTCTATATAAGTCTGTGTCTCTGTGTTAGTTTTTGTCCTGGCATTGTCTACTGTTCACTGGTGATGACCTGTCTATTCTGTGAGTACCTCCTGTTCATCCTTGTTTGTTTTTGCTGCCCTGTCAGCTCTTTTGTTTTGTTAATAAATTATTTATTTTTTATATATCCTGAGTCCTCACCTGCTTGCCCGCACAACTGGGTTCACCAGCACTAATTGTGACAATCAGTATTCTTGAGTCATATACATGAGAAATACTTAATCTTTCAACATTTTATTGGGGGTTCAGCTTTTCAGGTAAGTTAAGTGAGAAAGCTAACTGAACTAAACCCTAAAACTCTCATTATTTCATATGAGGGGTATACATTGGCCTAGTCCAATTCATTTTCTCAGACAGATGGGTATATTCTGACCTGACAGTGTTTAATCTGGCCTAGGCTATTTTACACCCCTGGGTACAGTTTGGCATAGGACACTTTAACCCTTGGGGTATATTCTGGTCTGGACCAAATTATACCCAGACTGATACTGGGAGGAAGTTAATTGGATCTGTTACACTGGTTTTGACCAGGGGTCTTTCTGTGTGGAGTTTGCATGTTCTCATGTTTGTGTGGGTTTTCTCCAGGTACTCTGGTTTCCTCCAACAGTTCAAAAACATGCATGTTAGGCTGCCTTGAGGCCCAGGCCTCCCTTGCAAAAGAGATCTGTGAACTCCATAGGATTTGCCTTGTTAAATTGAGGTTAATAATAATTATAATTTTATTCAGTGCTACACTCATTTACTGTAATTGTAAACATATAAAATGCATTTTAAAATAAGGCAACCCTTTCAGTAAGGTGATAGTTAAAATGACTGTGCTGTCTGAACCCTAATAAATCTCCATTATCAATGCAAAAACATGTTTTTATATATAATTTTCTATTATAAAAATCTTCTCAAACTGTTGAGGTTGTAAAACATAGAATATGTCCAAACTTCACAATTTCCTCTAAATTTACACTATTGTCCAAACTTACATGGCCATCTGGAGATTTACACTGTAATGACTTGATTTTTACTGGCAGTGGTCAGAATAACCCCCACACCCCCCTGCAGAGAGGCTCCAGCATTGCTTAAGCCCTGGCCTAACAAGGCCCTGATTAAGACTTGATCTACCCATGAGGAGACAGCTCTCTCAGCCCCCACTCCTCTGGGAGGACGGAGATTGAGATTAATGGGGGCCTTGATCAATTATAAGGCAGCAGATGGACCGTACAGTGTCACATGAATATGGCGGAACATACCAAAGGCGCAAGTCAAGACATAATGAGACATGAAGGTTTCTGTTACAAAGCTGTTTCAAGTTGGGAATGTCAAAGAATACAGCTTCTCAAATGAAAGAACAAACTGGAATAAATGCTTAGGAATTGATGGGATGTATGTGTAACACATTTAAATAATATATGATGCATTTGTTTGATTAATTGTAACATATAGGCTCAGACATATGCTACAACATAAACCAATACATATTTTATAACAGTGTGTTTAATGATTTAAGTTATTCACATGGATTCTAAGCATATGGTGAAGTACTTCACAAAATACTATGAATGATACATACTGCATAAATGTGTATACTAAAGATCTGAAATTTTTAAGGGTGAATGCTGCTTGGAATTATTTTTCTCCCTGTGTATAGTTTTTCTTATTAAAGTTTAAAGTCAGGCAGCACGACGGTGCAGTTGGTAGAGCTGCCTTCTCTCAGCGAGCAGGTTGCCCCATTTCAAATCCAGGTCTGGGGCCTTTCTGGGTGGAGTTTGCATGTTCTCTCCATGCATGCATGGGTTTTCTCCAGGTACTCCAGTTTCCTCCCACAGACCAAAAACATGCATGTTAGGCTGACTGGTAACTACATTGCCCCTAGGTGTGGGTGACAGAGTGTATGGTTGTTTGTCTTGTTTGTCTCTATGTGGCTGAGATGGTCCTGTCCAGGGTGAACCCTGCCTCTTACACAGTGATGGCTGGACATGGGCACCAGTGACCCGAAAAAGAAGAAGCGGGTAAAGATAATGGATGGATGGAAGTTTAAGATCACCTTTTCCCCACATGGATCATAGCATTCATCCAAAATGTGGAACTGTGGGGCATATCTTTACTTCTAAAATGTTTTTGAGGGGGTCATGGAAGCTCCATTGGTCAGTCCACATTTGTGTTTGGCTTACCACCATAATGCCCAAATGGGTTACATTGGGGGTGCTGGGGGTGCTCAGATGAACTATCCAGTTTTGTATAACTATAGCAAAAGAAGGAGAACTACAGTCTCATGTCTACTTTTTGTCTGTTGGCCTTTTGAAGCCATTATTTTCAGTGCACATTGTGTTTGTAGCAGAGTGAAGTGGGCAGGGTAAGAAGCAGCTTCAAGTCTGAGGCCATGGTTTCCAACAGGAAAAAGTAGAATGCTCCATTTTGAAATGGGGATGAGTCTACCTCAAGTGGAATAATTTATGTATATAAAAGTCTCTCAATTTACTGGCTGATCTATATTCTAACCCTTACCGATTTGGATAATGACTGAAAGAATAAGATCATGGGTACGAGCGACTGAAAAAGGCTTCCTCGGTTGGGTGGCCTGGTTCAACCTTTTAGAGAGTGAGAAGCTCCATCCTTCAAGGCGAGCTCACAGTAGAGCTACTGCTCCTCCTGAGGTAGTTTGGGCCCCTGATCTGGATGGCTCATTTCAAAAGAAAGTTGAAATGAAGCCCGCTGTCACAGTTTTACTTTCCCAGCACATTTGACCCATTTATTGTTTTCACAGCTGCAGGCAGCTGTTTACAAGCTCCAACAAACCCTTTGTAGGCTTGCCTCTCTACACCAAATATCTTCAGTTCAGTTTATGCATTTATGGAAAATTACACAGTATTTAGAATAAATTTTGAGAACAATTTTTTATAAAAGCACTTTAAATCAAAGCTTTGTCCTTTTTTTGTGAAACAGGCAGAGTAATAATTTTCATTTTCATTTAGCCTTTATTTATACAGGTAGTAAAACTGCTAATGATAGACAGGAAAATGGCTTTGTACGTCTAATTTCCAATCCCATCAGCATGAGTCATAGACACATATTCTTTATTTAACTAGCAACTAACCTAATCACTCATCTTTTTCCATTCTACATGGAAAGAAGTCCATGGCTGACAACCTTCAAAAATACAAAGGCAGCCGGAGCTCCGAAGGTAACGTCGTTGTCCTGAAAGTTGAAAGGACGTTTAAATCAATCTCCAACTTCGTCAGCTAAAGAAAAAAAAACTTTGTTTTTGGTCTCATTTGCATATTTGAGCCAATTAAATTTCTTATTTAATAAGCCAGAAACAAACAGAATTTATGGCCAAATATATATAAAATATTTGAAGAAGATTAATGGGGGATTATATATTCAGGGAAGCAATTCAGATTAAACTTGCTTAGAAAGTAAATTGGCAATCAAGTGTTAGAAATTCTATGGCTGTCCAGCTGGCAAAATTACTCTGCAATGCTAACGAGTAATAGAAGAAGTAAAGCATGAACTTATAGACAGCCGAAATGTTTGAGACAATTTTCCATTGGATGTTGGCAAAGCAGTTAAAACTTCTATTCTTTTCTTTGTTGGTAATATTACCCCGCTGTGCTGGCCTCTTCCATAATGAGAACGCTGCTGTGCATGTTATTTCACAGAAAACACAATTTTGGGTAACAGTGCCCAGGGCATTCACCCTCACCCTTGTGGAGTGCAGCAAGCGGAGTCAGACAGCTGAGGCGATCTCCAAGCAAAGCAGAAGTGACAGGCTGTGGAGCCGGGTAATATTCTGTGACACATGGCACCAGGACCCCCTCACCTCCACTCAACAAAACCAGCAAACAGCAAATGAAGGCGAACACAGAGCAAAGACCCTCTCCAAAGAGGCCCATAGTGAGACTATGATTAGGCGTCGCCTGGATATCTGGGAGCCAAATTACTCCGGAAATGAGTTGGAGAATGTTGCAAATGAGTATATCAACAAGAGGGCATTTAGATGACCATTTGGTTTATAGGGCTTCCTTTGAGTGCACTTTTTCCATTCAGCCTGAGTCAGGCTGTTTAAGAACTGGGAAGATAAAACAGTGACATTTTCAGCATGGCTTCCAGTTCAATGGCAAACACACAAAAGAGGGCTTTTCATCTTTTGCTTCAACGTGAGAAAAAAAACTACAAGCACATTGTTGTAAAGGTCACAGCGACTTACAAGCACAGATAACCAAATTAATTATGCCAAGCCGAGTCCTCAGGAAAACTGCTGAGAAGCCTGAGAAAAGCTCTGCTGTGCGAGTCCAAATCCCCTGGTTACAGTTGTTTATCGCTACAGAGACACAAGACTATGTGGAGGCTTGAAATGAGGAAGGTATACATGTCAATCACCAGCAGAGAGTGAAAGCTTGTGAAGCAGGGCACTCGCAAATCAAATGAATCGTTTACCTAAAATAACCCTGCATCATATTTTGGAGAATGTCACGAAAAGGTAAACGGTAACAATGAGCGGAGTGTCATCTGCAAATTTGTTTATGAAAAGAAGTAAATGTTAAGCTGTTTTTAATCTCTCAGTTTCTGCAGGGCTGAACGGGAGACTGACAATGTCTAAAAGACTGGCTTTAGTTTCTTTCCAAGTCTGCTCAGACAATCCCCCAGTCCTTTGATAAGATTTAACTATCTATATGGAATTTTTGGGGCCATTTGCAAAATATTTTTAACCACTGCTCAATAAGATGTTAAGAGTCAGACAGGTCCATTTCTTGACTCTCACCGTGCAATTTTTTGCCATCTGAAACAATTAGTAAATGCCACACTATTCAAGCACCGTACTTTAAAATCTAGTAACTCATGTCACACAATGCACAATCTATTAGATGCTGGACTGTATGACTTTTTTTTGCAGGAGATAAAGAGAGATATCAATCCAACAATAAAAAGAGAATAAGTGCCGGTGTTGATGCACTTGAACTTAAAACAGGATAATTTAAGAAAATGGGACAACTGTAAACACACTGATAGCTGAACAAATAGACTGATTGCAGCAGCAACGACGTGCACAATCCTCTAGAACATTTCTAACTATTTGTGATATATATTGTAGGTATCTGGTTTTAAGAGTGCTGAATCAACTGTCGGTGAACCTGTCACATTGAAGGACCACAGATTCAAGTTCACAACCAAATATTTCTCTGTGATTTCACCCCCCCAGACAAAATATAATTTATCTACAGCGGCCAAAATAATACTGCCAAGTAGTAAAAATCAAGTTTTGTGTGAACGTCTTATCAAGTTTACATCTACTAGTAAGAGCTAAATTGTTTGTTTCACACCAGCTTGGCAGTGGAAATGTCTTAATCTTAAGAAATGCTCTTGCAATGAGCATATCACTTGTACAAATTTATGTTGCACAAAGTGGCAAAAGTGTACTTGAGTAGATTAAATCATCAACATTGAGGCAACTGCCAAGGTGGACATGACAGGCACAGAATGAACCAAAATGGTTC
Source organism: Nematolebias whitei (assembly GCF_014905685.2). Lineage (NCBI taxonomy): Eukaryota > Metazoa > Chordata > Actinopteri > Cyprinodontiformes > Rivulidae > Nematolebias > Nematolebias whitei. The sequence continues at coordinate 36,958,578 of NC_056515.1, read as the reverse complement.
TCAAACCGTTGAGGTTGTAAAACATAGAATATGTCCAAACTTCACAATTTCCTTTACCATAAATGGTACAAAATGGACCTATTTTGGACCAAAAAAGTTATTATACATTGAAACCAAAACTGCAAGAGCACATTTTGGCAGACATACAAAATGATCTGGAGTCCTTAAGGTATGACCTTTTTACCCATACAAACTAATGTTTCACAAAAAAATACAGTTATTATTTCAAGCTGGAAACATCAAAAGCAGAAGGGATGAGAATCAGCACCTCCAAATCTAAGGCCATGGTCCTCAGTTGGAAAAGGGTGGATTGGTCTCTTCAGGTTGAGGGTGAGGTTCTGCCTCAAGTGGAAGGGTTCAAGTATCTCGGGATTTTGTTCACGAGTGAAGGGAGAATGGAGCGTGAAGTTGACAGATGGATTAGTGCGGCGTCTGCAGTATTGTGGACTCTGTGCCGGTCCGTTGTGGTGAAGAGGGAGCTGAGCTGCAAGGTAAAGCTCTCTGTTTATTGGTCAGTCTACGTTCCTACCCTCAACTAGGTTCATGAACTCTGGGTAGTGACCAAAAGAATGAGATCGCGGTTGAAATGAGTTTCCTCTACAGGGTAGCTGGACTCCTTAGAGATAGGGTGAGAAGTTTAGTTATACGGGAGAGACTGAGTAGAACCACAGCTCCTCCACATCGAGGGGAGCCAGTTGAGGTGGTTCAGGCATCTGGTAAGGATGTTTCCAGGGTGCATCCCTAGGAAGCTGCTTCAGACATGTCCGACTGGGAGGAGACCTCAGGGAAGACCCAAGACACGATGGAGAGACTACGTCTCTCGGTAGACCTAGGAATGCCTTGGAGTCCTCCGAGAAGAGCTGGAAGAGGTGGCTGTGGAAAGAGATGTCTGGACCTCTCTGCTCAAGCTGCTGCCCCCATGACCCGACTTAATAAGTGGAAGATAATGGATGGATGGAAACATCAAAAGGAAAAAAAAGAAAAAACTGTGATCAGGATCGTTGTGCACAGCAGGATAATAATGTGCACTTACATATGCAAGAACCGGGCCTTACATACACACATGCAGAGAGGTGACTGACTCACTCTTGCATTAATGGCTGTATTATTTAAGGAGACTGTCGTTTCTGAGGAAGCATACAGAATCATGACCCAAGGCAGAACCTATCATCACCATCATTACCATTACCTATGAAGCAGTCCCACTCAGAGCAGCAGGGAGGCAAATCACTGCTCCCGTCAAGGGGGCAAATTATCCACACGTTCTTCTGCAGCTGTGCAAGACGGTGATCAAAGAGAAATCCCTATTTATCCCAAAGTTTTCCCACTACCTTCACGGTGCTTTCCAATCCAAACTGCTGAAATTTCCCACCATGTGACACATTTTATCAAATGAATCATTCTCAATATTAACTTATATTCCAATACTGTTTTTTTCCCCCTACTTTTGATTGCTCCCTTTTTCAGCGGTCGCCACAGCGGACTAACTTGCATGAAGACTTGTCAGTCGTTTTTACACTGGATGCCCTTCTTTATGCAACCACAGCCCACCAAGCTACCACAGTTATCTGTATGGAGCAGAGAGCCGCCATCTAGGGCACCCAGGGGAGCAGATGGTGGGGATCAAGTGTCTTGCTCTAGGGCACAGGTTGGGGCAAATGAGGGTGGAGACAGGTGTAGGAGTTTCAACCTCCCTAACCAAATTTTTTGATGTTGTCGGTTCGGGGAGTTGAACGAGTGACCTTCCAATCGCAGGCCCACCCTCCCCAACCGCCATACCACCACTTCCTCTAATTAACTTGTATTCCAATACAATATCCAGAAACGGTAAAGCGCATAACTAACATTTTCTTAGAGCTTATTTTGTATTTAAATATCTTTTTTATTCGTTTTTGTTGATGCCGTCTTGTCTTTTTAGAGTAGCAGAAAAGAAAGAGATGCCATTAGAGTGGTAGGCAATAAAAGTCCAGCTGGCTCATAGTCAAACCAGAGATCCGAGGCTTGATAGCACTTGTGCTTTTGTGAAATGTCCCCAAACCAATCTGCTTCTGGATGACCCCTCTGTTGCTTATTTTAACTAAATGAAATGTATAACTACAAGCAAAGTGCACAATGGTTAAAAAAAATGAAGCAATGAATAATGAATGTAGAAGAACATTATGTAAAAATCATCTTGTGGAGTAAAAAAGACAGAACAGGATCATGACTGACACGATGAATGCTGAATGCATTTACGGTGAAGGTTTGGGGTCACTCGAGAACAATTGGCTCCATGCTCTCTCAGCTTGTTTCCCCCTAATAAAGGTTTATATCTTTAACTCACTTGTTTTTTGAGCACTAATCCCATCAATGGTCTGTAAATACTCCATTCAATGCAATCCTCCGATTAAAGGGCAGACAGAAGCCTCTACCTTAACTGGATTGTAATGTGGGTCCTAAACACAAACATAGAACAGAGTGCAGATAGCAGAACACTAACCTTTCCTTAAAGTCGAGAAATATTTTCCCAAGGCCGCTTCCTCCACTGACCATGTTTAGGTCGATGGCTCGCAGAAGGGCGAAGTGAACTCTGATTATATCCTGAGAAAAGATAATAAAAATGTATCATACTGGAACAGGTAAGCAATGATATGAACACATATACAGGGTATTTCACACCACATCAATATGATGGTAAAAACTGGTCAACTCACTCTACAGCTCACATGTTTCTCATGTACAATGTTTTAGGATGTAAAACTTTTTTCTGTTGAACATAAATACGAATGAAATAAAAGAGTAGAATAGAATAGAATTCAAAACCTTACTTCTAACATACAAAGCTCTCAACAACCTAGCTCCATTTTATATTACAGACCTTACTGTGCCGTATTTTCCTAACGGAGCATTTCGCTCTCAGACTGCAGGTTTACTTGTGGTTCCTAGAGTTTCCAAAAGCAGGATGGGAGGAAGATCTTTCAGTTATCAAGCTCCTCTCTTGTGGAACCAACTTCCAGTTTTAAGAGTGGGCTCAAGTCTTTCCTTTTTGATAAATCCTATAGTTAGGGTTGGATTGGGTTTCCTGAACATCCCTTAGTTATGCTGCTATAAGCTTATACTGCTGGAGAACAAACTGACCACATTTCTTCTCTCTGCTGCTGTCTTTACTTACTCTACTCTATCGGTTTGTATTTCTACCCGTTTTGTATTTGTAATTATTTCTATCTCTAGCATGTGTGTGGGACTTTAAGTCACATGATCCAAGAGGACTTTTTGGTTGTCAAAAACAAATATTTATTAGCTTTTTCTATGGAACCAGTTAAAACCAGCTCTAGCACTAGCCTTGGTCTAGTTATTTAAATGGGAAAACCCTAAATGAGTTGCATTGCATGGGAGGGTGTCCAATGTCGAACATTTCCTTTCTCCTACTAATATTTAAATAACACAGAATGATGTTTTAAAAAAATAGAAAAATGAACAATGAGCCAGGTAAAGTCCTCTACTTATCATCCTTTATGCTTCTTTACTCTTTATTCAGGAAGAATCTATAGATGATGCTCGAAGAAACCTTTTAGCTTGATTGTTTGACCTGGTTTGTAAAGCAAGGAGGCGGTTCAATGATGGACCGCCATTTGTGGAATTATCTTGCTCCTTCAAAAGCATTTCATGGCAGAATTGCTTTAATACATTTTGGAGCAACCATCTGCTTCCCAGTGATGGTGTCATCATCCAGGATGACAAGTTGCTGATTTCTATAGTTGTAGCATGTTAAATGTTGCCCCGCAGTAACAAAAAACTCCTAAAAATGACCTTCGGAATCACTTGATCTGAACATTTTCAAACATCTACGATGCGTTTTGAAGCAACGTGCATTAAACAGCTTTCAGGTTTGACTTCAAAAATAAACATAAACTGGATGTTTATATGACAAACTTGGCTGCTGCTGCCTAAAAGAGTATACAGGTCATGATATATATATATATATATATATATATATTTCACATGTTTGTTTCCATTTGTTTTTAACACTTGTAAATGCTACAGTCGTCATTGATCATTAGTTGTTCTAAAAGGTATACAAATAACTGAATCATCTGTTTTATGTTGGTGCTGTGTTAGAAATTAACTTCAACACATCCAAGTGATTAATCATGAGTATTTACAACCTTAGGGTACAGTACATTTACAGCACAACACGTCACTCAGTCACAAACTGAATTATTCACATGCTGCAAAGGCAGATTTTGCTCTTCGCTTGACCGGCGTCTTACCTCAAAGTTGACAAAAATAGCCTCCATTTCTTGTGGGCTGAAGACTTGCTTCAATGGGATCATGTAATTCTTGAAGGAAAGTGAGAAACAAACAAGTGTCTTTTATAAAAAATACAAATAAAAATACATAAATCAATAATCTTTCCTACAAAGTGGCAACTGACAGTTTTTTTTCTATGAGCTTATAAAATGAAACCGAGCTCTCTTCAGGCTTTTAGCAGAAATCAATACAGTACACAGTGAAAATGGAGGTAACTTATATCAAGTCATTTACTTCGAGGCTGCAACACACAGGTTGATAATTGCACAGAGCTGCTGTGCAGGTTGCAGCTGACAGGAAAAACCTGCCTGTGATTTCCCCTATAAGGTTGTCGCATTTCATCATCGTAATGATAACAAACAGATCGACTTAGAAGCAGCGTAAAAATGACAAGACTTTATGAACCCCAACTCAATTAAGCTTTACGAGTCCTCTGATAATAAGAGGCATATTTATTCTCATTTAGCCTCACGTTGCTCTGATGTGGGAAACACAGAATGCACATTTGCTTTAATGAAATTAGTGGAGCGGGTGATTTGTGGCGCTCCATCAAATCGCAGATGAAATCTGCCAACACTGAAAGTGATGCGTTAGCAGCACTCATCTCCACAGTTATTTAATATTACAGAGATATAACAGGAGTGTTTGAATGTGTGTGAATTTACAGCCATTTGGAGTGATAGTCGTTATTGGAGTGTGATTCTGTGGCGTTATCTTACCTGTTGTAGATAGCACTTTTATGGCCTAAATTTGAAGAGACAGAGTTTAACTCTGACCAGATTGACAAGCTAAAGGTTAGGTCAAGATCCCAGTGGGTTGGTATCATTTTAAACAACACCAATATCAAAACTTTCAGTGCGGTTTATTAT
>NC_056515.1:36883787-36953019 GCF_014905685.2 Nematolebias whitei | reverse complement strand
AGGAGTTTTAAACCCTTACCACACTCTTGCAATATTCTAAGCAATGTTTCTAAACTCTGAATGCTCTAAAAGACAGAATGTCATGATTTCAGCTCCCTGCCTCAGCTGCTCTTTGCCACCTGCAAGCGATCTTGGCCACGCCCACTTCTCCGCACTGCATGGAGAACAGTTGATCGACTGCAGGAGGAAGCTTATCCTGCAGTGTGGGCTACACAAAGGTGCAGCAGGTGTCAAATAATTTTAAATAATTTATATATTTAAAAAAAAAAAAAAATCCATGCCGATCGTGCGGCTCATCCATCAATCAGCCATTTGTGTGTCATGTCCAATCTTACCGTGATAAAGTCCGCAATAAACGAACTGCGAAGTAGTGAGAGACTACTGTATTTATTTTAATCCACTAATACTGCACAGTATTGTTTCCCCTACCATTATACAAGCACGGCACCCAAACTTGTCAACAGAACCAAGCGCCCTGCCTACCGAACTACCCCCCGTCGACAACTGCCGGCACTGACGTAGCGCTACGCTAGCGGCGCACAATACAGATGCGCTAGCTAAAAAAACTACAGTTAGCGCTTTGTTTACCTGAGCCCCCCTCCCCCTGAAAACAGTTGGTACAAACAGTGTGCAACACAGACGTGTCTCCGTCTCCACCCGCCTGCCTACAAAAATCACAAAGATATGAGCTCCCTGCTAAGGCACGTAATCTAAGGCAAACAATGTTTACTCCATCCATCCATTATCTTTACCCGTTTGTTCCATTTTGGGTCACGGGGGTCGCTGGTGCCCATGTCCAGCAATCACTGTGCGAGGGGCGGGGTACACCCTGGACGGGTCGCAAGTCCATCGCAGGGAACAATGTTTACTGTATGTATTCAATTAAAAGTTTAAAAAATCTTTCTGTGTAAATACCTCCTGTTACAACATGGACACCTGCGTCTTATAGACAAGTGCGGCCTATATATGTACTTTTTTGTGTGGGAGTGGCTTATATTCAGGTGTGCTCCATAGTCTGGAAATTACGGTACACAAGTATGTTGTGTTTGAGAAAGAATTGTTTTATAAACCTCAAAAGAACTTGCATTTGGCTAGTCATTAGCCTAGCCCGGAGGAAGACATATGGCCTTTTGTTTTCTCTGTTCTCCATGACTAATGTCACACCTGATACAGAACTTTTGATCACTTCAAAAATGATCAGACTATATCTTTAAACCCAGCTCACTTAAATGTTGACTTTGTGTAATTTGTTTTCCACAAAGTTGACATAATTAACCTGAAATAAATCTGTAATTCTACTTCCCCCATGAATAACAAGGAGATGAAACATTCCTGCCATTAACATCTAGATGGGCAGAAACACTCGGGATGTTTTTTATCTTTCAGAAAACAATAAGTTCAGTTCCTTTTGCAATATTAAGAAATTAAATACCTCCTGCTATTCTTTTGGCAACTTGTCACCTTTAATGTGCACGTAAAGCTCCAGGGATCAGAGTCTCCCGTTGGGGCCCAGCCAATAATTACCTTATTGATCAGCTCTCGTGACATTTGTGCTCCCAAATGATGCGGACGATATTTGACATTTCCTTGCCGAGACATAACACCGTGGCAGCAAACAGGTGGCAAAAGGAAACCATCGCTCCACGTTCGAGGTCAACGACATGCATGCTTGTTCTCAAACCTAAACTCACCTTCTCAATGTCCTCCAAAGTCTTGTAGTACTTCGCTTCGGTCTGCTGGATCTCGACTAAGCAGCAGTTTCTCTTGTCGTCTTCCGTCATACCCATTTTCTACAATGAGGATAAAAACACAAGAAAATGTGTTTATATATTTAGAAAAACACTGCTGTGCACATCTGATTGCTCAGAATAGCAGGTTTTAATAGTCAGTTACACATTGTTTCATCAGAACAACACTTCTATTAATATTTACATTGGATTAGCTAATTGACTTTGATTTTTAAGCCATCTGGAAATGAATAAAATATTGATTTTAAAAAGAAAATAAAAGAAGCATGCATGTAAATGAGCTTTAGTGCATCATGACATGTATGTGTGTGTTCAACAAAATAAATAGAGCGACTGCAAATGAATCCGAGGTTGGTACATTGAGGAAAACATGTTGTGAGGGGAAGAGGGATGTTCAGAAAACATATCCAAACTTCAACATTCGGCATGATTTATGATTTATTCCATCATCTTAATATATTGATTGTTTCAGGACCATTTCTTAAATTTTCCTACAAGCTTGACACATATTTAATTTAACGGTTTGGTTTATTTTTTTTATAATGATTCAAGTGAAACTTATTAACACACACATGAAAACAGGGACTTCCTGTTGGGAGGATTATTTGATATTAATGTGTTGCAGTGAATTAAAATTTTGGGCTAAGCTCAAACCCGTTATCTTGTTCTTAATTTTATGTCCATCATCCCTTTAATAATCCTCAAACGAAAAGTTCTGAATGTTGCACAATTTAGCAATAATCTACAAATAATCTGGCCATCACAGCCAAACAAAGGGAGTGCTCTAATGTAGGAAGACTGCTGGTTTGTTGGTTACCTTTAGGACTAAAGCTCTTGATTACACAATTCAAGCTTAATCAGCAAGATTGGTTCTGAATTTAAAGTAAAAGCACACAAACAAAAAAGAGTTCCAGTAGGAAACAACTGAACACAGTCAGCCTGTGAAGGCCTTTATTGTTTATAAATTAATTTAGACGTTCAAATAGGTCCTGATACGTTCATAACGTGGTCGTTGGGGACTGCCTAGAAAGGCAGTCACCTATTATTATCCACCAGACAAGGGTTTCTTAACTTTACAGTATATCTTACAGAAGATGAAGGCTACCTATGGGACATATTTGGTTGGCAGTCCGTAGACTGACAAAGTCCTCTGGATGGGGGACGAAATGTTTCTCACTTGAAGAAACTGGTCAAGATGACAAGATAAATTTTTTTGTTGTTATTTACAGTATATCATACTCTGCGGCCTGAACCGCAATATGTACTCCCAAAAAGGTTAAATCACAACGACCAGCTCTGAACCGTGATGTGAGCTATAACTTTTATTGGTGTTTTGAGTTACCATGGCGACGTAATTTGCAAACAAGCGCACAATTTTTATTAGTAATTTTTTCATACGACTGGTTGCAAATCAAATATCCAAGATGGCTGCCTGAGCTAAAAAGAAAAAAGTAAATCGGCCATTTTTAGAGCAATTAAGCTGAAATTTGGTGTGGTGGTAGCCCAATAAATAATAAATAATAAATAAATTAATTAAAGATGGCTGCCAAAGCTCAATTTAAATTGCTTTAACGCAGATATTTTTACACAGAGCTGAAATCTGGTGAGGTTATAGCAGAGAATGTTCCCCATCACATACTGAATCCAAATCAAAAATCCAAGATGGCCACCATAGCTTAAAATAACAAATGACTGTAGCAAGTTTATATTTTGCAAATTTGAGCTGACATTTGGCATGATGGTAGCCGAGAGCAAACCCTAAAACATAATACTGTCAAATCAAAATTTTTAAATGAACGCCACGTGGCAGTTCCCGTCAAAGTTTCTCCAGGAACATTCCAGTTTCAGTTTCTTATTCATAATAATGATAATATTAATTAAATAAACTAAACTATAGTGACTGTGTTGACACATATTTTAGGTGTAAAATAGAAACAGGGCAAGATAAAATGTGTTTATATGTTCTTTTTGCACTATGTGCACTGTTTTTGTGAAAACAAAAAGCACCTTGGGGCATAAAGGCTTTTAATGTCATATATTTTCTATGTTGTGACACAAAAGAAAGCATCTCAACTACAGATTCAGTAAGTTAGCCATCTGTAGCAGATTTGGCTCAAATTACAAGCGTGGATTAGACAAAAACTGGCGCAAACAATGTAAAACCTCCCCAGTCGTGTTCCGGCTTTACTCCAGCGTGTAATTATTGAAGAACAAAACGAGAAGTGGAGCACAACGCCAACACAACAGAGTTGGTCGTAGCAGATGGTGGTGTTAGACATCACTTAACACTGCAGACATGGAGATGAAGTCACGAGCCGTGAGTCACACTTCGGACCAGATGGGGTCTCCGCCGCCACCATGCATGGGTCACTAAGCTAAGTGGCAGGTCAGTCCCTTTGAAATGTTTGAAATGAAGCGATGAGGGGAGTTGTGTTGTGAGTCACAAACACAGCAGCACTCACCTGCATGTATCTGATCTGCAGCATGAGGAGAGCAAAGCAAGAAAAAGTTTAAATAAGCACTTAGTGGAGGCGTGTTCATGTCCAAGAAGATAAACATGACAAAAGCAGCTAAAGACATGATTTCTCAAGCACTTTCCGTTTATTGCATTTTCATAATGCAATAACTAATTTTACTTTCATGGTATGAATAAATAATGACAAAAAAAATCATATCAGTTTATGGAAAATTTAATGGATGGGTTTCCGTGAGTATGGGATTGGGGGTCAGTAGCTACGGGCTGTTCGGTCCCTATACAAGCGGTGCAAGAGTTTGGTTCACATTGCCGGCAGTAAGTCGGACCCCTTCAGGGTGGGAGTTGGACTCCGCCAGGGCTGCCCGTTGTCACAGATTCTGTTCATAACTTTTATGGACAATTTCTCGGTGCAGCCATTAGGTGGAGGGATTCCAGTTCAGTGGCCTCAAGATTCCATTTCAGCTCTTTGCAGATGATGAGGGCATGAGGGCATCATTGTGCCGTGACCATCAGCCCTCACTGGAGCGGTTTGCAGCCGAATGTGAAGCAGCTGGGATGCAAATCAGCCCCTTCAAATCTGAGGCCATGGTCCTCAGTCGGAGAAGGTGGATTGCTCTCTTCAGGTCGAGGGTGAGGTTCTGCCTCATGTGAAGGAGTTCAAGTACCTCAGGGTTCACGAGTGAGGGAAGAATGGGGCACAAGATTGACTGATGGATTGGTGCAGTGTCTGCAGTGTTGTGGACTCTGTGCCAGTTCGTTGAAATGAAGAGGGAGCAAAGCTTTAAGGCAAAGCTCTCCGTTTACTGTCAGTCCATGTTCCTACCCTTACCTATGGTCATGAACTCTGTGTAGTGACTGAAAGAATGAGATTGCGGATACAGACAATTGAAATGAGTTTCCTCTACAGAGTAGCTGGACTCTCCTTTAGAGATAGGGTGAGGAGTTCAGTTATCTGGGAGACTTGGAGTAGAACCACTGCTCCTCCACATCGAAAGGAGCCAGTTGAGGTTGTTCGGGTGTCTGGTAAGGTTGTTTCCTGCGCGTCTCCCTAGGGAGGTGCTTCAGGCACGTCCGACTGGGAGGTAGAACTGTCATTTCTAACCTGAACCTCAGCCCAGCCCCACACGACCCGGATTTGGAAAAGGCCAGGTCATAATAATGTGCTTAAAGTGCAGGCCGGGTCAGTGCCCTGCGTCAAGGACGCGCAAGGCCGACGATCCAATTATATGTCAACATGGCTTGCCATACAATCACATGCTGCATGCGGCCATTTCACCGCATGCTGACCAGCCAGTTGAAAGAGGTAAAATGTTCATTTAAGCTTCAGCTGAACTACTGCCAGCGATCCATCAGCCCAAATGGATGTAGGCACTCAGCGGACGCAGGCGGTTGACAATCCAAACAGGTGAGATCACAAAATATCCGACATGTCAGAGCAGGGTCCAATGCAGGCAGAAGCAGGAGAAGCATTTAATGCGCTTTGACTGCTCCTCAGCTCCAATCTTCGCCCTTTACACAGCCGCACACATCCGCTGACTATTAATAATAGTCGGTGGTATAAGCAGTCAAAGCTTAATTAAAAATTGTGTTTCTTGTGGGGGTTGGACCTGTAATTACTGTTAATTTGTCGGATCGGGTGGGGTTCGGAGCTGATGGCTGCAGGCTGGTTTGGATCAGATTTTTTGGACCCGAGTGCAACTCTACAGGGAGGAGACCCTGGGAAAGACCCAGGACACACTGGGGAGACTACGTCTCTCGGTTGGCATGGGAACGCCTTGGAGTCCTCCCAGAAGAGGTGGCTGTGGAAAGAGATGTCTGGACCTCCCTGCTCAAGCTGCTGCCCCCCACGACCCGACTTTGGAACAGGTGGAGGATGATGGATGGATGGATGTTTATGCATAAGCTGATTAGCTTAGCTTCATGGTTGCTAACAGCCATACTAAGCCTAAGATGATGGATGGATAGATGGAAGGATGGCTTCTTTCTTTCTTCCAAACATTATAAGACGCACACACAGCCCAGAGAGGCAAAAACATGGCTGGCAGTCATGAGACGGTGGTGACATTATTTATTAGACATATTTTTTTAATAGTTTTGCTGTTTTGGAATTTTTTCAACTCAATAATGAAAGTAGACAGATAAAAAAATACCATTTTAATTTATGTCATCTGGACTTCGTTTTTTTGTTAAAAAGAAACGTTTCGCCCCTCGTCCAAGAGGCTTCATCAGTCTGAGGCCTAGCCATCTGGTATTACCCAGAAGCCACCCTGACTCTTGTGTTTCAAGCCTGCCTCAGATACCCCTGAAGTCTGGCCTTTTCACTAATGGTTTCAAAAACACAAAGTTTGTTTTCTCAGTCATCCAGGTATTGTTATATACCTGGATGACTGAGAAAACAAACTTTGCATTTTAATTTATATTTATTTGTGCAAAAATATTTATTAACATTATTTTGGATGAATCCACCTACCCTGTTATTTTGGCTTGTGCTTCAGCTTATGTTACAGAATTAGCAGCGACATGGTAATGTTAGCTTCACTGGCCTCAGCAGGTGAACATGTTGGTTTTACATCAAACAATGAATATGAGACCAGAGATCCAATGTTGAGCTTTTATTTCTAGTCACTAAAATAAATTTGAGTCTACACTTAAAATAAAACACAGCAAATTAGGTTTCTTTTTTTGTAACACTCACCACCTCTTTATTCATTTAATGTTTGTGTGGTTTTTGTTTCAATTTCAACCTTATCAAGAAAAGTACATTACAGGGAATTGAAATGGACAGTTTAAATGTATTTCTTTTTATTGTAGTGAACACCTTGGCGATTTCAGTAGTGAATTTCAGCCCAGCAGCAAAAACAGCTGGTAAACTTATTATTGATGAATTTGATTAACTAAAAATGGCTTATTTTACACATAAATGTGCAATTTCTACCTTTTTTTTAAAGATCTGAATGTAAATATCTACCGTATATTCAACAGCTGATTTTATTATGATCTTGTCTCATATTTATGTTTACTGCCAAATGTTTTCAGTGTACAGCAAAACAAAAAAAAAAGATGATCCACAGCAAAACTATTCTTCGGTGACACACATGCACACAGGACATTTGTAATCTGGCACGTGGCTGAGACAGATGATGCTTCAGTACAAAGATCTCACCATGGGTTGTCGTACTTCCACCTTAATGATGTCCTCATAGATGTCGTCGCCATCGTCATCGCACGGCACGCAGTCGTAGATGTCGTCCTCGCCCAAGTCATGCTCGCTGGAGAAAAACGAGCAGAGTTAAGATAAAGAAACTAAACTTTGCCAAACGAGCGTTCCTGAGGAGTGAAATGGGTTTTCTTGATGTTTAGCGTTCGAAGCAAGGCGACAAATCACCATGTGGCAAACCTCCCAAGTGTTGTGCTGTTCAAGTGGCATTTCCCTTTAATCTGTTGATATTGTTTTGGCACCCAGCGAGCTAAGTGACCTTTAATTAGACCAGCAGCCAGCAGAGACACAGACAGTTGCTGTGGAGAGGAGTCCCCTCTGCTCGTCATGCTGTCAGTCCTGCCTCTGCAACTTCTTTAAACAACAGCTTTAACACTGGAGGTGAATTTACACCCCGAGCATCTTAGCTTCTAATTTATGGAATTTATTAACTCCGAACATCTTAAGAGTCGATGACGGGGCTGGTCAACTGACGGCTCAGGGGCCAAATCAGGCCCACGGATGAACTCAGTTCGGTCCACCAATGGGTTCATTTGAAATAGAACTCCACTTTAAACCATAAAACAAACTTATATAATGACAACAACTTCTGGATGTGTGGCCCCTGAGCTCGTGGCTTTCAGTAACTGTGGCCCCCTGAGCAGTTTAGTTGAACACCCCTGGTTATGACTTTTCCTAAAAGCATTATTTTAAATTATTTCATGTCTGTGATGCACATTGTTCAAATTACGACCACTTTAACCCCTACGAGAAACAAGGTAATATGCTGCAAGCTAAGGTATTACTTTTTATTATTAAGTTATTGCTCATTTTGTTGGAGTATTTTATTCATTTATATAGTTTAACAAAAAAAAAAAACTGCCAGTTTTAGACCCATCTTGCACCTGTGATGTTTAAGTGTCTTAAATTGTGATTTAAAAAAAAATAAAAACTTGCATTGTATTTTATGTCTTATTATCAGATGTTTTGTTGTAAATATTTTAATTTTACTGTTACTGTTGTAAAGACTGTTGCTGTAAATGTAATGGTTTGACAGGACATCCATGTAAAAGAGATTAATAATCTCAGTGGATTTACTTCCTGGTAAAATAAAGGTTTAAATTGAAAATTACATTATAGTCACCATTGTTACCATGGCAACTATACCGAAGCTCAAACGATGCGTAATATTTTAAACAAACCAACAACAACAACAATAAAACAATTTAGTGTCTGTGTGTCTTACAAAATGTATGACACTATTTTAGCATTTTTATATCGGATTTCTTACAATAATTTATTGGAAAGCTGTTTACAATCTTTATCTAATGATATATTGACAGTTGCAGACTCTGCTCAATGCAGTGACTTTATTGGATCCGTCATCAGCTTTTGACAAAGTCAACCACAAACTTCTGCTACATAGAATGAAAATGAGTTGGGAATTTCTGGAACGGTTAAGGATGATGAGCTACAACATTTAATTCCCCTTTGGGATTAATAAAGTATTTTGAATTTTGAATTAAGTGCTTTTCCTCCTGTCTGAGCAACAGAACCTTTTCCATGTGTGCAAATAACATACATTCTAGGATCACTTCATTATTGTATGGTGTTCCGCAGGGTTCAGTCTTAGGTCCTATTTTGTTCCTTTTATAGATCAGCCCCCAGAAAGATCATCAGCAGCTTTAATAAGGTGTCTTGCCATCTGTATGCTGATGACATTCAACTGTACTGTTCCTTCTATGATTCAGAATTACACAAGCTAGCTGAAATGTTCATTCCTTATTCTTCAGCCCGCACCTTTCGATCTTCGGCGCTGAACCTCCTAAAGGTCCCGAAGACTCAGTTTAAAACTCGGGGTGACCTATCCTTTCAGGCCGTAGCCCCCAGGCTGTGGAATGCTCTGCCCTGTGGTCATCTCTGTTGATTCCCTTAAAAAGCAGCTTAAGACATTTTTATTCAAACAAGCTTTTAGTTAAATGCTCTACATCAGCTGTTCTTACTGTTTTTATTATATTAAGCCTGTGTTCTGTATTTTCTGTAGAGCACTTTGTGATTTATATATGAAAGATGCTATATGAATAAAGTTTCACACTTTATGACTATTCTACCACAAAATAAAGCAAAGCTATAGGTTGGAAATATGTTGCAGAGTTTTTCACATCACTCGTTTACATGTGATGTTTTGCTGTCGGAGCTAAAATTTCCTCCTTCAGAGTGAACGGGGGATGAAGAAATCTGCCCTCAATCTAATATTCACCGTGAATAACGCTCGTGAGTCTTGTTTGAAGTTTTAATTGAGGTGTCCTGGTTCAATCTCAGCAATGTGGTTTTTTTTTTTTACCATTCATTAAGTAAAAGTGGTTTATGTTGAGATCTGAGGAGGTTGCGTGGGAGGACAGAGGCCATCTGATGTCGTCCAATCAGCATCTTCCCTCCCAACCATGGGACCACTGTACGCCGCACAGGTCTAAGTGTTGGACGGCGCAGAAGCAACCGCTGAACTCAATTTGACTTTAAATCCCCAGTTTCTGCTGCGACATGAGGTGTAACAAAAAAAACAATCAGCCTTTGCAACTTCTGTTTGTTTGATCTTTAAAATTTGGAATTGAATAATGCGTCCGTTTCCTCTTTCTTTAAAGAACAAAGAGGGTTAGAGATATTTTTAAAAGACAACCTAATGAGTGGGTTTAAAGTTGCCTCAATACTCAGCAATGCTGCAAAGAGGCCGAGGGAAATAGAGAAATAGTTTTCCTTCAAGTCATTAAAAAGGTTAATACAAAGAATGCAACAATGAGTTATTAAACCATTGATTGACACAAATCTAAATAACTTAAATTAATCCCAGGTTTAATAAAGATTAGAAGCACTACTTTCATTAATTTGCATGCACAGTCACTTGTTTGATTCTTGCATAATTATTATTATTATTATTTACAGATTAGGTGGTAATAAATAAATAATAGAGGAAAAAACAACTTAATGAAAAAAGTAGCTTGTAACCATAATAAACTGTGGCAGTTTGATCTGAATATAACTATTTGATTTTATCATAAGTCAAGAACCAATTATTTTTGAAATCTGACAAAAAGTTACTGATATCTATTAATCAATTAATTTTAATCAATTAATTCAGGAATTTAATTTGATTTACCATTTATTAGCAAGGAAACAAACATAGAATATGCAACATTTATTTAATATGTTTTTCTCATTCTTTTAAACTGCTTTGATTACTAAGAACAGTTTATAATTACCAGATGACTTTTTTTAAAGATAATTCTCTAACAAAGAAACATTTCATGCTGGAGTGACCAAAAGGAAGTAAGAGCAGAAGATTTTAAGAGACGGTGAAGAACAAAGACTTTTATTTTTATTTTATCATGTAGGACAACAAGCGTTTATGTAACGTTTTAAAGTGGTCTTGACTTTAAGTCAAGGTTTACAAATGTCTCGCAAAGTTTTTCTTTATCAATCACTTTTAGCCAAGACCTTGTAAATAAACATAAATGAATGTGCTAAATCATCTTTTGATAAACCACGCAACACAAACTTACAAAATATGAAAATGTTTCAAAAATAATAATAATGGCTTATCAAGTAATACGCCATGAGGTCTACTGGCAACTTAGAAAAAATTATAATAATAATCCAAATACTTTTTCAATGCAGCTCGTTTAAAACATGGTTTGTTCCAATTTATTCTGTTTCGTCTACAAAAAATAGTTAAAGATAAAACAAACATCGTCTTTTCCACCATTACAGTTTGATAAAAAGTGTCAGCTCCTCTGCTGTAATTTATTTTTATTGACAGAGTGTAACACTAAATCATTTCAGGAGTTTATTCTGTGAGGTACACGCTGCTTAAAGCAACAAGTGGTTGTATTTAAAAAAATGTGTCTTAATAAAAAAAGACTTCGGTAATCTTAGATAGTTTAGAAAAGTTGATTAAAAGTTCAAAATTATGTGGATAAAACTGTTTACACAAGCTTCTTAAAGTGTTTGCAGAATATTTAATGAACATTTTCAGAATAATTTACTTAAAGGCATTAAATGTTTGTCACAATATTTAAATATTTCCATTTTTATTTTAAATAATGTATTGATTACTGCAGTAATAAACATACAAGAACTAGAGCCTGACCGATATATCGGTAGCAGCGATATATCGTCCCTACCGATATATCGTCCCTACCGATATATCGGTCAGGCTCTAATTATAACCACAGATTGCTTAAAGATGTGAACAGGACTACAGTAGTAAAAATATCCACATAGTGATGAATTAATATTTGTTTTTTGTCGTACCCGATTTTATTTTTCTCACATTTTAACTAACTGAATGAATAATATAATAAAAAAGTGTTTTTTTAGCATCGTCTATATCGTATTGTATTGACTGCTATAGTATTGTAAATATAGTAGTATTTCTTTAGTATAAAATAAAATTTTACACTAAAAATCGGGTGCAAAATATTGTGAGTTAAACATAAATTATCAGTTTGCATCAAATTTGGTCCAGAAGTATGAAAATAAACATTGAATTTAGGATTAAGTGGAACAATTATATAATTCTAAGCTACGTCTTCATATACAAATTACTTTATCTATAGTGTGGTCCTATTGCAATAACAAGTAATAATAAAATGTATATTTGACTTATTATCTTGTGCTAAAAATACCCTAAGTGAGTTCCCTCATTTTACAAGCTGTTGACTTTTTACGTCGTCCTCCTCGAGGAGTTAATGCAGCAAAATAAACTGCTAAAGAGTGACACAAAGAGCTTGTGACAGTGCAAACTTGGGAATGGAAATCTACGTGCGCCTTTCTCGGAGGAAATAAGTCCCTCGGCTGCTGTGCTCGATCCTCCCCATTTCATGCTTTGTCGACTCCAGGATGGAGTCATTCCAGACGGGGAGGACTTGGAGTTTAGCGAGGTGAAAACGTGACACCAGAGGGAGGAAGGACGGAGCAGACTTACCACATTAACCTGCGAGACCTCAATTAGATGGGGAAACCAATATGGTCTAGCAGAATGCAAACAACTGCGTGACTCACAAAAATAAAAATGCGCGTACATCTCGGTGCCATGCGTTTTGTATCAAGCATCTCCGGGTGAGCTCATGGTGCCAGCTTCAGACCTCAATCCACCTCGCCTGACGTGAGTTCTCCTGACATCAAATTGTAAATGTGAATCCTCCATAAACACAAGTGACTTCCACTTAACCTTTTAAAATGTAATCAGTCAAGCAAACCAGCATCTTCCACATACTTAACATCCAAACAAACAGCATGGAGGAGAGCCATGCAGGGCTTATTATCTACAAAATATAGAAAAACAAACAAGAACAAGAGTACCACATACAGTATGGCATATTATTTGCATGTCATCAAACTTTTATATAGCAATACAGCGATCTATAGCAATGGCCTGGACAAGCAAAGGCCTCATATGACCTTTGACCTTGACTTTAGAGCTGCGGTGATTGAAAATAATATGCGACGTGCTGTCTAGTAGTGGTACAAATGTATATTAGGGTTTGTAAATTATCTTGAGAAGATCAATAAGTTAAGGTATCAAGTTTCTATGGTCTGGACAAGCAAAACAAGTGAACTTGACCTTGAAGCTGTATGATGAGAAGTGTACGCAACGTTCTGCCTACTTATAATGCATATGCAAATTATGTTGTATTAAATTATATTGAGCAGATCAGAAGTTCTGGCCCAGATGATAAAAGACCTCGTTTTAAATTTGACCTTGAAGCTGGGGTGATGGAAAGTATACACGGTACTCCGTCTAATGATGATGCAAAAGTGTTCAAGGTTTTAATAAATGATTTTGAGCAGATCAGAAGCTATAGGTCAGAGCTGTTTTAAATTTGACCATGTCAGAAGTTATGGGTAGGGCAAGCAAATACTTTGTTTAACTTATGACCTTGATTTGTGACCTTGACATTAGAGACAACGTTTAGTTATGATGAATATGCGTGTTAAGTTTCAATAAATGATCTACAGAAAATCTGAAGTTATGGGTGGGACAAGATAAAGTTTATGTAGGTACAGGTGCACGGACGGAAAATAAACCATAATATGTCCACATTCGTTTGGCGTACAGTAAAAAAAAACACCAAAAAGTTAGAGTAATTAATAGTCTTAGTAGGGCAGATGTTTTATCCGAGCCAGTTAGAATAATTAAAACAATCAGGAAGGGTTTAAAATGTTACAATTTCGATTGGCTGCTCAAATAAACTACGAGTCGGCGAACAGAGACGGGTTTGTTTCAATGGAACCAAGCTGCCGAAACATTCTCAAACTAAACATTTACATACTTTTCTTTTTTTTTTTTTTTTTTACTTTGAAAGACACAAGTCTCCTTCAGTGGAGGAGATCAAGTATCTCGGTGTCTTGTTCACAAGTGAAAAAGTCAGGAAATGGATAGAATACGCTGTTTCAGTCTGTTTTAGTAAAGAAAGACGGAGCCAAAAGACAGAACTCTTGATTCACTGGTACTGGTCTGTCTATGTTCCAACCCTGACCTATGGTTTAAGACTGACAGAATAAGATCTCATGAAGAGCATCAGATCTAGGGATCTTCATGCAGTAGGAACTGAGGAGGGACAGGGATGACTAGGTTTCCTTTCTGGAGCTGCTGCCTTCACTACCCAACCTTGAATAGGCAGAAGAAAATGGACGGACAGACAGATTTGTCTTTAGTCTACGGAAATCGATGCTCCATTTTTAACAAATGTGTATTGTTCTGTATCACAGCTGTCGCAACTTTCCACAAAGCTTTATTATTTGTGATCAGTACGTGTGGGGAAAATATGGCCGTTTTATTTCCAATGTGTTGCTGTTTTTATTCAATTCAATTCAAAAATACTTTATTAATCCCAAAGGGAAATTAAATGTAACTCGCTATCCTCAGTTCATTAAGAGACATTCTAGATACTGATGGCTGTAGGCAGGAAGGATCTCTTGTAAAGGTCCATCCCACAGCAGATCTGAAGAAATTGGCCGCAGATGCTGTCCAATCCATCCACCCAGACTCAGCTGGTCTTTCGATTCCCCCAGGCTGTAGGACCGCCCAAATGCCAGGCAGAACTCCTCCCAGAGCGATGGCCACTCCTCCCAGCAGCCTGTCGAGCTCCTTGTCACTGCGGACAGCCGACTGCAGGTGCCATGGGACAATCCCGGTCCTTCTGCTGTCACAAGCCGCGTTTCCTGCCAGTTCCAGGATCTAAGTGATCAGGCACTCGTGGACAGCCGGCAGGGAGACGGGAATGCATTTACGTTGCCTCCTTTTCAACTCATTTGAGATTTGGGGCTGTAGCTGAGATATTAGACTTTTGAGATGTTAATCCGCTGCTTTGGTTGTTAAAAAAAAACAAAAAAACCACTGTTGTCATGGTTACACATCATAACAAATGTCCCAAACAAAAAAAAAAGTTTCAGTAAAAATCCTTCCAGCTGCACAACATCTGATACCAGAGGAAACAATCATCCAAAAAATGTGATTTACATCCAGAAAACCAGGAATTAAAGTTTCCAAAAGCAAAATCTCAGAATGAAATTAACAGAGCTGCTCCAACATGCAGCCACCCCGAGCTGCGCAATTCTAGAAGTATATATTTATAGTTATAGATATTTATCTATATATTTATATATTCATTCAACCTTTTTGACACCACGTCTTTTTTTTTTTTTCGTTTGGTAAAGAATGGTTTTCCATCCATACATGATCAACGTTGTCTTCATATTCATCCTTCAGTTTATGCATGCACTCATCATAAATCACCCATGCATCAATGTTTCAGATTAATTAATTAGCCTTTGAGAGCAGAGTTATTGCTAGCATGACCTACATGCTAAGTGTGTCCAACTTTATTAAGTGCAGGATCTGCTGATGAATCAATTATGCATCTGTCCACCGCTGAAACAAAATGCACCTCGTTAAAGGTCAAGAACGTTTATACGGCAGAACTGCATGATTAATTTAATACGATCATGCCCTCTGCACCTACTGTATAGGTTACACAATGAGCTCAGTGTTCTGACATCACTTACCATTTAAGCAAAATAGATGAACTCAACCTTCTGAGTAAAATAAAGCCGCTGTCGTAGTGGCAGAGGTCAATTCTAATCAATGGAGAGAATGGATTTTGGATGTGAAAAAGCACAGCATGGAAGAAAGCAAGCACGACAACCACACTCGCTCAATTCGCTGAAATTTGTTGTCATGGATACATGCACTTAATGCAACCAATGTACCCGTTTTTAGTGTGAATTGAATTTATTTATTTTTTTGATTTGTGCAAGTATAAGTTAGAAAAGAAGATAAGACTGACAAAAAAAATGTATGACCACTCCAAAAAGTCTGAGACTCGTGGTTCTTGGACGTTTTAGGTCTTTTTAGAGATGTGGGTTGCTCAAAGTTCAGTGATTTTAATTCCAAAGCTTTATGAATATCTTATAGCTCAAGTCTGTAAGTAGAAATGAGATTTTTTAAGCAGCTGTCTGGTACTTTAAACATATCAAATAGCTAAAAGTTACAAAGCAAACAAAGGCAATATGAGGACAGCAAAGCACTTCTTCATGAATGCTCTTTAAGTCTGTATTGTTATTAACAAATACTATTATTAATATTTGGTTTTTACATTGAACAAGTTCAATTTTTAATTGTTTTTTTTTTATCATAAACCCAATCATAACAGCAATACAACTGGTTAAGATTACCAGTATCTCTTGGCCAAAACATGCCATAAACAGAATACAATACAAAGACTGTGCTAAAATAATGGCAAGTTAACCTAAAAGAATAACGTCAATATCAAAGTATAATTCTAAAATAGAATGGGTCGGGGGAGTCTTCTAGAGGGAAACTTTTTAATACGAGTGTTGATGAAATTCATGTAAAAGACAAGTGTACCGCATACGGCACATTGTATGCCCAACGCCAAACTATTATACAGCGTTAAAGCAATGGCCTGGAGAAGCAAAGAACTTATTTTAGAGTTGACCTTAGTTTGTGACCTTGATTTTGAAGCTGGGGGTGATGCATAAGTGCATGAAGTTTCATTTAATTATCTTGAGTGGACCAGAAGATTTGGTCCGGAGAAGAAAAGGTTAACGAACTTTTGGACAGAGACTGTATGGTCATGTTTTAACAAGTGTATCATAAAAAAATATAGAAACAGCATTTGATGGCAACAAAAAATCTTAGAGAAAGATGCAGCAAAACTATGGAAGTAAATATGTGCCGCAAGGATTTGAATTAAAAATGCAGCTGAAATTTTAATGTTGCATGTTTGTATTTAATTTTTCAGCGTTAAAATATATTCAGAATACATTTTAACCTGAAAAAAAAAATCACTGTCATTATTTATATGTATGAAATTAAATTTTTTATTTTCACTTCAAGCTAAAAATTCACATTATTTCAAAGTGATCACGTTTTCAAAAGCTGTTTTTCGAGTTTAACTTTTCAGTGTAAAAAAAAAAAAGTCACATAAAAAAAAATTCAACCTTTCAAAATTCTCCTGAGATTTAACTGGCTTTATTTCGCTGTCTGAAATTCAGCGTCTAAAAACTCGGTGTAAATAACGCAGGGTTACTTCAGGTCACAGACATTAGCAAAGGATGTCAGAATCCAACACCCACATCCGCTCTCAGTCACGTGACGTTACGCTTGTTGCGCTGATTTTGAAGGAAACCAGCCTGTCATGGAAGTTAACGCTAACTCAACGGTGAGTTTAATGTTTAAATTTATCTGTAGTGTTTTTTTTTTTTTTTGCACATCAAGTTCGATACTACATAAACCATAATAGAGAAAAACTAAAACATTAAACTCACCTTATTCTGAATATATTGTAATACTGAAAAATTAAATTCAAATATGCAACATTAAAATTTCAGTGGCATTTTTAATTCAAATTGTAGCGACACATATTTACTTCCATACAAAACCTGCACAAGAATGAGGAGTTGGAGTTTTTTTTTCTATAAATCCTCAGCACAAATGCTTTTGAGTAAAATACTAAAATAACTTGACAGTTTGGAAACAACTATAAACTGATGACGCAAACAACTGTTAAGCATGGGGGGTAGAATACTGTAATATTCGGACTATAAGCCGTTACTTTTTTCACATGCTTTGAGCACCACGGCTAATACAATGCTGCGACTAATTTATGGATTTTTTGGGGGATGGGCTAACGAGCTTAATGCTGCCAAAACATTTAGCCTCGTCACACCCAGGTGCTCATATAGCTGTCCAATACACATTGGGGGTGGGTCCTCATGACACAATGACACTACCTGTATAAATTAAGGTAAAAAAAAAAAAAAGAGACCAATGAAATTACCATCCAGGTCACAGTAAAACTAAATTTCATTGGTCCACTGGAAAGCCTCCTCGTTCCCTCATCCCTCCCTGCTGTGCACCCAGGGAGGGGGGCGTGGCTTATACTCAGGTGCACGCAATAGTCTGTAAATTACGGTAATCATAACAAGCTTGCAGCCAGTGACACAGGAAACATTGCTAATGTAAATGGACGAATGCTTTTAACTAAATACTAGCCAAAACTTAAAATGAACCGCATCACAAGGGACTATCTGAAAGTTCTAACACAATCTATTTATAAAACGTTCATTGGACAAACTTTAAAAAGAGACATATTGGTACAGCGCCCAAAGAGTGGCACAGCACTAGATGTTTTTAACAGGAAGAATAGACGAAATAAAACCTGAAAGCATCTTGGCGTATGAAAAACAGACTAGTGGTGACTCATGCCAATGGGGGGTTTACAAAACACTGACCATGCCAAGAATAAAGGAAATGCTCCAGCTTCTGTATGTTTTCTGGTTTTCAAACTACTTTGCTATATATAAAAAGCAGTCTCCAATTATACATCAAAGAGAAAAGTCAGGTCATGATTTACGTAGTTAGCTAGGCATATTTATCTTCAAATGTAAAAGTAAATACATGTACACCCTGCCTGTGTGCTCAGATTTGATTACAGTTTTGAAAAGGAGACTAATTTGGGACATATTTTCCAACAAACGTGCATGCATACAGTATTTGGACTCTAATCCTGTATTAGCCTGCTTGGCTCCCTCCCCTTGCACGCCTCATTCACCACAGGAACATCACAATCATGTTTTCAGGAGGCATAGAGCTGCAGCTCACGTGATCTTCTTTCCACCCCGTGCTCGTCTCCGTCCTGTCCCTCCATGATGAATGACACCCATCTCAAAGCGGTTAACTAATTATTCTTCATTAATCTGAGTCAAGCAGCTGCTGTCACTGCTGTCACCCCCCCTTGAAATTAGGATTCTCTTTTACACACAGCAAAACCCAGATACATTCAGCAAAAAGCCAGGCAGCCAGCCACAGAGGCAGTCAGAAAGGCAGCCAAGTCTAAACCCAGAGCAGTGCTGGCGTTACCGTGGCAACAGGCAGACTGATATATGCCTTGCTGCTTATGTAATTAAGTAATTAGCAGATATTGGAAGAAGTGACAACCACAGCGTTCTCCTAAACATCACAAGTTGTGCAAACATGTGCAAAGGAGCTCTGACATATTCAGAAGCTCTTTATATATTTTTTTTATCAAGTTCATTTGTTTGTAGTTTTGACAAATTTTACAGCTATATTATTATACAGCTGGCACGAAAAGTGGTTTTATAAAGATCTTTTATTTAATTCTTATGTGTCCTAAAGGAATCTTTCAGATATTTTATTTTGAATGGCGTGAACAACTATCTTACTTTTTGTGCCGTTTGAACAAACTTAGTTTAGAGCAGTGGATCCTAACTCAGGTCCCTGAGGAACGCCATCATGCATGTTTTAGTTGTTTCCCTGCTCCAACACACCCAGTTCAGTGAATTAATTACTCCAGAAGCCTAACACCCATGTATTAAAGTCAGCTGTGTCAAAAACAGGGAAACAACTAAAACATGCAGGGTGGTGTTCCTCAAGGACCAGGGTTGGGAACCACTGGTTTGGAGAAACAGAGTGGTCCATCTGACAAGCTAACGGCTAGTCTAAAAAGGGCCAAGACCAAAAAATACAAAACCCTCCCAAGTGGTTCAGTGTAAACTATTTTCCAACGAAAAGTGCTACAGCTAGCTGCTGCTGTCATGTTCTGTTGTTATAATTAACTATATATTTTATGTGTATTGTGTATTTTATGGCAAAGGCTTATAAAATAGGTTTTGCATGAATTGGTTTGACATTTTGGAGGTTAAAATTGTTTTAGGACCGCTCCAACCCACTTTGGTATTCTCTGCCGTCAAACTAACCACTAGCTTGTCAGTCCAATCAAAGTCATCTACAACAGGTAAGATAGCCTTTAATCAGACCCTCAACTCCCAGCAATAATCTTAACTCACATCTTTTAAATGCAGCTTTTAGGTGATCATCTTTTTCCTTTTGATTTAATATTTTAATTAATTGATTTTTAATTGTTGCTTCTAATTGTTTGGATGTTTTGGCACAAATAATAATAAATAAAAAAAAAGGATTAATTGATTATTTGTTCATCACTGCTCCACAGACCCCACTTTAAAAGATTAAAACTACGGCTTTATAAGAAAGCGTTATCCGTGCAGTTGTTTCAGTGGGAGTAAACAAAGTTAAACTAAGGGTAATTAATTTCCCTTTAGGCTTCTGATGTTTTTGGTAAAGATTTGAAAAATGCTAAGATTAGGGCGAAAGGCCTCCAGATAAATGATGTGGGTGTTTTTTTTAGTAGAATGCACACTTACTCAGCCAACTCCTCCAGGCTCCGGTACACATCATCTTCATTCAGAGCTGTGTCCTCAGATGGGAAAGGCCTGATACACAAACAAACACAGACACACAGAACGAGAGAGGGTTACAAAACGCTTCATCGCAGCACACACACACACACACACATAACTCGGTCCCAGGTAGAAAAATAGCCAGTCGAAACTTTGTGTTCCATCTGTCAGGCCGTCACTCCTCGCTCCATCACTTCAGCAGCAAAACAGGACGATGTATTCAACCGAGGGACCCCATCAGTCACAAACAACGTTGCCAAAACACATCAAAACACTCCAACTGACAGATAAGGAGCCCGCTATCCTCCTCAAACCAACGTTGGTAGAAGTTCAGCAGGGAAAATGGACGTTTTTTCCTCTTCGAGATTGATAGGCAGGTATTGTAGCAATCCTATCAGGGTTTAAGTAAGCCTTAAACAATGTTCAGGGACAACACGAGGAAAATAAAATAGAGAAAAATGACAGAATTTGGAGCTGTGATTTTTCTGAAGGGTGTGACCTTCACTGCGTGCAGAAAGCAAACCGCACTGGTAAGTGACAAAGTGAAAACAAGACAGCGATAAATAAAAGTTTTCACGTCAGTTCATTGAACGGCAGTCAAAAAAAATATTTTTTATGTTTTATTCCCGCCTATGCTGCATTAACAACCAAACGCTCCTGGTTTGAGCTTAAAAATGGTTCAATCAATTAGCCCAATTGTAAGGTTACATTCACCCCTAACTGTTTTTAAACGACCACAATTTCACAAAGTTGAAGTGCGGGATTAGGTTTCGAAAGCCCAGTTGTGCTAATGATGGCTTCTGCCTCTCCAGAGCTCACTAATTACTACACACATTATTACACACAAAGGTCTTAGAAATTACAATCAGAGATAACTGAACATTAAAATCAGCATCCAGCACTGAAGTCACTGAAATGGACAAACGTTTTATTATCGGAGTTAGCCGCTGCCGCAGTAAACCTCCACAGAAAGTGGATTTTAGATGTAGACGTACGTGCATTTGGACATATTTTAACTATTATTTTGGCTTTATAAATAGAGATGCACTGATCCGATACCAATATCGGTATCGGTCCCGATATAAAAAAATCTTCTGGATCGGGTATCGTGACAACGTGACCGATACATGACTGGGCAGATCTATTTACTCTAACTCTACGCTTTGTGCTCTGAGTGACGTCATGCGCTATTGAAGTCACCGCACAGATCGTTTTTAAAATGGAGCGAGCAAAGGATCAGCCATTTAATTTCACACTACCTCAGCCAACACATTCGACAGCTACGTGCAATACGTGCACAGCAACAGTTCCAGGGGCTGTCACTAAAACTTCCAGTTCTAACACTACCAACTTAATCAAGCATCTCCAGATATTTCACTCTAAAGAGCACACTGACTTTGTTGAACAGAATCCAGTGCTGTTTTCCTGTATTAGATCGGTATCAGATCGGTATTGACCGATACAGATCCTCAGATATTGGTATCGGAAGTAGAAAAAGTGGATCGGTGCATCCCTATTTATAAAGTGCTGTTTCTTATTCAGTGCTGCCTTAGAAGTAACTTGGAGATTCTGTATTTTATAAATGAAATGTGAAAAGCACTTTTAAATAGGGCTGAAAGATTTTGGAAAATATTCTAATTGTGTTTTTTTTTTTTTTTACCTCAATATTGCAATTGCGATTTAATATGCGATTATTTTTCAATGTCTTCTCATGTATTTTTCAATGGACACAAGCAATAAATCTGTTTCAGTTGCAAAAAAACTCCACAGTTTTCAGCTCCGCTGCAACTCTTTCTGCTTGCTTTATTTAGCTCTGGGATAGCAACTTGGCTAAAATGTGTGCGAGGGCATTCTGTATCGCTTATCCACTGTGTTTACCGAAGCTGTAAACCGAGGCTTGGTCACTATATTAATGGGCATCGTGTTTTTCCTCTATGAACTCCGTTATTGCTAGAGTTATTTCCATGTACCGTTTTGAATTATGTTCATACGGAGTAATACCTTCCAACAGTTCGATAAGTGATCCCTGTCGACTCGTACTTTGCTTACTTTAAGTTGAAGCACTGGTCGTTGGCGTTCTAGTCATGCAACTATCGCAAATGACTTTGTGGTGCTTTTTTAAGTGTTGATAAAGATTTGTGGTGGTTCTGCACAATACATGTCGTTGCACCGCGTCTTCATTTTCATAGCCAAAATAGTTACGTAATTAATAACAACGGACGTGCTGCCCCTCTTTGGTGCCAAACTTTCAGATGTATCAGCTTCTGTCGAGCTTGACGCCATTGTGCAACCGGTTAAAGCGCGATGTTGACTTCACCCGCTCCCTGCTCTGCTCACTCGCAAGTCACGTGACCAGCCAAATTGCAGCCTTCGCCATTAGAAAATCTTGTTTAATCATATCGCAATATTATTGAAAATGGAATTAACTGTTCAGCCCTACTTTTAAATACAAGATTACTTATCTAAGCAGATTATCACTTTAAGTCTGGATTATTGTCATTCTTTGTTATATTGATGTCCAAAAAAAACGATAAAAACCCTCAGATAATTCAAAATGTTGTTGCCAGAGTTGTGAAGAGCGTTAGAAAAAGAGATCATACTTCAACACTGACCACATCTTCAGTCTGCTGTTTTTACTCGCTCTACTCTCCACGTTTGTATTTGCAGTTGTTGCTGCCAATTCACTTGTGATTTTCTTTGTTTTTCTTCCTTTAGAAACTACACCTGGACCAATCCTGAAGCCTTTTGCTTTCCCCTCAAAACCCAGCCAGTGGAGGAAGATGGCTGCCTGTCCTGAGCTGGTTCTGCTGGACGTTACCAGAACGTTACCAGAACGTTACTAGAACCGCCTTCTTCCATCTGCTTAATATCAGTAAAATTAGAAACGTCTGATCTAAAAATGATGCAGAAAAACTGGTTCATGCATTTGTTACGTCTAGACTGGACTATTGCAATGGTTTATTATCTGGGTGCCCGGATACTTCTTTAAAACGTCTTCAGTTGATCCAAAATGCTGCTGCCAGAGTCTTAACTGGAGTTACTGGGAGAGATCATATCTCTCCAGTTTTAGCTTCTCTCCATTGGTTCCCTGTCAAATCCAGAATAGAATTCAAAATCTTACTTCTAACCTACAAAGCTCTCAACAACCTAGCTCCATCTTATATTACAGATCTTATTGTTCCATATTTTCCTCACAGAGCACTTCACTCTCAGACAGCAGGTTTACTTGTGGTTCCTAGAGTTCCCAAAAGCAGAATGGGAGGCAGATCTTTCAGTTATCAGGCTCCTCTCTTGTGGAACCAACTTCCAGTTTCTGTCCGTGAGGCTGACACATTGTCCAGTTTTAAGACTGGGATTAAGACTCTCCTTTTGATAAATCCTATAGTTAGGGTTGGCTTGGGTTTTCTGACCTATCCCTTAGTTATGCTGCTATAAGCTTAGCCTACTGGAGGACAAATTGACCTCATTTCATCAAATGAATACAAATGTTTAATTTGTAATTGTAATTATTTCTATCAACAAGTTTATTTTTTTCTTTCCTACTATAGAAAGATCTGCTCGCCACCATTCTGGACCTGCCATTGTGTGTCTGTTTCTCCTTCCTGTCCTCTCAAACCCAACCGGTCAAAGCAGACGGCCACTTATCCTGAGCCTGGTTCTGCTGGAGGTTTCTTCCTATTAAAAGGGAGTTTTTCCTTTCCACTGTTGCCTCTGTGCTTGCTCAGGATGGGAGACTGTGACTAAATGAAGACTCAATGCGACCTGCTGGCTTCCTTAGACTTTACTATTTGGCATTTATAATGTACAGTATGTGAATGTTTCTTTTCAGTGCCCTGAGATAACTTATGTTGTGACTTGGTGCTATATAAATAAAGTGAATTGAATTCATGATTTGGCCTTTTTTCTTCTTCTTCTTCTTTTGTATATTGCCCCAAGATTAATTTTGTTGTGAAACAAATAAATTAGCAGTTTTGAGCACAGTTTTAATGTTGGGTATTCAGATTTATTTTAGTTTCATCTTGTAGGAAAATAGAATTGCAAGATGAGTGTTGAAAAACACAACATGAATTTCCATAGTTATTTACAGCTGGGAAAACACTGCAAGCAAATTTCATACTTTTTAAGGCTGCATGCAAAGAGAACACGTTTTTAGGTGTGACCTTGCCGTCACGATGGAGAAATGAGCTCAAAGCCAACAAGGATCAGTTTAGTCACAGGGAAGGCCTCCAAAGCACTCATGAAAGCACTCTAATCTCTGTTAGCACTCAGCTTTTAAAGCCTTCGACTATATTTAATCCCAAGATATGATCAAATGACTCATACATTTCCCTGTGCTCTGCATTCCCATAAAGAAGTGTTTAAAGTGACACATTGGTGTTAAAAGGGCAAAAGTTAAACACTAATGTTTATAGTGCAGGCAAAACAATGACTGCATTTACACTTTTTATCATTTAGCTGAATGTTTCTGCACGAGTGAAGCTGTGTGTGAGTGAGACAAGTAATTAACCCATGCTTCATTAAAGCAACAGCAACACTGAAAGCTGATGAATACTTAACTAGGTATCCAAAGGTCAGCTGGCAGGAACAATCAGACAAATGTGCAAGGATTTCTACGAAAAAACAGCTTTTGTTTTCAGATCGTGGAGCAGCAGCTTGAGCAGGGAGGCCCAGACATCTCTTTCCACAGCCACCTCTTCCAGAAGGACTCCAAGGCCAACCGAGAGACAGTCTCTCCAGCGTGTCCTGGGTCTTCCTTGGAGTCTCCTCCCAATCGAACATGCCTGAAGCACCTCACGAGGGAGGCGCCCATGGGGCATCCTTACCAGATGCCTGAACCACCTCAACTGGCTCCTCTCCATGTGGAGGAGCAGCGGTTATTTTCCGAGTCTCTCCTGATAACTGAACTTCTCACCCTATCTCTAAGGGAGAGTTCATCTACCCTGTGGAGGAAACTAATTTCAATCGCCTGCATTCACGATCTCGTTCATTTGGTCACTATCCAGAGTTTGACCATAGGTGAGTGAGGGTAGGAATGTAGACCGACCGGTAAACAGAGAGCTTTGCCTTACAGCTCAGTTCCCTATTCACCACAATGGACCAGCACAGAATCCGCAATACTGAAGACACTGCACCAATCCGTCAGTCAATCTCACGCTGCATTCTTCCCTCGCTCATGAACGAAACACCAAGATACTTGAACTCCTCCACTTGAGGCTGAGCCTCACCCTCGACCCGAAGAGAGCAATGCACCCTTTTCTGACTGAGGACCATGGCCTGAGATTTGGAGGTGCTGATTATTGATTATCTTCCCAGCCGCTTCCCACTCGGCGGCCAACTGCTCCAGTGAGAGCTGGAGATCACGGCACAATGACACCAACAGGACCACATCATCTGCAAAGAGTAGAGATGGAATCCTGAGGCCACCGAACCGGAATCCCTCTGCCCCCTGGCTGCACTGAGAAATTCTGTCCATAAAAGTTGTGAACAGAATTGGTGACAACGGGCAGCCCTGGAGGCATCCAACTCCCACCCTGAAGGGGTCAGACTTACTGCCGGCAATGCGAACCAAACTCTCGCACCACTTGTATAGGGACAGAACAGTCCCATACTCACAGAGTGCCCCCACAGTGTACCCAGAGGATTAAGTGGAAGATAACGGATGGATGGAAGTCCTTGTTTTCTATGATACATTTTCTATAGTTTCTCAGCTGTATCTTAATACAATTTTACGAAGCTGATTACAAGCATTTTCTGTACAAAAACCTGCTGCACCTGATTTATTCTGGCTTCTCCCTCCCAGTTATGAGGAGCAGAAAGTGCCTCCTCCTGAGCGCAATAACACACCCACATTTGATGGCCCCCTCCAATGAAGTGTGCATTATATTTTAAGTTATTAATGGAGTCCCACAGGGCAAAATCTAATTACATAGTAGTTTGCAGAGTGAAGTGCACACATCTATCATCCCTGTGCTGTTTTGTACAGACAGGAGTGTCCAGTGCTGCAGTTTTAATTTCCCCTCAACGGTGCAACTAGGTGTAATTGAACTATGTTCATAATTTCATCAGAGCACCTCTGATGAGCCAACGCTTGGCAATTCATTGTTTCTTTATGGTAATTTACGCATGTGTGTTGTTGATTACTCCCAAAGACTCGGATGCGGTGCTTCCAGATTGGTTCTAGCATCAACTAAATACAACAGACTTGTGAACGATAACCTAAGATCATTTTGCTCTTCAGAAATCCAACTTTTGTAGATTTCCGAGCAAAAGCCAGAACTAATGCTTTTAGCAAATTATCTCAAATGTCACCATCTTTCACCACCTTATCTCATTTATGCTCTTGATGTTTTAGTTACTGTAAATCTTTGCATATTCTTACAATTTACGCTAAAATGCTTGCGTGAATAAAAAAAAAAGCTAGTCACAAATGGCTTCACGTGGAAAACAGTCGGTTGTTCAGCTCTGAGGATGGTTGTGAAGCCGTTTACCTTTAAGTGGGGCTTGATGATGTTAGGAATACAGGGAATTGCTTTATAATGTGTATATATATATATATATATGGCAATAAAGACAACAGTTGTGATTGAGACTCATACTTTGGCATTACAGCTACTATCATATTAAGGTTTGGACCTCTCCAGCCGAGAGGTTGCATTGATTGACCAAATATATAATTAAGAGAAAACCCCCGACCTGATAGTAATCTACAATAATGCATTCAAGCAGTTCTTTGCATTATTGATAGATTACGCGTCAATATCATGATGGTACATTTTTGATAGTTTTTAGCTTCTATAACTCCAATTCTGAAAAGTTTGATTGGGCAAAATGTAAATAAAAGAAAATGCAATGATTTGAATATCACATAAATCTATATTGTATTCATAATGCAACAAAATGAACACATAGATGTCTTTACGACATTATGTCTTCATAATCTCAATGTTTTTTTTCTTTATGATTTCTGCATTTTTGCTAAACGTTTGTATCTGTGATCATGTCTACGTGCTGTCCAAGGGGTTTTGTTAGCTTCTGTGTGCTGGTTGAAGCTGCAGCAAGCTGGTCCCATTGATTAACTATTGATAAACAGCAGAACAGTGGTAGGGACTGTACGTGTGAAAGTGTCTCAAACGGTCGGCGATGGAAGCTGATTCATGTTCCGGGACTCGGCTTGGTTTCTGCAGGGGTCAATAAATCACTGCAGCTCCAGAAAGTGAGTTCACTTCGCCTCTTACAGCATAGGTCCAGACTATAAAATCCCCTCTCTAGGCTTGGAGGGTACAGGGAGGTAATACTCGCATGTTTAACCTGAAATGACGAATGGATGAATTGATGGATGGAATCTTGAATTGTCTCTAAAAAACTAAGATTTGATTTTTTTCTTAGTTTTTTTTAAAGAACTACAAACATATTGAAAGTAACTACTGCAATTTTTGTTGTATAAGTTGCTTTTTTTTTTTGCATAAATTAGCATGCCTGTGACTTATACAGCGAAGAAACATATTTATGTTTTTTCCCCCAAAATTTATAACCCAATTTTTGGCTGAGAGTTGACAATTTCATTAATTCTGACATTGAAAATATTGAACACTACCATTTTCAGCCACTAGAGGTGTGTGTGTGTGTGGGGGGGGGGGAGTAATATGACAAGCCAAGTGTCTCATCGATAGGTAAAAGTGACTATTAATGAGACACTTGGCTTGCCATACCAAGCCAACTTATTCTTGCTCTGGAACTCCTGGAGCAAACGTCAAATCAGCTGCATTTTGTCACGCCATCCAGGTGAAATGCAGATGTTTTGACTGTTAAAGTGCATTTATTAAGGAAAAGTTCAACAGCGATACACCTTTACTATAATGTTATAATGTCGAGCAAACAAATAATTGTTTTTAGGTGGTTATCTTGTTAAATCCTTGCTGAAGTCCTCCCGTGCACGCTCCTGCAGCCGCGAACAGCTTTTGTAATACAGCGGATTTGATCATCAAAGTGAATTTATTATAGGAAAAGTTAGACTGAGACACACCTTTGCTATAATTTCGAGCAAACAATTATTTATAAGTGTTAATCTAGTTAAATTATTGTTAAAGTCCTTCCGTGCAAGCTGCCGTGGCCGCCATTTGGCAGCCAATTGATTTTTGGCACAACACTGGCCCATATTTCCAGGTTGTCAGCGGCGACGCATAATAGATGCGACTAATATGGCGAAGTGACTTATTTATGCGTTTTTTCCAATATATTAGACATATTTGGACTGATGCAACCTACACGGTGGTGCGACGTGTACACAGCGGCAAGTACGGTAGTTACATCTGCCGTTTTTTAATTAGTCTTTCAATAGTTCAACTAAATGTATTTATTTATGTTTATTTAGAAATGTATTTATTTCATTAAAAACAAAATAACTATATACAATAGAAAACAAAAAAAATATGTATACAATAAAAAAGAAAATGAAAGGCAGAAGAATAAATCTTATATTTGCTCCTTTTTGCTCAGAATATATTCAAACAAAATAATTTGCAAAGAAACAAAACTAAATAAAATCATCAATTCAAACAAAATTTGTATAGATACACATTATACTTTACCATATTCCTTCAGAAAAGTAACTTAACATTTCCTTGACTATGTACATGGATCTGGCAGTTTTAACTTCATCCTTCAGACCAGTCCTATTCCCTGAATTATAGTGGACCGCTCCTTCAAACTGGTACAAAACCAACGCTTCACAAACATCTATCCCTTTAAGATAATAACCACTCTCCCTTTTAACAAAATGTACTTGGATATTAGAAGGTAGTATGTTTTTGTGAGCCTTATACATAAATAGTAAAATATTATAATCAACCAAGTCATAGAATTTCAATATCTTTAGTAGATAAAACAATGCATTTGATGAATGTCTATAATATTTTCTAGTGATAAATCTTACAGCTCTTTTCTGTAAAATAAAAATAGGGTTTGTAATTGTTTTTACATGCTTTACCCCAGACTTCAATACAGTAAATTAAGTGTGGGATGATTATTGCATTAGACAACATAAACAGTGCTTTATCATTGAGTAACTCCCTTACTTTGTACAGTACTGCAATAAATTTAGCTATTTTTGTTCTTAAATTGTTTATGAGGTTTCCATGTCAGTTTTTCATCAATGATAACACCCAGAAACTTCACCTCACTGACTCTACAAATATCAACACCATCAACTCTAAATGGAGCATCGACAGTTCTCTTACCGTTACTGAATATCATGTACTTTGTTTTATCCAAATTTAATGATAATTTGTTAAGTTGAAACCAATTTTGTATTTTCACAAATTCTGTTTGTACCAACTCCAACATCCATTCTATATCTTTACCCGAACAAAGAAATGTAGTATCATCTGCAAATAAAACACATCTAAACAGTCCCGACACACAAACCAGGTCATTTATATATAAAATAAATAACTTGGGTCCAAGTACAGAACCTTGAGGCACTCCACATGTGATGTTAAAGTTCAGATCTTACATCATTTATTGAACAAACCGTTTCCTTTCTTCTTGTTTTCTTTCTTCCTTTACAAGTTAACTTTGGAATGTTTTCTAAAGGTGTGCAGGTTCAATCTTATACCTGAACCTCTAATACAAAAATAAAATAAGAAACCGCTACATCCGTGTAACGTGTCGGCTTTCAAACTACATGATGATGGCACCTTATTCAGTCTGACAATCTAAGGAGTCCGTGGATATCTGCAAGTTTCAGCATGTCAAATTTAACTTGCAACGGAAAGTTTTTGTAGAGTTGAGGGGTTGTCAGATGTATTAAAAAATTAAAAGTATATATAGCACAGGGAGTCATTTGCAGAAAATTAATTACCTTTTTTTTTGTCAGACAGATTTCTCCCTTAAAATGAGAATTAGAAAATTATACCAAAAAAAGTGGATTATATTTACAGGATTTCAGCTCATGTCATTTAATACGATTTATTTTTTCATATTTGATCATTTATTCCATTGCATTTATCACAGTACAGTTACCACTCAGTATGATTCTAAAAATAATCAAGTTCAGCTCTTTCAAACAGCCACAGCTTGTTGCTATAATTCCATGATGACCTGAATTTAGCAGATATTTATGATAAACTACAAAAAAAACAGAGTCTTTGACACACAATGAAGCAGCGCAGGACTTCCAGCAGAGTTAAAGGTTCGTTCAGGATGGCAAAGAATCATTAGAAGAGAGGAGTGGGTTCAAACCGGATAAAGAACAGAATGACACGTGCTCATACGGATGGAAGAGATGGAAACTTTAAAGCAATTTTAGGTCTGACCTTAAATAAATAAACCAATAAATGAATTTTAATAAATAATAAGTGGATTAATAATTTTGACTGCATCAATCAGTAAAATAGGTTCTTTTTTCAGATCAAAGGTTTGATTCCTGCATATTTTGCCCGTTCTACGAGACCGATTGCGTCACTTTATGTACCCTCACCACCCCCAACCTAAAATAATTCATGTTTTCTTTTATTTATTTATTTATTTTTAACAAATGATGCAAATCTTTCTGTCAGTCGCCTGAGAGAAGAAACTTTTTTTGGGGGGGGAATAAAACAAAAACACAAATCATACCATTCTTGTGTGATTATTTGCACTTCACGTTCATCTGGATAAACTCAGGGGGACAGTTTTAGGACTTTATATTGGGTGACTCATTCAAAATGTAATATTGCAGAATACAGGGCAGCAGAAATTGTGTCCATGCAAAAGAAGCTAAAAAAAACAAGTGTCTAAATGTGTGTGTGGTCAAACTTTCACCAATATGCCGATTTTAACGTGCACAGATGCATCTTTAGATGTGTTTAAAGCTTTAGGCTCACCGTTTGACCTGCACCTTTGGGAGCTCTTCAAAATATATTTTTATTTACTTTGCAAAATGAATCAATCATCTAATCTGTCCTGCTCATTTAGACTCATTAAAAAGAGAACTGGCAGAGTCATGATAACCCCGAGGCTTGCTTATTGCCCAGTCGAATAAAGTAAATAAATATAATTCACAAAGTCAGGCACTCTTCATGGTTGGAAATGTTTTTTAGAATACAATGATGACTTCATGCTTCATAATCACCTTCATGACTCACGGGATTAGCATCAATCCTGTGGTCAATATTTTTTAGACAAGTCTAAAAGATTAAAGACAAATAAA
This sequence comes from Nematolebias whitei, assembly GCF_014905685.2. Classification (NCBI taxonomy): domain Eukaryota; kingdom Metazoa; phylum Chordata; class Actinopteri; order Cyprinodontiformes; family Rivulidae; genus Nematolebias; species Nematolebias whitei. The sequence goes on along the minus strand of NC_056515.1, from coordinate 36,921,610 downwards.
ATCACTAACATACGGGAGAGGATTAGGGCCACGGTGCAAAAAATATACATTTTTCCTTAATCATTTACTTTCTCAAACTTCCCTTGGTTGTTTATGTGAGCAAGAAGCCCCCCCCCCCCCCCCCCCCACACACACACACCACCCGCTCCCCTCCCGAGAACATCTGTGGACCTATGTCAGAGTTGAGCCGGCTGGTATACCTCCATCTCTCATCAGGACTATGGAACGATCTGGCAGTGTCCACGGACAACTCACGGCCCTCGTCGGCCTCCTCGTAATGATGTCATCACCATGTTTCTGTTTTATGTGCTGAGGTAGTTTTTTTGCAACTTTCACACTGTGTCCACAGACAGATTTTTTTGCACCTCCCCTTCGTGTTTCTATTTCCTTATCTGAGAAAAAGGGCTGCACACCCCGAGGCCAGTGGCCTCAGTCACCTCCGTCTGTTTGTTTATGTTCTCTCGGACGGGCTGTACTGAAAACTGTAATTTTGTTGTGCTTTGGTGCAATGACAATAAAGCTGATTCTGATCAATTCTCATAAAAAAGTCAGAATTCTGAGAAAGAAAGAAAAAGTCAAAATTAAAAAAATGTATTCTAACTTTAATCTAGTCATCGTTTCGTTTTTCAGACCCAACATTAAAAGTGTCCGTTCTTAAAAAAAAGTCACATTTACATTTTTATTCCTTGCCTTTATTACAGTAACAGCCATTCTTAATTTGAATTTTTAGACTTTAAATCTAATGAAACAACTTCACTTGCGGTTAAACTCCTTACAGACTGAGCTTTCTCCGTTTCCCATTCATCCATTTTCTTTACTTTGTAGTTTCTCGCCAGGGCTGCGGGGAGATCGTGTCTATCTCCAACGGTTATTGGACGAGCGGCACCTGGTGACACTTTAGATTCACCAGTAAACCCAGCGGCCATGTTTTTAGCCTGCCGAAGGGAACCCTGTGTTTCCAAACCTGTAGTTGGAACTATCACAAGACACAAGCAAAAAATAGCAACCTATTCATCCGTTTATGGTGTGACAGAAACCTTAACAAACATTATAATGACATCATCCCATTGCCTAAAACCCACACTGGATCAATCAAAGATCGTGTTAGGTAAGTATGTGTGTTGCCATGTTTTGTCGCCCCATTTAGCAACTTTACAAACACGTTTAGCCACATTTTTTAAGACAAACAACTGATAAAAAAAATAGCTCATTCCTTCATGCACATAAACATGAGGTGTATTATCAATAAGTTATCAAATTTGACTGTTGATAAATTTTGCAGCAGCAGCGCTCACTCTGCCCAGTAGGGGGCAGAGCAAACAAGGAAGGACACCACAGCTGAGAAAGATGTGGATGGGTGATGAAAGAAAGACTTCCATTGTATTAAAAAGACAAATGTAAATGAAAAACCATAACTTATAGATTGTGGGGCGATTTCTTCTTGATAAATGCAGAGGTCAGAAAGATTCTATATGATTGTCAGCTGAGACACAATTTGTGTATTTTAAAAGTTTGCACCAAATGTTGTACGTATTCAGTCTAATATTTTGTCCTGACGTACAAGAATTGACGTTGACGTCTCCCAGTAAAACAGTCAGCACGAACAGACAGTGGTAAAGCATCAACCAGCACGGTGTGATGTCCTTATTAATGCCAGGAGATTTGCTCCTTGCCCGTCTCTCTTTTATTTTCATTTCCTGGCACGGCTCATAATGGGCGCACACCATCAAATTATTACTCAGGCAGATAAAATAGCTTTTTATGTGGCGCCTGTGAGCCACCAAGCGCCAAGCAAATCGAGCAAATGAAGAGGAATCAGAAGGTCATTTAAGCCCCAATAATCAACAAACAAATAAATAAAAAAGCATCTTGTGAATAATTTTCTCTGCCCATTATTAGTGGCAAACTTGTCCCCATACAAACAAAGCATCTGACTCGATGTAACGCAGCACTGACTGAGTGACAGATGGAAATGAGTTGTGGATTATTTTGCTCCTGCAAGATAATGTTGGCTAAAAGCTGCAGCTAATTACCTCAAATGCAAATTGACTTTTAAATGAGCAGCAGATGTTAATTGCATCATGTGTTTTATTATAGGAGAAAATTTGAATATTTTCATTTAAAAAAAATCCCTTCCTGACTGATATTTAAGAAAGCCTGAGCAACTTAAATGATAAATGATTGAGTTATGAATTACCTGATGCCTTTGATTTGTGCAATGCTGTGGTGGGAGATCCTGGACAGAGCAGAGATGACCTGAAATACAGAATAAACAGAACGCATATCAACTTGAAGTTTACACATTTCTATTGTCTTTTTCTACAGGAAATACTCCATAGCAGAAAAAAAAAAAGTGCATTGAGCATCAAAATCAGGAAATACAGCTACTTGAGGTACAGACTTTACAAAATGCAATAAAAAAGAAAATCAGGTGCTGCTTATCAAGTAACAACAATGCAACCACAGCTATTAAAGTACAAACCCTAGAACTCAAGCTGTGAAAAAACATCTGAGTGTCGACAATTTGAACTAATTACAGTGACAAATAAGACATTATATGCAAAATGAAACAAAGTTAAAAGCTAAGACCCTGGTAGCAGCTCTAAGGGTGAACGTTACTTTTGTTTCATAGCAACCTTTCTTCAGCAAAAAAAAAAAAAAAACCTCGCTTCAGAAAGGACACTGTGCACACTGGAAGCAGACCGAATGAAAATAGTCCAAAAGTGTACAATCATGAATCAACTGGGACCACTTTAGTTGCAGCCTGCCACTATGAAAGGTGGGCGATCGTGTAACTGTCTGTGTGTGATTTTATGTTGGTTGGAACTCCTGTAACCAAAATATCTTAAACTTCTGAAGAGGTTTTAATGAAACTATTAGAAAGTAATCATTAGCTCTAGGCTAACTCTAAAACTAATTCATGTTTGAACGCAATCCAATTTAAGATGTCTAACAAAGTTGAGTCAGGTCCTCTGGATGATGATTCTTGTTGAAACGCTTCGACTTTTAACCAAAAGACTTCGTCAGTCTGAGGAGTTGCCACAAACTCAGTCTTATAAATAGCACCAGTGGATCAACCAGTTTGCTGGTGACAGCCAGAGAGCTGTTCACGTGCAAAAGGAAGACCATCAGTCTAACGACTGATCGTTAGTGCCCTGAGGTCCGTTAGATAGTCAGAGGATTCCAACTATATATTCCAATTTAAGATGGTTGCCACGACTAACTGACTTTCACAAATGGCTAAAACTTTTTGAATTTGACAGAAATTAAACTAAAACTTGGTAAGATTGTAGCTTAATCAGCTCCAACACTTTGAGCACTAACAAATCAACAGTTTAATTGAGGTGGTGGGAGATGCACATTTCTTTAAAGAACGTTTTATTTTATTTGATCATGATTTGACCATCAATAAAAATGTAAAATGAATGGGTGGTTCAGTTGGTACAGCTGTTGCCTCTCAGCGAGAAGGTTGCCGGTTCAAATCCTGGCCCGGGACATTTCTGGGTGGAGTTTGCACGTTCTCTCCGTGCATGCATGATTTTTCCTCTGGGAACTCCGGTTTCCTCCCACAGACCAAAAATATGCATGTTAGGCTGATTGGTGACTCTGAGCATGTGAATGCTTGGTTGTCTTGTTTGTCTCTATGTGTCCCTGTGATGGGGACAGCTGTGGCTGAGTGGTTAGAGCAGTCGTTCTCCAATGGGAGAGTTGGGGGTTTGATTCCACCAGCAGTCACATGTTTAAGTGTCCCTGGGAAAGACACTGAACCCCTCATTGCCTCTGGTGTGTGTCCCATCGATGTATGAATGTGATTTAACAAGCTCTGATTAGTATCTCAAGATTCAGATTAGCTTAGTACAGATCTAGTAGGGTGCTGTGTGGATGGGTAAACGAGGGCACAGGTTGTGGTGTAAAGCGCTTTGAGTGTCTTGACTAGATAGAAAGGAGCTATACAAGTACGAGCTATTTACTATTCCATTTGATAGACTTGCGACTCGTTCGGGGAGTACCCCGTCTCTTGCATAGTGACTGCTGGATATGGGCACCAGTGACCTCCATGACCCGAAAAGGAAAAAGCGAGTAAAGATAAGGGATCCTAATTGGTTTGGCTGATAAAGTAGAGTTGTGTCTACTGCAGCACTCGCAATGAAATTAAGCAAAACAAGATTCAATTTGAAAAATAAATGGAGAAACTGAGAATGGACAAGCCAATCAGATTTTGATAGACATCTAAAATGGCAAGAAGTGCATAAAGCTTGGTGACGATCCAAGGTCTGAATGGCCTTTCAGACCAATAGTTTTTACTACAAAAAGGTTAAATGCATCCCTATTTAGTTTTAACTCTTCTTATGAGACACACATAATCGCATTTATGGTTGAGTACTACAGATGGTGCACTCGCAGGCTAATTTAGAGAATCACCTATCACAAAACACCCCAACACATTTGACAACACACAACATAAACCCGGTCTCCCATGCCTCATTACCCACTCTTAGGTGGATTTCGGGTTACAACACCATGATGCCAGATGTCTCCTCAAGAGGGAGGAGAAAATTGTTATCTCAACCTGTTTTCCAGGCAGGTGTGTCATCCACAACCTCTCATTAAAGACCCTGTTCTCTAAACACACAATATGACAGCCGTGCACTAGTGGTATTTATCTCTGAAGTTGAGCTTGTGCTAATGGCTTTCATGAATAGAAGCTTGGCACTTTAGGACAGTGAAGCACTTCTATAGAAGTGTTGTTGACCAAAGCCTTTAACTCTCTCTATTCAAGGTCTTCTCATGTTTAATGGAATTAGTCACAGAAAGAGAGGGGATTAGATGGAGCACCGTTATGGAGTGCATATACATCACCGTCATTTACATCTAAACACTTTAATGGAGGGAAACCTCAGCAGAACTTCTGTTCAACAGAATGATAAGTGGTTTATACAATATGGAGAATAATAGGTCCAATGTGGAGCCATTCTACCATTAAACATCTCAACAAAAATTCTAATTAAACTGCACGCACACACGCATATATATATATATATATATATACAAGTATAAACTTCAAAGAAAAACAGTAATAAGATCTAAGTTATAAACTAAGAAATACACTAAACTGAGAATACGCTAAGCACTAGTAGTAGAAAAAAACAATACACCAAATGTACAATGTTTATGTACAACTGCCAATGATGCCAAATATAGGAATATATCAAACTACCAGTAAATAACAATGACCTTTTTGTGCCAGTAAATATATTGTTATTGTAAAACATACTGTATGTGCATTTATGAGTTATTATGAGCATCGCTCTAACCCTAACATGAACACTGAAAACGAAGACAGGACTAAAAAGTTGGGGAAATTGATCAAATCAGACTTAGGTCTTTGAATGAAGGACCAAATAAAGAGAAACACTAGAATTTGAGATTCACTTAAAGATGGACCAAAAAGAAGAAGAGGAAGATGAGTAGACTGCAAGTGACGCTCCACTGCTGAAGTCTAGTGGTCAGGGTGTTTAAAAATCACTGTGGATAAACCCATTGTGCTGTCTGGTGGCACTCAGCCCACTGGTCTTTGCAGGCAGGGATCACATATGGCAGACTGCTCCATTGTCATTTTATTATTCTCAAAAGTGGTCCTCCTGTTTTAGCCTCAACAGCCTACATTATCTTCTTGGAAGGAAGAACAATCTACTTCACCTACAGAAAAATCATGAATGAAAAAGACGCATTGCTAAATTTGACATTTTACTTCAAACACTTATTACTGAGGTCTGGTGTGATCTGCTGCAGACAAACACAGCTGCTTTTAGCCCACGATGATCCCAGTTCAAAGGATAGCAGCGCTGTTGGCTTTCATCCAGATGGGTCGCAGAAGGACTAAAGCTTGCCAACGCATTTGAGTGTCGGCACTGCACATTAGCATGACTTTCACACATTACAGAGTAAAGCCTGTAAAGTAAAGCCTCGTGTTAGTTTTAAGTGCTATAATGTGAAGAATATGTCTTAAAAGTGGGAGTGCTGGGAAGAGGAAGGTCTGGGGATGTTTGCTCTGACTGTTGCCTCCATAAGAACTCAGACACTGGTGACAGAAAATAAAAGGATAATAGAATAAACTTGGTCCAGGGTTATAGTCCACTGTTCCATGGTAAATTTGGTAAACATAAGATATAATTTAACTGAATCAACTCACTCTAGATAGTCGTCTAACAGTTCATGTTTTCTTTAAAGAGAGAATACAAGGCATACAGATGGGGAACGCTTTCAGGGAACACTTTTTCAAGAGATACTTTTTTTATGTCACTTTCTGCAAGTGTTTCATAATGTCTCTCCTCTTACCTTCAAATCTTTTCTCAAAGGTGGTCGGTTTATCTGCTTTTTTTTGTGATTCTGCCTCCCATCCAGTCCTCAGCCTCTCTTCTGATCCTTTGATGCAGAGTCCTTAGATCTCTACACGTTATTAGTTTCCTTCTCATCTTACCCTCCCCTGGGAGTCTTAACTCAGGGCTACCCAGAGAATAGAGCATCTCTAAGCCCATTAGTAATATAGAAAAGACAAGTCACACAATGGGGTGATAACATTTTGCCTTAAACCATTATCTACCTTAATCACCACTCCATAACTAAAGCATTCTGCAGGACAGTGGGACACATCTCAAGTTAGATGTACTGAACCAATTTCTCCATGAAACTCTTATGCAATAAGTGCAAATCTTTTATTATGGAAAAGGAAATCCCTGGTAAGTGACTGGAAAAAATAAAAATAAATCATGCCAACTTTATGTGTTCACCTGCTCCTCGTCTCAGCAGGGTGCCAAGCCCACAACACATGAGGCCATCCTGCAGCCCATAAAAAAAAGGACCAGGAGAACCTGGTTCCCCCTGGCAACAAGGGCTCAACTGAATATGCACAGTCATAAATTACCTCACAGATCACGTCAAAACTGCAGCCATATGCTATCACCAGTAGGATGTTGTGGCCGTGATCCGATTACAACCAGAGAACACAATCCAACACACCTCGTTGCCAATTCTGCTAAAATCCAATGCAGTCATGACATGATTATATCTCCCACCACAAATCAGTGCAATTCTTGGATGTCATCCAACAAAGAGGGAAAGACTAATGGAAAATTAATCCTATTAATCTTTAACATTTCTCATTTGACTTTAATCCCTAAAACTTCAATATGTTTATGAAATATTCACACGCTGATAAGGCGGCGTTGCCTTTGAGTACTCCAGCCAGTAAAAAACGGTAAGCGTGATAAAGCAATGAGGCACTGAGTGGGAGAACTGGGAGCAGATGGCAGAGAAGGAACCCTCAGTGTCCATTAATAATAGACAGGCACGGGGAGGACAGCTGAATCTGTGGGTCCCACTGCCCCCGGGATTTTATGCATTTCGCAAACCGGCTTGTGTGAAAACACGTTCACCACAGAGTCTGCAGGATAAAGAACCAGGTTTACATATAATGTGACACTGTTCATGTACATTAAGTTAATTCTTAGTGTGGTAAAATATGTTCTTGCATACATAACTCATTAAAACAGACTAAGAAAAAAAGTGATTCTTTGAAAAATGACAGCCACATTTAACCTCCCAAGACCCAGGGTCCTCATATGAGGATGTTGATTTTTTTTAGAGAATTGCTTATCATAGACAGTTGGAATTTGGTCTATAGAGTAATTGAGACCTTCTGACCCCAATTTGCAAAGAAAAATATAAAAAGAAAAAATAAATAAACCTACCATATTTTTCACCGTATAAGTCACGTTTTTTTTTTTTTTTTCATAATTTATATGCCCTGCGACCAATAGGCTGAAGCAACATATCTATAGATTTTTTCCCCATATCAAACTAATTTTTGGATGAGATGTGACCGTTTTCATTCATTCTAATGAAAAAAATTGAACACCATCATTTTTCAGCCGCTAGACGGCACCAGAGTAGTAAGGCATGCCGTTGTATCATGTAATATGCAAAAGTGGCTATAATGACAAATTCAAAAAAGTTCAAGACAAAAACAGCTGGAATTTATTTATTATACTTTGTTTTTGTCTTGAACTGTTTTTTTTTTTTTTTTTAAGTTTCATTTACCCTTTATTTATACAGGTAGTCTCATTGAGTCATGAGAACTCATTTTAAAGGGACTGTTTTTAGGAACAGATTATGGGGGTTAAGGGCCTTGCTCAGGGGCCCAGAGTGGGGCAAATGAGGGTGGAGGCAGGTGAGGGTGGTTCACCTTTTCCACCCACATTTTGATGTTCACAGTACTAGGAGTTGAACCTGCGACTTTCCGATCACAGGCCCATCTTCTCTAGCCTCTGCGCCACCCTTTATCCTTTACCATGTCCTGGATGATTGAGAACCTTCACCATCTATTAATGACACAGTTGACTTGCCATAGCCTCCCACCTTCGTTCTGCTTGCTGCTTGGAGCAACCGTCAGCTTCATTTCGCTGCACCACCCTGGCGAAATGCAGCTAATTTGACCATGAAAGTGCATGTAGTAAGTACAAGTTCAACTGTGACACACTTTTGCTATAATTTTGAGCAAACAAATAATTGTTTTAGGTGCTTTTCTTGTTAAATTTCGAAGAAACGCGCAGAGTTTCACCTCCCTTTTTTCCTCCCTGTCTGCGCAATCCTGGTAGCACCGAGGCAGAGGATACTTTTGAAATACATTTGATTTGACCGTTAAAATCCTTTTATTAAGCAGATGTTAGACCGAGACACACCTTTACTATAAAGTTGAGCAAACAAATAATTGTTTTTAGGTGTTTATCTTGTGAAATTTCGAAGAAACGCACAGTGACTCGTCCATCTGCGTGTTCCTACTTCCGCGTATCAGCTTTTGAAATGCAGCTGATTTGGCCGTCAAAGTGCATTCATTAAGCACCTTTACTATATGCATAATAGATGTGATGTATACGGCGAAGCAACATATTTATGGATTGTTCCACTTTATTAGACATATTTGGACTGATGCGACTTACAGGGCGGAGCGACATTTACGGTGGAAAATACGACTGTCCTCATACAAGGACATCTTTTTTTTTTCTACTTTTTGTACCATGACAGAGTCTAGTTATTTAACTTATTAGGTCATCCTACTAATTCCATGTACCTTGAAGAAAGTTAAATGGTGCACCAAACAAATTCTTGGGCTCAGGAGGTTAAATACAAGATTTGATAACTCTCAACAAACTTGGACTTAAAGCCAATAATAATTCACAGATCACCAGTCACAGATAGCAGCAATGGTCACAAATGGCTAAAACTTATACAATTAAACCCCCCAAAAAAATCAATAAAAAATGCTAAACTAGCAATACTAAGCATTCCAGTCTAATAAAACTCAAGGACAGTGGCCAATATTGTGAGGCTATTATAAAACAACATTGGTATGAAAGCCAGCTCTTCAAACATTATGCAGCTCGGGAGTTTCTGCTGATTCTCTGATCAAATATCAGAGGGCAAACAAAGGCCCACCTCAGCGACTTTGCTGATATCTCAGGATTTTCAGGCACGGCAATTTCAAGTGTTTTAGTCAGAACGGAGTAAAAAGCGAAGCAAAACCCACCAGTGAGCTGCAAAAATGTATGACTCACGACTGAGGTCAGAGAAGAATGTCCCGCAGGCTGCAGAAAACATGTCTGGCAGTCTTTACAGCTGTAGTGCATTATTTAATTTGTCAAACCATCTTAATAGAAGCACACAGAGTGATTAATTACGTTTATAAAAATAAAAAAAAACTTTTTTGTATTTGTTGTTTTAAATGTTTTAGCTTTCATACAAGCCGGAATATGGATGAAGATAGCAACAACTGCCTCTTCTAGGCCTTTGCTTCTTTACAACAACCATGCCTTACAAATTGCAGGTTGAGCTTTACCTCCCAGTGGACAACTGTTTTGCTTCAGTCTCTGAATGTGCATGTTACAAAGCAAAAGTCATAGCAAACTGGTTTTAAGAAATGTACACCAAGTGAATTTCACTAGTCTTTTAGAGCAGTGGTTCCCGACCGTGGTCCTTGAGGAACACCATCCTGCGGGTTTTAGTTGTTTCCCTGCTCCAACACACCTGATTCAGCCATTTAATTACTTCAAGTTCAGCAGGCGCCCGTTAATCCAAAACAGGTGTGTCAAAGCTGGAACACAACTAAAACATGCAGGATGGTGTTCCTCAAGGACCAGTGTTGGGAACCACTGTTTTAAAGACAAATAATAATTAAAAAAACGCTTAGCCAAATGTGCTCTCTTCTTATAACAGTGAAGATGAAGAACAAAAGCCTAAATCTCACATTTTGTGTTTGACTGCACACACAGCAGTGCATCTTTGAACATTGAGCACATTGCATGACTGGGTTCAGTCGCCCATCAAATTGGTGAAGGCTATCAGGAGGCGGGCTTTCATAAATCCTGACTGAAGTCCGATTGGCACCTGCCACATCGCACAAAATCTCTTCAGAGCAGACCTTCCAGCTGCTTGATTACAGGGGATTTCACTGCATTTGTGTGGGCAAGAAAAGCCTGCGGGTTGGCTTGAGGAGCTGAAAGAGTGCTGCCTCTGACTTAAAGACCCATCGTGCACCATCAGAGCCAAACTTAACAGCTAAAAGCCTACATTTAACCCCCAACCATGAAATATACAAGATTCCTGCTTACCTCAGTGATTATGTGTTAGCCAAACGTAATGCAAATGAAGCTAAGGGTTTTAAAGCTGGTCAGTCATGCATTTCCTACAACCATCGATGTGTTATTGATGTGAATATACACCAGCAGATCAATTTTAGAGCTTTTATAGCTTTAGGACCTTCAGCATTGATTTGATCTGAGCTTGTGCTGCTTGAAGAGAAAAGGGCAACGCTGGTCAATGTGTGCAAATCGCCCTCTAAGATCACTTCAGCCTTGTCGACACCTGCCGATGTGCGGAAGCCAGGCCCATGACCTGTCCCATTTCATGCTGAATCACCAAACACGGGTTTGCTCACGCAGGCGAGACAACGTCTGCATGTCAGAAGATGTGGGTGCTGTAGTAAAAAATGGATTCACAAACGATCAGGTGTAGACTTCATTAAATCTTTAACTTGCCGGCAAATGAGAGAACAGTCAGTTTCATGGAAAGTAAAATTATCAGAGTTTTGGTCTGCCCGTTCTGCCGACATCAGTTAAGAGCTGTCTCTGCCATACTAAAGCAAAGTTGTTGGTTTTTAAGAACCTCTTATTACATGTCCGCCAGCCCAGCCACTATCATAACAGCTGCAGGCAAAGATGCCAGGAAGTTGCAGAAAACAAGCACCTCGCAAGGATTCCCAGGGAACAAATACCAACAAGATAAATGGATGACAAACCATGAACTCTTTGCTGTCTTATTACAGATAGTCACATCAAAATGAAAATAATATATCATTCTCAATTACATTTAAGTAATACAATTATAAAGATAAAGGATTTTTCTACCTGGATTATTGAGCATGCATCAGGATACAATTATAAAGGTTACTGATATAGGGAAATACCATTAACTGTATAAGGTCCATGTGTGTATCAACACACACACATATCCAAGGACTTAAGCCTAAGAATAAGCACAAATTAATCTCTTAGTAACAGAACACATTGGATAACGATGTATCGGCTTACAGAGTATGCAAAGGGTGAGTTATAGGCAAAGGTTACAGGACTGATCATTGTATAGATAACATAACATGCAGATGAATATCTAATATATATTCAGAGATTGGAGGTTACATATAGGCCTGTCACGATAACAAATTTTGCTGGGCGATTAATCGTCTCAGAAATTATTGTGATAAATGATAATATTGTTTGAAATTTGACAATAATTAGTATTTATTGTCAAATTAAAGAAGAAATGTTGGTTAATTTGTTTTATGTGTAGGACCTTTTTTCGACCACCTGATAGCGGTATAAGACTGTTTGAACCAAAGGATGGATAGTGAGGAAGCGAGCAGCGTGTCTCTTTAAGAAAAATGGGAGGGAGGCCCCTTGACATGACATGGGCTGTCTCCTTCCTTTTTTGTTTCTCAAAATGCCGGACACTGTGTGGTTTGAGCTCTTTAGCGTAGCATTTTTCACACAAAGTTTTTAATAAAAAAATCAGTAAATAGGTTCTCAGCTAATTTTTGCAGAGAAAAACAACTTTTTACATGAACGCACAGGTTGCAACCGTGAATTTTAGAGCTTCGACAAGACGGAGGTTTTTTTTCCAGAGGTCGGCCTTTTAGCTTAGCTTGTAGCTTAGCTTCTCAGCTTAGCTGCTTTTAATGATCCAAACGTGCGATTTTGGACAGATAAACAGATTTTAAAGAGAAAAGAGAAAGGGAGGGGTCAGTCATCCAGTGTCTTCAATAGAAAGAGAGACACGAAGAAACGATTAAGCCGATAAATGAAAATGAGGTTGATAAGTTTCATTTATCATGCAATTAATTGATTTATTGTTTATCGTGACAGGCCTAGTTACAGAACCTCAAGACAAAAAGCCAAATCAGAAACCAAGCATCAACATGGCTGCCAGATGACCAGAAGAAGATACCACACGTAACATAGCTGTGGGGAAAAAAAAAAAAAGTTCCACATTTTGATTTGACTAAACATCTGTCTGCGGAAAATCTGAGAATATAACAAAAACAAAATGCATACAGTTATTTCACACTTGGCCTGTATGCAACTATAACTCCGAGGCACAACCTCAATATGACCAAAGATAAATTCATAAAACACTATCACTACAAACTACCTTTTCATATCAGTGATGGGAATTTGAGTTCCCCAATGCTGAGCCACGTTTCAAACACTATAACCCTTTCGGTTATGAAACGTCCAACCAACCGAGACTGAATGTGGCGCTCTGTGACAAAAATGTGTCTTTGTGTCCAAGTTGAGCCTGGCCATACCAGCTGCAGTGAGAACGATGCTAAGAGGCAATTTGGTGCATTGAGGCAAATTGTGTCAATTAGGTCTGAGTCACAGAATCCCCCCCCCCCCCCCCCAAAAAAAAAAAAAAAAAGAATAAGTTCATAATGTGGTTTTAGTGCCCTCATGCTTGGAGAGGAAACCAGGATTTGGGGATTAGAGACCAACCGATGAGCTGACTCTGGATAAGTAATTGGTACGGAGGGGTGTCTGAGATGCAAAAGTAACAGCTGATGCAAGAAAAATCGTCTTAACATAAATAAATCAATGATTGTTTGAAACAAATTTACCTTGTGTTTTATATTTCCGAATTAGAAATTACCCCTCAGTTTTATGGATGAAATAATCCAAGAGAAAAATGAGCAACCTTCTGTGGTTTTGGCTTTGACGGTCACGCAGCATCTTTAAAACAATGCACAGCATCTTGGACAACGAGTCTCAAAAGCAGGACTTTGGAGTTGATCCACCATATGTGTACATCAGAAATGATCCGTGTCACTGAGCTGCTGAGGGCATGTGGTGACACAAGGGTTTAGGGATTTTTGGAGTAGGCTCTGGTGATAAGAGCAAAGTGAGGATCACGGGAGGAAACGAGATTTCTCCACGTTCTGGTGGAAGCTAATACTTCCATATATGGTCTTATCACAAACAACCTGTACAGTATGTACGTGCACAATGTGTACATGACCGACCAGTACATGCTAGTTTGACATAGACTGCAGAGAGTGAAAGGGATTAGACCAACACGGATAATCCAACTGGCCTTTGGGAGGAGGGGTCTGCCCACACCCCTGCACTGGAGGAGATAAGAAGAAATAAGGGGGATGGGAGTGTCCCGGGTTCAGACTGTGCATGGCATTAGAGACAGTAAAACCTCTGATTTTTTTTTGTTTTTTTTTTTGGTATTTGATCTTGTAAGCATTTCAGCTTTAAATAATTCCAGCTCTTAAAGGGCAGAATCATTTAGGTGAAATATTTGACCATATAGCAAAATAAATTAGGATAATCTAAATGCTCATCGTTATGAAGCAAACTAACGATACATATAAGTAATAAGGAATTTAATTTAATCCAAAATCATACTTATGATATTAAAATGTAGAGATTCATGAATTTTGCTAAGGAGCTGTCTACATGTTTTATGTGTATTTGTCAATAAAAGGATGCACACTTAGGTTGATTCATGTTTTTAGCTCTATCTTTGTCCATTCATGCGCTACTAGACGACCTGTATTTACAGAAAATAATTCTACTGGTGCTTCAGGTTCAAAGTGGTCACAGAGATACACTTGATCCCTTTGTCGTCTTTTTCTTCAACTCTGCCAGTATTCCTTTCTGTGTACACTCTTATCAAACAGCCCGGTATTTACTCAGTGGGAGAGAAGCACATAGCCAGGGCATATCCAAACTAATACAAAGTCAACGAGGAGGCATTCACAAACACTCGAGGGAGGGGAAAAACTGAACTATGGCTTCCAAACCAGGAAGGAATAAAGCTTTAGGTCTTATTTTACCAAAGCATATCTTGACATGGAAATAATGGAGTTCTGTTTTATGTTTTATATGTTCTAATGTTAAAAATCTTGGTGCTACTTTTGATCAGGACATGTCTTTTATCCCCCACATTAAAAACATTACTAGAACCACCTTCTTCCACCTGCATAATATCACTAAAATTAGAAACATCTAAAAATGATGCAGAAAAACTGGTCCATGCATTTGTCACGTTTAGACTGGACTATTGCACTGGTTTATTATCTGGGTGTCCAAATACTTCTTTAAAACGTCTTCAGTTGATCCAAAATGCTGCTGCCAGTCTTAACTGGAGTTAGGAGATATCATATACCTCCAGTTTTAACTTCTCTCCATTGGCTCCCTGTCAAATCCAGAATTTAATTCAAAATCTTACTTCTAATCTACAAAGCCCTCAATCACCTAGCTCCATCTTACATTACAGATTTTATCGTTCCATATTTTCCTAACAGAGCACTTTGCTCTCAGACTGCAGGTTTACTTGTGGTTCCTAGAGTTTCCAAAAGCAGAATGGGAGCAAGATTCAGTTATCAGGCTCCTCTCTTGTGGAACCAACTTCCAGCTTATGTATGTGAGGCTGACACATTGTCCAGTTTTAAGACTGGGCTAAAACTTTCCTTTTTGATAAATACCATACCATACCATACCATACCATTTTATTTATAGAGCACTTAAAACGGCTACAAGGCCAACCAAAGTGCTGTACAGACAGAAACAACAGACAACACATGACGCAATATACAAAATGAAGTAAATCAAAAATATAGACATAAAAACGATGCAGATAATAAATATGACGACAAACCAGTGTGGAGCGTACAGGTTCAAAACACAGATCCTCTGGTGTTGAAAGCTACTGAATAGTAGTGAGTTTTTAAACGGGATTTGAAAACCAAGAGGGAGGGCGTCTGTCTGACAAGCAGAGGTAACTCATTCCAAAGTCTTGGTCCTGCTACAGAGAAGGCCCTGTCACCTCTGCACTTAAGACGAGTTCCTGGAACTGTGAGGAGCAATTGGTCCGCTGACCTCAGGGAACGTGGTGGGACATACGGTTGTAGCAGATCAGAGTGATTTTTTTTTGGGGGGGGGCTAAACTGTTCAGCGATTTGTAGACATACAGGAGTATTTTGAACTGGATTCAAAGGTGAACCGATAGCCAGTGCAGTGAGGCCAAAACTGGTGTAATGTGCTCTCTTTTGCCTGTACTGGTTAAAATTGGATTGTTACGCTGCCATAGACTTAGACTACTGGAGGACAAATTGGCCTAATTTCTTAAAACAAATTGTTACAATTGAATAGTTTCATTTGACATTATTTCTATCTTAACATGTGATTCTCCACCTGCCATTGTGTGTCTGTTCCTCCTTCCTGTTCCTCCCAAACCCAGCTGGTTGAAACAGATGGCCGCCTGTCCTGGTTCTGCTGGAGGTTTCTTCCTCATGAGGGAGTTTTTCCTTTCCACTGTTGCCTTCATGCTTGCTTAAAATGAGAATCTGCGATGAAGTTAAACTCAAAGCAGACGGCTCCTCAGATAATTAATATTAACTTACCAGTACGTTTCGTATATTAATGTTTCTGTTGTGTCCTGAGATGACTTGTGTTGCGACTTGGCACAATATAAATAAACTGAATTGAATATATAAGGTCATTGCAATGTGTATCCTATTTAAAAAGTCAAAATGAAGAAACAAAAAGACAAGTACAAAACCTAGAAGACAGTTGGGTTTGATAGATACCTTTAGTCCAACATGATGTAGGAGCAGCTGCAGTTACCTAGAGGGCTTGTCTGATTGGCCAGTAGGGTGTTTCCATGGGAGCAGCGAAAGTGACAGCTGAACAAAGAGCTTCCATTAGAGGTCCTGTCCCCTTCGCTCTGCCACTATTAAGACCCTGTCTGTGCGACACCTAATGCTTCTGACAGATGAAGAGGAGCACAAGGCAACAGGGAGCACTTTAAACTATCACAGCTGATTCAGTTCCTTGCAGCAAGTCAGTGTCAAAATACTGGAATACCAAAAACAGACAGAAGCAGAGTACAGACACCGTCATCGTTTTGGTCCAGAACTTTGGCTTGTATTCTTTAGACCTTAATAGCTGCATTTGTATTAAACAGGCTAATCATTTGTAAGTACTCAGCTGACTGCAACTTCACAGAAACAAGCTGTAAACACGTAGTGATTGTTTAAACTAAACTATAAAAAAAGGCATTTAATCACAAGCTGATACGCAACTTCAATTTTCCCCATTCTTTCATGAAAATTTAAATTATATTATGTCACATTTCTCATCGGTGATCATAATCATAAACCTTTCACGCTGAGTGACTTTGCAGAAAAGAAAACTACAATAGAAGGTAAGAAGATAAATTAGCATCGGCGAGGATGAAACGCCTACACCAGCGATGAAGATTAAAATTTAACAGAAAATGAACGTGTGCACACAAGTGCAAACGGACTGTGACATGTCGAACTTAAAACAGACGGTGATGCTACAACAAATAAAAAACTATATGAAGAGGATTCAAATACAACAGACTGAAACAACGTCTGCTGTGATTAAACTATTATTCTGTGATGATTCTTATGAAGCTACAAGAACAAAAACGTCAGAAACGTTATATTGAAGCATTGATTAAAATGCAACTTAATGTACATCAACATTTGTGGAAAACGTATACAAATACTCAAAAGAATTGTCCTAAAGCTGATAAAGAACATTTAATACTGACATATAATGCCCTGTTTCCATTATTCATAAGTTCGCAGGGCACTGACAACACCTTCTGCATCTGATTACATATAAAGCAGTGGAGATGACAACGATCTGTAGACACAAACCTCAAACGAAACATTCACATACATCATTTGCTAGCTGTTCATGCAATGCTGGAAAATACCCCATTTACAGTAAAACGAACAGCGTCAATGTAAACTGCCTCACTGTATAAGATGTGTCAATCAGTCAAGGAACATAAAATCGTACACTGAGCGATCAAAGCAAGTCTCTCAGAGCCGACTGCTCCGAATATAGCTGGCATTTTTCTCAACTCTCAATCAGCTGCGTGGGTTAACGTTTGGTTAAATGTTTGTAGAGATGATATTTAAAGATGGTATTTTCTTACTACTAATATACAAAGCTCTCAACAACTTAGCTCCATCTTATTTTACAAATCTGTTCAATATTTTTTTTAACAGAGCACTTCGCTCTAAGACTGTAGGTTTACTTGTGGTTTCTAAAGTTTCCAAAAGTAGAATGGGAGGCAGATCTTTCAGTTATCAGGCTCCTCTCCTGTGGAACCAACTTACAGTTTCTGTCCCGTGAGGCTGCTACTTTTAAGATTGGGCATAAGTCTTTCCTCTTTGATAATTCCTATAGTTAGGGTTGGCTTGGGGTTCCTGACATATCCCTTGCTACATAATTAGACTACGGGAGGACACATGGACCTCATTTCATTAAATGAATAGTTGTATTTGTAATTAATTCCATCTTAACATGTGTGGGGTTTTTCTTTTTTGTCTTTCCTCGTAGAGAGGGACTTGCTTGCCTCCATTCTGGACCTGACATTATGTATTTGTTTGTTTCTCCTTCCTGTCCTCTCAAACCCAGCCGGTCGAAGCAGATGGCCTCTCATCCTGGGTCTGGTTTTGCTGGAGGTTTCTTCCTGTTATGAGTTTTTCCTTTCCACTGTTGCCGTTGTACTTGCTCAGGATGGGAAACTGACCAAATGAAGACTCAATGTAACCTGCTGGCGTTCTTTCTTCCTTAGATAAATCATATTACTAATTACATTTTTATTTATGTGAATGTTTCTGTTCAGGGCCCTGAGATGACTTTAGTTGTGCCTTGGCGCAACAGAAATAAACTGAATTGAATTGAACTGGTTAAAACTAGTTGGGAAACAATGAAAGACGAAACATTTCTACATTTTTTTAATTTATTTTTAATGTCCAGAGGACCAGATTTAACTTTTTTAGATTTTTCTACCTGGATTATTGAGCATGCATCAGGATATGTTGGGAAACAACATTCATGAGAGCCTTCAGAATGTCTTGCAGCATTCGTGAGCTTCTCAATTTATTTGCATACATTCCTGTATAGTCTTGTGATTTGGGTTTTGAACATCTAGAAGAAAAAAAAAATATGAGGCAAATTTTCACTAAAATAGCCACAGGGTGGTTGAAGGTTTCTCCAACCTGTCTAGGATCTACCTGAATTGTCTCGTGGACTTCTCCAAGGAAACTTTAAAGCACCAAAGCTGTGTTGTAACATCTGCATGGTTGGTCTCTTTAGACAGAAAATATGAGGTAAACGTCATGGTCTAAAATCATGCTGATAATAAATATTTATTAAAAGTGGTCCCGTTCTGCCTGTCTTCATTTCAAAAGTGCACTCCAGCAGACTAAATCATAAATGTGGAGGCAGTTGCTAAGGTGGGAACAATACAAACCAATGTGGACAAAGATGGACAACAACATAATGTCCAAGAATTCAGTCGTGCAAGCCATGCACATGGAAATATGATATGGCTTTCAAAAGACTGGCCATTAAAAATAGTACCCGATTGCAAACACAATTCAGTGAGACCCCTATTAAAAATGTATTTCTTGCAATTTTGCCATAGTTTTGAGTTTTAAAAAAGTATTTCAACATTAGCAGCCCAGCAACACTATACCTAACATAATTCCTGTTCCAGTTTAGTAGATAAGGTGGTCTCCTTTCAGTTGAAAGGCACCAGTTCCTTCTCAAACTTCTACATGTCTCACAATGGAGTTAGACAAAACTCGCATATAACTCCCACCGAGTTCCTCACTTTCAGTAAGTTGCTTTAAAATTGTTTTATAAAACTAAAAAAAAAAGGTTAAAAACATGATGTGCTTTTATTGCCTTATTGCTTGCGAGTGTGGGTGGGTTATACAAGCCGTCTGTGACCACAGATGGGAATGCTCATGTTGTCCTTAACGATATGTGCGCATGGGTGTTAAAAGCATGAATACAGACATGTACAAAAAGTACTAAATCAAAAACCACTTTAGTGAGCTTAAAAAATTAACTGCATTGTCTTGTGCAGAGGTCACAGTGACAGATGGGAGATTGGCTTGGAATGTAGTGCCACCATGCCAACATTCCATCAATCATGGCAGAGTTCAAGCAGTATAAGCTATGCCCCCCAACAGCAAGGAGGAAGTAGAAACGTGTGAAATGAGCTAGTGGCAAGAGGGGTGAGAGACGAGACACCAGGTCTGACTTCATCTATCTGACTGATAGAGTGATGTGACATAATGTGGAGACAGTATGAATACCTAAAGGGCAAAATCCCTTTTGAAATGTGCGTTTAAACAGCATTAATTATTTATATAACTTTTTTGTAAGGAGCCGTGTTAATGTAACTCACAGAAAGTAATCACTGGATGTACATCAACTGATTGACTGGAGTCAACACGATTTAAGCTAGCTGATACTGCTAATCAACTTTAACCAAATATGGATGAAACTGCTATTTGGTAGATCATGAGCTAAAATGTGGTGCGGTGGTAGCCGAGAGTCGCAGTAGCCGTCACATAATCCAAGAGGTAACGGATAACGCAAGGTCTTTGTTTAAAACTTTAGTTTGCAAGGTGGCAAGCTTTCCTTCAAGCAATGCTACTTTCATTTGTACTAGAGTCTTCTAAACATATATAACATATTGCATGTGACTAAACTTAATTACATTGTCTTTAGCATCGACTTTAAAATTTTCTAGCAAAAAGTTTCAAAACATACAATTATCCCCAACAAGTC
Organism: Nematolebias whitei; assembly: GCF_014905685.2. Classification (NCBI taxonomy): domain Eukaryota; kingdom Metazoa; phylum Chordata; class Actinopteri; order Cyprinodontiformes; family Rivulidae; genus Nematolebias; species Nematolebias whitei. Next base: position 36,901,361 of record NC_056515.1, on the reverse strand, counting down.
AATACATCACTAAATATTTGACACAAAAATACAGAGGGGGAAAATGGTTGCAAAAGCTTGATTATTTTTACAACAATTTATGAAAGTGGCCTTAAAAACCTAAACAAAACTGAGAATAAAGTCACTTTGCAGTCTTATTTATTGAACCATTATGGACTTCTTTCCAAGGAAGTACTTAAAGATTTCCACTTGCCCACCACCAGCACAATTACAGATACATCTAAAAGACATTCCAAGCAGCAGAGTAAATAAAACCTGATAAAATTCTAATGAAGGAACTGGCACATTATCCCTCTTCTGCAACTTCTACAATGGTAAGCTCCAACCATCCTAATCTCGATATGGGACAGTGAGTCCATTAAGCTATGTCACAAAGTTAGATGCATAAATAAAAGTAGATATCCTTAAAAGATTGCATATCACCTGTTGAATTGTATTCCAACTTTTTAAAAAAAGATCTTGCATGATACGTTAGTACTTAAGAGAATAGGTTGGGAATTAGTTATAGCTACAGCCACGACAAAGCTAACTCAACATCTGTAAAAGTGACTGTTGTGCTGTTGTGTGTGTGTGTGGAATAAGGATAGGAATTGGGCAATTTGGGGTAAAAATCAGAACACTGGGAGCACCACATAGCCAGGATTTTAGTAATGGGCTGAGTTTCCCACACATCAGTTTGTGTCAACTGTAGAACCAAGCAGCTGAATGGAAAATACAATTTCTGAGAGAAAAATAATACAGGCACACAAATAGAATAAATTGCATCAGTCCATCCTAGAACAAAATAAAAAAAGTTGATAGCAACAAAGCTGAATCATCATTTGTGTCAACTACTTATTGAACAACAAAAACAGACTGCAGGTTTACTTGTGGTTCCTAGAGTTTCTAAAAGTAGAATGGGAGGAAGAGCTTTCAGTTATCAGGCTTCTCTCATGTGGAACCAACTTTCAGTTTCTATTCGTAAGGCTGATACCTTGTCTAATTTAAAGATTAGGCTTAAGTATTTCCTTTTTGATAAATCCTATACTTAGGGTTGGCTTGGGTTTCTTGAGCTTTCTGATCTTTGCGTCCTGAGTTTACTGACCTTAGATATGCTGCTGCAGGAGTAGACTACTGGAGGACAAACTGACCACACTTCCTCTCTCTGCTGCTGTGTTAACTTGCTCTACTCTACCTGTTTGTATTTGTATCTATGTCTTAACATGTGTTTCTTGTCTTTCCTCCTTTAGAAAGTACACCTGGATCTGCCATTCTATGTTTGTTTCTTCTTCCTGTCCTCTCAAACCCCAGTCGGTCAAAGTAGGTGGACGCTCGTCCTGAGTCTGGTTCTACTGGAGGTTTCTTCCTGTTCACAGGTAGTTTTTCATTTCCACTGTTGCCTTTGTGCTTGGTCAGGATAGGAGACTATGACGAAGTGAAGATTCAACACAATATGTTGGTTTCCTTGGATATAAAACTTTTACTAATTGGCTTTTATAATGCACGTGATTTTTTTTATTTTTTTGTACAGTGTCTGTTGTGACTTGGCGCTATATAAATAAACTGCACTGAAAAACAACAAGGCAGCACGGTGGCACAACTGCCCCTCAGTGATCAGGTTACCCTGGTTCAAATCTCGGTCCAGGGGTCTTTCTGAGTGGAGTTTGCAGCATGTTCTCTCCGTGCACGCATGGGTTTTCTCTGGGTACTCCAGTTTCATCCCACCAACCAAAAACATGCATGTTAGGCTGATTGGCAACTCTAAATTATCCCTAGGTGTGTGCGAGAGAGTGAATGGTTGTTTGTCTCATTTGTCTCTATGTGTCCCTGTGATGGACTAAAGACCTGTCCAGGGTGTACCCTGCCTCTTGCACAGTGTTGGCTGGACATGGGCACCAGCAACCCAAAAAGGAAGAAGCAGGTAAAAGATGATGGATGAATGAATGAAAAACAACAGCACTATAACATTTGTTTACATCCAGCGTTATTCTCCAAAATTCTGTCAGCATATCATGCATAAATGCAGCAAGCAGATCAAAGTAAACTGAGTTGTGGGTGTAGGAAATGTCGAATAAATGTGTACTAACCTGTTACTACCGACATGTGAGCAGTTTGAGAAAATGCATAAGTGTGGGGGTGCAGCATGTGTTCAGAAACTGGATAAAAGCCATTTGGAAAATAGATTAAGAAAGCACCATAGGAAACAACTCCATATGCACAGAAGGAGGTGTGTGGGAAGTTCCGTTACAAGGTGGGAGGAAATTATTCTTGGGTAAAATGGTGTCAGATTAAATCCAACATCCAAGAGCCAGGCTTCAAAAAAACTCATCTCTTATTAATGTCCTCTCTCAAGGCAGACAACACATTTCTTCGGGAGGAAAGAGGTGACCACATGCCTTTCGTCTTTGCGTGTGGGAAGTCGAGGAGTGTGTGCTCTGCCGTAGGCATGCGTTCTGTGTGTGTTTTCTGTCATGAAGTCTTTTTGGTGTTCGTGACAGATCAAAAAAGGAGGCAAAAATCCAGAAAATAATTAACTGGGTTCTCTTTGTGCTGCCACTCGGTATGCTATCCAACCAAACACAAAGTGAAAGACACCCCCCCGAGTTCATGAACTGTGAAAAGACGGCACGTCAAACTGGGCGTCGAGAGTGTCGTGTCACATTGAACGCAGGAGCGGTTGGTGCCTGTTAACCTTAGAAGATGGCTAAAAGCCTCGTCAACACTGGCAACTCTTTGTGGGTGTCTCACGTCGAAGTTCCTCACGTACCCACCCCCATTCCGTTTTTCTTCAGTCTTTACACCCCACTTCTCACTGAATATTTTCACATTCCCTGACTTTGAAAATACCGTTAACAGCCTGTACGCGGGATGTGATTGGAGCTCGAGGCAAACCAAACTGTGCTTGTCAGGCGACATTAAAAGATACCGGGGGGGGGGATTGAATAATGCATGCTGATGACGGACGGGGCTGGGGCTTGAATGCTAGGTGGCCAACACAGCGCAGCTCTCCAGTGGTGAATAATTTCCCTCTTATGAGGTTGGCTAATGTCACTACTGGTGGCAGCGTGTCACTCAGGAGCTCTGTGGCATTTTGTTGTTGCCAAAGTTGAACTCTGATCTTCCAGTACAAAAAGAAATGGTAGTTAGCTATGCCGTCACCCCAATAAATACACTATTTTGTTGCTTTTTCATAAAGTTAGCTTCAGAAAAAAAACATTTAAAAAGTTCAACGTGTTCATAACTTGTTTGAAAATCTACAAGGGAATTATATGTTTTTGGGGAATGCTTTGCTGTTATTACCTTGAGCCATAATACAGAATTATCTTTGAGTGTGACTTTTTTAAATGTGATTGTTTTCTTAGCCTGCCTGGGTCCTTTCACCTTGTTGCTTGTGTCTCTCTCCACATGCTAGGTTGAACATTGACTCTTCATAATTTAAATTTACTCTAAAATGAAACCACTTTTGGTCTGCCTCCTTCCTGGCTCAGAGTAAGGTCAATTCTACAAAAAATATTAGAAATACTAATATTTTTATAAATATCTATTAAATAAATCCTTGTAACTAGCATGACAGAGAGTATCCATTCTGGTTCTGATAACCATTCTTCAAATTATATAAAAAAAAAAAAGTATGCATTACTGTCCAAGTAGAATTGTATTATTACGACAAGCAGTTTTAGGGTATTTAAAGAGTTTCTTAAAGTTTTAACGTTATATTAAACATAATGAACTGTATTTATAGCACCTTTCTATCTTATCAAGATACTCAAAGCGCTTTCCACTACAATCTGCGTCCTCATTTACCCATCCATACAACACTCTACAAGATATCTACAAAACTAATTGAACAAATCATTCTAAAGAGACTAATCAGTGCTTTATCACATTCATACACCGATGGGACACACATCGGAGGCAGTGAGGGGTTCAGTGTTTTGCCCAGGGACAATTCGGCATGTGACTGCTGGTGGAATCAAACCCCTAACTCTTGCGTTGGAAGACGACTGCTCTAACCATTCAGCCACAGCCGCCCTTCAAAGACACACACACAAAACTAAAGCAACCTTAATAACAGGATATCATCTGCTAGTATTAGTTGTGGTGTTTTTACTCAAAATCACAGGTTGATTACTGCGTTACCTCAAGATGGCAACACGTATTTTTCCCCAGATAAGTGCTTCTTGTGTAATACTTTGACAAACTATGGATGCTCTGACGGGACATTTTCAGTTTGAACCCATTGCCAGCATGTGTTCATAACTTGTTGACTGACCCGATTTCTAGTAAGACATATCCCTTTTAAATTGTGAATGTAAATTATTTTGGTTTTCAGCAAAACAAGCTTTTTAGGTTGAAATTGTTGAATTGCCTCTGTAGATTTTTTGGGGGTTTTTTGCATTAAAAAGTCAACTCTGCTTTTTCAGTTCAACTAACCACCTCCTTCATGCCAGATTTTACATCATAAAACTAAGCTTCTTTTGTTCATGTTGACTTTTACTGTTTGCCAGAGTTCTGCCATTAAAAAAAAAACAATTAAAAGTACATTTTACTGAGCTATACAATTACTGGTACAAGGTTAAAGTGAGTTTTTAACAAGAGTAAAAAAACTGTACTGACTTTTTCAGATACACCAGTATATCAAATTACCACTCAAAAAATAAAAAATAAAAAATCTGTATGCCTTTTTAATAACAGTCTATAATTGTCACTGTTGTCCATGGTTGTCATCATTCTTTGTTGAAATCAGGTCTCTCTTGCGAATGAGTCCTTGAGGCTCAATGGGATTAACTAGTCTAAATAAAGGTTGAACGAATGAAAAAAAATCTAGTAATTAGGAGATGAAAAACAAAAAAGACAAATACAATGTTTATACATGTAATTATAACATGTAAAAAAAATACAACTACATTTATAAAGAAACAAAATATTTTGAAACTGCAGAGAGGACTTTGAAAAGTAGAATGATTTTCATTGTTGTCTTCATCACTCCCTGAAACCAAACACCAAATGTATATTACATTACCATTAATATCTAAATTGGGTTTTAAAAAGGTCTTAGACTAGCCCTCTGACTTTATCTGAATAAAATTTGATGTCGGAAAAGGATGGATTGCTCTCTTCGGGTCGAGGGTGAGGTTCTGCCTCAAGTGGAGGAGTTCAAGTATCTCAGGGTTTTGTTAACAAGTGAGGGAAGAATGGAGCATGAGAATGACAGATGGATTGGAGCAGCGTCTGCAGTATTGCCAACTCTGTGCTGGTCCGTTGCGGTGAAGAGAAAGCTGAGGTGTAAGGTAAAGCGCTGTTTACTGGTCGGTCTACGTTCCTACCCTCACCTATGGACATAAACTCTGGGTAGTGACCAAAAGAATGAGATGGTGGACACAGGCGGATGAAATAAATTTTGTCTGAAGGGTAGCTGGACTCTCCCTTAGAGATAGAGAGAGAAGGTCAGTTATCTGGTAGAGACTCGGAGTAGAACCACTGCTCCTCCACATCAAGAGGAGCCAGTTGAGGTGGTTCGGGCATCTGGTAAGGATGCTTCCTGGGTGCCTCCCTAGGGAGGTGCTTTGGGCATGTCCAACTGGGAGGAGATGCCGGGGAAGACCCAGGACACGCTGGAGAGACTATTCTCTTGGTTAGTCTGGGAACATCTTGGAAACCTCCCAGAAGAGCTGTAAGAGGTGGAAAGAGATGTCTGGACTCCCTGTACAAGCTGCTGCCCCTGAGACCCGACTTCGGAATAAGCGGAAGGTAATGGATGAATGGATGGATAATTTGATGGACTTCACAGTTAAAGTGATAAATCTGTATAGCAATAAAAACAAACTTGCAAAGCATATAGGGGAAGGCAGTTTTTGTACACATCCTTGAAAATCCTCTAGGTTTGTAGAGAAAACTTTCTCACCAATCTCCCTACATGCTGTGTCATTTTTTTTTGCAACTGGAAATCTAGTTGACAGGGTGTCATTTTGATGAAGTGGAGGAGATTGAGCATGAGTCGGAAATGTGTGCTGTGGTAAAAGTGGTGCTTCCAGGGAGCACTGCAAGTGTGACGTACCAAAAAAGTGGTGCGTCGCTCTGTTAAGAAACACTTTTAAAGAAAAGGACTAAATTAAATGTCTAGTCTTTTAGTTTGGCAAGTGCATTCTTTTGCTCTAGTAAAACACAGCTATTTAAGTAAGCCTAGAGTTAGAAACCGACACTTAGACTAAATTTTAACAACAAAAAACTAATGAATTCAGGATCCAAGTTTGTTTAGGAACTTATATCTGTTTGTCAGTATTCGCCAAGAATAAGTGTTCATTGCATTCCACAGCTGTAGATAGGAGCCCAAGAGCAAACAAACAGCCTGACTCGTACAAAAACATGCCACAAACAACTCAAATGGTGGTCTTTGCTTTCAGTTTAAATGTACTTCTTTACAATGAGTCCACTGTTAATTGACCACCATCCATTCCTAGCATTTACCACATGAACACAGAAAGCTTTAGATAGCATTGTCACATAATACACTTAAAACAAAATGCAGTAGGACGTGCTATTCAAACATAAAGATCAATTCTCTGTGCATTCAGAGCTGGCTGGGGTCCTTGTATGCCAGCCACTGTATAAATGATCAATAAGCACTGTATAATCCATCACACAACAAATTCAGTGCATAACGACCACACTCCTGGTCAATACTTCCAGCTGAGGAAAAAGTCCCAGAGTAGCAAAAATTTCAACATTTAGCATCAGGAGCTCAATATGCTAAACTTTATCTCAGAGTTTAGGTAGGAAATTCAGCTCCACAGGTATACCCAATAACTTACGGCTTCAACAGGAAATTTCAATATAAACGCACACCTTGTGCTTTAATACAATTTTACAATAAGCATACAGACTATTGTGTTTATTAAATCGTTTTTTTTTTTTTTACATTTAGAACTGGAGTTCAGCTTTCTCATTTCAAGTCGCGCTGCGAATGAGAAAATCTATTCAGTCGAGTCTGAAAGTGCTGAATATCTTCAGACTAAAACAGCTCAGTTTTATCACTTTGCTCCTTCGGATGCTGCAGCAGACGTCATACTTTGAGACATGAACTGTCAGGCTGTTGTTCCTGCTGTGGGTGCCAGACATGTGTTTTTGTCAACTGTCTCACTTGCAACAAAAAAAAAATTGTATTGTAGAAGAGGACTACGTGTCGAAGAGTATGAGTTTGGCAGTGTGGGTTATTTTTACAGATACGATAAACTAAATCTGCAGCGACTGTAAGAAAAAAATAAGTTAGGATGGTTTTATCACAGGGCACAGCCACAGCAGAGTTGAAAATGTGTTAAACTGGAGCAAAGTTAGTTGTCATCAATAGAAACCCCAGTTCATGGTGATGTGTGATATTGATGGGTTGTGTATCACAACTGTAGGCCACTACATTAAACTCAAAGAGGTCAAAGTCCACCACTCCCCTCTAACTGGAAGCATTTTTTTGTTTAGGAATCCTTTTTTTCTGCACACGGATGTCTGGAGAGAAAAGCCCCACACAAGTGACACATCACAGCCTCAGACAGCTCACTGTGTGGAACAGACAGAGGCTCATTATGGGTTCAGTTCGTCTCACCCGGGAAGCTTGGAGGAGGCTGGGGGAGGGGTGGAAAATGGGAATCTACCAACAGGATTTCTCTTTATTTCAAGTTCAAAGCAAATCGGAGATGTGAACACATTTATCAGACAATGAGTTGAAACTGGATGTCATGCCTCGAAAAAAGTGTTTTTTTTAGCCTGATTAAAATCGTATCGTATCTTTGGGGTGGTTAAAGGTTTAATGATTGGCAAACTACAAACTTTGCTGTTCCACAGGAAGTAAAATAAAAACATCACGGCCCTCCGTGCTTAATTATGGCAACTGATCCGAGATCCGACCACACAGCCATGCTAGTGCATTTAGACCTTCGTCATGCATTAGAGAGCAACACTAGAAAGTTCCTGGATAAGCTTTTTATGAGGACTGCCACGTGGCGGCCATTTTAAGATGTTGACTTGACAGTATGTGTTGGGGTTTGCCTTCAGCTACCACCATACCAATTTTCAGTGTCAAATGGCAAAATATGAATGAGTTAAAATCTTTTTTTTCTTTTAAGCTATGGTAGCCATCTTGGATATGTTCAATCCATTATGTATTGGGCAATGGTCGCAGCTGCTACCACAACAAATTCCAGCTTAATATCCCTAAAAATGACTAATTTACAGTATTTTTTCCCCTTTTAGCTCAGGTGGCCATCTTGGATATTTGATTTGTAACCAGTCTATGAAAAATGACATAAAAACGGCATATTTCTTTGCAAATTACGTAACCATGGTAACTTGAAGCGCCAATAAAAGTAAAAGCACACATCACGGTACCGAGATAGTCGTTTTGATATACAGTAAAACTTGTTGGGGTACATGTGGTTTGGGCTGCAGTAATGTTGACAGTGTGACAGACCCAAATGTATATATTTCACGTCAGAATGTATGCTCTTATTGTGAAAGGTACAGAATATAAAAAGAGAAGACCAACGGCTGTAATTCGTAAGTTTTTCTGAGTTTGATGTTGGAAGACGTGGAGAATAAAGCGAGACAAATATTTTCCGTCTCTTTCTGCCGACTTCCACAACAGAGGAGTAAGACAAATTAAGAAACCCTTGTCAGGTGGATAATAATAGGTGGCAGTCCCCAGTAATGAAAAAGAGACTTCCACTCCTTTAAAATATATATTGTTTTAAAAAATAAAACATTGACAACCCCCTTGAAGGAAAACCACATCGGTGTTTCTAAGTTGGATCACAATTTGAGAACTGTTGGGAGTATTTTCCTCAAATAACACAATTTAGGCAAGTCTAACCTAAGAATAAGCACTTTTCAAATAAAATACTGTTATCACAAGTCAGAGGTCAAATTTATGTGTTATATGCTTCTTTTATGGCTAAACTGAGACAAAAACAAGACATTAGAAGCTAAAATTTAAGCTTTTATTTATTTCTCCCCCTCAATACAGACATTGTTTCAGTACTAAGGTGCAATTCATAATGTGCCTGTTCTTATAAAACCAATATGTATAATATGGCAGTAAAACATGATGCTACAATGCTTTTAATCATGAAAAACACAGTGCCTATAACTTTTAATATAGTGACTAACCACCTCATTACTATAAATAAAGTGAAAAGGCTTTCAGTAAAGTAGCTGTTGTCAGCAGCGCCCGAGAAGCTCTACATTATTTATACAAGACATTTTGTACACGCGAAAGCAACAAGCACGTGTTCTTACTCAAACAGACAAAAATAAAATAAAAATCCTGTCAAAGGGAATTTCATGGGTTTTTGCTCACGAAACTTCAAGGGAGTAAATGTCTTTTTACAAGACCCACTGTCACACCTGGTCTGATTTTTTTATAACTTTTTTCTTCAACCTGGCAGCATTCACGGAGGACAAGCACTTGGTGTCTTGATACGATTTCGGGATTTTTGTGTCTGTAGACGTGCACACAGAAAGCTGATTCACTGCTCTGACTCATTTTTACTTCTGCAGTAACATTGGAGAAATAGAAAAGGGGCTTTAAAACCACGGAACTCCATTAGGTTGTCAGTCACAAAGAGCTGGAAAATTGCAGCGCACAACTCACCTGTCTAATTTTATTACTAATCCATGCTTTTTATTCTCTTATAACATTAGAATGCATGAGAAAGGTGAAATCCCTACTGCACTTTGAAACAACCAACTATAAGAGCAAAAATTGTTACAAACCTTAATAGTGTTTGACAATCTGACAAAAAAGGCGGCCAAAAAAAAACCCCTTCTATAACTTTTTGTCCTTTTCTTGGTTTTAAAATCATCTCATAAAATAAACATTGTTCAGTTGAGTGCAGAAAAAGCCAGGCTGACTTGTTTTCTTGCACCTTCACAAAGGATAATGCCCTTTCTTGTCCAGTTGATGCCATTTTATCCAACATACCTGTTCACTGCTATCAAGGCACGTCACTCAGTCTTCTTCAAGATCCGAGATAATAAATCAAAGCCACACACCGAGCAATATCATGCCAATATCCTGTATTTCAAATGTAATTTAACACCTTAAGGATGTTACAGGTGTCAAGAATTCCATGGAGCAGGCAGCTCTCACACGTGGAACTATTAAATTTGACGGTTTGTTTTTATTATTGATGTGACGGCTCGTTCCTATGAGAAAACGACTGACCTGTCTGTCACTTAGACAGTAACCCAAGTCGCAACAACTTCAAGTGAACAGGACAGCCCTGCACAGCACTTACATGAGAACGAAAAAACAGCCAACAAAATAAGGACACCGAAAAAGGTGAGCGTGTGCATGTGCTTTCATCCACAAGCAAGCCCACACTGCTGAGCACAAACACAAAGCGACAATGACACACTCAATAACCCTGAATCTGGGGAATGTGGAATCTGACAAGTAGCTCTGTCATATGTGGGGGGGTTAGAGGCTTCTTAGCTCCAAGGTTATTACCAGTCTTTCTTTCGGCCTCTGGAGAAAACCACATCACCACAACACAAGAAAAATACCAGTATTCAGGATTACATCAGTGCATATCCTCTCTAATGGATTTTTTTTGCATCAATGTTTACAATCACATGTGTATAAATGTGTTTCTGCACACAAGTGATGTGCACTTTTTTAGCCAGATGTGAATTTATCAGGTATGTGAATGTCATATAAAAAAACACTGCCCCCCTATAAAGGACCTGCTTTTAGATTAAAGGGTAAAATGGGGAGCTTAGAGCTTAATTCCAATGTATGCAGGTACAACTCATTAATAGACTATATAAGTCATAGTAAAAGTGAAGTGCTGTGTAAAAATGAGATTCCCAAAGCAACCAGGTGGTGACTTCCATTAGATTTATTACACAACTTTGGAGAACAACCAGCAATCACTGAAGACTGATGCATTTGCAAGTAAACACATATCAGTGCCTTCACCTGTCTAAGGTTCCGACTTCCTGAACTAAAAAAAATGTTAGTTTTGTAGAAACACCTTCCAGCTCCTCCTCACCCTGTTGAGCTGTTATCAGAACTCAGCTAGAGACAGAAGCAAAGAGGTATCGGGGAAGCCAGACAGCTCCCAAGGAGCGTCTCAACCGCATCACTTTAATCATATCAATGAAACCTTGAGGATAATGAAACTTATCTCTTGCCGTCTCTTTACTGACTGGTCACATGAAGACTGATTATTACATAGAGTAAGGACCATGGAACATTTTAATATTCCTAATAACAGTAAAAAAGCATTGCATAAATACATTAATCAAATAAAATATGGAGAATGGCGAGTGCAAAAAAAAATGTCCCTTGATAGTAGGTACCTTCTCATTCAGGAGGTGGAAAACCTGGAGAGCTGGTGCAGGAAGAACAACCTTCACATCAATGTGAAGAAGACAAAGGACATAGTTGTGGACTTCAGATTGAACAAACACACCCCCAGAATATAAGAGGATCTGCAGTGGAAGTGGTCTCCAGCTACAAGTACTTGGGGGTGCACCTGAATGACAACCTCAGCTGAAGCAACGACACCACCAGCCTGATCAAGAAAGCTCATCAGACTCTACTTCCTCAGGCGGCTGAGACGAGCTGGTCTGGGAAGCTCAGTCCTCACCTCCTTCTACAGGTGTGCAGTGGAGAGCATCCTGTGCTCCAGCATCAACGTGTGGCATGGAGGCTGCACAGCTGCAGAAAGAAAAGCTTTGCAGAGAGTGGTGAAGGCTGCACAGAAGATGTTGGAGTCAGCCTCCCCACCATCACAGACATCTACACCTCCAGATGCAGGAAGAGGGCCACCTGCATCATGAAGGACCCCACTCACCCAGCACACACACTTTTTGCCCCACTCCCCTCAGGCAGAAGTGTAGAACCACTAGACTGAGGAACAGCTTCTACCCTGAGGCTGTTAGACTCATGAATCTCTAACTAGAATAATCACAGTGAAAAAAATCCCATCATGATTCTGCTGATTTCTTTCATGCTGCTGATCTCATGCTGCTGATCTATTTCATATTGCTGTGTTCATTCGTACTCATCTGCTCACACAGACTCATGTTTGTGCTGCTGTTCAGCGTATTGTTTTTGTACTACTAGTGCTTAGCGTATTTCTAGTTAATGTTTTTATTAGTTCATATCTTAGATCCTTTTACTTTTTTCTTTTACATTTTATACTTTTGTTGGATGTAAGTGGGGCCCTGTGTACACAATTTTGTTTTACCACATGTACCAGATGTGATGCGAATGACAAAGAACTTTGAAACTTGAATTCATATTGATTTACTGTTAAGATTTGTAATGTAAAAATAAACATCACTTTGCCCTCATACAGTCTTAAATTTAAGTACAGTCATGTCATATGGACTTGATATACAACAGTATGATTAATTATTTCCCAAAATATAAGCTTAGATGCTTAAGAAAATGTGTAAAAATGATGGTTGGCATTACTGTGTAATTTGGTTGCTTGTAAAAGTTTAAACAGTGATACCCTAATATTCTTCGCAACTTTGTTAATTTTGAATAATACATTTTCCAACAATATTTCAGTTCACTGAGATTTACCAGTGGTTGTTTGTGTGCTCTTAAAATCCCACCAAAACAGTTCAGTGAGTTCTGAACCTCGACTAGTTTTTGGTGACAGTTTGTTCATTCTGTTGTTGATTTGTTGCTGTATTGCTGATTTTACTCTAGAATACCTGGGGACAAGTTTGAGACTGATTCGAGAGTAAGTTAGCCAGGTTTTGCAGCTATAAAAAGAAACAAACCCGAATCAATCAAATGACTCTTCCACCAGTGTTTTTAACAGTTACCGTCCAGAGTTTGTGACCAGATGCTTGTTGGTTAGTGTATTTTATCACTGAAATGTCTGACCTTGGAAGGATTTAAAAGGGAAATACTTTCGTTAGAAGACTGTCTTAAACATGGTCATCTTTTGGATTGTCCAGTTTTACTTGTTTTTACTTTTTACCACAACCGCAGTGTGAATTGTAGGCTGAATATGGAGTGAAATAAATATACGCAATCTTCATTTTTATGTCGATATTACTTGCTTACCTCCAATCCTCAAGTCTCAGCATTTAACAACGGTAAACCTCTTGGATGTCTGATCCAGCATCTTTAAAAACATGAATTACAGTACAAGGTTTGCTATTTAAATTAGAGGTAATTTGTTTAATGGCATCCATTGAAAAATCATACATGGGGCTGAGAGACAGAGAGCTTTTACAATAATGTGTTTCCTGCTGTCTTTGTCCCAGGGGAGCAGACAGACTAAAAAAATGTTTGAAATGTAAACATAGTTTCTAATAAATAAATATACTTTAGTTAAATTTAGATATCTACATGTCTCGAGTCAAAGGCGAGTAATTTTATCACAAGGGATGGCATTTTTTCATATGATGAATTTTTGGTAGACGTGATGACTGGGCTTTTCCCCCCTTAAAATTTAATTTTATGAAATGGTACATTACCTAAATGCAGTGTATGCATGGCAGAGGGAAGAGAAAAGGTGTGCTTGACAAAAGAGCTGAATATGAAAAACAGCAGAAGGAAGGGGACGTAAAAGCAATACTAGTGTTTCCAGATCACTGGGCTACTTCAAATGCTTTATCCCCCACCTATTTTCTCCATTGTTCTTTTCTCTGTCATATCTTTCAGAGCCCTACTAACCACAGAGGGTAAATGCATTTGGTAGGCTTTGTTTGTTTTATTCCCTTTTGATAATAGAAGATACTGTGCCCTGATCAGGCCGAGTCCAGGAAATGGAATTTGTCAAATGGGAAGGAGCAGCGGAGGTGCACAGAAGCGTGCCACTATATATGTTTAGGTTCTAGATTGTGAATGTAATACTTGCCCAGTTGTTTATTCATTGCAACATGGACCTGAGATAATATCAGAAAAAAATGGAGAAAGGAAACGGGTGGACATTGTTATTTGTCTTGCTTGGTAATACTTGTCTGTTTTCTTGGGTAAACCCCTTGAGAATCAGTTATCCTTCTAGACACAGTTGGAATTTATTTGGGACCTATATTGAATAGTTAACCTCAAAATATAACGAGCCAGAGGGTGAAAGGGTTACATTTTTGAGTATTTTACATCACCTTACAAACTAGCTGTTTTATTGTTACATTTTTTTAAATACCATTTTATTTTCACTTGTCATTCTCAGTTTGTACACATCTTTTATGATTGTCTATTACTGTCTTTGTTGTCCACTGTTGTCATCACTCTTTGTTAAAAATTCAGGTCTCTCTTGTTAATGAGTCCCTGAGGCTCAGTGGGACAGCAGTGCCCTTTCTACATCTTAAAATGTTACATTTTTTAAATAGTTTTACTTGACGTCAGAAGTAAAAAGCAAGATGCAACGCAGGAGCTGAAGATGATAATGGTCTTTCTATGGTTAGTAAGGTTGATGTGAGAAATGTACTCTTTTACTGCAGCAGTAATCTGTTGCAGTCGACTAATTCATTCATGAGGCCATTTTCCTTTTGGTTTAAGTATCTCCGAACAATAAGCCACTCTGTTGAGAGAGTGAAGCACAAGGGTTTGGTTCAGATGATACACACTGGAGCTCCGATTAAAAGCTTATATGAATAAATTGGAGTACAAAAGACAACGATTAAAGGTTTTAGGGCTGCTCTGAAATGTAACTGCTTGTTAAAAGTGGGCTGTACAGTAGCGTCCAGTGATTTTTAAATTATTCAAATGAGATGATTTTGAAAATAAAAATGCTTGACTGTAATCCATTAGGGGTTTTGTTAGCCGATGAGTGCTGCATTAGCATAGGCAGGACTCTGCATCTTTACCCATTAAAGTTGAGTATTTCATCCACAGATCACTGATTTACCAGTTCACTTTTTCGTATGTTGTTTTTTCTCTCTCTTAAAAATTCCCAGACAGAGTGAGAGTCTTATTTTAAAGCGCAAATGCAGGTTATACAATGTCCAACATTTAAATTGGAAGATGATAATTTTATGTTAAAGCCCAGATCATTGTATTTATTGCTGTATTATGGTGAACCATTTTGCTTTAAGAACCATGCCAGATAAGGCCTATGGTCTGAGATTCAGATGATTAAATGTTAATGTGCAAATATAGTTTTGGTTTGCTTTCAAACTGATTACTGTTCTGCTCTGCTAAAGTTTTCACATTATAGCACAACAAGTAAGGCAGCCTCCACCTATGATCTGACCTTATTAGCTGTCTTAACAGCCACCTAACCATGTCCAGACATGAGCTGGACTAAAAAAAAAAACAATGTCTGGGATTAGATGACTTTGTATGTAGTATCAAGAAGAGCTGGCTGGTTGGAAAGTACTAGTTGGAGTCTGAGAAATCACCTGGGCCCTTACAAGGACAGATCTGTTCCAAAGAAAAGGTTTTGGCAAACAGGAGAGCAAGGTTCGGACAGAGCTTCTGGGTATTTCTTAAGTCACCACAGTGCACAAACACAAAGTAATGAGTTTTTATAAGCTATTGTGCATCTATATTGTGCAGTTTGTAAGCATGCATGCCAATTTATAATCAGTATATAATTTGTGGGAAGTTCTCATGCCACCAAATGTGTCAGAGCTGTATCCTCTGACTGATAGTAGAATGAGACAGAGTCAGCTTTGTGAATGTGTGGCTTTAGATTTAACCTCATATACAGTCAGTGTACTGAAGGCAGCTGTACTATTTGTTGGCTTCGACCACTGCAGTTCTAGTGTGTTAAAAAAAGACCGAGCTTTGTGTCGTGTGTCACAAAAAGGGCTAATCAAGACAAGAGATCTTTGTTTTATAGCTTTACAGTAACTGAGTTTGTGTCAGCTTACACACAAGCGTCCTGATTCCTAGTTTAATCCTAACCTAGGGCTGAACAATAATTCCACATCGATATACATCACAATATACTTTTATTCAATAACGGTGATATGAGTTTTAAGCACATTTTCGATATTTCGACATGATTACAGTGTTTCACTGACATTTCTTTTTCTGTTTGGGTCGAAGCAGCCGCTTCAGTTTCAACCCGAACAGAAAAAGGTGCAACACAAATACTTAAGTGCGTGGCGACGTACATGTTATGCAGAGTTCGAGTCCAGAAGGTGTTAGCGGTAGCAGGCTAGGCTAGGCTAATCTCCAACGCGCTGTAAGTTTTCGCTTCAAAATGAGTGCCCATGACCGTCAAAATGTGACTGAACAATCTTTCACAAGCAAAGAGAAAGCAGACGACATAATTCATAAGAGAGGAAAGACTAATTTGGCGGTGTGGAAGTGGTTCGGCTTTCTAAGATCCGATAAACTGCAGGTTTCAGTCAGTGTGCTGCAAAATGTGCCAGAGAGTCATTCCAACTAGCCGTGGGAACAAATCGAACTTGTTTCATCTGGAGAGTTTCCACTTGATAGAATATGCGGAGAGTCAGAAGATGAAGCACAATAAATGTTTGAGCCAAAGTGTCCCTGAAATAACACCCCGAGTTGTATCAAAAGAGAAACCCATGATGGGCTAGGTTATGTTGTTGTTTTAAGTTAAAACTATTAATACTGACAAAGTTGAGAGTTTTGCGTTTATTTGACGGTGATTTCAAACGTCTAAATACAAATAAAAGGTGAACATTAATTTATTTGTATAGTTTTTCTGAGGCTTTTATATTGTTTATATCGATATCAGAATTATATTGGTATTGACCGAAAATAAGAAATATCTCGTGATAAAAATTTGGGCCATATCGTCCAGCCCTAACCCCTACACTTTCTCATTTACTGTAGTCTCTTATTTCAAAGTTACAAAGTGAAGCAGTTGAAGTATTTTACTACAGAATAGGACACCCATTTAAGAAGCTGAGAGGACATTAATGTTTACAATACACATTTGTGTAGACTACTGTGATGTCAGTTTTATCAAATATGACTTGTAAACTAGCCTGGAAAGAAACGTATGCAGATGACATTACGTTTTATACTTGTTAAGAAAGATCAGCGATGCCAAAGTGAATACATCAGAATATATAATTTACATATTTTAGTGGTTATTGTAACTGTAGGTATTTAAACCAAGACATGTGACATTAGTTAACTACCGGTAGATATTAATTTTTTGTAACAAAGACAAAACCCCAAAATACTCAGATTTGTGAGGATTTTTGGCAAGCACATGTTATAACTTTTCATTTGGCTGTCCTTTTGTTTTAAAAACTTAGAGATGTGTTTGTGTTGCACAATTTTTAGTATTTTGTAGTTTTTAGTGTTTGAGAACAATTGAAGCATGTTAACACATAAAGAGCAGTAAAGAATGTACGGTAAGGACGTGACAACTAATGTACCCAACAACATTTGCGTTTTCTGATATAATGATTTACAAAAAAAAAATAACCCATTGCCAAAATAGGAAAAAATATAAAATAAAACAGTTAAAGTTTATCCATACTGTTATCGTTGAGGCCCATACGTGCACATATTGACCATCAAAAGCACTAGAGGATAGGAAAGGGCTCCAGCAAAATTTGAGACCGTTTATAATATATTGTTTCAATACATTTGTGGTATATATATATATATATATATATATATATATATATATATTTTTT
>NC_056515.1:36878621-36883687 GCF_014905685.2 Nematolebias whitei | reverse complement strand
ATATATATATATATATATTTTACAGTTTTTTTTTTTTTTTTTTTTTTTTTTTTTTTAAGTAATGGCTGAGAAATTTAAGAACAAGAATAAATAAAAAATGTTTTTATACACGGTCAGAATAACAAACTAGCATAAAATTCATTATTTGAAAAACCTTTGCAAATGTATGAATAAAAGTGAATTTGGATATCCAAAAACAAATGGGGGAGGCTAAGGGAAGTATATTTTTATTTTTATTTAGACTAATCATTACTGAAAGGAGATGAAATGCAAACACCTTGTCATCAGATAATTATTTGAGGGCATTATCTTGACTTTTTATGGTATTATTAAGCAGGTCTTTGTTACTCTTTGGCTCATGTTGAGAAAAAAAAAGCTCCCTTGATTTATTCTACCATTTCTTGGATTTTCAGCTTTTGTTATTTAAGCATCTGCTGCACCGTGCAACAGTTTGCTCAGTGCCAGTTTCTCTCTGGGACTGCCATGTCCATTAGTCATTAGTTCAGTAAAGAGCTCTACCACTGACACAGAACTCAGCACTCATGAGACATTCTGCCATTAAAGACGGGCACAGCAGTCTCAACTGTCACAGAATCCCGTTTAACCAGTGTACGACCTCAACCTTAAGACGTTTACCCCCAAAGAAACTCTCAGAGGAGGGGAAGTCAACAACAAACCAGGGTGTGCAAAATAATAATATAAAAACAAGCGTATGGCGCAATGCTCGAAGGCCCCAAATGTTAAAAATAAATGAAGGGTACACTGTGATATCCCTACTTGTGGGAGTGAAAGTCTGCCTGGAAAAAAAAAAACTGACAGATGTGCCCTGTTTGAACAAATCAAACTGATCAAACTGTTTGCTAAAACGAAAGGAGGAACACAAGGGGAAGAGCGCTCAATCACACAATGCGGAGAAAACTTATGCTACTGCTGCAGAAAAGATACTTTGTTTTGTCAATAGGGATGAAATATTACATTTCCATAAAAGAATCCTTAAAAACCGATATCCGAGTCATGTAGCTATAAAATTTACATGCACTTCAAAATCTTAGTCAGCTTTTAAATGTTTGCACTTCTTGAAATGTACATAAAACTGATCCACCCAAGACATAAAATCTTTAAATGTACTTAAGTAGAAAGTTATACGGTAAACGTATGTCAGGTATTATGTCGCAATCACAGTTCCTTGGTAAATAAATTATTTTTACTGTGGAAAATCAGTCCTGATGAACTCAGAAATGTACAAGATTTGGATGTTTTTAGGTTTAATCTGAGCTAACTTAAACAGGCCCCAAAAAGCAGCCATATTAAAGATGGTGACGTCTACCTCTGAAAAGACTGAGCAAGATCTCAGTGGAAAGAGAACGGGTGATGACTGCCACAGGACTGGAATTGGCTTTGTAGTTTATATAGCAAAACATAAAAAAAAAATCATTTTAGAAACAATACACTCAAGAATGTATGAACCAGTTGAGTGCCTTGCATGGTACCCCAATGGAGAAGACTGGGAGCAGCTGGAGTTCAGTAAAATATATTATTGAGAAAAAAATCTCAATTTCAGATGTCTGTGTGGGAAATATTGAATTCAATATAAGAAAAAAATAAAATATTTGACAGCATAGATGACAGGAAAAAAGTTCTGATAGTTCTAAAGATTAAAAAAACTTTAAATTTTGTACTTGATGAAAATATCCTTTTTTGTCTTTAATATATTCAGGTTAGCATCAATTTTATATACTAAAAAAATCTGTTAAACTTTATGAAACAATACAATTTGTGTATAAGTTCTTCGTTTAAGTGGAAATAAGCCAAAAGGGCCGTAAGGGGTCTCTGGGCTGTGTCCCTCCCTGTTTTTATCTTTTCCAGTGCTTCTGTTCCCTTTCCACTCATCCTTAGCTGATCCACAGAGGGGTATCTGGACAGAACAATCCCCCCAGGACAGATGTGCTTTCGTGCAGATTGCTGGCTCTGCATGAAACTGGGATGAGGCAGAGCTGCTCTCATTACTTCCAGCAGAAAGACCATGATTAGTATACAACCGTGTCCAACTTGAGGACATGACTCTGTTTTCCCCACTCTTGAGAACACCTATGAAACTGAAGACAAATCCAAATAAATTTATACTGTCAATTTATTTACAGTCCGTGTTATACAGTATATCATTTTATTAAAGTTAAAACAAGACATTTAATCCATCCATGTACCGGTTAGGTTCAAGCAGAAACAGGTCCAGCAGGGAAACACCCCTCTCTCCTCAGCTCTACCAGGGGATTCCCAAGGCTTCCACAGCCCCAATAGGATTTATAATGCCTCCACAGAGTTCAGGGTCTGCCCCAGAGTCTCCTCCAAATGGGATGTGACAGGGGAAAAAAAGCAGAGGGAGGCGTCTAGGATGCATCCTAAATAGTTGCCTAAATCATCTCAGCTGAATACTTTTAAAGGAGAGGGGCAGCAGGACCCTCTGAAGCAGGATGACAAAGCTCCTCATTCTTTCTTAAAAGTGGAGACTCATTTCGGTTGCCTGTGTCTGGCCTGGTAAGATGACCAATAAATGAAAAGCCTTGCTTTTTGGATCAACTTCTTCAAGACAACACACCAGAGTAGCACCCTTGTTACTACAAAAGAAACACCGGTCCAGTGGTCTGTCACCTACTCCATCCTGCCATAGAAACAAGACTTCAACAAAAGCAAATTCTTTCCCTTGAAGCAATGACTCACCCCAAACTAGAGGGAGTCTTCCACCTTTTTCTGCAGCTTTAAAATAAATATTTAAAGTGAACTTCAAGGTGTAGGTGGAAGTGCATCAAGGATCAGCTCTGAGCCCCTTCTTGTTTGCTCTGGTAACGGACCGACTAACAGATGAGGTCAGGCAGGAATCCCCGTGGACTATGGTATTTGCAAATGACTGCGGATGACTGTGATTTGTGACAAAAGGGTGTCAGTCAGCAAAGGTCAAAGGAAACGTTTAGAAGACAGTGGTGAGACCAGCTAGTCAGTGGCACTGACAAAAAGACAGGAGAAAGAACTGGAAGTGGGAGAAATGAACATATTGAGGTTCTCCTTAGGAGTGACAAGCATGGATAAGATTAGGAATGAGATAATCAGATGTACAGCACAGGCTGAACAACTGGGAGATAAAGTTAGAGAGGCCAGACAGAGTTTGGACATGTCCAGAGAAGGGACACTGGGTATATTGGTAGAAGGATGTTACAAATGCAGTTGCCAGAAAAAAGGCTAAGAGGAAGACCAAATAGGAGATATATGGATGCAGTTAGAGAGGACATGGAGGTAGTTGGAGTGAGGACAGAGGATGCAGAGGACAGAGTGAGATGGAGGATAACTCGCTATGGTGCCCCCTGAAGAGGGAAAAGCCGAAAGAAGACAATGATGAAGAAAGATAAATGGAATGGTAAATGGACTGTACTTATTTAGTGCCTTTCTATCTTATTTCAAGAAACTCAAAGCACTTTACAACAATCTGTGTCCTTACCCATTCATACAACATGCTACTAGATCTCTACAAAGCTAATTGAACAAACCATTCTAAAGAGACTAATCACATCACATTCATACACCAATGGGACTCTCATCAGAGGCTATGAGGGGTTCAGTGTCTTGCCCAGGGACACTTCAACATGTGACTGCTGGTGGATTTGAACCCCCAACTCTCGCATTGGAGGACGGCTGCTCTAACCACTCAGCCACAGTGGCCCCAAGAAGAAGAATGAAATGTGGAATAGTTGCCAATCACAATTAAAATGAATTGCTCGTCACTGTGGAACAATGTATGGATAGATGGGGAAAACAAATAACGTAATTCCATGTATAAGATGCAAAATATGTTTTAAAGTAGTGGGACTATCACTACTCTTCCTTATATGCTGTTGCCTATCCTCTGCTATCAGATAAGAATGAAAGTAGAGGCCCACTGTACTCTTATTCCTTCACTGTCTCATCACTGCCACTCACAGTGGGCCAGAGGATGACTTCTTAACTGTTGTGTGAGTGGGGGGGTCTGAGCACACCAATACAAACCCACATGGGACAAACTTAACAAGCGGGGATGCCTGAGAGATGGGCCACAGAGATAACACATGAGCGTGCAGGAATACATTAACAGTCGAGTGAGATGAAGCATGCAATATTAATCAGGGCATTATCAAACGTCATCTCAGATCGACTCACATGCTGAGGAGCTGCAAAGAAGCATACACGTTTCCCAAAGTGGATCTTTGTAAGATGTAATTGAGCTTAATTGATGCAAAATGAAGAGGGGATTTGCATTTTTGTGATAGGTTTGCAGATATATTCCATGTCAGGGAAGTATGGTGATATAAGTAGTCCCTCAAGTGTTGAAGAGTCAACACGTAGCAAACACAGATACACAAAGCCATATGTGAGACAAATGGAGGTTATCAAAACGGTTATGGGTTAAACCATTCAATTGAAACAAAGAGAAATGTTGCATGTCACCATGATGTCTTGTCTCTAAAAAAAGACACAAAACCACCTCCACAATCCCCACGTTAAAAGTGGAAAAAGGGTGACATTAGCTTCAAATGAATAGGAAAGATGAAGTATTAGTCTGTCTAGTCCCTAGTATAAAGTGTGACAATATGAGTCATCTTCAGTTCTAGTCAACTTTTTATGGGCATCATCAACATTTGCCTTAAAGGCCTTGCAAGCTGCACAACATATGTCACCTTCTACCCTTAGATCACTCTGTAATACAGCTCATTACGTCCAATGATCCTCCATTTCTGAAACACAGACAGAACCAAGAGTTGATGTAAAAATGTGATGAAAGTGGGTAAAGAAAAGTAGTGTAGTCTGGACTATAATGAGTGGAAACAATACATTTTCAATAAACAAACTGATAGTTAATTTAGCCTTGAATAGAAGCAGAGTTTGATATATTAATTGTTGCATGTGAGAATCTTTTTGTGTAGATTATGAGAGAACTGTTGCCAGAAACAAGCTGCAGCTGTGAAGATTTTTATATTTATTTTATATTTATTTTATATATATATATATATATATATATATATATATATATATATATATAT
>NC_056515.1:36796177-36878611 GCF_014905685.2 Nematolebias whitei | reverse complement strand
TATATATATATATATATATATATATATATATATATATATATATATATGTATATGTATGTGTGTATGTATATAATCAATGATAATCATCAAAAATCAATGTCCAGAATCCAAATCTGTTGGTCAAAGTTTAACCAAAGTTACATTTTAAATGGTAAATTGTAAATGGACTATACTTATATAGCATACTTATATGTTTTGTACTATTAGTGCTTAGTATATTCTTAGTTTAGCATATTTCTTAGTTTATATCTTAGAACTTACTACAATTTTTCTTAATTTGTATTTTTGTTGGATGTAACTAGGACCCTGTGTACATAGTTTCGTTCCATCATCACATCACATCACTTGTGATGTGAATGACAATAAAGACACATTGACCTTGATCATTCCATCTAATCAAGATACTCAAAGTGCTTTATAATGCAACAGGTGCCCTCATTTAAGTACACACAAACACTCACACTAGGGGTGCACAGATAAATCAGCTAGCCAATTTATCAGCCACTATTTACTTAATTTTGGGAAATCGGAAATCAGCCGATATTTGTATGAGAAACTGATTTTACAAGGTTTTTTTTGTTTGTTTTAACAACAAATGTCTAAACTTCATTTATATTTCAAAGCACTACTTCATGACCAGTTAAAATACGTTTGTATTGTTTCTAGGATATTGTTCAAGGGTATGTTTGTCAGTAAAATAAGATTGGAGAAGTGAAGGTGCATTGTGACCTTATAACGCCTGACAGTGCCGCTTATAAAACAAAATCGTATCGGCCAAAATCGGAATCGGCAAGTCAGGCTTTTAAGAAATCGGTGATCGGCCAGAAAACTGCAATCGGTGCACCCCTAATTCATACAGCACTCTACTACATCTCTACAAAGCTAATCGAACAAATCATTCCATAAAGACTGATCAGTTCTTTAGATCACATTAATGCACTGATGGGACACATCGGAGGCAATGAGGGGTTCAATGTCTTGCCCAGGGACACTTCAACATGTGACTGGATAGTGGTGGAACTCTACCCCTACAGTAACTCTCCCATTGGAGGATGACTGCTCTAACCATTCAGCCACAGCCGCCCTTTTTAGTGACGTTTAAGGTATTTAATGTAAATCCCAACCACCCACACACACACACTCTAATTTTCCCCGTTTGACTCCAAGGAAAAGTGTTCTGTCAGGCCACATTGGGTGATGTTTAAGTGAGAGCATGTAGGCAGTAGCCCACAGCGTGTTGCACCCGACACTCTGATGTACACACCTGCTGGAAATGATAACCAGCCATAAACAGCTTGAATACATGGAAACATCAGGGGGAAGCAGCTGTTCCTGATCAACCCCTCTTTGGTGGGTCAAGCTGTTCTCCTTTATGCTAACATTCAGCTTACGGTCTATGGTAA
Organism: Nematolebias whitei; assembly: GCF_014905685.2. Lineage (NCBI taxonomy): Eukaryota > Metazoa > Chordata > Actinopteri > Cyprinodontiformes > Rivulidae > Nematolebias > Nematolebias whitei. The sequence goes on along the minus strand of NC_056515.1, from coordinate 36,877,208 downwards.
ATTAGCCTTAATGTGTGTCCTGTGTCATCTAAAAAAAAAAAAAAAAAGATTTTCTGGGTTTAGATATGGAGATGGAGAAGGGAGAATGGAGGAAGTTAATGGTTTGGTCCAGTTGCTCTGGTCAATGTGATCAAATGTGCCTGAGACATAACTAACAACAAAGATTCAATCAAAGTTACCATCACCTCAGACTATTATCTAATAATTTACTTTGAGGATAACTTGAAAATCTTAAAAACAGATAAATAATTATTCCTACAAATAACCCTAAATACTGTATATATATATGCACTAATCAATCTGTGACCATCTCAAAAGTGACTATTTATACACATCTGGTCTAATATTTTCATTGTATGCAATATTCTTTTACAAGAAGGTAACAAGCTACATTTCTATCCAAGTACAACAGATGATAATGTGTTGGTTCCTGGATTGAAAAGACTGATGATCACTTGACCAGACATGAATAAATACAGCTGAACTTGTAGCTTGTTGAGTAGCCAAATGATTTTGGAACACATTTTACCTTGTGCCAGCACTACAATTGCAGAGCTTTAATGGAATATTTAGTTTACGGTTGTTCTACCCCACCACCTCAACCTCTTTACGGTACTTTATACACTCACTGAACCAAAACACACACAGGTTATAGTGTACTGTACGGGATGACAACATGATAGATGGTGGAAACTTGTCCATGTATGCTGCTCACTCTTTCATTTCTCCTCTGGTGCAGATCCTTCTTTTCCTATCAAGTCTCACAGGACCCCAAAGAGTCATTTCACCGATCTGTCAGAGGCCTAGCCTCGTAAGGTTTTCCACAAGAAACTGCCATTTATACAGCGTATAAATTCCATATTCACGCCTTCAGACTTATCGTTTTCTTTTACTTCTCCATCACAGAGGCAGAGGAAGTAATTTAGAGCCGGAATATGGAGAGTGTCGGCCGGTAAGAGATAAAGATGCCAGCTCCTCTTCCCCAAAGGGAGGAAAAGGGGGGACATTATTGCATTTTCACAGATGGGCTCTACGTGAAGATGCTGTTGGTTGCAAAGGCATAAACAGTTGGAAGTATTAAATTTCCAAACATTGCAACTCATAAGCTGTGGTTTAAGAGCTGCTGGTTGTTACAGAGACCATGCAGCACTGTTTCAATTGTTTGACTGAATAGTTTGATTAATATTTGCACTTATTAATCACCCAATTAAAAAACTTAATTGGGTTTAAATGTTTAATTGAACATCAGGACATTTTCAGGTAAGTGCTTATATGTTCTGAACATTACGCTCATTTACGTTGACGTTGGTCAGAAGATGAATTTGGGAATGGCGTCACAATTTCACTTAAGGTACCTTGAGGTTCCTTTAGAACTGGCTTTATGAAATGTGTAATCAATGTAGATTAACACGTACTTGTATTAATTTGAAACCTATTTTAAATTATATTCTGCTTCTACTTGTTTCTTGTCATTTTGTTGGTGCTAATTCCTTCTTAGCAATTTTGAACTGTTCTTTTTTGCAGTTAAAGCAAATAATTTATTTGTGGATCTCAGCTCACGTCTCTCCTTTCTTTTTTTTGTTTAAAATAGAAAAAGACAGAATTATTATTCACAGGTGATATCAGCTTTATTGATTTCACATTCTGGTATTGTCTCATTTCAAACCACGATCTTTTAACATCTCTACAGCAGAAACTCTGATACGAGCTTACAAAGCGCTGCCATCATGGCATGTGGTTTTCTTTAGGCTAAGAGAACCTCACTGCTAATTGATCTGATATGAAGCGATGAGCCCGTGTACGTCTGTGTTGTTCTAAATGTGTGATAATCATGATCCATTTCCCAGTCAGCCATCCGAGGCCAACATGTAGCATCCTAATATAATCCATCAGCTGGGTTTTGTCTGGTCAGATAAAGACAGTAATTAATTATATTAACAGGAAGAACTTCATTATGCAGCTTTAGCACACCTTTGCCTGACCAGCCAACCACAGCTAATTCGACTATTTACTCCCATCGTTACCTAAAGGAAACGGGAACAACTGTCATATGTTGCCATATTAAAACAACAATGGTGGCTGTACATACTACAGGTAAGGCTGTATTTCTGCAACGCAACGTTCTTTTTCCACTATACATTTTGAAAAGCTTGTTGGCTCATGATAGTGCCTTATAATTAGCACACGGCAAGTAGAGACATAAACATATCAAGCAACTGTTCATAAAACTGAAACATGACCAAAAAAACAAAAAATGGTCACAGGTTGATTGTGTCCCTGAGAGCGTTCCTCTCTTCTACAGACCTTTTCCCCATTTCTCTTTCAGAGAACTGCCTCCATTTGTTTTACTTACCGTTCACTTTCAAACGATCAAACTTAGAAAGCAACATTCCCTAATGGATAGTTGTAAAGATGGATGCAGAACCAGGTAAAGCAAAATATTAGAGAAGAAAAACATATGCGGTACTGCAACACAATAAGAAGTAAAACACTTTTTTATTTATTTTAAGATAACTACTGTGCAGTTCAGTCGGGCATTGATTGAGCTCTGTATGATTGATTCTAAGGTGCCGAAACACTAAATCAAACGGATGTCTATGAGCTAAGTTGTTAAAAAGTTTCATTTCTTTAAGTAGTGAATATTGCCTCCCCCTTCGCATGCCAAATATGTGCAATCTGCTAGCACTTAGATTAAGTGTTCAGGATGACTCTCAGCTAGTTGTTCGTCTTTTGTCTGCCCCTATCCTCATGGTTTGCCACAGTGAGCGAATTCACATGAAAGATTGGGCAATTATTTCATTCCGTATGCCCTTCCTGACACAACCCGGGCTCCTGCAATACAGATGACGCTCAGCTACGACACTAAAGTTTAGCTCAACACCTGTAGACATGAATTAATTATGGAAATGAACTAGAAGTTTACTTTCTGAAAACATGTTGTTGACTCCAACTACACTGGATGGACACTAGAATATGAATTACCGGTACCAGGTACAAGCAATATACCAACCGGTATGTACATTTCAGGTGAAGACTGCAAATAAATGCTGAGAAAAAATAGCCTGAAACAGACCAAACTTTGTAAAACATACTTTTTTTCTTGTTGTCACTTGAAAAATCATATTGCGAACACAAAAAGACTTATTAATCCACTATAAACTGGATTATTTTTAAGGATCTACACCTCAGTTAAACACTACAGCATATTCTGGACTTTCCTTTGGCTGGATTTAAGTTGTCACTCAGGCTCATTTTATTGCAATTTTTAATCGAAAGAGTGCCAACACTGTTCTCATCTGTCAATCTCCCATTCTCCATTCTAATGCAAGGCTTGGCACCTAGTTATTTATTTCTCATGAGCTGCATTTGACACACTGTTACCACCTTAAGGTTATTTCTTCCAACCTTCCTGACAATGCATTTTCTTTCCAAATCTCAGATTTACTGGTACACGTCTCCATAAAATAGACAAAAACAGTAAATAATAATACTAATAATGTGCCCTAAAACAAATGCTTTAGTAATTATTTCTGCAGCATTAGCCTGTATTGTACGATTACTCACGCATGTGAGATGGGTTCTACACAACTGCTTTTTTTCCGAGTCACTGCAAGTTCAACATCACGTCAGCCAAAGTTAAACAAAAAGGTGCCTTCTGACTCAAGAAGGCATGGGGGGGAATAAATCTTGGTAACAATAGTTCTGTTCAGTCCAGCGTCACAGGAAGTGGAGCATGTATTGCAACAGAGCTGTGGAAGTAGTTCAGTAGAAAGAAATGCAGCCATTTTATTGTTTTAGGAAAAGGATCCATAGCCCTGGACCATCAAATACATTTGCTCAACGGCCATTGACGGGGTCGGTCTTTATTATCAGCAGGCACTTTCACAAAACTCCTTTAGTTTTCGGACTTGGTGTAATTTCTGAAAGGACTGAGGTGGCAATAGGGGTTGACGTCAACACACTACTGTTACATTTGTAACAAAACTGTAAGAGTCTACATTTTTAAAAGTTAGATCACTTTGCGATTCAAAGATGTGATGTAGAGATGACATACGGTCGGTGCAAAAACCAAGCTTCAGTCTACAAAACAAGTCTTCAGTCACTTGGAGGAGGAAGACGTCTTTCACATATTTGATGTGTAGTGCTCCACGTCAATGCAGCAGAATTATGCGATGCTTTTTGTAATTTTAGAAATGACAAGTCTATGCAGGATGTGTCTGGCTCAATTAGTGCTGACCCGTTAGTTTTTTATTTTACTTTAGTTGAAAATGAGCCAGTGATATGGAATTTAATGTTTGCTTCAAATGACTATGGTGAATCTTTTTGACATTTTCATTGTTAGACGGCACAAGATACTGTATTTGTCACCTTTTGATTTCCCTTTGTCACCTTCTAAATGTAGCCACCTTTACCCTCAGTACTAGGTAAGGGCCTCCTAGATTCTTATATGTAGCATTAAAGACTTAACTGTTAACTACTCGTTTAATTTGCTGAACTTCAAGTTTAACATATCCTTCAACACACTCAGTTATCTCCTAATTTCCTTTCAATACACACCGTGGTCATGAACACACTCACACACTCTGTTAAACTAACCAAACCATAAGGTAAATGTGAACTCAGTTTACTTAAAGCGTCTTTAAACATTGAACAACTTACACAATACAAAGCAAAACAGCATCTGTAGTCAGATGTCACTGTAAATATTCAACTCTATGTGAGGAGCCCACTCACCAACCAAACACACCTGCTGGCTTATCCAGCTCTAAAACCTTAAAGTTGCAGGCCTGAGCGAAGCTTGGGAGCGGTGAGGCCCAAAACTTAATGGCCCTTTCACTCTTTGAGCAAATGAATAAAACAAAGCAGTACCTGGTTTAGTAGTTCAGTACATACAGACTCTGGTCCCAGTTCAGGTGAAGAGAAAAACCAAACGATGTTCTAAGGTGGTGATGCAATCATCCTTCTGCTGGTCCAGGGGTTTAACTCCAATGGGCAATGTCCAGGAGTAGGAAAGAAAAATATGTATAATCCAAAGGCACTTTTCTGGCAGTCCATAAACACTCCAGTTATGGCTAATCTTCACATCCAGGTTGGACTGATGAAGAGTCTCCTTAGTAAGCTGAACAAGCTAAACTAGGATTCCTGTGCAGCATTCACTTAGCTAGTGAATGCTAAATGTTCAATGTTAAACCGTCTCAAAGTGCAAAAAACAAAGAACTGCAGAACAAACTTCAAGCTGAAATGTCCACTGTTCCCAAAAACCATCAAACAAGTGTCCATTACCGATCACTGTGTTAACAATCAGGAAACTCATTTAATTACTCCAAGCTGCAGCACCTGTTGCCTCTGGTGTGACTGGCTCCCAGTCACTCTCATCAAGCTGTACCCACTGAATGCTCACACTTCCTTTGGCTTTTCACAATAAAGCAGATGTAAAATAAATCAACAAAATGTTATACTTTTCTTGCTTTTAACTTATGTTTGTGCATTTTAAGCCGTTTTTAAGCATTTTACAGAATAAATGAAATACAATTGTAACTATATTTACAACATATTTAACTTGGAGTTTTTAGATTTTCTTTAAACTGTCACATATTTCATGAATTTAATCAATGCACTAAAATATTTGTCTGAGTTACATACAATTCATGTTATTAGTTGAAAATTATCTAAATGAATATGAGGGAAAGGGGCTGCACGATATTAGAAAACCTTGCAATGTGTGAAATTCTTTTTCGGAATTACAATGACTATCAACTGAGATAAACCAATATTTTCCTCACTCTAGACTTTATTTTCCATATCCAATGCGGACATCATATTTACGTCTATCCTAAACACGGATTTGTTTCATACAAACTACTGAGTACCATTTTGAGTTAATGTAAAGACATTTTATCCAATTGGACTAGCATGCTGCATCATAGTTTCATTTTAGATTTTTTTGGTGACTTCAAATTAAGCCCTCTGTGGGTTTATAATTTTCATTTCCATCAAATCGAATGAGGAAAAAATGGAGCAAGAGATCGATAGGTGGATAGCTGCAGTGAAGCGGGTGCTCTACCGGTCTGTGGTGGTGAAAAGAAAGCAAAGTCTAAAGGCAAAGCTCTCAATTTACCAATCAATCTACCCTCATCTGTGGTCATGAGCTTTGGGTTATGACCGAAAGAACGAGATCTCAGATACAAGTGGCCAAAATGAGTTTTCTCCGTAGGTTGTCTGGGCTCTCTCTTAGAGATAAGGTAGGAAGCTCGATCATCCAGGAGGGACTCAGAGTAGAGCCGCTGCTTCTCCACGTCGAGAGGAGCCAGTTGAGGTGGCTCAGGCATCTGGTTAGGATGCCTCCTGGACGCCTCCCTGGTGAGGTGTTCTGGATACGTCCCACTGGGAGGAGACCAAGGGGAAGACCCAGGACATGCTGGAGGGACTATATTTCTCGAATGGCCTGGGAATGCCTCGGGATTCCCCCGGAGGAGCTGGACCAAGTGGCTGAGGAGAGAGAAGCCTGGGCCTCCCTACTTAAGCTGCTACCCCGTGACCCGACCCCGGATAAGAGAGAGAAAATGGATGGATGGTTTTCCATAAAATAATGTGACATCCTTTTGTTCCTAACATATTATTCATTTCATTTCAGTCCAGCATACGTTTTATTTCCAATTGAGATCTGATGTTCCATTTTTGTTCGAGTAATGTATTTGCAGCCCTAATTAGAAATGTATCAGAATACTAGTAGCCTCAAAACACCTTGAAACCCTGCATCCCAACACCACAAACAACAACTCAGATCTGTAACCAATTTAAAATGTCTTTGACCCATTGCAACATTTGCAAGATTGCAACAAGCAGCCATTTAACATTTACTGTGACCCGAGGAACTCATAGGTGGCAGGGCTTTGTTTTGCAAGCACTATATTAATGACACAAGTACACAAGATAGATCAACAGCTGGACTTGAAGAATCAATAAAATATTCAGCCTGCTGCTCCACACCTCACTGAGCAGCGGGGCTGTCCTCGTTGTTTATTCAGAGGAGCAGCGACTTGTTTGCTCGTAATGAGCTCCCTCATTAAGGTAGAGAAGGAGCGATTTGGAGAATGTGGGTGTCAGAGGCCAGGTGTGTTTATGTGGAGCGAGAGAATGGAGAGGGCTGGGTGTGAGCGTGTGCTGTCGAGGTTGTGCACGAGGCAGCGTTCAAATTTGGTGAGGATTTCATGGTGATTAGGAGTTTAGAGCAAACAAAAAATCAAAGAAAAATCTGGTCAAATGCTCGTTTTTTCCAAAACCACTGGCACTCGTGAAGTATCTGCCTCTATAACTCTGTTTACTACATAAATACGTATTTGCCGATTTTTCATAATTAATACTACACATACTTATTTTGCCTTCTCACAATTTCTCACTATTTTGTTGACAGGATGCTCTCTTTGTTTCACCGTTTCTGTGTTTTTTTGTTGTTGTTTGTTTCAGGCAGTCTTTTGGGATGAAGAAGGTGTTGAAAGGAGGAGCAAGGAGTCCATTCACCAGGAGAAATCAATTGTTGGAGTTGTGGGGTGGAGTAGTAGAGCTGTATACAAACAGAACTACTCATCCCCTGGTGGGGGAGTGCTCACTCTTGGAATCCAATAATCCCATAGAAAAAAATCACCCCTTGTTAAACACTATGTTGCATTCAAGGGCAGGCAATGGGTATTAAAAACAGATCATGAAGAGAGGTCAGGGTTTACTGTGGAAACAGCAGAAGGATAAACCCACCTGCTATGGTAGACCTCCCTTTTAGTTTCCCTAAGCTAATATGCAATGCAGGTTTTTATTACATTGAGGTAAAAGCAATACCTCTATGATTTAAAGACACACAAACTCACACCAATCCTATGCAGGTGTAAACAAGTAAGTCAGAGATCAAACTTTTGGAGGACCGGCAGAAATGATGATGATGTGCTGAAACTGAGATAGCGAGGTCTACGAGGAAGTAGGGAGCTATCTATAGTGAGGTTGTAATGACAATCCACCATGTAATAAAGTCTATTCAAGGAGGTCTAAAAGGATGGAGTCCATGAGGGAAATTAGTCATTCTGACAACCGCTTTATCTACTTCTGCTCTCTAGAGATGTCCTCCTTTGGATGTAGCCACTGACTCTTCCTCTTGGTCACTTTAGAATAAAACAATGTCTTATTTTAGGTGGATTTTACAGGAATAAAAGGGAAACGATCAAATGCAGAACCAAATAGAAGCGTTATATTGAAAATTTACTGTATGCTGCAGAGCAACAGATATATTTGGTTAAACTTCCCCTGGCTAGAGATCAAAAGAGTTGCTATTAATGCAATTAAATGTTTTTTTTCTTCAAGACTGACATCTTCAATTCAGTTTTTGGGCTCCCGCAATTAGCACAGCATCCGTGCTTTTTCAAGAGCGCTGCAGAAGATGAATGTATTCTTGCTTGTAGATGCAATTCTCCTGCTCCTGTCAAACGTTGTCCTAACAAGAAGTGCAGCAGACAAGACATACTTGCAGACAGACAGTAGGTCTGTTACAGCACACAAAGCACGGCAGTTAAAATTAACACGACCATCTTTATTTTGCTGCGAGCATCAGGCACCGGGTGTTGACGGATGACGTGGATTTGTTTCAGACATCCTGTCAGCAGTTTGGCCTCCTGTTGGCATTGATGGGGTTATTTGGGAACATGAGTGAAACTTTTTAAATAATTTAGAGAGAACTGAATCGTAAAGGGATAGTTAAATATTAAGAACAAATGATGACAATGTAAAGGTGTTTAAAACAGATTTTGTATTAACTACTTTGATATTTTGGAGACTGGAGTTAATTTGGCTATTAGCTCATTAATTCAATCAAAAATAAACTATTTTTCCACGACTAGGCATGGCACGATAAATTTTGCTGGGTGATTGTCTCAGAAATTATTGCGATAAACTATAATTTTGTTTGAAATTTGACAATAATTAATAATTATTGTAAAATTTAAGAAAAATGTTTAGTTTGTTTTGAGTGTAATACCTTTTTTGACCACTGGATGGCAGTATAAAACTGTTTGAACCAAAGGATGGATGTGAGGGAGCAATGTCTCTTTAAGACAAATGGGAGGAAGGCCCCTTGACGTGACATGGGCTGTCTCTCTTGGGTTCTCAAAATGGCGGACGCTCGGTGTGGTTTGAGCTCTTTAGCGTAGCATTTTTCACACATAGCTTTTAATTAAAAAATCAGTAAACAAGTTCTTACCTTCTTTTTGCAGAGAAAAACTTTTTACACAAAGGTGCGGGTTTCAACCATGAATCTTGGAGCTTCGACAAGATGTTTTTTTGTTCCTGAGGTCAGCCTGTTAGCTTAGCTCGTAGCTTAGCGTCTCAGCTTAGCTGCTTTTAACGATCCAAAAACACAATTTTGGACAGTTAAAGCATAATTTAAAGAAAAAAGAGAAAGGGAGGGGTCAGTGAAGAGCACCAGAGTTGAGCCTTTTGTCATCCAGTGTCTTCAGTAGAAAGAGAGAGACACAAAGAAACGATGAAGCCGATAAATGAAAATGAGGTTGATAATGTTAATTTATCATGCGATTAATTGATTTATTGTTTTTCACGACAGGCCTAACAATGACATCATTTAAAGAGTGATCTACAACAAGCAAGATTATAAGTGGTCTTATTTTCCCACAGAACCCCACTTCAAATTTTCTGAACTATCAGGATGTTTAAAAAAAGATCTCTACATTGTCTTACTTAGTAATCCTAAAAACTGGTTGTTCTTGACCATACAATGCAAACCCAAAGCCAATTTTTGGTGCCAAAAAGACAAATCCTTGTAAAACCTACTTATTGGTAACCTGCACAGTTTCAGCTCAAATCCGATAAATAAAGACACTTTAATTGTGACTTTTTGAATGTTTGCATCAGTGAGCAAAACTGTGACTTCACCCTGGACTTTAAAGATGCAATCTCTAGAGATATTCCTGTGGGAGACATGCAATGACATGTGCATTTCCACAATAAAGTTGAAGGTGGACGTCAGTGTTCCTGGACATTTGAGTCTCTGGTGAGCCACAGCTAAAGCCCCAGGGGGAAAGAACAGGAGGCACAAAGACTTTTAAGCTGACAGGAGCCTATATGGGACACTGTCTGCCACCTTGTCATGTCATGGCTCTGCTCCCTAAAGCCCAGAGGTGGATGTCAGACTGGAAACGTGTCTCTATATAAAATAAATACTTAAAAAATGTAAAAACAAACATATTTATATTGTTTCTATCATTCTGTCATAACGAAATTCTGTCAGAATGTGATTCTATTTTTATTTTATTTTTTGTTAATGCATGTTTCTGCAGGATCCTGTGCAAAAGGTTCATTAAAAACAGACAATGTTGCCGTTTGGCACATGCACACTGAACAGATGATGCTATAAACTTCATGCACTAACAGTGCAACTCTGACAGAAGGAACGGTGAGGCTAAAAGGAAAGGAAAGAATAATCACAGCAGGTGCTGATTGATTTGTTTTCCACATTTTGCAGCACACCCTGCCCCCATGCACCCACTGACATCAAGAAGGCAGCAGGTAGCCGGCGGCGTCGCCCCACTGCACTCAGGCATGTTGCTATTAAAATGAACTGAATAATATTTTAAAATTTTATCGACGGTAAATGGCTGGTCAGTAAGAGTTCTGTGAGGTTCTTTTCACCCAACTGATTTGGACAGCCAAATTCAATCTCTGTCATTTTAGCATTTGTAGCAAAACTTCATTTTGCACTACCAATTTCATTAAAAATGTGGAATTCAAACTTTTTTTGCTAAATTCGGAGTTCATACAATTAACTCTGACCCATAGCTTCCTGACAGATTTGACTTAAGTTTGAAAAATAAGTTCATGTGGAAATTGCAGTGAGTGATGGAATTCATCAGTCTGGACTACAAGAGCTAGCTTTGTGGCTTGGAATGAGACTTTCCATCTTATTTTGGACTCAAGGGCAGCTACATATTCAACACATCCCTAGTTTGAGATGTAAAAAATGTTACCACAAACTATGCTGTGTTTAATCAGGGGGCTTCAAAAGAAGGATTTGGAGTTCTGATGCTTGCTGATTTTTCTTAACAGGAACTTTACTGACTCCTTATTTGACCACAGGTGTGCAAGCTGCAGCTTATATAGCAAAGGATGTAAAACTGGACACAAATATGATACAAATCATAGCAAACATTGGGTTATGGTTGCATTGTCCTGAATAACTTCAATGCACTGGAAGCAGGGCTTAATTTGAGCTGGATCCTGCCGGAACAGGCCCCGGGAACTCATTTGGTGCATTCCGGTAACTGTTTGCTCGGATCCAGTAACTCTCGGTTTTACTAATAATAAAGTTATGAACAAATTTGACTGCCTTGAACAAATAAAACCTATATTGGATATGTAATCTGAAAATAATTACTTAAACACATTTTAAACACAACAGCCACTTATGAGTTTCCTAATATCACATCAGAGCTGCCTCTTCAAGTAAGCATGTCTGCTTCTATCGTTAAAAAAATATCGTCCCTTAAAAGTTCAGTCATGGACAATTTAATTAAAAATACAAAAATATAATCAAACAGCACAACTAAATTGCAGTTTTACAGTTTAAGTAGGTCATTAATATAATTTAGATTATTTATTGAAAATATAATAGCAATGTTTGATAGGTAATCACGTTACGTACATCACATATCAAAACAACGGCGCCAATTTGTCAAAATAACAGTGATCAAAATGTTGAAAAGTCCAATTTACTTTTATTTAAAAAAAAATCATTCTAATTGTAGGCAGTGGCAATGGAGATAGTACTGGAGCAGGTGGGAGTATGCTTGATAGAAGTGGAGCGGTCTCTATTCACACAAGGAGAGCTGTTGGTCAGGCTACTTCTTGTTACTCTCCAAGATAGTTATTGAATAAGTGTCTACAAATGTAGGTAAATGTAGATGTTTAACGGTCCGTTAAAATACACCAGAATGCAGAAAATGGCATCTACTTTATTTAAAATATCAAGGGCACCCCCCTGCACTATTTGCATTCCGACGTGGCTTGGTTTACAAATTACGCACTAAGTTAAAGTGTGTAGTTTCCAATGGTGTCCCACAAGTAAACACAAGAATCGGACTGCCAAAATTATATATGAAATGGCTTTAATTGGTATAAGGGATAAAAACAAATCTTGATCAAGATATAACAAATTTTATTTTTAAAGAGCTAGAAGCTGAAAGCGGCAATTCGGCAATGACCTTCTGAACTACTCTGAGAAACAAGAACGATAGCTATCATTTGTGCAAACAGTGATGACTTTCACTTGACTCATCTTATTGTTGTGACTCAGACCTGATGGCGTGATGCTGCATTGGACTGCTTGCTCAACGCTGCATTACATCCAACTCTGCAGTGGCCCATTAGGTCTTATTGTCTCTGACATTATACGTTGTAAATCTAGTGCTGCCCAGCGGGGTCTGCCTGCATCACAAGCAGCCACACCTATGACTCTTGAATAATAATATTTCCCCAAAGCGGCAACAACCAAAAAAAAAAAAGACTTTGGTCTAATGATTTTACTTCATCAGGTCTTAATTTAAGAACATAAGATCTTTAATGACTGGGAATTACGCAACTGCCTGGCTTAATCACAATAAAATGTCATTTTTGGTCATAAAAACCAAATAATGAGCTGCTATTGTGAGGATAGAAAGTGAGTCACAAGATTGTGCAACAAGAAAGAACATTTGGTGATGAATTTGTGTATTTTAAAGATGAATAGTCAGCATGTATGCTTCCTGAGAGTCGATGAGACAACCTGTTTGACCTTTTTGTAGTAAGTTAGATAACATAAACTCTTCTAGATTTTATCATTTTTGAAATCTAAATGGAATGGACTGATAAAGGGGTATAAAAAGATACATCTATTTTCTATGAGAACTTGTGAAGTGTGATCCACTGTGCCTCAGAAACTCTTAATATCTCTGTAAAACATTTACTGTGCAGTTTTAGACAGGAAGCATGAGCACTGATCCATAAAGGGACCAGTTGTGATAGCACCAGTTAATGATGCTGAAAGGTGCCTGCATCAAACATGACACACTTCGCTCCACTTTTACTTTGTGTCCTCCACTTGTAGATCATATTAGCATCTATTAACGAGCCGTAGAATACTGCAGCACTTGCTGTATGTTGTGTTCACACGATGCGATGAAAACCATGCCACGACCTCCGCTTTGATTTAAAGATCAAATCCAAAAGCTGCCTCTTCAACAAATTCACATTGGTTGAAAGTATCATCTTGAGCTAGGATGCAGGGAAATGAGAGCTGCAAAACAGTAAAAACGATGGACTGAAACGTTTGAGTGTCTGGTAGAACAGCTCAATGGAACTGTACCCTGGAGGGTTGTTTGACTGACTTATGGAGATTGATCTTCTTCAGACTGAAGAGCAGAGCAGGTGAGACGTGGACTTGGATTGGGACTGGGGAATCATGTTCCTATCATGGATCTATAAAGGATCAAAACACTGAAAGAGGAGAAATGACCAATGCAAGTTACAATGAAGCAAAAATGAGCCAGACATGAAAAGGTAATAAAAAAATATCGAGATAGGTCGGTACACAATTCACGAAAAACAGTAAAAAGAAAAAGACTGCATGGTGATGAGAGATCATTGCACACACACAGTTGTCTTTGTCTCAGAATTTAAAGGATCATAAAAGCTGTTTTGCATGTTTCAGGCAATAAAGTACAAATTGCAAATTCTTGCTTGAAGATATACTATAAAAGTCTAAACTACTAACTTGAAGCCAGGGCTACCAGATTTTACCATCTCATTAAAACTCCCTTCATTCTGTCGCAGTGAACATTTGCATGTTATGGTGGAACCAAAACAAAAATGAAAACTTTGCTTTTCGATTCCATAAAGTTTGTTTTGGGTCTGTATGGCAAGTTACTAATCTTTGGATTAAAATAAATAAATTAAAAAAAATATGTAAAAAGAAAAAGTGTGCTGAAAATGTATTACTTCTTGTAATAAAACAAAATGAAAGAAAGAAAATAATAATTTGAGAAGAATGTGTGAGGACTTGGTTTAAAGTTAAGTTATAAACATTTTGTCAAGACAAAAATAAAATACTGTAATTTCCGGTGTATATGCAGCTACTAAATGCATCTTCCTAACAAACTACCTCAAGATTTCAACCAAAACTGTATTTTATCATTCTAAAAATAATATATTTTGTCCATTGTAGATGTAGAGAACTTGTCGTCATAAATTATCAGCAGGGAAACCACACAGTGAGCACTGACCAGATGTGTGAGAGTCAACATCTGCTGATGTGGGACAGTAACACATTCAAACACAAACATCCTCAATATGATGAGAAACAGCAAAAAATTATCACTCCCTCTGCATGTTTAGATATTGAAATAAAGGTGGCACACACCACCCACGAGCACAGACGAGCAGCTCTTTCTAAATGCATCGAATTGATTAACATTCATCTCTGTGTAAGTGAATGGAGACAGCAGAAAGCTTGCACTGCATCTTACACAGCCTCGCACATCGATTCGACCGCGAGCTGACTGACAGGAGAAAAACTGAAGGGTGGAGGCTGCGACTGAGAAGACAAGTTCTCAACATGAGGAGGAGGAACATGGGAGACAAAGAAATAAATATAGATGGAAAAAAAACGTAGGGAGCTTCAAAAATTGCAGCGTTTAACCCGCAGTGAAAAAGCAAAGAAGAAGTTCCATTAGCGCCTGCACTGAAACACTAATGAGTGTGAAGACGACATCTATAGTGCGTCTTCACACCAGGTAGAGCGTGCCGCTGAACAAGCTTATAATAGTTACGCTGTGCAAGATTATACACATCGTGTGATGAATTTAAAGCAAAAACCATCAGGAAAACAATAGAAGGTGGTTAAGAAGTGCTAAAACCAACTTAGTCAACATTTTTCATATGATTACCATTTATATAATGGATAATTACCAGACTTTTTGGTCTATTTCGGCTTATACAATGCTGCAGCTCAGCCAAAAACATTTAGCTTCATCACACCTGGGTACTCACATAGCTGCCCAATACGTGTCTCTCTTGAGGGGTGTGTCCTCGTGACTTTATTTTACTGTTTAACACACAGAGACAGAGTGGAAGGGGGATCCCCCCTCCACACAATGCTCCACAGAGAGGGATTTCCCCCTCCCAGTTTTCTCCTCCCATCCTCTTTTCATTGGTTCGACTGTGACCTGTTCAGTAATTTCACTGGTCAGATTTTTTCAAACTATTATTTAAACAGGTAGTCTCATCAATGCACGTCTCTCTTAGGGGCAGGAGGGTTCATCATGACTCAATAGCTATGTTTACATGCGCAAAATTCTATGACGGGATTGAAACGTTTTCAGATTAAATAATCCAAATGTATTGTTCACATGGGCACAATTCGTTCACAATGAGCGATTAACGCAGCGGGCTTTTATTCTGAACAGAACATGCGCAGAGTGGTAAACTCTCCTAAAAAAAAAAAAAAAAAAAAAACACCAAAGAAGAAGTTCTACTCCCGGTTTACTTCCGGGATGAACGTAAACAAACCGGAGCGCCCAAAATGGACCCGCGACAGGTTTTAATGACGGTGAAGACGCTCCTGCACTCCCTGACTGAGCTACAGGTAATACAGATTATTTTGAGCTCTTTCAAAGTTTTTAGGAGAAATGTTGTCGCTCACCGACCAGTTTTGCTTCCCCGACATGCTAATATTATTAGCATTAGCCAGGAGAAAATTACATAGGTCGCACATGTGCAGTCAGGTCAGTTTTTTCCAATCGGAAAAAAATTAACAGATTAAGCGTTTACATGCACATCTTTCGGATTACGAATTGGCATAAACCACCCGTCTCATTCTGATTACTAATTATTTTGGATCGGGCTGAATTAACAAAAAATAATCAGAATGGGGTGTTTACATGACGCATTTTTATTCCGAATGGCCATTTAATCCAATTACTTATGTCCATGTAAACATAGCTAGCGAGACTACCTCGTTGGTTCATTGTGGTTGACTTCTGGTCACATGGCCTCGGAGAGGGATTATGGGTAAAATTCATGTTCATTGTTAATCATTTCAGTTAGCTGTTTAGCATTGTTTATTTTGTGATTGTGTTTATTATGTGTTAGTTTATGTTAGTCCATTCAGTAGAGTAACCATGTTTAGTACTATACAGATTAGGGATGCAGATTATTGGATTTTTGTCCGATATCCGATATGCCGATATGTTAAAACTTATTTGGCCGATAACCGATGCCGATATTTTATATACTTTCCTTTGTCATAACATAGCCTCTTATTTAGGTTTATTTGCTACAAAAATTGTGTAACAGCTGTAAGAGTTGGTGACATATATTCATTAACAGCCATATGATACGCTTTAACTTATATTAAATGAAAAGTTTAAATGTTATTTATTAGCATTAGTCACCTGCAATGCAGTCTCACTTGTGGAGGCTTGTTCCAGGTTCCTGGCTGCAGTGTGGGATCCTCTGCACTCCTGTGCATGAAGGACAGACTTTTCAAGATCCAAGTTTTTGTCTATCCATTGTGCCGTATCACTAATCATGCTAATGGGGCTAACACAACGTCCAAATATCTGTGGTAAAACTCACCCAACAAGTCGCGCTATCGGCTATTAGCTTCTCAATGACGTCGGAAATGACAGCTTGTAACTCGGGTAACATTACGTCGGAAAAATATCTCCGACTGCAGACGATGTAGCGAAGCTCAACGTAGTCCATAAATCTTCGGAATCCGACATCCTAACCAACAAAAAATAAAACGTCCACACCACCAACATTTTGAATTTTCCTCTCCGCCGTGAGATCAGGTAGGCACATGTGACGTCACAGCGTTGTGCTGCCGCTGCAGACAAAGACAGCGCCTTTTATATCAGTGAGTTATTTTAATGAAATGGCCAATGTCCGATATTGAACTTTAACGCTAATATCGGCCGATACCATTCCGATAATATTGTGCGTCCCTAATACAGATAGGTAGTTATCATGAAGACTTGTGGGGTTCACTCTGACTGTGTGTGTTGAAAAGCAAAATAAAGCCTGTGAACTGCCATCTGGTGGTTGATTCTTGATCTACAACAAGAGCTGCACGTCACTCTTAAGCTGTGTGCTGCTACTCATGTTACAACTTATACACAAGCACGGCTTATATATGTACAGAATTATTATTTTGCTGTTTTAAATTTAGTGTACATGGCTAATATTCTGGTGCACTCTATAGACTGGCAATTACGGCATTTTGGACATGCGTTATGTTGCCGAGACCTGGAGTGCAGTAGTTATGAGCAGTCAGTATCTTTTATGCAATTGACATCACTCAGTTTGGTAAATCGGTGAGAATCTTTCATGCAGGAGTCGAGCAAGCGCTACTCAGAATAAACTTCAAGAAAGCATTGCAACAAAAAAAATTGATGTGCAAAAACCATCAAAACGTTGATGTTTTTACACTCAGAGCAGTAGATTCAGATAATTTGTTCTGCTGTGTACACTCATGGTAAAGAGTCCAGATGCAATGATCAATACATTTATTTTTCCAGTTAACTTATTATCAATGAGATGTTTCGATGAAGATGGATAAGAAAACTTCCGAACTAAATGAAAGCTCAACCAGGCAGCAACTGTCTTGTTTATCTCATCTCTCTGCTCTTATTTGCCTATATTCTGATCCTAATTATCTCGTTCTCCCTGTGCAACAGCACTCGTCAGAAACCCACATCTTTATCTGTTTCATCTCCCTTTCAAGTCTCTTGCCTGACATTCATCAAACATAGATGGCCTGTTTTGATGTGCCATTATTAGTTTGACTCCACTCCCATCCATCTTTTCACTCCCCTTACTTTGTCCAACCAAAACATCATGTGACATTCAATTTGACTCGATTTAGGTGGATACGACAAGCCGGGAACAGACAGCTCAGAGAGCGTTGCTGTGAATCTATCACTGGTACATTGAATTAACGTGTTGAACAACGCCTGCCGTTGTGCAATAACATCGCTCTGTAATTAATGGAGTCATTATTTTGGAAGATGGTGTTCTCAGCTGTAGATTTGTGGCATGTAATCATTTCCAGTCGCCATGGCGATCAGCATCCAAGGAACATGACGGTCTGCCTGTATACGATGACAGCTTTAATTAACGAGCCTGTTCTAATTATGCCTAGGTGTAGTTGTAGTGTCAAAACCATTATTTTGCATAAAATATGTTGGGCAAAAAGTCATTTTAAAATGATGCACTGAGGAAGAAATTCACTTTAGGTTAAAGTTATGGTTGTCTGAAAGCTGAAAAATGTGCCCGCAGGCCATTTGTTTTCAGGCCTTGCAGGTGTGTGTACGCCTGAGGCGAACGCTGTTCCCCTGACCGGGCCATGTGCCAGCCGGTGCAGGGATTAAGGTGGCTGCTTTTGACAGAGTATCATATCTCAGGTCATAAAATAAACAGAGACTGAGACCCGTGGCGATCGTAATGTTGAGCTAGAAACAAATTGGCCTCACTCGACACTTCCAGCTCGCCACATTGATTCTCTTTTCTAGCATAAAAGGAGACTCTCCGCTCAGTCAGGATCAGGTTTACTGTTAGCATGTTTAACCAAAGTAATAGCTTCCTGCAAAAGGCTGAAGGATTCAACTGGAAAAAAAGAGCAGCTACTTTGATTGGTATGCACTGGCTAAGACTTGAGAAAACTAGAGCAAGAGGGAAAGATTTAGAGATCGGAAAGAGTCAGAATAAATTCTCCAAATTAGAGCGACAATGTCAACAATCTAGTCCTGCAGAAATCCTCTTAGTTTGACACAGTGTGCTTAGCCCTGTTCAAACATCCATTTATTACTTACACATAAATATTTCAAAGCCTACAAGTCCTTGAAAGAAATGCATATCACCTGTTGCCTTTCAAGCCAAGCTTTTAAAATAGGATTATTCCGTGTTGAGAAACGACAATGGCTATAGCCGTTTGGGTTAATCCTTGGCAATAAAAAGCTTGTGTGATTTGACATAACGTGTTAGTGCTTGGATTATGTTTTACTCATAAAAAAATATCAGCTACTACAAAAAATTCTAGCTGAGTTTCTGTAAAATTCCCTGATGAACAAAAAAGGCAGATTAGCTGTGGCAGCCATTTTGAACTGGATTAATACATTATAAACCCTCAAGTTATATATTTTTTAATCCGTTCAGTGGTTCATGAGATATTTTGCTAACAGAGTAACAAAGTTGAATCTAAAAGTTTGTGCCAAGGATTCCAAATAAAGATGTTCTGTAATGGTTTCAAAAACACAAAGTTTGTTTTCTCAGTCATCCAGGTATATAAACAAACGTTGTGTTTTTGAAACCATTAGTGAAAAGGCCAGACTTCAGGGGTATCTGAGGCAGGCTTGAAACACAAGAGTCAGGGTGGCTTCTGGGTAATACCAGATGGCTAGGCCTCAGACTGACGAAGCCTCTTGGATGAGGGGCGAAACGTTTCTTTTTAACAAAAAAACGAAGTCCAGATGACATGATTCAACCTTTTTTGATGTTCTGTAATGTTTTGCAGCCAAAGTGTGTGCTGAGGTTGATGCTCAGCTACTACCTGATCAAACATTCTGTTATTTAGCTCTTATATTTTCTTTTATATCCTGTCATTTAATATTTTGTGTGTGACTTATCACTATTTTCTTGTAACTGCAATAATTTTATCTTGTATATGCTTCCATTAGGTAAAGTTATTAAACAGAATGGGATACATTTTCATTGTTATGCTGATGATACTCCATTCTATTTGTCCATGAAATTCAAAGAATCCAATCAGCTACTTAGACTACAAGCACGTATTAAAGATGTAAAAACCTGGATGAGCCTTAATGTTCTGCTTTTAAACTCAGACAAGACAGAGGTTGTTGTTTTAGGACCTGAGCATCATAGGAATGAATTTGTCCTGAGGCTGGTTCTGCTGGAGGTTTATTCCTGTTAAAAAGGGAGTTTTTCCTTTCCACTGTTGCCTTTGTGCTTGCTCAGGATGGGAGACTGCAACAAAATGAATAGGGGTGCACATAACTGGTACGCAGGTATGGATGCTCAACAAAAATCAGGAATGAGTAACACAGACCTTTGCGTACTTGATCGTCAAGTTATTGGGAGGATCTGGAGATTTCCCAGTGGGCTGATCTGATGTGTGGGCTGCAGGACCGGTGCTCCCTGTTTTTTTTAAGTAGTTTTTTTTTTAAATAACTTTTTATTAACAACATTAAAACTCAGAACACCGCTACCCCTGCACCTGGGCCGCCCCGCCTTTACTCAGGGCCAGCAGATGATGGCAGCGGATTTATTTTTGCACGAGTCAGATCTGCAACGCAACCTGTCAATCAATCCAGTAGGCGTGGCAGCAACTGACCAATCGATGATCTCAATTTGTCCCGAAGGTAAACGCCATCCGTTTTATTTTTCTAGAACTTTATTAACAATACAAAACAGAACAATGCAACAAGATACAAATACAAACTTGTGAAGGGTGTCATTACTACATTTCACAAAATAGGGGTTTTACAAAATAATGAATGAGAAAAAAACACCAAGGACAAGGAGGTACATCTACAGCATCTGCATCATCTATCGTTCAGAAAGCTGAAGCAGATGATAGTGGGCGTGACACTGAGGAGGACAGCGAGGAAGGTGGCACTTGTTAAGACAAAGCTGCATATGGGGTGAGTACCAAACACCATCTCCTGGTACTCACCTGAGGAACCCACAAAAAAAGTTATGCGCACCCCTGGAAATGAAGACAACGCGTCTGCTGGCTTCCTTATTTCTTTAGATAACTTTACGAATTGGCATTTATAATGTATGTACGTTTTTGGTCAGTGCCCTGAGATAACTTCTGCTGTGACTTGGCATTAAATAAATAAACTGAATAGAATTAAAAGTTTATTTCATAGTAAAGCTCCGGCCTTGAATGCGATCAACATAATCTCGCTGAGTGTTTTATTCTGATGCATTTTGCGGCTTCCTGTTTAATCTCTGCTCAGTTTTTTTTTTGTCGTCTGCACGATAACAAAATACACAACGCAGTTCACTCAAAGACGCGAGCTCAGTGGTCCATTATCATCACCGCACGCACATGAAACACTTCTGCTTAATTTAAATAAGCACGCAACAAAGCAAATAACCTCAGCAATTGGATTCAAATGTGTTGGGTTTAGTTCTGTATGAGTGTGTGGAAACAAGTCTGTGTGTGCCTGCTTGCTTTACCTCAGCATTGCTCTAATAGGTCAGAGAGATTATTCTGTTATTACAGCTCGTTTAGACGGTCATTTATGTGGTAGTCCTGAATCAACTCAAGAGCAAACAGACAGTCAGCCAGCCACAAGCTGCACAAAATGATCCCAGCAGGAAGAAACGCTGCAAGCCGTTATCTGCCTTACTGCACTGGCCTGCACTGCAATGTAATTTAGCTTTATGCATGGCATCAAATATCTATTTATTATAACTTATGTAACACAATTAAACTACTAACATTGTCAAGCTGGCAATGTTGTTCATTGCCTTGAACCTAACACGCACATTAGGCACTACAGAAAAGCTGCGTTACAGGACTTCGAGGCCAGAAGGTTTAGTTTCACCTGAGTCTAGTTTTTATTAGCTTCTATAGCTGATTTACTGCAACTACAGGAGAAATCAGACAAATCACACCTGAAACACTTCATCTGTTGGTACCTGTCGTAACATCCCTCACAAAAACTGAGAAGGAATCAACTTAAGTCCAAGAGTCAAGTTGTGAAATATGTTTAGGTCCAATTATGTGCAGTTCATTTTTGTAATTTTCTGCTGGTACTAACTCTTATTAATTAAAAACAAGGTTTTTTTAATACTTTGTCAGATCAGTGGGGCAGAATCAAAATTTCCAACCAGAGAATCACATTTTAAAAGGTAGATTAGCAACTGAAACCACACAAGACGTCTCTTGTTTTTGTATCGATGATAGTAAGGCCCATTGAGCTTTGAAGCAAGAGGTTAAAGCACAGACAGAATCCAACAACCTTGTGTAAAATTGTGATAAAGTCAGTTTTATTTAAATTATATGAGTGAAAAATAAAAACACAATTTTGCCTTTAATTCAGTGTCAAAAAATAAAAAAAATAAAAAGCTGTCAGTGCAGACAGCATGATGATAAGATGGTACAGGGCCTGTGAGAAAACAGAATGAGAGCAGACCATCACAGTAACAAGGGCAACGAGGATATGATGAATTCGAACTCTCGGTCCATGCTAGTTTGTTTCTCAGGAGACAGCAGACTGAGAGCTGCTGAACTCTGGACTGGTTTCCTGACAAGGACATCCCCCAAGTGGGGTCATATCCTTCTGTGCAACTGGGCTGCTGCTGCAGTTTTTCCTAGACAGAACTGGGTCGTGAAACATGTGTTCACGGTACCACTGGCAGCTGGAACAGATGTGGTTAGTCGAAATGAAGAAGAAATGTAATCAAGTTCTACGATTTCTTATTGTGGAAATGCTGATTCAGCATTAAACACTGTTGTTTGCTAATATATATATATATATATATATATATATATATATATATACATATACAAAGTGAACGAGGGAGAACACGTACAAAATCCCCATCTAGTGCAAAATAAACTATTTTGCCCTCATCTTACTTTAGATCACTTTGAAAGTATGCGATATTTTGTATAACTGCTTTAAAATGCTTAAAGCACTAATAGACTATTTTTCAGTCTTAAGAAAGCTATTTAAAAATCTCCTTTGTGATAATAAATGAAAAATACATTAAGCCTGTGGTCAAATCTTCCAGTAGTGTCCTAACAGCAACAACGAAGATGAATCTATCAGGAGCTTTTCTGGAGGCTGTGAATTACAGCCTGTCATTGATCTCCACTTTAAGGTCCTGCAGAGACAAACTGCTCGCTTTCTCAGAGATGGGCAAATTCTATAAATAAAGTAAACCAAACAAATGCAGCCACTGTGATGTGTTTAAGCCAGAGGTTATCACTTCACAGGGAGATATTTCTATTCATTCTGGCCCAGGAGGAGCATCACAAATCACAGTCCCGGCCATGATGGCATATAAACAGCCAGCGCAAATTCATTCAAACACACGCGTGCAGAGACAGGAGATCTGCTTTATGTCTTCATCATCACCAAAATCACGAGGTATCCAATCAAATCAGTCTGTTAGTGATGGACTTCATAAACATGACAATGGAGCCAGCAATAGATTATAGTTCATAAGGAGACGAAGCGATCTGAAACCAAGCAGGAGAACCAAACTTGTCAAGTGTTAGGTTTCTGAGGAGACACATTCAAATTATATGCAAGTATTACCATAATCATTGTTTGATAGGTGATAAAAAATTAATGTTTTGTTGAAAAAAAAAAACTTGATGATGCTCTATGTCAAAATGATTTGGTGGTTTGGGATAACCTTTAATATTGACTGTAAATCCTGCGGTGGCAATAAAAACATGAAACTGCAAAAAGCTTTAAACAACAAATAAATAAATAAAAACAATATAAATGACAAGGACTCAATTTCCAAGTCTTACTAGATTTATTTTCTCCGGACTAAGCCGAAGTGTTGTTGATGTTGTAATATTTTCAAATCTGTTTTATTCATTTATTTTTACAACTCAAAACCAAGCTTGCGTGCTCGCTTATAAAATATAAATTAATAAACTAGACTTTTATTGCATTTTTTTTATTTGTAGAATTAAAAAATAAAATAAAATGTTATTGAAAGCTTTTATTTCAACCTCAAACCTTGCCACCAACAAGTAATAGAAAAAAATATATTAATAAAAAAATAAGTCAAAATTAACAAAATTGACTCTCATGTTCAACAGAACCACGCTGCTGCCACACAGTTAACAACATCACTCTGCTAACAGGACCATGCTGCTAACAGGACCATGCTGCTAACAGGACCATGCTGCTAAGACTGCTAACAAAACCACTCACCTAACAGAACCACTCTGCTAACAGGACAATGCTTCAAAAAGAACCACACTGATAACAGAACCATTCTGCTAATAGGACCATGCTACTAAGATAATCTCACTGCTAAAAGAACAACTCTGCTAACAGGACCATGCTGCTAACAGGACCACGCTGCTAACAGAACCAAGCTGCAAAGAGAACCACTCTGCTAACAGAACCACTCTGCTAATAGGACAATGCTACTAAGAGAACCTCACTGCTAATAGAACAACTCTGCTAATAGAACAACTCTGCTAACAGGACCACACTGCTAACAGGACCATGCTGCTAAGAGAACTTCAATGCTAACAGAACAACTCTGCTAAAAGAACCACTCTACTAATAGCACAATGCTACTAAGAGAACTTCACTGCCAACAGAACCAACCTGCTAATAGGACCATGCTGCTAACAGGATCATGCTGCTAATAGGACCATGCTGCTAACAGGACCATGCGACTAACAGGAACATGCTGCTAAGAGAACTTCAATGCTAACAGAACAACTCTGCTAAAAGAACCACTCTGCTAATAGGACCATCTACTAAGAGAACCTCACTGCTAGCAGAATTATGCTGCTAAGAGATCCACACTGCTAAAGAGACCACATTGCTAACAGGACCATGCTGCTAAGAAAACCTCACTGCTAACAGCACAGTGCTGCTAACAGCACAGAGCTGCTAACGGCACAACGCTGCTAAGAGAACCTCACCGCTAACAGAACTGCTAACAGTAACATTGTTTTTGATTTTATAAAACTTTATTTTAATTGCTTTTTATTGTTGTATATTGTTGTCTGTCTAAAACAGGTCTCTCTTGAAAATGAGTCCTTGTGACTCAATGAGACTAACCTGTATAAATAAAGGTTAAATAAAATTTAAAATGTTTTAAACTTGCAAAATTATGTTTAAAAAGAGCTTTTGGAAGCTTTTGTTTCTAACCTCCAACCCCACCAAGACAGAAAAACTAATCAACCAACAAACCAACCAATCAATCAATCAATCAATCCAAAAAATGCCAAGAAGAGTCATGAATGTAGAATAAAAAGACTATTTAATCAAACTTATAAATTAGCCTTTTTATATTTTCTTTTACCAGTCCAACGGGGTTTTTTTTTAATAGATGGGTTGTCTGTGAGATATTTCACTGTGAGTGGCTTTTGATTTTATATTCATCAATTAAAAACTTAATTAAAAATAAAAACTAAAAGCCCAAATGGTTTTTTTTCCCTACCTCATTCATATATTGTGGCAGTGTTTTGCTCCTCCAACATCCATCTGGCATCAGTAGAGAAAAAAATGCAGCCGCACAATAAATGTTGAAAAAAGAAACACACATTAGGAGTGAGGAGTACGGGGCGGCATGAAATTAAGCGTGATTGAGATGCATTTCTTTATGCGACTGAACCGTAATGAACAGGCACACATACAGCTGTGTGCATCCCTTTTTGTTTAATATGCAACTGCATGCATCTGCACTTGACTGTGTGTGCACGTCTGCCTACATATAGCCTCATTAGATCGAGCATATGTTGTCCGGAGGGCAGAAAGCCTCTGAGAGGCCTGTCACTCCACTCCATCCTTGTGTCTCTGCTGTGAGAATGAGTCTGACAGACACACAACTTGCTACTATTGTTTCTGCCTCTCAAAGAGTTCTTTTTTCCCCTCCTCAGCTTTGGGCTAAGATCTGACCGCTTCCGAACCCCATCACCCTGCTCTAACCTTCCTCAGATCCGAGGAGCCCCGAGGGATACAAGCTGATGAATTGTTGGAAATGTTAAAGACGGCTAAATTAGGATCTGTAACTGGCAATTTATAGGGTCTGGTGTTAGCTGACATATTTGACAGTTCGCTGTCGGCCCAACGGGCCTTCCTTTAATCAGTACCCCTCTCAAAGAGGGTGGTTAGCTTTGAAAATCCCTAAAGGTTTCCTCTCTGTGGTTTGCTCTAGAAGGTCCGACAGGCACTGTAAAGGGCACCTATTTTGGGCATCTTGAGAAATACAAGGCATAAAAAACCAGGGATTATGGGACTCGGCAAACAAATATAACAAAATGAGCAGTGATCCTTCCTCACATAGAATCTTGTCAGTGTTTGTTTAGCAATATCTCAAACCCTAATAAGAGATATCTGGGCTTTATGTTGGCTTGAGGTAACATTTGCCACCACCAATGGTTGCCTGGAATTTTGTTAAAATAAACATTGTGATAAAACTGCTGTATCTTTCAACATCCCTTTGTCTCAGCACAATGTATAAAGGGGAAGAGATGGCAATGTAGAAGGGGAACACAAAGTAGATGTAAGTTACAAAGTTTAACAGAAGCACAACTGCTCAGTGCATGATTTAAATTCAGATGGAAACGCATCATGGAGAAACTAATACACTGCTTTAAAATTGTTTTTAACAAAAAAAAAAAGGCTAATATGAGTTAGCTAAGCTGTGTAGGATGAATAAATAGGTTTAGGTTTGCCATATAAATATAATTTTGGTTGCAGGTCAAAATAGCAAACATACTAGACGATGACATCTACCACTACTTGGGTTACCTTCAGTTTTAACCTGAAGTGATGTGTGGCGCCACGCAAAGAGATTTTAAAAGGAAATCTACTTTCTGAAGAGACTTCTGACTAGATCTGGCAAAAATAAACACATTGGATTTTACTTCAAAAGTAAAAACAATAACATTTAACTGGACAGTTTATTTGTGGAGACGTTTCGTCCTTCATCCAAAGGACTTCTTCAGTCTGAAGAGCCATAAAGAAGAAGTCTTATGGATGAAGGATGAAGCGTCTCAGCAAAAAAAGAAACCGTCCAGATGACCTAACTGAACAAACCTAAGTGGATTATTGAGCATGACCTTTGGTGTTTTGAACCATTTTGGCATGGCTGCCTTAGAGGAGTTGACAGGGGAGTGGGCAGGGCTCATAAACCATCTTATCACAAGCAAACTGGTATTTTTACCCCCGCTATGGGAGTTGGTGCTTGTGGGACTCCAGTTTGTTTGTGGCTCCTCGGACTGAAGCCGTCCTTTGGATGAAGGACAAAATGTCTCGGCAAGAAAAGAAACCGTCCAGATGACCTGATTGAACATTGTTAAGATTTATACCTTGATTATTGAGCATGTGCTTTGGTATTAAAATTTAACATATGGCTTCCATCAACTCTTCTTCAAACCATTTATCTTCATTGTTTGAAATGTGCATGTGTCCTTAAAAATAGGTAAACAGCTGAGGGGTTGACTTAAAATCCAGTAGTCTACATTAAACTGAATATGAGGCACTAAATCAACGAAAAACTCTCAAATCTCAGATAGAGTTTATAAATCTACAATTTCCCAAAGAGTTAAACATACTTCAGGACCCCCCACCAAAAAAAAAAAAAAAAAAAGAACATGGAAAGTTGTTTATATGATTGCAGCATTTAAAAAATAAATATATGCAATTATTATTTATTTTTTCCAAGTTATTGCCTGGGTGTAAGTAAAGAGTAAAAGCAATTCTCATTTCAGTCTCATTTACAGATCTACTGCTCGGCTTGTACTTGTGCTGGAGGTAAATAATGCGGTGTAGCCTTTGCTATCCACCTCTAGCTCATTATCCCAAGAAATTAAAAGGCCAATTACAGGGCATTATCTTGTCAAGAGGGCAGCCAAATCTCCACTGATGTTAAAACACACATAAAACAACCACCCAGTTTTCATGCAAAGCTGCTCACATAGTCTAACAGCCCATAGCTTTGTTAGTTAGTTAGCTTGCATGACAAAGCATCTTTAAATGATGACTTGTGTACTTCTAGCTTTAATAGAGGCAGTTCTGGAAACATAAATAATAGCTTTAATCCTGGAAGACTTCAGATAATTACCTTTATTAAGACTTGTGTTTGCCTCTGCTAATGCTATAGGTACATTTACAATACTTAAAAAACAACCTTATACCACAGAAGCAGTAGAAGAAATAAATAATGCAACGCACAAATCTGAATGAGCACTGATGATGAGGAGTCATTCCTGGCAAGTGTGGTCTTCATTAAATCGCCAGTTCCAGAAATAGATGGGGTGGGAGGAGGAGGCGGACAAAGGATGGAGATTGAGGGACAGGGAGCAGTCAACCCCCCTGGGAGCACTATTAAGAGACAAGAGCGCAACAAAGGAGGATGTGGCAGCCCTGGTCAGCTGAGGTCACAGTGAGGACAACAAAGACATCCTGAGGCATGGCCCTTTTTCTTTAAAAATCTGTCTTCAAACATGCCTCTAATCTAACATGCTCTCCTTTGTACCCCAAAGCTTTTGAGCCTTGTTTGTTAAAATGACACTTTTCTTCCATTGTTTGTTTTATTCCATTCATCCATCTATCCATCCATTATCTTTACACACTTCTTCCTTTTAGGGTTGCAGGGGTCACCGGTGCTCATATCCAGCAGTCACTGTGCGAGAGGTGGGGTCCAACCTGGACAGGTCTCCAGTCCATCACAGGGACACAGAGAGAAGCGAGACAACCAACCATTCACTCTCTCACTCACACATAAAGACAATTTAGAGTTACCAGTTATTCTAACTTGGTCTGTGGGAGGAAACTGGAGTACCCGGAAAAAACCCACGCATGCACGGAGAGAACATACAAACCCCACCCAAAAAGGCTCCTGGACAGGATTCGTTCCGGTGACCTTCTCGATGAGATGTAACAGCTATACAAACTGTGCCACACTTGTTTTATTGACAATGTTTTGGGGGATATAAAACATTCTTTAAAATTGACACTTTCTTTCCTGTGTACATTGGTTTCAGTTTGCCTTGATTTGCAGTTACCATCCTTTGATTTATTTTTATTTTTTTGTATTTCTTCTCGACTAATAACTTGTATTATAATGTAGATGATCTAAAATGTTTAACATCACCAGTTAGGAGTATTTGCACATATCTAATCCACTATTTTGATTATTATATTCCCACAGGTCCTGTCAGGATCATATGGGTGTTATTCCACATATCCAAGATTTTAGTTTTGTCTATTTTTATGTTATATTGTTTGCAGCTTTCTTACATATCCTAAACAAGCGTGCATATAATATATATATAAATAAATAAATATGAACTGCTCCAAAGCTAGCATTTGGTTTGTCCCTTCTGGGCTACTATAGTTACATAGCAGGGGGGGAAGCAACTGTTCAGCACTATGGTTCAATGGTACCAAAATTCAGCTCTGATCCTGTTTGATACAAAAACTGGGCTCTTTGTTGCCTTTTCACACCTTTATTTCTTAACTCAAGTTGTTTTAATCTGCTGTGGTCAGATAAAGAACTGAGAAAGGGGCCAACGAAGGTTAAGATTACTGGATTTTTTTGTTTGTTTTTTATTGGGTGAAAAGGATCAGTATTTGCCTGCCTGCCAGTCCCTGATAAATGCTTCCATATAGAATATCTTCATTAAATCTGCTTTTATCAGGGATAGAAGGCTGCTCAGTCCTGCCATTAGTCTTGCAATTTAAGGGACAGCTCCCAACGAATCAATCCCCAAGTGAACTCACTCAATTCAGGCCAGAACTGCTAAAATTAGATATGTTTTAATAATGTAGCTGATGATTACTGCGGCATTGAGATATCTTTGATTTCCTCTCCAGTTCACACATTGCAGTCTTTATATCCAGCTCACACAGCATCGCCTCACCACGGCGTTTGCTTTATTGTTTGTCTCAGAGTGGAATAAATTTAGCTTTTGCCTGCCACTAATGCTGCTTTGTCAGCACTGTGGAAAGAAAGTGTGCTCATACAAAGGGCTATTTCTATGAACCTCAGGTTTACATTGTTGTAATGAAGCCAGCAATTAAGCCTCCTTTTGTATTCTTATCGTTTTTACAAAATACACCTTCACCTTGTTGCCGTATGAAACAATATCAGACAGCAATGTCGTCTGTGACAAGATTTGTGTCTGCTAGCTCATGTTTACAAAAGTGGAGATGCTGTCAGTAAGAAGAACACAAAACTCAGTCTGTATCCTACACAGTCGACATCTTATGAAACAACCAAAAGCTTTTTGTTGATTTTGAATTCATTTGTGTCAAGAACAACCCACCTGAGGCCTTCTCTTCAGGTGTGAGGCTCAGTGAGGCAAACACCATACGTGTGAGAAAATAACAATGAGAGGGGGGTCTCATCTGCAAATGTCTTCTTGAAGGTCTTTTTTGTTTTTCACTAACAGACCTCGATAACTCTCTGGTAGACATGGAAGAAATGCTATAATGCTTTTTCACCTGCAGTTACAATCCCCGTCATGAGAGGTGGGTGATCATACAATTGTCTTCAGCAAGTAATCACTGGGTGCACATCTACAACTGATTCATTTGTTAAGTCAATTCAATTCAAGAAAGTTGCCACTGCTATCAACCTTTGCAAACACAAAATGGATATAACACATCAGTTTTAGAGATGCTGAGTTAAAAGTTAGTGTTGTAGTACTTGAGCGTTATTCCTTTTGTGTGTTTGAATTTGCTTGCAACTCATCAGACTGAAAAAGTATTTTGGATAATAGAGGAAATGTTTCAACAAAGAAGAACCTGACTCAACCTTGCTAGAATAAAAAAATGCACAATGAAAATACACCAATATGCACTTTTATGCAGATGACCAAAATGTTTACAAGGCAGTTGTGAGACCAGCTATGTTGGATGGTATGGAGACAGTGGTACTGACAAAAAGTCAAGAGACAAAAATGGAAGTGGCAGAAATGAAGATGTTGAGGTTCTCCTTAGGAGTGACAAGAATGGATAAGATTAGGAATTAAATCATCAAAGGCACATCACAGGTTGAACAACTGGGAGATAAAGTTAGAGAGGCCAGACTGAGATGGTTTGGACATGTCCAGATGAGGTACAGTGGTTTGAACATATCCAGAGGAGGGACAGTGGATATATTGGTAGAAGGACGTTAAAAATGTAGCTGCTAGGAAAAAGACAAAAAGGAAGGCCAAAGAGGAGATATATGGATGCATTTAGAGAGGACATGAAGGTAGATTGAGTGAGGACAGAGGACACAGAGGACAGACTGAGATGGAGGAGGATGACTCGCTGTGGGAACCCCCGAAGAGGGAAAAGCCGAAAGAAGATGATCATGAAGGTGACCAAAACATCTTGCATGTGGGACAGATCGACAAAGAACTTCAATGACCACCAAAGAAGGAAGGAAGAGCGAGTGACTTGCACCTGACTTATGCTGGGGGGGGGGGTTTGAAAATATATGTTTTTATTTTTGCTTAAATTGGGAAAGCTCTTCAAATGAGAAGAAACACGTCTTCCATACATCCATAAATCCATTAACTTTACCTGCTTTTTCCTTTTCAGGTTGTGGGGGTTTCTGTTGCCCACATCCAGCCATCGCTGCGTAAAGGCTCCAGTATACTGCCGCGTATGTCCGTTCACGCTTACGTACGCATGTACTATACACAGAGGGTTCAGACATGATACTCCAGCGTACACTCCGAGCAGCTGCAGAGCAGCTTCACAGACAAGGGGCGTTTACCTTTGGGACAAATTGAGGTCACCGATTGGTCATTTGCTGACACGCCTACTGGATTGATTGACAGGTCGGAAAATTTTTTTTAAAAAAGCGAGCGCTGGCAGCCTTATGCAACGGTGTTCTGTGTTTATATGTTGTTAATAAAAAGTTATAAAAATAAAAAAAAACAGGGAGAGCTAGCTCTACAACCCACACATCAGACCAGCCCTCCAGGGAACCTCCAGACCCTCCCACAGCCACGCTGGACCTGAGTTTAATTTGCTTGTGACAAATTCCTTCATTTCTCACCATTTAAGTCATGGCATTAACGGAGGAGGAAGAGATCACTGCCTCTTGGCAAAAAGACAAAAGAAAACGCCAGATCAGGGATGAAGAAGAGGAATTTAATACATTGGTGTCGCATACAAAACAGTCCGTCGCTGGGCAGTTTATTGTGCGACACCGCGTATGCGTATGCGGTTGTAAAAATTTGAGCTTTGCACGAGCATGCCCTGGGGGGTATGCACGTACCTCTGCGTACGTACGTGCGTACCTCTGCGTATGGATGTACGCGGGAGTATACTGGGGGCTTAAGAGGCGGGGTACACCATGGACAGGTATCAAATCCATCACAAGGACAAAGTGTCTTCAAAAATAAAGACAAAGGTCAATTTAACCTCATCTGAGCACATCTGAGTTACGATGCCCTGGATGAACACTAGGGCAGCAAGGTGGCTCAGTTGGTAGATCTGCTGCTTCTCAGTGAGCAGTTCACAAGTTCAAATCCAGGATGGGGGCCTTGCTGGGTGGAATTTGCATGTTCTTTCCATGCATGCGTGGATTTTCTCCAGGTACTCCAGTTCCATCCCACAGACCAAAAACATGCATGTTAGGCTGATTGGTAACTCTAAATTATCCCTAAGTGAGAAGGTGAACGGTTGTTTGTCTAATTTGCCTCTATGTGTCACTGTGATGGACTGGAGACCTGTCCAGGGTGTCCCCCTCCAACAAACACGTATTAAAACTTAAATTTCTCCAAAGTCAGTTTATGACAAGTGTTTTTAAAACTGTGTCAAAAAGGGAGCTGAAACAAAGCCAACAGTCTGAGATTAAAAACTAACCCATAGAGGACAGAAGAAAGGTGAGCGCTCATTATCAGGTGGGAAGCTCTATCAAACTCCAGATCACACTAAAGATTCAGACACGCTGTGATAAATGATTGCCCTTTTACTATAGAGATGGTGGAGGATTCTGTAAGGTTAGCCATTCTCTTGACCGCCAGCAAAGTCAGAACTAAAGCCAGAGGTTGTCTAAACAGAAAGCATTTTTTTTTCCTTTGCAGGAAGTGTGAAGGGAAACATCCTGTTGAGGCTAACAAAATAATTTGAAATAAGCTGCCCTGAAACAGCTCCACATTCTTCTTACAGCACTCTCATCTGGGATGGCACAATGCTAAAAAAAGTCACTCAGATGTCAGCTCACTCCAAAACGGCACACTTTCTTGTTAGCGTGAACATGTGTCTGTGTGTGTTTCTGGATCCCACAGAGGAGGCTGTGTGCTTTAGGTATTGGGTTAAATATCACCCATTTATACAGGCAAAATGCTGCTATTAAGGTCAGGAGCCTGGGGCGGGAGAAGTGAAACGGCAGAGAAGAAGAGGAACGCTGCAATGTAAACTTGAACTAGTTTGAGGTGTGTGCTGTCTCTTTGACTTTCGTCATTTTGATCAAGGACTGTGAGACTGTTTTCTGCAGGACACACCATCCTCAGCAAGACAG
This sequence comes from Nematolebias whitei, assembly GCF_014905685.2. Lineage (NCBI taxonomy): Eukaryota > Metazoa > Chordata > Actinopteri > Cyprinodontiformes > Rivulidae > Nematolebias > Nematolebias whitei. Next base: position 36,843,911 of record NC_056515.1, on the reverse strand, counting down.
AAATGTTCCCAGCAATCCTCCTTGATCGCCCATTTGCTTCCATGCTTCCAGAGGAATTCTGTGATGGCCCAACGCTTGGCTGGTGTTTCATGCAGTCACATACAAATGCAACATTCACCAGCAACAAGGAAGGACTCTGTGGTTGGAGCTGTGCGTTGTGGATCTTAAGGTTTCATTTTTTTAAGGCAGAGTTTAAACATTCAAAAGGAGCTATGAGGCAAAAACCCATATGGCAGATCAGTGTCCACATCTTCAAAGAATAAGACGTCACAGCAAACAACAGTGACCAATATGCTGTGTGGTCAATCAACATGTGTTGTTTGTATGACCAATCAAGTGTCCTTACATCACTCAATAGCACATTTCGAGCCAAGAACGTGCTAACTCTGAACAAGAGCTGAAAAAGACCCAACAAATAGCCAAAGTGATTATGAACAGCAACATGACAAAGCCAAAGTGACCTTAAATATTAATTATTAATGTTTTAAACCACACATATGCCTTTATGGAAAGCATATGATCTCACCACCAATTGTCTAAAATTGGATAATATAACAAAACTGATTGGTAATTCAGTTGTACTGGGACTTTAAACCAATTACTATATGTTCTTTTAAAGCAAGTTGCACTTTATCCACATTGAAAAATAAATAGGATTTTGATATTAAACTGGTAAATCAGTGTGCAATGTTGGAAAGTCAAGTGTTTCAAGGTCAGATCGAGGTGAAGAGACTCCAGCCCTGTTGGACACAAATCCCCAACATCCATAACGAACGCATCAGCAGGTCTTAACCTTTGGACATAAGCCACCTTTTCACTTTTCAGATTATCTTTGCTGACCAAAGTCAACCCCTTTAAATCACCTGTGTAGTGACATTGCTGTTTCTCAAGGTTTAAAGATTAAACAGAATCACTGTGCCTGCCCCAAACGCCAATCATAAATTAATTTACACTCAACCCCACAAACTGAAAAGTTCCTTATTTCCTCAGGCTACAAAAATCTCATTACTGGTCCCCAGCATTGCCTCGGCACATAAAGTAAAATATCACTGCATTTTACCACCAAAGCACTGAGTGATAAAATGTATCTGAGCCACTGTTCAAGGCAAACGGAAATGTTCAGCTGAGCAGAGCAATGCTCCGAAACAAGTTAATGAGTTTTAAAGGTCATATGGATATTAACTCCAAAAAACTAACTTTTTATACTTGTTACTTTAAACAATTTGTTTTGGTATTTTTTTCTAAATGTATGTCGTTGATACTCATTCAGTTTGCAGGAAGATAAGCTCCTCATCTAGGCTGAAGAAATGCAAGTCATCTATGCTTAAATGTAGAAATCCCACAACTCTTTATTTTACAAATCATGTCAGTGCTGGAAAAATGTTACTGTTTGAAGTTTCTCTTGCAGCTTAGAGCAAATGTGTGTGAAGACACAAAAAAAATGCAGTGTGCATTGATGAAATGTTTTGACAACATTTTTTAAAAAACTCTGTTCTCTAGTTTGTACAGGATGATTCAAGGAGGATTACTTCAAAACAAATGTTGCAATGGCGTCCAATCCAGGTTCTAGAGGGCCACTCACCTGCTTGTTTTAGTTGTTTATTTGACCAAACATATCTTGATTCATTGGTTGAATTATGCCTTCAGCATGCCATTTTGTTCTGCAGAAACCTATTAGTCCCACTTTCATTTAAATCAGGTATGTTGAAGCAGAGAAACATCCAAATCAGAGGTGCCCAATACGTCAATCATAATCTACTGGTCAATCTCGCTCTACTGGTCGATCTCAAAGGTATTACTGTATGTATGGTGGCTGACGGGTGCAAACACGCACCAAACAGCCAAATGTGCAGCAAACAGCAAAATGCACAAGCTAACACATGTATGATGCAAACTCAAAAACACACAAACAAACACAAAAAATACCTAACGCAAACACTAAAAACAAACACAAACACAAAAAACAAATGCAAACATAAAAAACACATGCAAACACACACAAAAAACAAATGCAAACACAAAAAACACATGCAAACGCACAAAAAAACAAAACAAATGCAAACACAAAAAAACACATTCAAACACAAACAACATGTAAACATAAAAACAAATGCAAATATTGCAAATGTTGCAAACATGTCAAACAACTGCAAACTTGCTCAACTAAACGGAAGTGCTCCAGACCACTAGGGGCAGTCTAACAAAGAACAAATCGTAAAAGAAACTTGGAGGAAGAAAGATATCTTGTGATATTTATCATCCATCCAGATGTGTAACTTGATTGACATAAAGGGCAGCCAGTTTGAGGCCCAGTTTACACGACGTGAAACATTCGGCTGTTCATTTACACAACAACAGCCCTCATTCTCTCTAAAAGCAAAGGTTTCTGAATCCAGGTCTCAGAGTGGATATTTTTTGGGGAACACTCCACAGAGGTGTGAAATGTTCCAAGTGTGAAGTGGCACATGCACACTACAGGCGGATGCAGTCCAAAGTTTTTCTGCACTAACAACAGTTATACTAAATGACAGAGAGCAGTGTGTTTTTGTGCTACTCACCCTTTTTCAGCTAAACTAATAAGATCCAGGGTCCACAGAGACATTAGTGTATTCACCAGTTTGGATGTAACTGTCATGTTATGTTACACACAATGATAGGCGTCCACTGGACAATTTCCTTATGTCTACCCCTACTAATACCATAGATGGAACAATTTTATACTGTATACTACGCAGAATAGTCATAATTAGCATGTTCTTTTTAAAATCGACAAATATGTTTACAGAGACCAGCTTAATCAGTGCTAGTTCATTCCTCATTTTTTTCTCCAGCTTCCTCCAACAAACCACCACAGTGTCTGATGGCGTGTCATAAACAACATAACTGTGCTCATAAGCTCAATATGCACCAGTAGAGCTGGCTTACACAGCATAAAAAGCCCTATCCAGGTCATTCAAACACTGACACACACACCCCAGGCGAAAAACATCATGTTCTCTGCAGCTGACTCACTGAGTGAAGTTGTGTCAAGAGAGATAAGACCCAAAGTGAATGAATTAGATCCTGCATGTTGGTGTGTTTCTTTGCATTCCCCATGTTTGTGTGGTTCTGAGTGTGCCTCTTTGTTTATGTAGCGTAGCATCCCCTCTGCCTCATCTCTACAACCAAGGCAGTGTGGACACCCAGAGAGCGAGATCAATACCAGAACTTTTGCACTGAGATAGAATAAAAAGGAAACAGCGGTCTTTGGGCCATGGGACATACATGTACTTTAACAATATGTATTTGTTTATTTTTGCAAAGAGCCCAGCACAGGATGAGGAGAAAAAAGGAAAAATAAGATTTATCCAGGTATTTCAGATGTAGTTGAGCATCCCTCAGTGAGGCACACAATAAGCTCAGAAAACACGTTTTTGACAACAAGGGAATTAAATTATATTGAGAGAAAAAGTGTGATAGAGACTTGGCTATGAGGAAAACAAAGGAGAAAAGTTTCATTTATTTTCACGTTAGAAAGAGATTTTAAGATTACTTAGTATTTGTGGATACTTTATCTACTTCAAACCAGTTGTGATTTGCATAAAAGCTCTACCAACAAACACACTCCAACAGGCTTTTCCTAATGTCGTACAGCTACAAAATATGCAAATGTTTGTCCAACAAAATGAAATTACCACCACGTCTGTGGAAGCAGTGGAACATTTTATTATAAGTGTACTTACTATTACTTCCCTATATTTCCCCTTGTTTTGTCATATAAGCATTCAGCTTTCAGGAATCAAGTTCATAATTGACATTAAAATACAGTGAACAATTATCTACAATCAGCCCTGTAATAAATACAGCTCAGTTTAACTGCATGCAAAGACACACATACATGCACACACACACACACACATTCATGTCTATGTGTCTCACGAGGACACAACTTTTTGTCATTACTTGCAGGGACCACTCATTGTAAAGGTTCCAGAGTTAAAACAGTCTACCGCACTGGGGCAGGGCTGAAGTAGTGGGCAGTCAGCAGTTAGACTTTTGTCTTTAATGTTGTACGCAGCTTCACACTTTTTACTTTTACATCATGTACGGTTGTAAATTGTGCCGATTATTTGCACATAATTTCATAGCAATATGGGTATAAACAGCAGCAGAAAGCTGTAGTACTTCCTGTAGAGCATGGTGCACTTCCTGCAGTAATATGAGCACCCTGAATCTCGCCAGGTTCTCTCACTTTATCACGCTGTCTCACTGTTTTAACCTTGTATTCTTGATTTTTTTTTTTACATAATGTTGAGTTCAATAATCTGGCAAAGCTTAAAAAACTTAAATGTCTGTTTCAGAAAAGGGCAGACATTAAATATTTTATTATTTCCTATGATTAAAATGTATTTATTTTAATAAATATATGAATACTTTTCAACAATAGACAAATCATTAAAAAAGATCAACAATAAAAAAAAACATTTTTTTGACTAATAGGGTGGACAATAAAAAAAATATCTTTTGAGACAAAAAATGCAGAATATGCCTTAAATTTTTGACAATCCAAATAGTTTTAAATTAGATTCATAGTCATTTGACTCAGCTAGAGAAGTTTATTATTTATTGCCTTGACAAGATGTTAATGTTTCTTTCCTTCTCTTTCTGAACCTTAGGGGATCATCTAGAAGCAAACTAATTTCCTTGCCCTGAAGCCTCTCTGCTCTCACTGAGCCAGCCTCCCTCATCTTTGTCAATCTAGCAGACTAATCTACATAATGCAGTCTCTGGCAGGGGCGTCTGTGTTTGCTTTGTCCGGAGTCGGGCCCCGGCTGGCTCTGGGATGATGAGCAGGTAGTTACATGGGCCCTTTCTCTGCTATTAATTGCAGACCAGACAGACTTACCACAGCATGGGGTGCAAGGCATAAACACAAAGAAGCTTTTCCTATGACAAAAAACAACAGCAGCTGCAGCTCAAAATGTCACAATGCTAATCACAAATAAGTGTTGGAAAAATCATTAAAATTATTTTATTTCAAATATGCATTCCAATAAATAATAAGCACAAATCTAAATATGGGGCTGGTTGTCAACATATAATGTGGGTGAAAGGGATGGGGAGAGGGGCTTCACGTGATCAACACTCAGAATTCAGTGAGACAATTGAAAATTATTCTATTTCCTCATCATTTTGATTGCCGACATTTGCAGCTGCGTGACATTATAATTATAAGTACTAAACTCTTAGCATTGACCAAATTAGTCCCCCTGCAATTTTCAGAGTCCCTGAAACCTTCCTGTGTGTGAGCCGAACGTTTCCACAGTGATATTTCCACATGCACCCAAAAGTGAACCACACACCTGAACCTGCCCTGGAAAAACATACTCACACAATGTCAAAATGCAGCTCTGAGAAGGTCCCTTGTCTTTGCTGTGTTGTTCTCATAGTTGTGTCACAGGTAGAATTATACAAAAGGCATGAGGCCAGAGTGAGCAGTCGAACTTTGCGTGCTCAACACCAAGCTACGGTGGTCCACATGACCTACAATCATGAATGTGCTGCCACCATGCACCTCCATTCTCCACTTTATACCGTGCTGTGGTGATGAAAAAACACCACAGCCTTGTTGAAAATACAACCATTTGAATGATTTCCACAACCTAACACTCTGCACAATAGGAAGGTCAATACTATATGTTCCTAGCATATGCCTGAAGCCCTCACAACGCCCCTGCAAAGGCAATCAACGTTATGGCTATATATTTATGTATTTATTTATTTTGTATTGTAATGGGTCACCATCCAATGCAAAGGTGGCCTTTAGTTTGCATTGCTGTGTAGAGCATACAGTGTGTACGAGAAGACCCAGGTAATACGACTTTAGTAGAACACAGCATGCTTTAGTCTATTTTTTAATTAGCTCTGGTCCATCAGTGTTGAAACATTTCTTTATGCTTCATTTTAACAATAAACCTGAGCTACACTCAAATTATTTTGTGTATTTCTTTAATTGAGACTTTTGTTGCTTTCTTTTACAAACCAAGTTCACCCTGTCCATATTGTGCAACATAGAAGATGCACCTGCAGAGAAGTAAATGAACTGAGGCTCAGAGGAGGGAATTGGTTTAGTGGCCACTGCAGGGGAATATTGTGAAAATGGCCCAGCTTCCACAGAAGACTCATGCCTGTTAGATTTGTTATCCCCTTTATCAAATTACTGTGCCATGCTATGCTACAAACTACATCCACAAGTTAAAAAGGAAACAAGATAAAGACTAGAGATTGGAAACAGGTGCAAAGAAAAGTAAGAGCAAAAATTTGGATCTGATAGCATGTCAGAAAAAAAAATACAGAGAAAACAGCTCATGGGTGGAGAACATCTCTAACGTTTTGATAAAGAATCTGGCAGAGACAGGTAAACAGATGGAAGATCAATTGTTAGAATCTGCAAATGATAAGTGAACTCACTATTATCAGTTTGTCATCATCATATTCGAAACGTGTTGCTACAACTTGCTGTGATACATGATGCGATTAACGACAAACCGCTTCATCTATTCAGACTAATTTCCATTTTACAGCCTTTTGACAAGAGGAATCAGAGTGCACCGGCTCCAGCAGAGACTTTATGATCCACTCTGTGTGTCTCTCTGTGTGTATTAACCTGAACACGGATGTGCTGCCATTGATGAGCTGGACTGCATGAAAAGCAATGACAAATTTAATGACTTTCAGAGACATACCCATCAATGTTCCCAAAAACAAAGTGGTTATTTCCACTTCCACAATTATGCACATCTGACAGTAATTTCTAGTTAGAGCAAGAGATAATAAGCCATTTATGTGCTTGAATGAACCTTTTGTACGGATATGGAAAACTATTGTGAAATGATACAAATATGGCTGTCTATGGGCTGATTTATACTTGACGAGATGTTAAGAAATCTGTTCCCACTGTTCTCACAACCGTGCTGTCGTCGTGTTTTTTCTGTTTGCGTGTGACGTGCTGCAGTGGGGAGGGCTTACCAGGCTTTACGCTCTGCCGTTTGTCTGAATGTAAAAAAATCATGCCAAAGAGACCATTTCAGAACCACATGAGTGAAACTGTTTTTAGGTCTCGCCTGGTAAAATTCAGCTCCAACTTGTGTTGTTTTAATGTGCTTGTATACTCTTTGAAAGCTGTTGTTGCTATCATTGTCTCTCTGTTAAAATACTAGGGAACATTTACACCTAATTTTGAGAATAAAGGTAAGAACCTGGTGTCTCTCAAAGCCATAGTAAAGTTAATAGCTGTCTGAGTTTCTAACAAAGGTAAATTTTTACTAGCATAGTTAATTCTGAAAGCACCAACTTTGCAAACTTTTTCTCCCATGTTTTTAGCTACTGTGCAACTTAAATATTGCAGTGTTTCTAATGCGTTATTGTAAAAAAAGAAGATAAATAAACAAGATAAACTAATGAATAATATAGTTTACAAGATAAGCAAAACAGTGAGACATATTGAGCCATAAAGCAAGTGCAGTCCCAATACAGACACGTAATCTGAGTGCAAATAGGTCATGCAAAATATTGGTTAAAACATTGACACGCAATGTGGACCCTTCAAAAAACGTCACTTTTGATTTTCTGAGTCTAAATGCTGAGTTATGTAGAGCATTTGTTGTGCAATTGCTTTAACTGGTTAATTGGTTGCTTTTGGTGTGGTTCATTGACTTTTGGGAAAAGGGGTAGAGTAAGATTTGTTTTTCTTCAAACTACTCCTTTTCATTCAGAACTTTTGTTTATGTCATCATGTGACATATTTATTTTAAACTGTAAATGAAATAAATAAACAGATAAAAACTTTAGTACCCAAGAAATTAGAAGACAGGACAAAACCCTCAGTCTTTTAGTAACTGTTGTGAGGTGAATTGCTGCCTAGCTGAAAGAGATGCTAAAGTAGGGTACTGCTGTTTACATGTGGCAATGTTATGTACAATATCATGTTAATTATTGAATATCAAGTTGGATGTATTCTGTGCAGAACATTCTGTCATACGTTAAATGTCAGCTAGCAAAGTTCCCACAGTTATGGCTGACAGTGGCAGCCAAATATTTATTTTGTTCTTAAGCAGGATGCAGCAATCATTTAAGAGTAGGACTTGATAAATGACTGGTCTTTTCTCTAGTCTTGCTGAAACACAACTAATGTCAGGGGAGCGGAGATCTCCAGCGTGGCCCTGTTAGAGTTCCAGCCAAACCTTAATGACTAGCTGCTAGTTCTGACAGTGAACACATGGTCCACTTAGACAGCAGGGTGCTCAAGTTCTCTGTCTGCATCACTGACACTAGGATTTCATTTTTTTCCTAACTTAAGGTTAATGTTGACAGTCCAGTTTGACAAATTATAATTTGTAACCTTTTATGATCTAGCCATAGTGTTTTTTGTAAAAATATGTGATTAACTACTTTGACTATTTGTGTTCCTATGATTTCATAAAACAACATATAATAAGGTGTTTATCTGGATTTTACATTACAATGAATGTTTAGAAAATGTGTCCAAGATTCAGCACAATCTCAGCATCAAATATACCAAAATATGAACATAAAAATGCATTTAATTAATAAGAACATAGTAACTATGATTTATGAGCAAAGATGACTCACTTTCTCAGATTTATATGCAAGTAATCCTCATGAAATGGGAAGAAAAACGAGAATGGGCTCTTTTTAGGATTTTTTTTTTTCATGCCTGTGAATTCTGAGAGAATGTACCTGCCTATCATAGCAATGCCTGTGGGGCCCTTTGGTGAAGAAACTGGGGGAGGGGAAATAATGAGCCCTCATGCCAGCTACAGAGAATTCACAGACTCAGTGGGGGCTCTTCCCATTTATCCTTTGTACTTTAGTCATGCTACACTGCAAATATGCCACCCTGAAAAAGGGGGAATGCCCTCCAGTGACCAAAGTCTTACAATGTAAAAAACAAGAGAGGTGAGAGATAGTGCACCTCAACAGCCTGTTTGTTTGTTGGGTGTCCTGCGCTCTAGGCAATCTGAAAAAACAGTGAACTGAAACACTTTAAACAGCCACGCTGAGCGCTGATCTTAAACCAAACAGTATTGCCTAGAAGATCTTTCAGTTTCCCAAGCAGCAAACTGTAACATTCCCTGCAACTCAAAACAAAAGAGGCCAGTTATTTCCACTGTGAGCTTAATGCCACATTGGGCTCTAAAAGTCAAATAAACTTTTTTATGTATCTCATTGCTTCTACTTTCTTTTATTCTCTGTTAGTGGATTTAAATGAGACTGAATGCTGGCGGAGGGAATACTGCAGCATAATAAAAGGGGAGTAAGAGAAAGAAATGAAGACAAACACCTACTGGGGTTGAAGCATCCTCACTGTAGGCTGCTCCTTCAGCAAGTCAAAAACAGAAAAGTGAACCTGAATCAGGTCACATTATATTTAAATCACCACTCCAAAAAAACAAACATGTATGCCATTATCATGTGCCCATTTGAATACAAATGTCAACACTTAGATTGCTATTGCTTATAGGTAAAACTATTTTCTATGTGTTCCTATATATTGCGTATTTATTATAAAAATACATTGAAAATTACCTCTTTAAAACAATGAAAGTAAGTCTGACCAAGAATGGCATCAGCCATTGAAAAACCCAAACAAGTTGACTTCTACAAGGAATCGATAAGGGACTCCATAAAACACCAACATATCATTCATATTGCATAATTCTGGTCTTTAAACTCTCACACTGACCATGCAAACTGAACTACACTGACTGTTTGACGGGACTACAGACACCTTTATCACATCTCATTGCTTTGCTTTCTGCAAGTGTGGACACGTTACCAAGAGTTCACACCACGGGCGTTTCGATCCCTGAACACTTTCACCCCACCAAACAACAGCCTATTGCCAAGCAACCACCTGTTTCTGTGTGTATCACAGTTAACGAGCAGCGAGAAGAACAAGGTAGTGAAGCGTGGAGGAGGGGTGGGGGTGGAAGGGGGTCTAAACACAGGAAGGGGGCGGAAGTTACCATTTATAATTCATGTCATGAGAAATATCATCAGCACTGTGCTGTTTTGGAATGAATTATTGATTGCGTCTTGGAAGCTTTATGTAAAAACTTGCATTTGGGAGTGTCCTGATGGACAGTCAGAGGGTCCTGGAATGACAGAGGCCGCCTAAAAAATTATTTGCTGAGGCAGAATGGAGGTTCCTTAGGAGGAGGAAGAGAATCTCTCTAGATAAATGTATAATTCCTGACAAGGGATACAGATCCCTTTATACATTTTAATGATTATAAAAGAAGGACACCAAAAAGAACAGTTATGCCAAGAAATGGCATGTAATCTAATTTATTTTAGCATTGCCACGAACGGTACATTAAAGGAAATAGAAGGCTAACTATGTATAAATAAATAAATAAATAAATATTAATGCATTAACATAAAATCAATACACTGAAATATAAATAAACACGTCTTCGGTATATGATGCAATTCTCAACTAATAACATAAATCAAAGTGTTCAAGTATTCCTTCCACAAACAGACGTAAACATTTTGCAATGAATCTCGCAGCACTTAACCCTCCACACATGGACTGAAAATCATCCCTTTAAAATCCACTCTGCTCTTGACAATAAAGGACTGCAGCTAAGGACGTGGTCACTAATGGAAGGTTACAAATTCATCTGAGCCAGTGGCCCCGACTGCTTGACCCTTGAACCTCTCTCCATCACCCACTGCTTCCTCTCCAGCTGGATTCAGGCTCGGTTGGCTACCTTTCCTCTACTTATGAGAATGGATGGCAGCGCCATCGCACTATGAATGTAACCTTCTACGGTGAGAGGAAACTGCAGCTTTTTATCAGCCAATATGTCAAACATGAAAATGTTTCAACGGAAAATTAATTGCACAAACCATTTTAAATCAGCAAATATATCATGGCTGAGAATGTATGTCTGTAAACAAAAATGATTATATAGAATATTGCATATATTGCCGATACTAGCTTGTCCTTGAAAACATGTATAGCCTTTATTTGATGGCATACTTTAAGCCCATAAATGCAATAATTTAGTTTGACTGACTGCATGATGGAAATGACTGTAAGGCTGGGCAGAGGGTGTGTAACTGAGGTTACAACATACTTTTCTGCAAACTGCATTTAGACAGGCAGGCTGACGGTGGCTGTGGCACGTTCCAGATGTTTGCAGCGCTGGGCGTGTATACTAAAGAGTCGGCTATTTTCAGCCACGGGGCACAGAAAGGAAATGAAAGGAGCAAAGTTCATGCGCACAGATTTCTGGGCCACAGAGAGGGTAATCAAACACCGCCGTCCAACGGCAATCACGTCTACTCGACACAATAGTGGCTTGCCTGCTGCTGGCACAGTCTTATCACAACACTCTCGCAGTCGGAGAGGTGTGAGATGAATGAGTAGGAAGTGGAAGACAGTGAGGAAGGGGAAGAGATGGATGGGGGAAGTGAGAGGGAGAGAAAGGCGGACAGAAAAAAGGAGCAGTTGGTACAAATTAAATCACAGGGTTGGTGTTGTTTGAACCAAGTTTCCTTCATATTAGAACTCACCATCTGTTTGGAGGTGTGTTTTGGGTTTTGGAAAGTAGATCGATGTGAAATGAGCTGTGATGCAGGTCATATTTGTGGAATAAAACAGCCACTTCCAGGAAACATCAAACTCAAATGTCCACAGTATGTTTTTTGTCCTACAAAGACGAACTTACAAAATATTAACTCATTTAAATGTGCATTTTATCACCGTTTTATAAAGTAAAAATTTGTCCGCTGTCACTTAAATTATCTCAACCAAGTGAGAGCAGTTTGTAAGGACCAATTTCCATCCGAATGCAACACAAACACAAAATCAATTCACCTTGACACTGTACTGTCTAGTCGATACGCATCAGTTTGATGGCTCGGACACTTCACGATCCAGTCGTGGCTCTGAGATGGTTTAGGTGAGACAAAAACTGACGCCCGGTTCCATCTCTGCATTTCAAATAAATGATGCGACTCCCTTTAATGAAAATCTGTCAGAAAGCGTCTTCCTTCCTTCTTCACTGCTCTGCACTCACAGACGGAAAATTACCAAACTGTTGATAGATGGTTAACAGGTGCAGGCTAATTATGCTAATCATGGCAACAGCCAAATAAACTGATTGCCATGTTCATTTAAATGACAGCAATGTTCCTTTGGTGGCTAATTAAAGCAGGTTTGGAGAAAAGGAAACGAGGCGGCTGGGTTTCGGAGAGAGGGAGGCGTTTAAATAAAAGCCTACTCTGGGGTCTACTGTAATAAGCTGTATTTCATTGGTTTAATGATGTCATAATGAATTTCTAATGAAGGGGGATGGGTTAAGGTGCAAACGGAAAGTGTGGCGGTATGTGCACGAAACCATAGATTTTACATCTGCAAAAAGAGTGCTAACAAGGGAGCAGGAGTTAATGATGTATGTGGCATCGGGTGCTCCTGGAAGAAATGTGTAAAGTAATGAAAATAAAAATTAGTAGAGGACATCAAGCAGGTTATGTGCTCCATTTGTTTTAATACTGGCTCCAATCGGAAGGGGAAAGAAGGTTCTGAAGGCGCTATTACTTTTTATCAGCACAAGGACCCGACAATCTCTATCTCCCTTTTTCCTGTGACCCGGCAAAAGGCATCATTAGTGGAACCAGAGGCCACAAGAGTTGACCTCTGGGTCCCCTGACAGCCAGTGTGGAGGTAGAAAGGTGAATAAGGTCTGATTAATGTTTATAGAAGCAGCAGGTATTGAAAACCCCTCAGCTTACCCTTTACACCTTTGTCTTTATTCTATTTTGAACTCATAACTGTTAGTGTTAGCACTTTTTTGTCAGCTACCAGGGTTTTGGCACATATAATTAAAATTATATTTATTTTTAATTCAAATTTAGTTACATTTAATATACAAATTCACAGCAAAAGCCATCTAAAGTAAAAATAAATAAATAAATAAATAAATAAAATACTAGTAAATAAAAATCAGGGGGAAAAAAAAAACATACAGGTCCAATTTAAATCAAATTACCGGTACAGACAACTCAATTCATCATATTAAATCCAATGTCTTCTGATACAATTTGAAAATAACTCAGATTAAAATGGATTGTAATTTGAATTAAAATACACAAATTTTCAAGTCAACCCATTTATAAAGCAACACAATTAGGCCTGTTGCGATAAACAATAAGTCAATTAATCGCATGATAAATGAAAATTATTGACCACATTTTAATTTATCGGCTTTATTGTTTCTTAGTGTCTCTCTCTTTCTACTGGAGACACTGGATGACAAAAGGCTCAACTCCAGTGCTCTTCACTGACCCCTCCCTTTCTCTTTTCTCTTTAAAATCTGTTTTAACCGTCCAAAATTGCGTTTTTGGATTGTTTAAAGCAGCTGAGCTTAGAAGCTAAGCTATGAGCTAACTTGTTTATTTATTTTTTATTTAAAAGCTTTGTGTGAAAAATGCTATGCAAAAGAGCTCAAACCACACCGAGCATCTCCCATTTTGAGAACGAAAAAAAGGAAGGAGAGACAGCCCGTGTCATGTCAAGGGGCCTCCCACCCATTTTTCTTAAAGAAACACGCTGCTCGCTCCCTCACTAGCCATCCTTCGGTTCAAACAGTTTTATACTACCATCCGGTGGTTGAAAAAAGGTACTACACACAAAACAAATTAACCAACATTTATTCTTAAATTTGACAATAATTACTAATTATTGTCAAATTTCAAACAATATTATCATTTATCACAATAATTTCTGAGACAATTAATCGCCCAGCAATATTTGTTATTGTGACCGGCCTAAACACAATACATTACAACCTAATTTAACAAAAGGAAATGAACATTAGTAAGAAGTTCTCCAATCATCAAATCAGATTGGATCTTTGCAAATATATATTTTAGTTTTATTTTTTAAGACCAATAGTGTTATTTGGGACAGAGTCCTCCATCAATAAAAGCTTAACTCTTTATTTTACATTTATGTTTCTTTAGTGAGTCACAGTTGGTTAAAATGTTTACATGTGTTCTAGTGTTTGAATCTAAACTGTATATTGGAGACATGATAAAGACAACACGTTACATGTTATTACTAAGCTATTCTTTCAACTTTGTACAAGCTGAATCTGAAGTATCAAGACCTTTAAACAAAAGCTGTCCAACACAACACAGAAAACCACCCAGAGGCAGTCAAGCAGCTTTTTTCTCCCCTTAAAATTTAACATTAGATGCATTACCTTTCACAGTGGTCAATGGCAATGCAATAACGCCTCAATCAATGGTGAGGCTGAAAAGTCACCATAATGAAGTTCCTATGATGAAATTCAAATGGACACAAGGATAAAAATTTTTATCCCATTTTGCCAGAATTATTTCAGAAACTTAATGGGACATTTACCTACATTGTTTATCTTTTTGCCTTCTTTTAAACATTGTGTCATGTGATCAGAGGCTTGTTGCTCCAACTATAGATTGTCAAAATGAAGACCAATGACGAAAAAAAATAGGAGATGGATTGTACAATTATTAGGACTGAGTTGTATAAAAAGCTTGATTAGGATATGTACACTCAAAAACTGTCAAAAGAGCAAGATACTGCAAAGATGAACTGTGGGTAATAAAAGCATATATTCAAACTCTGATTATGAAGCTTTTTTTTATTTACTATGTATGCTACATTAGAGGGATCTATGCAGTTCAATATATTATAATGTGATGTTCAGCCTTAATGGAAAATCAATGGCGAGACAAGACCGCCACCGCTGAGACTATACTAAAGCAATTTCTAAATTGACATATGGAGGGCCTTTGTGATTGATTCTGACTGCTGTTGGATTTTAATACCATTCACTGCGAGCTCATTGACTGTCAGACATCGTCTTGTGGTTTATCTACAAACTGCCAAGTGAGTCCTTGTCTCCTTTTTCTTCTCACTCATCCTTTTTTCCCTGTCCTTTTACAGCCATTTGTCTCAGTTCATGCCGGGGAGAGTGGATAAGTTGAATTACACCAGATATTATAGATAAACGAGCAGAAGACTTTCCAACGATGCATCCTTGTTGTCATCGATCTTATAGGATGCAATTTAGTTTATTTATACTTCTTCTCTACATAATATCTTTACTTTGTACAATGACAACATGTTCATTCACCTGAAATTTTTAAACAAGTGGGACTGCATCAGCTCTCATTATGGAAATCAAAGAAAGCCTGCTATTTGTATTAATTGTTATACAACTTGCAAATAATTATATATTTTAATAACACTAAATAGATCATCAGTGCCACCCACCAGTGGTAATTGTACTACACCATCTCAAATCTGCTCAGGTACTGATTCTAGAGTCCGAGTATATTCTCACTTAGTAATGCATTGCTAGTATTGTTCATAATGAACATCTCTGGCAAGTCCCTTAATACCAGGTGAGAGAGTCCCAAAAAGGTGTTGGGTATGAAAACCTGCTTGACTTTTCAAGACCCTTGCTGGGAAACTTCACAAGGCCAAGATGCTCATTCAAAATGATAAAAGTTTATTTTATTTTATTTTTTATTTTTTAGCAAATAAAATACACTATATGGACTAGAGCCCAACCAATATATTGGCAGGGCTGATATTTTAGGTCGATATAGCCATATGGGGACCTGTTGATCTGTGATAATTGTCCCTTTAGACGCAGATAAAAACAGTTCTAATTTCCACCCCTCAAATGCTGTGAATCAGCCATAATTATACAAAGCATCCAGCAGAGGGCGCATGCAGACTGCTTTCAAGTCATGGCTGTTCACTTAAGTTTCACTTTCATTTTCAGCACTGATGAAACAGGGAGCAGTACTGCGTGGTGTATTTTCTTGAACAGAACATGGTAAGTTTATTTAAACTGATTTGTAAAATAAATTTAAAAATCAACAATAAATTATCTTTAATCCTCCAATCCGCTTGTCATTAGCTACATGCTTCTCAAGTTAGCAAGCTAACGCTAGTGTTCAGTTGCACTGCCTTCACGACATTAGCCCTGTTTCAATAGTTATAGCAAACGAGTCCTGTCAGATTGAGCTTCTAGTTTGTGAGGGCATCCAGTGTTAATATCATTATCTTTGTTGTCCTCAATGAAATGCATTGTTTGTCTGAAATCTTAACTTCTCTGCAAAAAAAAACAACAAAAACACAGCTCTAGTCATTACTAATTAGGCCTTCACCATACATGACTGACTGTGTAAACAATGAACAGGGAAGGGCATTTTTTTATTCATTTATATTTTTGAAACACACTTGATAACTTAATGGTGAATAGTGGAGGATAGAAAATGTGAACGCAGATTAGCAAGACTGTTTTTATGACCAGTGCACCACTTGTAAACTTCCTGTGGGACTAGGTATAGAGTGGATCTGATTAGCTTAGCTTCACGTTTGCTAACAGCTGTGCTAAATAAACAAGCCCCGCTCCACTCGTTGTTTTCTTAAAATTCTTGGGGGTGGACAAAGCCATTATATTGGTTATTGGTGGTCGCCTTTCCCACCCAATATTGGTATCACCAATAGTCAAAATTTCCATATTGGTCGGGCTCTAATACGGATATGTAAAGAACATTGAAAATGTATTTTTCATTGTATGGTGCCTTAAGCTTCAATCAGTGACTGAGGTTAGATAGGTGACCTTTAGGTGTTGCATCAAATGCTCATCAAAATGCTGGTTCGCCTGAACATTTCAATACCCAGATACATTTTAATTTGATGAGATCAAATTGGGTGGGGAGACATACCCAGCAAATAATAGATAACCACAATGTTCACTGAAAACACTTCTCTTATCTTTGCCAAGCGTAGCTTCGAGCTGTCTACTGCAAAAACTCGGTCAATCTAGTCAAACCAGATCTTATCATAAAAATACCTCATGTTACACAAGTGATGTGGCACAGCTCTGAGTGATTATCAGAAACATAATTATGTTTCCTTTCGCGCTGTGTTTTTTGGTGAATACACTGTGGTGTTCAGAGCTTGTGTTTTAGTAAAAAACGACTAGGAAGATTTTTTGCCTTACCTTGCCGAAGTCTCTCACGTCGAAAAGGTCAAATGGGTCAAATAGTTCACAGTTCCGCAAGCCAAACTTGTCATGACACACCTTAAGAAACGTCCGGATGTTCTTGAGACACAGAAACTATAAGGAAAAAAAAGGAGAGGGAAATGTTTTAAGCTTTAAAACGTGTTGGTGTGGTCATTCATTAGTGGATTCAGTACATTTTACATAAGAGAGTTTAATGAGCATATATAAACAAGGAGGATTTTAAAACATCTTGTTCTACCAGTCTGTTTAACATTTCCCATCAATGACAGGAATCTTGAAAATACCTTTATGTTTTAAGTACTTTCCTCCTTTTGCAATGGTTATTATTCAAAACCTCTACACCAGAAGGTGCTCCTGGGTTTGACAGACTATCATTCAGATTTAGACAAGGTGAGCCACAGAGGAGCTGATCTCTTGACACGCTTTGAGCAAACAAAATGTCCTAAAACAAGCCCACTGGCAAAGACCTGCCTCAAGGCACAGTCAGTTTTCCACAATGACCTCAAGCTGAAAGGTCACATGTCTGTCAATCAAACAAACTCACTCAGTTAGGGAAGGATTGTGAATCATTAAAATACATTTTCTATTTCAAGTAAGACATTCAGGAAGAGGAACAAGAACAGACAACGTAAAGCCTTTACACATCGAGTTTAAGTGGCACATATTGTAATTTATTAAAGGAAAAGTAAAGTGCTATGTGTTGTCATCATTGAAAAATTCCATACAATGGCAAAATTAGTTATTGGCATTAGGGATGCATCGATTCACTTTTTTTTTTTTCACTTCCAAACCGCTACCTGCTGTTTAGCATTGCCCGATACCGATCCAATACAGAAAAACAGTGCTGAATTTAAAAAAATGGCTAAAGCATATCATCTGGACCCGTTTCTGAAACAGGTCCAGATGACACGATTTAGCCATTTTTGTTGTCTACCTGGATGTTTGAGCTTACAAACCAAGTGCTGAATTAACTTAAAACATTTGTTTTGTTAAACGCAGACATGAATGTACTGAATTACAAATTTATTGAAAACTCTGCACCAGAACAGCACACAAACACACCAAGAGCTTCACAAGCTTGGCCAAACATGTAAAAACAACACAACTTTCATTTGTTCAGTCAGTATGCTAGCGTGTCACGTCACGCATAGAATTAGTGAATAGATCTGCCCAGTCATGGGTCGCCATTGTCACCAATACCTGATCCAGATGTTTTTCGATATCTGTACCGATACCGATACTGGTATAGGATCAGTGCATCTCTAATCGGCATTTAACCCATCGCACCTGGGATACACCCAGGTGGAGGAGTGGGCAGCTATGTCAGTGCCTGGGGGATTAGGTGTCTTTCTCAGATACACCACGACATGTGGGAATGGCTGGGGATTGAACCTGGGACTTTTGGGTCTCAGGTCAGCTGCCCTACCTCTACTCCATTAGTTAACTGTTCAGTATTAAATGTTTTATAATGCATGTAAACATAAAATTGACCCCTACCTTTGGACAAGTTAAGCATGTATTTATTTTCATGTATGACAAATCCCCATGATTTGTAATTCATTAATGTCAAAGGAGTGTCTAAAATTATTTTGTCTGAAGCCAAATAAGTTGGAAGACAGCATCCAGACTGATAAGCAACCATTGTTTTTCCACTAAAAATGCAATTCCTGTAGCTGTTTCAACACTAGCAACATAAATGAGCAAATACAGTACACACTTGAAAACAATAGTCTTTCTAAAAGTAAAAAGTGAGTGATCTGTTTCTGCCCCAAATATTGATGGTCTCAGTTTGTAAAATATGCCCGAGCAGAGAGAAACCTTGAGCACTGTTGCACAGATTCATTCCAGCAGTATTATAACATAATTGAAAATCATACATGCTGCCATCTCCCATCTTTCTGTGAACCAAGAACACATTACCTAGCATGCAAATCCCGATGCTGCTGTGATCCTCGCTTTCAGCTCTGCATATGAGCGATACGAGCTGATGGCCAGAGAGGCAGATTGCACTCAAGTGATTTGAGGGTGAAAGAAAGAGAGTCTATATAGAACAAAATGCCTGATTGCCTTGATTCTGCTGAAAGCTTTGACAACATACTTCATCTTGGTAATGGCTGTTGTGTAAGACTGGCAGTACAGCCAGCAGCCTTCCAAGCCATATTTCAAGTTGAGTTAATGTTAGCATGCCATAAAGACACAGATAACAGCACTAGACAGTGTTCAGGTATGGACAAAGGCTGATTGCCAATTCACCTCTTTCTCCTACCTCTTAGTCCTACCCTCTATAATTTGCACATTTAAGCCGGGTAAGCCTTAAAGGAAGCAGAAGGCCAAAACTAAATTGTCACAAGCAATGTATTATCTAGTTTAGTAGATGCTTTTATTTAGTTCAAAAGTCAACTGTACTAAAAACCAAAGCAACTGTCATATTTCTCCATTAAAATATAGACTTTTTAAGACACTATGACAATTTCAGCAGTGCAAATTTGTTTTGATGCAGTCCAATGTATAGCTATTGGTTCTATTTTCAAGTCTAAAGCACAAAAAATTACTAAAATCAGGGTTGTATTCCATTGTTACAAGTATTTTATTGTCACAGCAACATTGGCATATTCTGATGTACTTTGTGCCCCCATTGACAGCGCTGTATTTCTCCATTACTATTTTTTTCCAAGTTATGACAACTTATGCAGTGTGTGCTATGAATCTAAATTACCAAGCATAAAAATAGCAAAAGTGCTTTTGTTTTTCCTCATTTTTTATTGTCATATTGTATATTTGTATTGCACATAGTTTGGAGTCTGAGCTGAGCTGCTACAAACTTCGCTCCGTGTCCAGAAGTGGCAGAGCTGCGTGGGTTGTGGGGGATTTGTTAGGAAAGGCGCTCAGTTCTGTTGACATGGTGGGACATCCTCCTTGAATAATGGTAGGGTTTTGCCCCCATCCTAAGGCACTAATTAGCTTTCACAAAGCAAAAACCTCAGTGTCGCCAGTTTCTTGGTATTTTCTGATATTTCAGGGAGCCTCCGAGGGCCACACCTGAGAGCCCTGCTGACTCATTCTCATTCACGCAGGCACATCAGCTCCATCTCCGTGTCACCGGCGCGAACCCCATAAGAGAGCCACACCAGCTATAGTAAAGCAACGCAATTGGTCGGCGAGGCAAAGTGACATTTGCAGTGTGGCAGTGGAGGTTATCGTGCCTGCAGATCCACTCAGCTTATTTTCCCAGCCCAGATATGAAAAGGTAACATTTGCTGGAGTGGTCTGGAAACGTGAGAGAAAGAAAGACAAAGGGCGCTGCAGATACGGATCAGGAGGAGAAAGATGTGTTTGACATTCTTATGTGTGTTTGGCGATATGAGAGCTAGCGTAAGGTTAGGATGAGTTGGAGTGATATAACAAAAAATAAGAATCGTAAAAAATAAACAGAATTTGTAGAGTGGGGAGTGTTAGTACACGCAGGAATAAACTACCGGTAGTCAACTCTTTGGGCTGAGTCTGCCTTGGAACAATCAATCTGCAGGAACCTCTGACATCCAAAGCTAAGGGCAACCCACCCACGCTTTTTTGTTTGTTTTGTCTTGCAGATAATTAATTTACACAGGAAATACCAACAAGGAAATTAAATGATTTTGGTTTTAAAAGCTTCAAGAAAAAAAAAATGTTTGAACAAATTACAAAAAAAAAAATATATATATATATATATATATACTCGTATTTAAACAAGTAAATGGTTATTTTCTAGTTTTGGCTCTCATAGCAAACTGGTTGATCCACTATGAGAAAGTGCTATTTATAAGACTGAGTTTATTGCAGCTCAGACTGATGAAGTCTTTTGGATAAAAGGTGAAACGTTTCAAAAACAAGAATCCGTCCAGAAGACCTTTTACTTAGTTAGATTTTTCTAACTGGATTATTGAGCATGCATCAGGAACTTATTTAAGTGTTTAAGACAATGCACATTTTATAATTTGAAGTGGATTCAGGTTGCTTTTATTAATATTTTTATCATAAGCAAGGAACGTGTGCAATGCTTGATGGACATTCACTTAAAAAAATACATTCTCTGAAAGTAACTGTTTATTAAATCTCTTTTTTCCGCCAACAGATTCATCAAGTAGCGATAAATGCAACTAACGTTGCAGAGAATGTAAACATTGAATTTTCTTTTTTATTCTGCTTCTTCACAAAAACAATTAAATTAAATAAAAATACAGGATCTCATGATTTCTTTGTTGTATAAAATAATGACTTCTTTGTGGTGTTTTTATGATTAAAGCATTGCAACAGAGGTCTACCGCACAAGAAGAAGCTGTACAAATGTGGTTTCTTTTTTTCTTGTTTTAAGACCAATTACTATGGCTTTTATACTTTTGTGTCCCAAAGAGCAGTGTCTGCAAAATAATTATTTTCACATGACAGAAAAACAAAAGATAAAAAATAAAAGTAGAGATGCACGATATTATCGACATGGTATCGATATCGGCCGATATTAGCGATAAGGTTAAATATCGGCCATTCCTTCAAAATAACACAAATATAAAAGGCACTGTTATATTACATATATATATATATATATATATTAATTATATATATTTAATTTCAAAAAATATAGATGTTCATATATATAAAGGTGCTGTTTTTGTATGACAACCCAATGACAAGGATGCCTGCAATGCCAGCACAATGTTATGACTTCGTATGCGCAGTAGAGTTTAGATTTGTGAAAATTTACAAATGTGCACTGTTCGAGTGTTGTCACTGTGTTAGAGAGAGTAAATGCCATGAATAATTTTTTGGTCATGTTTTTTTGTGAAGTTAAAGGAATAATAATTGTTCATCTACTATAGTTAACTTAAATAGATGATATATTGATGGATAAATATGGGTTTAGTTGTTATACTGTATGCATGGATTATACGTGTAATGAATGTAAGATTATGTAAGTGGTTAAGGAGTGGGAATTGTGATAAGTTTATACTTCTACCCACTCCCTTGAATATGTAAAACAAAAAGTTTTGACATTCTGCTTCATGCTATGTATATAAATATATATATATAGATATTTTTTTTTTTTACATATTCAAAAAAATAATAAACTAAACTAAATTTGACATTAAACATAATCCAAGTTGAAGTGTTTTATCATTTTCAGACCCCTTTTTGGTATCTGCATTTGGTAGCAGGCCAAACTGACAAAGACCATGCACAATAATGTATTATTTTAATTCCACAGCAGAGAAAGCTATCTAATCTCTGTAAGTAGGTCTAGGGAAAAAATATTGGTATTGGTATCGGTTATTGGCCAAATAAGTTTTAACATATCGGATATCGACCAAAAATGCAATATCGTGCATCCCTAAATAAAAGTAATAATCTCTACTTGCAATCTTGCAAATATGCGTATTTGTAAATGTACAAGCGCTTTCATGCATTTCTCTCATTTGAAGCACCAGACTGGACTCTTCCATATGGATCATCTATAAAACAAGTGCTATAATCAGCACCAACTTTATATCTTAACGATCAATAGGAGGGAGTAAAAGAGGAAAACATGAAGGCCTGGAACAAAAATCAAGAAGTGAATTGAAAAAAAAAGTGAGCAGATAAAAAGACAAGTGATCCAAGCTTTAGTCCAGCTGCAGGCTTGTCTCAAAAGGTGACTTGTGTGCTGCACTGACGAAGCATTTGGCTTAGCTGTTTGCTCAAGAGCACAGCTCTTTAAAAAGGCAGGCTTGTTGTCAGAGGCAGAGAGCGAGCGAGCGAGCAGACAAGGAGGAGGAAAGCAGCAGAGGGGCAGAGTCAGGTAACAAAGATCCATCACAAACCCTGACAAGTCCCTCTACTGTATCTGCACGCTGCATCACACAGAGATGAATGCATTATTCCTGGGAGGATGGTCCTTATCTGCACACATGCTCACATCCAAGGAGGTACAAATTGGAGCTTCCTCCTGAAACTCGAACAGCAAATTAAAGAATGATGTGTGAAAAGTGCAAGGGTGGGGTACGAAACAGCATGGTTTATTTTTCCAAAGTCTAGCTCTTTGCTGTCAGGAAAGATGGGGAATGAGGAAGTGAAAGTCAAAAAGGAATGCAATTTAGAAGATAGAAAATGAAAAAGAAGATGGAAACTGTATAAAATAGTTCTTAAGCTAACTGTGAACCACAATCAGTCCAAATATTGTGTGAATTAAAATAGCAAACTGCAAGCTGAAGTCAAAAAAAGATAAGAGCTGCTCAAACGCAACTATGTTTCTAAGAAAGACAACATAACAAGGTTTGCAAGCACTTGTCTCACCTTATGTCCCAAGGCAGTCATAATACTTCCATTATCTTAGGAAATAAGCTATTAGTGATAATCCAATTACACAGATTAAATCATTACAAAAAGAACAAAATAATAATAATGTTGCCATCTATTTCAGTCATTCTCCCAGGAGAAGCATAATGTCACTGGTGCAGGTGCTGTTTTGTTAATAAAGAAGAAAGAAGCAGTTAGGAGACCCAGCAAAGTGAGGTGACTCAGACAGATGATCAGCTACTCAGACAGCTAGTCAGAGAATTCAAGTCAATGAAAGAGACTGATGTTTGTCTTGAAACTGTGGAGAAGCAGACTTCGCTTCCCACAAATCCACACAAAAGCACCTCTGGCTGTGTCTATAGGTGAATCACCAAGAACATAAAAAGGGGGCTTTCAGTAGGTGATGGAGTGGCAAAAACATGAACTTGAATGAGCAACAGAGAAGGCTGGCTCAGCGGACTCTGGCTGTCCAACAAGTAATGGCAAAAACAGTAACTGGCACCGACCTTAGGCTTCCTCGTTCAGCTAGAAAGGGTATAATAATAGGTCAAATGGTTCTGCAGTGTCATGTATTTTGCCTGTTCTGATCAGAACACCCAGGTCCAATGTATAACAAAGTTGTAAGTCATACATTCATTATACATTCTCAATAGATATATCTATACCAAAATAACACCTAGGTCCACTACTTTATTTTCACCCCTTTTCCAAAATGATGTGACTTTGACAATGTGTACAACGGACACATTGTCAATAAAAAAGGTGTATAAACTAGAAAAAGAATATTGTTTTATGTAAAAAAAAACATAGTAATTACACTTTGTAAATGTTTATACAGCATCTGCAAAGTGATGAGCACAGGGGCCCCAATGTTCTGCATCCAGGTCACCCACTTGTTTAAGTCCATCTATCCTTGCATTATCTTCCGCTTGTGCCCAAGTCAGGTCGTGGGGGTAGCAGCTTGAGCAGGGAGGTCCAGACATCTCTTTCCACAGCCACCTCTTCCAACTTTTCTGGGGAGATTCTAAAGTGTTCCCAGACCAACTGAGACGTAGGCTCTCCAGGGTGTCCTGGGTCTTCCCCGGGATCTCATCCCAGTTGGACATGCCCAAAGAACCTCCCTAGGGAGGCACCCAGGAAGCATCCTTACTAGATGCCTGAACCACCTCAACTGGTTCCTCTTGATGTGGAGGAGCAACGTTTCTACTTCAATTATCTCCAAGACAATTGAACTTCTCACCCTATCTCTAAGGAAGAGTCCAGCCACCCTGCAGAGGAAACTCATTTCACCCTCCTGTATCCACAATCTCATTCTTTCGGTCACTACCCAGAGTTTGTGACCATAGGTGAAGGTCACGAACCCTTCCTCACTGACTGGTTTAAGTCACTGAGGCAACAGGCCCTGCTCCTGCATATTACAGAAGACACTGCATGAATTATACATCGCAATAGTATGCAAATGTGTTCATCGTATCCTATTAGCCCCAAAAGCCTGTAAGTAGTTATGGACTGAGTGCAGTGTTTAGTCTGGTACAACCCTTAGCAGCTTTGTTAGTGAGACCTACGTGGTTCGTGTTAAATGATGGAAGTAAAATAGGCTAAGTGAGGTTTTTTTACTGAGGTTAATCTCCATTACAAAAGAGGATCGTTCTGCTCCGAGTAAAGACTGTCACAGGAAAGCCACCATGACTGTAGAGAACAGCTTCATAATTAAATCCAGTCCACCTTTATTTTAACACTGGCTGGTCATCAAAACGCAAGCACTTTTGTAGAGCTGGGATCAGAGGAACGCAGCGTGAGGGAGAATGTATTAGTTGCACCAGTATAACATGCCATCAGCGACACGCTCACCACATGGAGGCATAGGTCATCCGTGAGACGGCAGAAGCAGTGAACATAAATGGTAAACTGGCAAGTGGACTGACTTTTATTGCACCTCCCTAGCCAATCAGACGACTCAAACCTTTTTACAGCACAATTTGTGCTTTCATTTACCTCCACACACACATTCATACAGCACTCTACTACATTTCTACAATGCTAATTTGATTAAATCATTCTGTAAAGTCTAATTGGCATTTCAAGTAACATTTGTACACAGATGGGGCTCAGGGATTCATTGCCAACAGGCGGAATCAAACTTCTCGCTCTCTCAGAGAACCACTGCTCCAACCATAGAGCTAAAATTGCCAAAAAAGATACCTCCCTGAAAGGTCAAAGCCTTTGTAAAGTTGAACTTAAATAGAAAGGTGACAAGATTAGTGCCAGGATGGTATTATTGGAATCCATAACCAAAGTACATACAGAGAGATAGTTAGACCACAAACCAATTTGGTCTGGAAAAATCTATAGACGATAAAGCCTCTCATTCAATGCCTACTTTCCAACAGATAAGCGTATAGTCGGGTAAAAAAAAAAAAAAAAAAACAACAACTGTTGTTGCAATAGATGAGCTGTATTTATACTCAGCAGAAAGTTTTCAGAGAAAGAAAACAATTCCTTAACGTGTGATGCTGTTAATGTACTGATTAAGGGCAGCTACGGCTCAGAACATTGACTTAAGGCTTGAAACATGGTTCAGGCTTTCTACATATGGTGTGGCTGTGAATCCGGAGTGAAGTAAATGTCATTGTACCTGTTCACTGAGGTCTACCAGGTTCCTCATCAGAAAAGTGCATGCAGCAACAGTTTTTGTTATTGAGCTGACTGTCAGCTGCAGTACATGGAGTAATTTACTGAAGACACAGCAGACAAAGAGGACAAAGAAGAAAATCACATATGCTTTGTTGAGAGATTACTTTGAGAAAAGTTACTGCAGGTGGCTCAGTTGGTAGAGCTGATGCCTCTCAGTGAGAAGGTCATCCGATCAAATCCTTCGGCTGGGATTCGATCCGGCCTTTCTGGGTGGAGTTTGCATGTTCTCTCCATGCATGTGTGGGTTTTCTCCAGGTACACCGGTTTCCTCCCACAGACCAGAAACATGCATGTTAGACTGATTGGAAACTTAAAGTTGTCCATGGGTGTGAGTAAGGGTAAATGGCTGTTGGTCTTTTTTGTCTCTATGTGTCCCTGTGATGGACTTGTGATCTGTCCAGGGTGTTCCCCACCTCTCTCACAGTGTCTGCTGGATACAGACACTAGTGACCCCCATGACCCATACGTGAAGAAGTGGGCAAAGATAATAGATATACGGATGGAAGAGATACTGCCATAAATTTGGGTTGTTCATCAACTAGAAATCAAATGGACATAAAAAACGTGTCAAATTTCAGGTAAGAAATCAGTCGAGCATCTTTTCTTCTTGCCTTTTGAGTAGGCGGTTGGCAAATTGGTGTAAGATTAGATGTCGGTGACAACTGTAGATCCCTGAGGGAAACGCTGTGGTGCGTCTGATGCACAGACCGTGAAAACAAAAGTGTGCCGGCACTTCAACAGACATTGAAGGCAAGCACAACCATGTTTTGAGATGAACTTGGTGCTACAAAGACGAGTAGGTGACGGTTCAACAGACAAAGTGAATTTTATTTTAAGTCTATGGATACATTTAAAGGGGCAACGAAGTCCAGCAATGGCTGTACTCTGCTAATATTTCCAGACACCAGGTCAAATGTGGATTTATCATATCGTTACTGGAGTCTATCGTCTTGTCTTTACACAAGGTGACTTTTTTATTCTGATGTCCTTTTACAGCTACTGTGCTTCACCAGCTTCATGACAGCTCATATATCAAGTAAACCGGCTCTGCATGGCTTGTGACAAAAAGGGGAAGTGTTTATTTATTTTAAAGTTAATATTTACAATATAGGAAAAAACATGAGCAAGTTAGACAAGAAAAAAACAAGAAAAAAATAGTGTTCACCATTACAACTTTAGTTCTGCTTGACCTGAGTTTTCAATTTCCAATGACCTTTACTGGTTTTTTGTTTTTTTCTGCCTCTACGGAAATATTAAGAATTAAAAAAAATCCTCTCTTATTTTTGCAGAATTCATTAAAACCACTGAATGACTAGCTTCTTAATGTTTAGTGACAAACAAAAATAGCCATATTTCACAGTGATCTAAAATAAATAATGATTTCAACCTAAAGATCATGCATGCTGTCAAGGTTTTTATTTCCAAATTCTCTTTCAAACCAACTGGGCACAGAGGATGCTGAAGATGTTTTTTTTTTTTTTTTGGCTCTTTCTCTGCAGCTATTAATACAAAGGGTAAAAAAACGACCTGCTTCGGATATCATCCATTAAATGGCCATTATTAGTTGTTATCATCCCCATACGTAGCGTTCAGACAGCCCCTCCTGTACCTCCTAGTAGGTTTAAAGGTACATTCTTATCGCTGATAATGTGGTCACATGCAGGGTCTGGGGTACGTTTTCTATGGGTATGGGGGTTAGGATTAGGGTCAGGATTAGATTAAGGCTCAAAGGTAAGGGGGTTAAGTTTAGGGTCAGTGGTCTGGGTCAGGTGTAAGGTTAGGTTTAGGAAAAGGGTTACATAAAGCTAACTAAAATACACTTCCGGTTTAACATGCGAGCCACGATGCATATTATCGACTACAAAAATGTCACGTTCAACCTACTAGGAGGTAGGAGAGACCAGTCTGAGCACTACCTAAGGGGATAATAACTAATAACGTCCATTTAATAGACTAATAGCATCTGAAACCTCTGTAAGTACCAGACATCTAGGACAAATCAAAGATGCTGAAACATCTTGAAGCAAAATACAGTCACCCAGGTTCTGCACACTCGGTGTAATAACACGTATCCTAAGGAATAGGCCATGCTGTTGAGACTCAGGAGGAGAATGTGTGTTTGAGACATTTCCTCTCAGGCTTAGCTGCAGACTCGAGGCGTGATGAATGTGAGAAGGAGGTCTGCCGAGAATCCTAGACACCCATGGATCGATGGCCAGGTAATTTATGAACGAGACCGATGAGGAAAAAGTCGACATCGATCTTTTTCTTTGGTGAGTTTCCTTCACAACTTAATCACTGTGGTGATTTAGACCCACATAAAATTCATACTCTGTAACTTCTTACCTCGGAAAACAAACGCTTACATAGAAAACGTCCACTTTATGTGAAATAGATCCTGACCGCAGTCATAGTTCATGTCACAGCTTTACTTAATGAAACTTTCACAAGAAAAAAAAAGTTGACGTTCCAGAATCTTTATGGATTTTTATGTTTTCGCAGAGCAGAAGTAAAACATTAGCTCTTAAATAACCCAAATTCATCTCACAAAGACTATACCGCACCACGGTGTAATGCACACAGTTGTTTCATAACTACCACAGTGCTTTTCCATGAAGTGCTATTCTCTGCACACATGCTCGTACGCACACAAACACCAAATAGGAAAAACAAAATCAAGTTATATAATACATTTTTTGGCCTTTTACTTTTATTGTGAAAGGGTTACAAAGCAGAAACTATGGTCGTAGGTGAGCTACAACATTTCTGCAAGAATTCATGCATAAGAATGAAAAATAAATAATAAAATAATGTCAGCTAGCAGAACTAGCAGCATTGTGGCTTAGTTCAGCTCATCCCTTTTTCTTTTAGTTCATTGTACTGTCAGTTATTGCTTTTTACTAATTAGCACTGTATGTGTATAATAAAATAAACAAGCGTTGTAATAAAGCCTTTGTGTCTGGTGGGATGGGATGCATTAATAATTACCAATAAATTATAATTAAATGAAACCATTATTTATAGGAACAGAGTGAATACAGCAAAGTACTGGTGAAACAAGAACAATAAAAAATGCTTGGCTGCAACTCAGGTTTTTATTTACTGTATTATTGTTTTGGGCTGCTTCTGATTATTGATACGGTTTGCAAAACCTTTACGTTGTACAGTAATGTTTCTCAGGTCTTATTACGAATAAAAATTACAAGCTGAAGCTGCACTGTTTAACAGATTTATTTCTACAACTACTTCAGAGCATTAAATTGCAAGGAAGTTTTTTTCAAGCAATATAATATATATACTATTTTAATTTTCTTTGCTGTGATATTGTTTCCAATATTTCATCATGTAGGCTACATACCATACCCATACCATACCACTTTATTTATAAAGCATTTAAAAACTGCAACAAGGCCAACCAAAGTGCTCTACAGCAAAAACAAACAAGCAAACAGGATAAAATACAGTACATAGATCCACAGAGGTAAAGATAAGAAACTAAATGACTAAAATTATAAAATGCACAAAAGTTAAAATGAACTCAAACTGTGTTGAAAGCCCGGGAATAAAAGTGAGTTTTTAAATGAGACTTAAAAACAGTGAGAGAGGGAGCCTGCATGACATGCAGTGGTAACTCGTTCCACAGTTTTGGACCTGCAACAGAGGAGGCCCTGTCACCTCTGAGCTTAAAGCGAGTGCCTGGAACCAATAAAAGCATCTGGTCTGCTGACCTCAGAGTGGGACATATGGCTGCAGCAGATCAGTGAGATAAGAGGGGGCAGAATAACAAAGAGATTTAAAAACATACAAAAGGATTCCAAAATGAATTCGGAAGTGAACCAGGAGCCAGTCAAGGGAGGCCAAAACCGGACAAATGTGCTCTCTTTTGCCTGCACCAGTTAAAAATTGGGCTGCAGCATTTTGAACCAGTTTCAAATGTGCAGTGAAAGTCTGACTCATTCCAAACAGAAGTGCATTGAAGAAATCCAGCCTGGTTGTAATGAATGCATGTATTATTGTCTCAAAGTAACTTTTGGACAGTATGGGCTTCGATTTAGAAAGTCGCCTCAATTGAAAATAACAGCATTTAACAAATGTGTTTACATGAATGTTTAGCTTCAATGAAGGGTCTATTTTCCCCTCCCAGATTAGTGGCACCCTGTTTGGGGCTAGAGAGGAAAGGTCGATACAGTGGTTCCTGAATGTGACATTAGCAGGTTTGTCGCCATAAACAATAAATCAATTAATTGCATTTTAAATGAAAACCATCAACCTCATTTTCATTTATCGGCTTTATCATTTCTTTGTGTGAAGAGATCTTCTACTGAAGACACTGGATGACAAAAGGCTCAACTCCGGTGCTCTTCACTGACCCCTTCCCTTTCTCTGTTCTCTTTAAAATCTATTTTAACTGTCCAACATTTAGTTTTCGGATTGCTAAAAACAGCTAAGCTGAGAAGCTAAGCTAAAAGGTCAACCTCGAGAAAAAAAACCTCCGTCTTGTCGAAGCTCCGAAATTCACGGTTGAAACCAGCACCTTTGTGCAAAAAGTTGTTTTTCTTTGCAAAAACAAGCTGAGAACTTGTTTACTGATTTTTATTAAAAGCTTTGTGTAACAAATGCTATGCAAAAGCACTCAAATCACACAGACTGTCCGCCATTGTGAGAATCGAAAAACAGGAACGCGAGACAGCCCATGTCACGTCAAGGGTCCTCCATTCCATTTTTCTTAAAGAGACACCCTGCTTGCTCTCTTACTATCCATCATTTGGTTCAAACAGTCTTATACTGCCATCCAGTGGTCAAAAAATGTACTACACACAAAAAATGTTCCTTTTTTTTTCTTAAATTTGACAATAATTATTAATTATTGTCAAATTTAATACAATATTATTATTTATCGCAATAATTTCTGAGACAATCGCCCAGCAAAATGTGTTATTGTGACCTAGCCATTAAATAGAAACAGGACTTCTGTCTACTGCTCATTAAATTTTAAAGAAATTAAAGCCATCCAATCCTTGGTGTAAACCAAGCAGTCAAGAAGTGGTTGGATAGAACGTGCACCAGTGTTCTTCAGAGGGAAGTAAATGTGACAGTCATCAGCATAAAATGAAAAGGGACGCCTTGGTGCCTGAAGTATTAAGTGATACATGAGGTGCCTCTGACAGGTTTCTTGTCTTCATCACAATATACAATTTGTATACTGTTCTTTCACACACATGATCATGCTAATTACTAACAGAAATTATCAACATTTATCATTTTACAATAGTACTTTATCACATTAGCAAAAGTACATTTGTGGAATCAAACTGTTTGATTTTTTTTTTTTTTAAGTCCTTTTGATTTCACATCAGATCGACTTTGTTTGAGTGGAGACCTCACAGCTCGGCTCATCACTGAGCCAGTCCGATCACTCCTGTAAACTGGATTATTGGTGTATTGTGCGCTGCTGCAAAGCTTCTTGAACTTGTGTTTATCTGAGCTGTACGATGATTAAAGCAGGACGGGCTCAACCCCAGAGTCGTTTAGGTAATTAGGAGGCTGTGCTTCGCGTTAACAGCGTTAGTCACGTTGGGGATAATCACCGCCATCAAGAGCTCGGAGCAGCTTCCTTCTGTCCCTGATGGGATCCTCATAACAAAGCAAAAGACAAACATCCTGTTTTAACAGCGCTTCAAGATTTAGGACGAGTTTATTCCTTCAAGTAGCTGCTGTAGTTGCAAACTGATGATTTAACATTTGAAGGTTAAGATGGGAAATTAAAGAAATCTGCAAATATGTTTCTTTAACTTAAGAATAGCTCCTATGATGTAATATTGAGTTATTTCCAACTTTAATTTTAGGGTTTTAGTAAAAGTACATATATTTTGATACCACACAGGTAACAGAAAATTGCATAAGCAGTTGAACATAGAAACAGACATTTTTCAAGCCTAAGATTTAATGATAATTTATGAAAAACATGATAGAGACATCAATTAGCAAATTAAAATATCTGTTACATTTTAAATCCGTTCATTGGTTCCATTAAACTTAGGTCCAGTCAAAGCAGCAATTTAATTTGGCATTGATTTATTGCTTACTTTATATTTTATTATGGGTTAATTATCCTCCCTGTCACTTAGACACCTAATTGGAAAGCATAAATATCAAGTTCTACCTTATCTATTACTTTTATTGGACACACTTTAGAATGAAAAACAAATGATCTATTTCACAGGAGATGATTTATGATTTCAATCAAACTTTCACACTATGAAACTAGGCTGTTCCAACACAACAGAAACTGTAAAAACACTATTATATGGGCAAAAATAATAATCATTTCAGGTTGTTATTTAACTTTGAACGTGTTGTTTTTAAAATCATTTTGATAGCAGCTTTGCACTCTGTGAATTTTTGGCCTCTGATCTGGTTGTTTTGAGGACAATCACCTCGTGCACAATAATTTAGGGCTGAACCTAAGAGATCTGCCAGCTTTGAGGACAGCATTTGATAACTTTTTTTTAAGGAAGTAACTGGGGGTCAACTTGAAGGCATCCATTCCAATTGATGCCTGCATCCCTCACATCTTCGGGTGAGACCACGTCCCTGTCTGTAACCTTGGGCTCAGTTTCCCTCCACCACCACAGGAAAGATTAGCAAGAACTGGAAGTTGCAGAAATTAAGATGTTGTTCTCCTTAGGAGTGACAAGGATGGATAGGATTAGGAATGAGGTCATCAGAGGTGCATCACAGGTTGAACAGGGAGATAAAGTTAGAGAGACCAGACTGAGATGGTCTGAACATGTCCAGAGGAGGGACAGTGGGTATATTGGTAAAAGGATGTTAGAAATGAAGCTGCCATGAAAAAGGCGAAGAGGAAATATATGGATGCAGTTAGAGAGGACATGGAGGTAGTTGGAGGAGAATGACTCGCTGTGGCGACCCCTGAAGATGGAAAAGCCGAAAGAAGAAGACGACGACCATGGGAAAAATTAGCAAGGGACTCGCTATGAGGCGACATTTCCTCGCTCAGTGCTAGCCTCCAGAGGGGACAGGATGTGACCGTCTATACAAGAAATATTTAACATCAAAATAATCTTTGATTTATGCTTTTGCTTCGTAAGAGCAACTGTTTCCATCCATCCATCCATTATCTTTACCCGCTTATTCCATTTTGGGTCACTGTGCGAGGGGCGGGGTACACCCTGGACGGGTCGCAAGCCCATCACAGGGCCACATAGAGACAAACAACCATTCACACCTAGGGACAATTTAGAGTTACCAATCAACCTAACATGCATGTTTTTGGTCTGTGGGAGGAAACCGGAGTACCCGGAGAAAACCCGTGCATGCACGGAGAGAACATGCAAACTCTACCCAGAAAGGCCCCTGGACCGGGGTTTGAACCAGGGACCTGCTCGCTGAGAGGCAGCTGCTCTACCAGTTGTGCCACCATGCTGCCATGAGCAACTATTTATTATTTTAAAAAAAAAAAAAGGTTTGTGACCTTGTTGATTTGTGTTAGCCCGCTAATTATCACTTGAAAAGAAGGAAACATATTTTTAGAATACCTTCCTTTGACAAGTCAACATTTTTGAAAAAATTGAAAAAATTAAAAATAAAGCACCTTAATTTATGCTTCAGCTCGACAGCTCGAGGTCAGCAAACCCTGTCCTCCGTCACGTTGCATCACAGGAGCACATTTAGTGCAGCCAGAGTCAACAAGACTGGAAGCGCGCTATCTGTTTATACTTCCACTGCAAATCACTTCGGAAAGCTTGTTGGCACTGTCGCTCACAATTAATCATCCTTGAGACAAAAATATTGTCTCAGCGGAAAGAGAGGAAAAACAGCTAAGCACCGGAAGGATACAGA
Organism: Nematolebias whitei; assembly: GCF_014905685.2. NCBI lineage: Eukaryota > Metazoa > Chordata > Actinopteri > Cyprinodontiformes > Rivulidae > Nematolebias > Nematolebias whitei. Next base: position 36,809,943 of record NC_056515.1, on the reverse strand, counting down.
GGTGACATGTGAGTTTTTGTTATTCTGAGCTTTACACAGAACAGAAGTCCTTCTCGTCTTCAAGACAGGTAATTATCCAGCGACATCATTCCTCCTGCTGTATCAAACAAAACGATCATAAATAACACACACCTGCCTCTGTGATCTTCTCTGAACCATTTTGGTTCGAATTCAATTAATTCCAAGCATATCTGTGACCCAGCTGTCCTGCCTGCTTCCAGACAAGATCTAAATCTGAGACATCAAACGGTATAAGAGTCAAAAAGGTTCAGCTCTTATCTTTAACGGCAGTTCAAGTGAGACAGAGAAGTTTGGAAACCAAAAAGGACTCAAAGAGCCTTGTCAGGCAGATACAGCAGCTGCGTCGGGATCAAACGTCCGGTTTCTGCCTTATAATCCACCTCAAGAGGAGTAAGGAGGGAAGAGGTGGGGGAGATGGAGACTGGAGAAGAGGGGAAGCTGCCTGCTGCACCAAGGAAAGCAAATGTTGATGGCTTTTTCAAGGCAAGGCGAGGTGACGCCAGCCCCTCCACCGCTCTCCAGACAGTCTGGCACACGGGCTGCAGGAGGAAACCTTTGGAAAGATCACAGCCCTGAGCCTCGAGCATGGAAAAACTACGTGTAGCTGTGTTCTGTGTGTGGGTGAGATGGAGTGCAAGTGTGTGCCTGACCGTATGGGACTGCTTTTTGTACATTGTGGCTGCTCCATAATTGGAGGTTTGAGCCCACGTACAATGTCTGAAATCCACAAAATGGCATCAGTGTGGGTGAGCTAACAAAAGAGCATGGACCTCTTTCACATGCCACAAAGGTATACAGACTATTACCATTGGCATATTTAACTAATTCATCAAGGTCTGTGTCATCACAGAGCATTTCATATGACACTTTAAAAATGATGAATCGATAAGTTCATTGCACCAATCAGAAACTAAAGACAAATATTCATGAGCTTTAATTAAAGTGCCGTATTTTCCATCCTATACGTCACATCTGTCCAAAAATGTTTAATAATTGGAAAAAATCCATAAATAAGTTGTTTTGGCATATAAGTTGAAGTGTATGCAAATTAGGCAAAAAGGTTTGACTTATAGGCCGGAAAATACGGTAATGTCAATTCAGCAACGTACACATGATAAGGGTTTGAATTTAGGTGCATGTAGACTTTTAGCTTACGAGTATGCACATATTTTCAGCAACGTTATTTAATAATGTTTGGTTTAAAGGCGCTAAATGCAGCAAAATAATTTTTAAAAAGCTCCAAGACAAAAACAAATGATCCCACAGACAAAGCTGCCGTCATGTGCACAATCGTTAACACGTCATCAGGCAATTTGATATTTAATCGTTCAAAATACAAATGTATTATAAAAAAAACATACATAAAAATAAGAAAAGAAAAATCTCACAAGAGCTCAAAAGTGTGCAAACTTAAATAAAATAAATAAAAAAGAATACTGATTATCATTTAAGCCACATTGTTAGTGTGATCGAATAAACATTTGAATAATATAATGACTAGACTAAGAACTCAAATACAGCTTAAACAGACGACTAACAAAAAGGAGTGATAATAATGAGTTCAGTCTCTGTATATTAAAATAAAAAGTATTATCTTGGTAGAAATGTGTAAAACATAATGTAAGATAAGACGTGTACAGCATGAAACGTGTACAAAAGCTCATAAGTGGTAAATCCCCACTCTATCTTCAATTTGCATTCATAACCCTTAGGGGGAGCAGATAGGGAGGAGGGGGATATTCCCTTCTTTATTTCTCTTCTTTTTATGGATGAAGTTAAATGCACCTAAAAATGAGTCAAACTCCTGTGCATTAACGAAGAACAAAATGATTTTCTCCTATTCTTTCCAATGGTAAATGTGTTTTAATTGTCACAATATGTTAATTAAAACTGATAAAAGTCTAATTAAATCAGATTTTTTAATAAGTGTTTTTCTTTCAGATGGGATTCTCTTCATTACCAGTAGTCTAGAAGTTAAAATATGAAATAAAGCAGGTATAGTTTTGCTTCCTAACATCTAATAATGTAGAAAATTACCGAGTTGCTGCCCTTTTTTTTTATATAACTGACTTGTTGCTGTCAAACGCCACGCAAAATACAGTTTTGAAGACTAATTTATGCGCAATGTTCTAGAACATTTCTAGTGAATTATATCATGGTAAACAATAAATAAATAAATAAATAAAAGCTTCTTAAATCTGGAGGGGCTGAGTGAATTAGAGGGGGCGGTTTAGTTTCACATGGTAAGTAAGCCAGAAGAGGAACACGGCCAACAACTTGAGGTTTTAGTAAAAGAGCAACGCAGCTAATGAGGAACTGCTAAGTGATGCTACATTCAGGAGCGCACCAGAAGGTATCGAAATAAGAAGCTTGATGAACTGCATCTCCCATGCAGTTGGTCTTCCCTTGCAGAACCTCGTTTAAATAGGAGGCCGAAAAAGCTGTCACTCTGGATTTAGCCTACTTTTCAACATGTGCATTAATTTCAAAGCAGATGGCAAAAAAAGAAAGTGGGCAGAGGGGAGGGGTGTTTCCTAAGCTGCTGAATAACAGAGTGAAGATCTTCACAGGAGAGAGAGAGACAGTGGAGACTGGAGAGTGACCAAAGAAAAGAGGAGTAGCAGTTATTTCAAAGCGGATTAAAGCCTTATCGTTTTCCAAGATGATTATTTAGTGGAGTCCACTGCTATTTGATCTGAGCGTGCCAGGGAATTCTGCACAAACTTTTATTGACGCATACTTTCCTTGTAGGTACTCGCAATCAAACACCTGTCCGAAGGATTTATAGAGTCAGAGGTCCAATCCAAACCAAAAACATTTTTAATTAAATTTAGCATTCGTTGAATGAATGAATTCCCACTGCAGCCTTTTACGCAAGAGATTTAAACTAGAATCCTCTTACGCTAAGAACTGCAGCATTATGGTTTGGACAAAAACCTTTGAAATGAACTTAAGCACAATCTCATGCGGTAAATTGAGATCTCCCAAAATGTGTTAGAGCTTGGATAATGCATTGAGAAGAACTCTCAGCTACTACCACCAGTGGCCATTTTTGTTTCTTTGTAAATTTAAACTCTGCACTCCTAAAAAATAAATAAATCATCATTAGGATTTTGTAAGAAAACAGTTCTCAAACCTTAGAGTCACCAAAATATTGAATAAATTTGGAATAAATGATGACCCTTAATTAGGACCTTTATCAGGACCATAACATATTTGGGGGCTCGTCCGAGATGTGTCACTAACACTACAGTCAAAAAAACACAGACACTGGCGAAGAACATTAACACCTCTCACCTTTGGCCACAGGCCAGGATAAATAACTCAAGGATGCCAGAGACAGAGAATACCTAAACATGGATACATCTTCCCATCTTAGATCTAAATCTGCCAGCGATTAATAGTAATTGAGATCTCATGTTTCCACACGGTGCTGATGAAGCTGTTCCTAAAAGGTGAAGCAATCATCTCAATTGCAATCAGGCCATTTGTAATTAATTAACATGCAAGCCCATGGTGAATTCAGCTGATGCACGAGGAGTTTGGTAAATCATATCACAAACAGGCTGTCTTCAAGGACAACCATTAATCATTTGATCATGACATGAGTCCTTGAGGGTTTTTTTTTTTTGTTGTTGTTTTTTTTAAAACACGTCTTTGCTGACATGAGTTTCGGGCGTCTCTAAAGCTTTTCTTAAATGTCAACACCTATGTGGGAATTTCTTTAAGATTTCACTTTTGTAAACCATTTTATAGTGTCAGTGTTTACTGTTAAACACCGTGATGAAATCATACCTCAGTCACAAGGTAGGATGAGAAGACAAAGAAAGAAAAATTCACCCCAGGACAAAGATAATGGTGAACATGCCAAAAAAAACACCAAAAAGCATTTCTGTCTCTGGTAAGTCTAAACTGAGTGGATGCAGCTCATCAGAATTTCAAATCAATCTGTGTCATGATGTTACCATGATGTGTTATGCCAGGATTCTGAGGCAGGAGGCCAAACGGTAAAGAATGAAGCTACAAGCTAACTACAGCTGCAGAATGTATTGACATGTGCATTCACAAATTATATTACTAATCACAATTTAAAGGCCTGCTGACATGAAAGATTTTGTAATTGGCTACGTCTCTCCACATGCGTGTTTGAACATTAGCAAAGCACATCATGAACCAGTAAACATATTTTAACAAAACCCTGAAAAATTAATTTACCGCCATTTAACTTTTCAAGTCAACCCACAGCTAACCTGCCATAGCAAAACAAAATTGACTAGCTCAATCAATTTTACAAATATTTAGCTAATGTTTGGTGTGGTAGCGGCTCAGAACCAATTTACTTGTGGAGTCAACTCAATTCAGGATGGCCGGCAGATAAATGATTTTAGTCAACACATAAATGGCTGTAATTCATTCAATTTTTCCAAATAATGCTGGAACTTAAATAACTACGGCACACCGTCGAAGCATGAACTCCATCATTTCTTACTGACTACTCGATGTAGCTGAAAGTAATCCCCAACACATGTCCCTACAGCTAGCAGTTAGTGGGGACTTTCACCTATACCCCTTGGAACAGAAACCACCTGAAGATGTATTTAGCACAATAGATCATCACTATATAGATCATCCTTTCTGTTTCGACATCTACAACAAAATCAATGCAACATACGTATGTCATTTATTCAATAACCTCTTTTATACTTCAAAAAAATTAAAGAGTAGAGCAACATGTGAAAGGAAAAAAAAGCTGTTGAAGCTCTGGAAGGTGAAAGCTGCATCGTCGTCAATAAACCACGATGGAGCAATCATCTCCATCGGCCCACCGTGCGCACAAGGTGTCACGCCATTGGCCAAGACTGGAGCTGTGGTGAGCAGATGAAGAGGGAGGTCATTATCTGGCTCGTATGTGAGAGCGGGCGTGCCGAACGCCTAATACTATCTGAACACGGATCTGGTCCACTCCATTACGTGCAGCGAAGCTGCCAGAGTAATGGAATATTTGATCAGCGCACGCACAATACAAACCGTGCAGGGCTAATATCGTGATCCCAGAAAAGGCAACTGTTTGTGGTTTTTTTTTGTATCATCCAGATGTGGAGCACAAACGAGTGAGCCTAATCTGACAGAGTATACAACAAACGTGATTAAATAAATATTGCCATTCCCCAGGATAGATTCACGGCTCAGGGCCAGACAGGAACACAGCATGATTCATCCAGGTACTGTTGCCTGAGGGCTCCAACTGTGGGTCATGGCCTCACATTTCAAGAGCTGTATGGCTGAGAGAGTGTAGCTGACATCTCATTGTTAACTTTGTATTTAGTTCTATCTAAACAATGTTTGCTAATAGATCTGCCAGTGGATTCAATGCATTTTTTCCCCAAAATGAGTTTGATTATTTCTGGAAAACAACTGGATACGATACTAATCTTTCGGACCCGAGGCTGAACAGTCATATGGTCGACATATTGTTAAGCTATTAGCATATTAACTCAATAACTGAGAACAATTTTGGATTTTGTCTTTGTGTGTCCAACAGATTGTTTTAATCAAACTCACCACGTTGGAACTAGAGTACAAATAGCTGAACATGTCTGTGAGCCGGCAACCAAAGTATTTCAGCAACTGTTCTGCATGCGTCAGTCTGTGTTTAGTCTCCTCTGTGTGTGTGTATGTGTGCGTTTACACACTGGTGTTCACGAGTGTTCAATCTGATACTGCTGAGATAACATAAAAGACAAACAATACATTTAGTCTTATCTGAGAAGTTATCATGCAGACTAAGAGAAATGTATATATATATATATATATATATATATATGTTGATATAAAGACTAGATACTATCTCGATACAGCCAAACACTACACTCACAAAGTTTTTATCCAAAGCCCTCAAGGCAACTCTGGTCTTTAATGATTCAATAGAACGGTCGATATAGCAGGAGCATGTATACTCAGGTGAGCTGGGCTGCTGTGCTGAACACATACTTTGCTTTATAGCTCTCTGTTAAAATAAATGGAGCAAAAACAAAGGTGGAATGCAGCAAAATAGATCCATTTTATACAGAAAAGAGCACATCATGAAAACAGAAATAGTGGTAATGATAGGTATGCACAATGAAAACAAGATCTTGTACACGCAACCGAAGGTGAGGCTCTGCAAGAGTCCATAACTATCATAACAATGTAGTCAGATTTATTGTAAAACTGCCCAAAATTCATCTCTCTCTGACAAATAAAATGAAGCATAATAATTTAAACCAACCTTCTAAAGAGCAGCAGGTGAATCCAGATGAGAAAACCAAACGTTTGCTCTAACATTTGTTTGATACCTTTTGGAGAAGGGGAACACAGACCGACCACAGGCCAGGTGTAGGCTGCACCACAGTGTACAAAGAGTCCTATTTATAAAGAACGTTTCATGAGAAAGTGCAACCACAAAGCATGCTTTTCACCAGGGTCTGCCCACATGTTGAACTGAAGAAAAGATAAAGCATTTTCTCCTCTAGATAATTGGCTATCACCAACTTCCACTTTTGTGGACTGAATCTCCCCGCAGTCCTAACAACATGTCACAATACAACTTTAACATACTGATAGAGAGAGCTGTAAATGGCGTGCACCATCTCCACTTTTGTGACAGTATACAGTCCAACAGCAAAACAGGATGTTCACACGCATGGATTCTTACAGTTGTCATTTAGCTCATGTATTCTGTTACAAAGCACTTCAATTCTATGTACACTGATACGTACAGAATTGTATGCAACTGACCTCAGGTAAGGATATCAGAGAAATTGGAGTTGGACTCCATTAAACTACAGATGAAGAGCTTGACTGGGTTTGGCGTCTCATATTTCACTCAACTTTTATTTATTGCTGTGTTAAATACAGATCTGTGCAAAAATCTTGTCCAACTTGAATACCAAACATTTAAACAAAGATTGTGTACCACACATATACATATCTATATATCTATAGATATATAGATATATCCTGTATTTGGAATATAATGTGGGTGGATGGATGGATGGATGGAAAGATAGATGGATGGATGGATGGATGGATGGATGGATGGATGGATGGATAATGAATAGATGGATGGATGATGAATATATGGATGGATGGATGGATGGATGGAAAGATTTCATTTCATGTGTTGAGGATGACTCTCAGCTACTACCACACTGAAATTCACTTCAATACCAGTTAATAGTTATAGCTATTTCTGCTTTTGCTAAGTTGAATTAACTGTGGCAGTCATCTAAACTCAAGATAGCTCTAAAATATATTCAGATGTCGCTGGATATTTACTGATTACCGTAGCTTTATTAAAATCCGTCCACCCAAAACGTTTGCACTAACACAGGCAGTTACATAAAAGCCTGCGTTTCATGGCAGCAAACTATTAAAAACATAATAACAACAACTCTGGACCCCTTGGAAGTGCATATAAAAAGATAAGGAAGTGGTTTTAAACTTTCGCCCAGTACTAAAAGTGTGTGTCTTTAATAATCTTTAAAGCTGCAAAGCTCACAATCAGAACGATGAGTTACTGAAACGAAGGGGAAAACGCTAGAATCGCATCAGTTTTGCTCCAACCTTGTCTTTTTGTTGTTGTTTTCTTACTAGCATCCCCTCAAACCATTGGCATCAGTAGACCAGTAGACAGTTGAGCATATTCCAAACAAGAAATGGGCATCTGTCTTGACGTGAGTCCAGGTGATGTTGACCAACCAGCTACACCGTTCCAGCAGACGGTGCATTTTAGGAGTGTGGTCTTAAAGAGGGGGCGCAAAATCAAGTGTTTCAGACAAAAGGTCACAAGAAGTGCTGAAGCAATGTACAACCTGAGACAATCTGGAACAATACAGCATGCAACAACACTTACGTTTATGACGTTATCTACCTACTAGGCACAGGGGAGTTTTAATCTATATTAGAACCAGGGATATTAAAAAAAAGTGCTTTTACTGAGCTCAACTGAGCGGTCGCAGCAGCAGAGTGGAAGCAAAGATGTTCAGGTTAATCACAGCAGGCAGTCAAGCCGCTCCAACAGATGGTGCGAGTCTGAATGTAGAAGTTACTCATTCTCAATGCACGAGAGAGAGCGAGAGGGAGGGGGCTGTCTGGATGTACAAACTACATCCAGCAGAATTCACTGCAAAGATTTTAATCTAAATTTTAAAAAGCACAACTGATGTTTTGTTCTCGAAAATGAAGAGAAGCTAAATGCATTCAAAGCTTGAGAGCTGCAGTAGAAACAAGAGTGGAACAGTTAAGGCTGGAAAAGCTGTGACGTTGTGTAAAACGCAAATTAAAACATAATGGAATGTCTTGTAAATCTCGTAAATCCATATTTTTAACTGCATGTGACCCAGCAGCGTCTTATTTATGTAAATTACAAGCAACGTACAGTTGGAATTTAACAGCAACGTCGCCAAACTCGTTTTTTGGACTCGTATATAAAAGGCCGCCGTCTCCATGTTGTTGTAGCGTAACAGCAGGAGGACAGACATTTGCTGATCAAGACGCTGCAGAAATAGAGTTGCAATTACAACAGGTTTCTCCTCTTCAGGAGGCTAATGATAATTAGAGGCAAACTACTGTCCACCCGTCCATCACACAGCAGGGTGCCTCGACTGCATGAGCGTATCCTCGTTCCCACAGACAAACAAAAAGTTTAACGGTTTTAACTGTTAAATGTGCTGTTTATGAAGAACAGCAGTAGGTTTACGCTTGAAACAAGGAGACAGAGTTGGTGATTCTGTGTCCTACAGTGATCCTGGGACTCGGATGCAAATAATAACAAATAAAAAAAAATTAGGCTAACATATTGTGACAACTAGCTCAATGCGTAAAATGATCGTCTCAAAATGACTCATCGTCTAAACATGGTTGGATGATTTATGTTAATTTGTCCCTGAACGCCATCAAAGGAAAATAACAAAATGAAATAAAATATATAGAAAAATCTTAAGGACAATTCTAACAATACAAGAATAAATACATGTCCATAATGCATTTAAACCAGGTTTCAACAGAAATTACTGTTTATGTTTTGCTTTGTTTTTTTATTTTTAATTTAAATGCTTAAATGTAGCTTTGAGTTGACTCTTAAAATGTCCTTTTTTATTATTTTTTTTATTGAAACAATAAAAAACAAACTTTTGCATACAGCAATCCCTCATTTATCGTGAGGGATCCATACCCTGAAGCAAAGTAGGAATAGTAGTACAAGTAGTAAGTAGTAGTTATATACATACATATATATACATACATATATATATATATATATATATATATATATATATATATATATATATAGGTGTTTTAAACCTTTCCCACACTCTTGCAATATTCTAAACAACATTTCTAAACTCTAAACGCTCTAAAAGACACAGGATGTCATGATTTCAGCTCCCTGCCTCCGGCTGCTCTGTGCCACCTGCAAGCGCTCTTGGCCACGCCCACTTCGCCACTCTGCATGGAGAACAGCTGATCAGCTGCAGGAGGAAGTTATTTCTGCAGCTGTGGGCTGCACAAAGGTGCAGCAGATGCTAAATCATTTAAAATAATCTATTTTAAATAAACATTCTATGCCGATCATGTGGCTCATCCAACAATCAGTGTGTCATGTCCACCCTTACTTTGAAAAATCGCGATAAAGCGAGTCCGCAATAAACGAACCGCAAAGTAGCGAGGATCTACTGTATTCAAAATAAATACATACAATGTTCATGTGTGTGCTGCCCCCTTAATTGTTTACACATTATATCTAACCAGGTTGAGTCAGGTCCTCTAGATGGATTCTTCCTCTCCAGAGGACCTGAGTTAACTTTGTTAGATTTATCTACCTGGATTATTGAGCCTACATCAGGACATCAACACACGATATGTTTAATGCCATAAGGAAATGTTGGATTTCAACCAAGCTTCCCACCTGTGCAGTAAACTTGTCCCAATTCTAAAAACAGAAAAGAACGTCCATGGAAGATTGTTCTGATATATCTAGTTGAAAGAGTACTATACACTTACAGAGCAATCAATAATCGACGAGCATGATTCAAGAAATGTTTGCTTCGAGTCGTCACACACAATAAGTGAAACATAGAAAATCTTTGGATTACTTTGTATTTTTGCAGATGATGTGATGCTATATAATACAAAATAAATTAAAGCAACATATCAGGCCTATGGGCCTTTACTATTTAAACAAATCCTAATCTTCTGGGGCAGCTGTGGCTGAGTGGTTTGAGCAGCCGTCCTCTAATGCAAGAGTTGGGGGTTTGATTCCACCAGAAGCACAATCTGAAGTGTCCCTGGGCAAGACACTGAACCCCTCATTGCCTCTGATGAGTGTCCCAATGGCGTATGGATGTGATTAAAAAAAACACAGATTATTCTTTGTACAGAAACAGTAGAGTGCTGTAAGAATGGGTAAATGAGGACACAGAATGTGTTGTAAAGCACTTGGAGTATCTTGATAAGATAGAAAGGTGCTATATAAGTACAGTCCATTTACCATTCTGAAAAAATAAATAATGCCAATCTCTGCTCGAAATCCTATGAAACTAAAGTTCCAATCATCCAATGAGACACAAGCATTCATCAACCAGCACTTCAAGCCGTAACCTTCATAAATTCCTATTGAGATGCTAATTACAAATGAGTTCCATGCATCCAGTGACAGTTTGATAATGGGCTTTCTCTGCAGCAACGAGTCGTTATTCCTTTAAGCACTGCACTATCTTCTAAAGACCATCAGTCACCCAAGTCACAACATTAACTACCTGATGAGCCCTTTATCACAGACAAGTTAAAGCAGCTGTCATCTAAATAAAACATAATCTCTCTCACTTTGCCTGCTTTCACCTCAGGCGTACTTTTCCTCAAATACCCGCAGGCAAATGGAGTTAGGTGAAGCATTAAAACTGATTTTGTTCCATTTTGGGAGCATCAATGGGGTTCATTACTCTTTCAGTAACAGATATTAAACGTGTGTTATTCTTGTTAATTAAGCACATTTGTAAGGTTTTAATTGGTAGGATCCTAGCAGGAGGGGATGGAATTCAGTGTGAAAGCGGAGAAAACCAAAAATGTGTGATTGCTCGCAGTCTTTACCATCGCTCGCTTGGGCTGTCTTATTCGTACCGAGGAACTTAAAATGCAACTCCAGGGCGCAACGCCGACTGAGTGAGAGCATATTATGAAACAGCATGGTGGCACAGCGAAATTACACATTATGCCGCTGCCTCCCTTAAGAAAATTATTCAATTACGCTTCCATCGCATTTGTTGATGAAAATAAATCCCAGCAGTTGGGAATGGCGCACCAACAAAAGAGGAAAAAGTAAAACGCGGGGGAAATGCTCAGACTGAGGTCAAGCATTTTTTACTTTGAAGGTGATTTACAGCTCGGAGAGAGACGCGGAGAAATAAGTGATGCATGCACAAGAGGGAAGAGGATGATAAGGAAAGATGAATGGATGCCATGGAAGACAGGAACAGTGAACGGAGGAGAGTAAATAGGATGCAGGGTCTAATTGATGATGTTTGCATTGAGCTACAACCCACGGACCTCTTGTTTTCAGTACGTCATAATCAGATGCTCAAACTTGGAAATCAGATTTTATTCATCCTGAGAATTAGAGGTGGGCGATATGATCTTAAACCAACACCGCACTATTTGGAGGTCTTATCACGAAACATTGTATAAATAAGACGATATTTTAAATGCATCATTAATGCAGGAGACTGAATTCCTGTACAAATATATCAGTCGTTCTCTAACTTTTTTAGCTTTAGACCAACAAATTATAAAATGAATCTGACTATTGCTGGAAGAAGTAACAATTGTGAAATTATTTAACAGGGAACTTCATAATTTTATATAGTGTATAATTTGAAAATTTGTATAAAATTTTGTCAATAAATCCCCCACAACGACTAAGAATTATAATAATTTTTCATACAGTACGGACAGATTTACTGATGTACATGAAAATTACATTTATTGCAACAAATCAGGAAAAAACACACATTTATGCTCCATTTCTTAGCCAATATAAAAAAAAAGAGTTGTCTTTAAGCACCAGTAGTGTTTCCATTAGGATGACAGTATTGTGTTTATGGATTTTTATTTTTATTTTACTTTAAAATAACAAAAATTCTCTACTTTAGGAATAGTATCTTTGTCTTCTAGTGGGCGTGGTGGCTCAGGTTAGAGAAGGTAGGCCTGTGATCGCAAGGTCACCAGTTCAATTGCCCGTACCAACAGCATCAAGATGTGAGTGGGAAAGGTGAAACACCCAAACCTGCCTCATTTGTCCCACTCAAGGCCCTTGAGCAAGGCCCTTAACCCCCACCATCTGCTCAACCGGGCACCCTAGATAGCAGCTCCCTGCTCCACACAGAGGGCTGTGGTAGCTCGGTGGTTTGTGGTTGCGTCAGGAAGGGCATCTGGCGTAAAAACAATTGTCAAGTCTTCGTGTGAATTAGTTCACTGTGCTGACCCCTGAAGAAAGGAGCAGCCGATAGAAGGAAAAATAAAAATGAATCTCTGTCTAATGGTCTCGGCCCTGCTCCTTTCTGCCACACGGGTCACCATGATGGTCAAAGAACAAATGACACACAGCATAAAGCTTTACTCAATAATGGTTCGGCTGTTGTTGCAAAGAAACTACAAATTATACAAGAACGGTATGTAACCTGACAAAACACAAGATGCTCAATCCAAACCGTTTGACAGAGAAATTAGTGTGAGCCATTCAGTCTCTGGAGTGCTGCGAAATAAGGTCACAATCTCTTCTGTTCCTGAATTCAAGTGGAAAAAGTGTTTCTGTAGAAAACACTGATGTTACGGTGGGTTTTCTTGGAGTGACAGAACGACGCCTTTATTAACTGACAACGCCCGTTTTCTCTGACACCAAAACATTTTTTGCAGCCAGGTCTCATGCTACACTAACTCTTGGAACAAGCAAATGTCTGAGGTTGATACTCGAGATAAAAGTGTTTTCTTTTTATCTCATTTGCGATTTTTGTATGAAACTTCCAATAATTCAATGAATTCCTGGTTCAAAGACACATTTGCATCTTTGCTATTATGTGGATGTTGAAGACAAGTGAGTTTTCCTCCTTTCAATTAGTCACTTGGGAGTTTTTGTCACATAGTTTGCTTTACTAGATTCAAATTTTGGAAAGCTACAGTAGAAATTATAGATGTAGCCTACTTTTTCCCCTAAACACCACATACGCATGACAGAAATAACGGTACTCTTTTCTCCTGGGTTTTACTTCTTTCTCAAGCGCAATGATATGTAAAAATATACTTATTCAAATGGTAATCCAAAGAGTGAGCCCACCACATTTGTACAATTTCTAATATCAAGCCAATCTTAACTTAATCTGCTTTCTCCTATCATTATCCAAGGAGGGCGCCCCACCCTGTCAACACAACCGAGCGCCCTGCCAAGCCCAGTGACCTATAGGAGAAACACTGATCTGTAAATGCAAAACCCTGAGTAGATCTACCCGTTACAGCGTCGTTTAAAAACGTTGTCAAAGATGTAGCTGGTTCTTTCCTTTTTTCCAAATTTCCACACCCACGTGTTTCTAAAAAGCACTTTGGGCAACATTTGTTTGATGTAGAAATAAATTTCACCCAAAAAAGTTTAAATTTAAGTCCAAAACTTTAGGTTCAGCCATCTATATAGTAGGGGTGTAAATCACCAGCTTTACCAC
>NC_056515.1:36735305-36766177 GCF_014905685.2 Nematolebias whitei | reverse complement strand
AAAATAATGTACAGGATGGGCGGGCCAGATCGGTGTTGGGCTTTTGATTGCGTCAGCATCCAATTTGGATCATCAGCCGTGCGCTGACCGGCCGGTTGAAAGAGGTAAAAAAAAAAAAGAAGGTCCAGATGGATGACTGCCAGCGATGCATCCAAGCCCAACTGGACTCAGTGACTGTGTCAGCGGACCTGCAGTTTATAATCAGCAGAATAGGATCTTCTTTTTGGTGGCATTTCACTTCTGTTACGCTTTTTCTCCGTTGTCTTCTCTGTACTCGCTTAGAGAATGTTTGGCGGGAGGGCGGCAGGGGCTTAGTATACAGGAACAACATACTGTATGTGTAAGCCTACCGATAGCTGTCAAAAGCCTAGAGGACCCTCTCGCACCTCTAGCGGCTGCAATTGGTAATATTTACTCTGGTTCATGTCAGTACGAACGAACATTTAAAGCATTAGTCAAAAATTTCTCATGAATATGGAAAAAAAACGTACACAAGTTGCAGGACTGGTCAAACCATGAAACAAAACGGTGACGTATAGTCCAAAAAATATGGTAGTCTCTCCTCCCTCACTTGTAAGCAAACCCCCAAGATACCTAAACTCCCTGCTTGAAGGAGCACATCAAGCTCAACCCTTTTCTGACTGAGAACCATGACCTGAAATATAGAGGTGCTGATCCTGATCCCAGCTGGATGCCAACCGCTCCAGTGAGAGCTGGAGATCAAGACAAGATCATGCTAACATGAGCACATCATCTGCAAATAGCAAGACTGAACCCTGAGACCACCAAAGTAGACCATCCATCCCACTCTCTGACGGCACAGAGAAAGCTCTGAAGAGAAACAGTGACGGATCAGGCTAATGTAAAAAAAAAGATTTTAGACTATTAGCAGTAAAAAGAGACAGCTGTCTCGTGCAGACTGTGAGGCAGACAGACACGTGCAACATACATTCACACATTGTTGTGACAGAAACAGGTCACTAAAGGTGTGCCAAGAATATCAGACTAGCACGCCGGCTTCTGTGTGATAGCTGATCTGACCATCTCAAGCATGACAGCAAGAATAACTACAATCATTTTCATGCTGGCGACTTTGATCCAATCTCCTGTCCTACTCAGACTGTTGGAACGCTCATCTATAACAAGCCGATAAGTGTTTTAGATTAAACCTCACGGTGAACGAAAGCACAACCAAACATTTACTCCACTGCTGCGGTCACACAAACGCCCCGTGGTGCCAAACACGTTCTCATAATGCTTTTGGAAAGTCGAAGCAAAAAGGAAGCTTTGGGGAATCAGAGCCATCCAGACAGACAGTTGTACTAAAATAACCACTGCACCCACAAGTTAAAAAATGTCAAAATATTTTCAATAATCATGGATGCCAACCACTTTTTTTTGCTGAAAAGAACAGTAATCATTCAGCTTCTTGCCAGTCAACAGATAAAAAGACAGCATCTGTGATGGTACGAGGGTGCGTTCACATATTTGGCACAAGCACTGTTCAGTTTCTGAATATTTGGATCTCTTCTTCAGTCAAAGCGTACTTAATCCAGCAAGACGTTGTCTAAATTTCCCAATTTCAAGATGTGATTTATTGTTATATCGTCAATAGAATATGTTTACATGGGCCTGTCACAATAGCAACTTTTGCTAATTGTCTCAGAAATTATTGTGATAAACGATAATATCGTTTTAAATTTGACAACAATTAGTAATTATTGTCAAATTTAAGAAGGAATGTTGGTTAATTTGTTTTGAGTGTGTTAACTTTTTTCCGACCACCGGATGGCAGTATAAGACTCTTTGAACCAAAGGATGGATAGTGAGAGAGCGAGCGGCGTGTCTCTAAGAAAAATAGGAGGGAGGCCCCTTGACGTGACATGGGCTGTCTCTCCTTTGTTGGGTTCTCAAAATGGCGGATGCTCGATGTGGTTTGAGCTCTTTTCACACGAAGCTTTTAATTGAAAAACCAGTAAACAAGTTCTCGGCTTCTTTTTGCAGAGAAAAACAACTTTTTACACCAAGGCACGGGTTTCAACTGTGAATTTTAAAGCTTCGACAAGACGGAGGTTTTTTGCCCCGAGGTCGGCCTGTTAGCTTAGCTCGTAGCTTAGCTTCTCAGCTTAGCTTCTCAGCTTAGCTGCTTTTAACGATCCAAAAACACAACTCTGGACGGTTAAAATGGATTTTAAAAAGAACAGAGAAAGAGTTGAGCCTTTTCTCATCCAGTGTCTTCAGTAGAAAGAGAGACACGAAGAAACGATAAAGCCGATAAATGAAAACGAGGCTGATGATTTTTATTTATCATGCGATTAATTGACTTATTGCTTATCGTGACAGGCCTATATTTACAAATACCTAAATTCAGTTTAATGATCAGATTATTTAGAGGAAATAGCTGAGAGGATAT
Organism: Nematolebias whitei; assembly: GCF_014905685.2. Taxonomy (NCBI): domain Eukaryota; kingdom Metazoa; phylum Chordata; class Actinopteri; order Cyprinodontiformes; family Rivulidae; genus Nematolebias; species Nematolebias whitei. The sequence goes on along the minus strand of NC_056515.1, from coordinate 36,763,764 downwards.
ACCTTGGTGTAGATTGTTCAACTGTAAGCGTATATGATTTATTTCCTCATTTTCAATCTCTCGACTCACTTCCACCTGAGCGAAAACGTTCAATGAAGAACGACAAAGTTAAATCCCGGGAAAATGGAGCAAAACAATCCGAGCTATCCAGTGGGCGTGCAAGAATACGCACCGTGTATCTAATAAATCTGCCGCTGCGAACTCAGAGCAGATCAGAGCTTTGAGATGTTCACAAACTTAAAATCTGCTGGGAGGTTTTGAGAAGTCAACTGGTGACGTGATGCTGGCGGGTTTGACCAAATATTGGGCCCAACACTTTGATCCAATGAGTCGTGTTGTTCTTGACAGTCGGCCATTTAAAACCCTGCTGTAGGATTTAAAAAGCAAAGGTTGGATTAATTATTAACTTCAGTGTATTTTGAGTTTCTTTGTTCCTAAATGACATTAGTGGGTGACAGCTAGCTGACAATCGAGGATCTTTTGAACGGCACTTAGTAGGACGGACATCAGACTGGAACCTGGAAGTTGAAGTCATACTGGGACTAGCTTCCATGTCGACTGGTTCCAATACTGTTTTTTTGTTTGTTTTTTTTTGGATTATAAGGCGCATTAAGCGAAACAAGTTCATTTTGACAGATTTTTGAGCACCATGTACCACATAAAATCGGTTCGAGGTCAGTAAGTACAACCAGAATTAATAGCTAAGGTGCACCGGATTATAAGGCTCACTGTCGATTTTTGAGAAAATTAAAGAATTTTAAGTGTCTTAAAGTCCGAAAAATACGGTACAAATTTTAAGTCTTGCTCCGTCCATTTAAACAAACAGGACAGGGGACTTGTTCTACAATTAACGCTTCCTCCGGCGATGTTTTGTTAAGAAGTTGACACTTGTTGAATCACAGTTCTGAAGGATGTGCACATCCTTAATGAAGAGGAATGTTAATTTGAGAGGAGTGAAGGAAGCCATCTTTGTGAGAAGAACCTGTCCATCATTAAACAGGGGCGGAGACGTCCGTGTCCAACTGTCCCCCCTGTGTGCTAGTATCACTCAGCCCTCTGTGAATAGCAAGCGGCCATCAGGGCACTAACAATTGGTCCTCCTTTGGCATGTGAACAGCTAGTTTTGGCTGCCACCAACAAACTGGTTGATCCACTATGAGAAGGTGATATTTATAAGACTGAGTTTGTTGCAGCTCCTCAGACTGAAGAAGTCTTTTGGATAAAAGACAAAACATTTCAACAAGAATCCATCCAGAGGACCTGACACCTTGTTAGATGTGTCTCTGGATTATTGAGTATGCATTGGGACATGCTGTATATATTTATCTATGTTTAACTTATTATAAATATTTGTGTGTGGTAGATTAGGTTAGATTTAAAGCTCCAGATGTGCAGTTTACAAATGCCGATTCCAAAAATGCAACATGGCAGCTGCAGGAAAATAGTTCTACTGGTTTTCTTTCTCGTCAGTCCTGGTGAGTTAAAACCACCCAGAGTGGGCTGAGTTCAAATCTGGATTATGTGTAGTGTTCGGGGACACATCACTTTGTTTAGTGTGATCAAAGCTGAACCTATAAATCACATCTGCTCAAGAACCAAAACGTGTGTTTGTTGATGAAGCAGCTTTGGACAGCTGGAAGGAGAGTCCAGGTGGTGCAGCTCAAACCCACCACCATCCTGTTTCCTGTTGTTATTTATTACAGAGGCAGTCTCACCTGTGACATCTGGGGTCTAAAGTTGATCTCCTTCAGATCCACGGATCCAGGGGAGAGGTTGTGCAACATCTGGCACAGAAGAACCCCGTCCCTCAGAGCCTGGGCCAAGTCGAACACGGCCGAGGAGGGCCACACGACCCGGTGGTTCGGGGGAAGGACCTTGCAGTCTATCAACCACCGCCCGCACTGCCTCCACTCCTCCATCCCTGCGCTCAATCCGCACACTACCCGAGTCCTGGAGAGGCGCGCGTCAGGGCGCGCGGAGCGCTGCGGTGGGTTTCCTCTGATTTCAAAACTTTCTGCAGGGAACAGAATCCAGATTCATGTCGGAACATCCACTTCAGGAGGAGGCTACAAGGATTTTCTTCTCTTCATTATCCTGACAAAGTTGCTGTCCGCATATCCGATCTGGGGGGGAGGGAAAAAAAAAAAAGGCGTGAAAGCGAACAGCTGGATGTGGCAGCGCGTCGCGCACACTTCGCCACCGTCACAGAGTCAACACAAAGCCGCGCTCGCTCACTGCATCTCACGGTTCGTCACGGCAGAACTCGAACTTCCATGATTTGTGGAGCAAAAATAAAAGGAGGAATTTAAAAAAAAAAAAAAAAGGAGGCGCGCGCTCAGAGGATTCCCCTCCTTGAAGACCGCGTCGCTCCCAGCCAGAGGAACCCGCCCAGAACCGAGCCCGCGTGTATCCTGTTCAGTGTAAAGTTGCTGCGTCTCGGAGCAGCGTGGAAACCAAACCGAGCTCTGCTCAGGTTCCTCCCTCTCTCCGCGGTTCCTTTCGGCGCGTGTAACCAACTCCCGTCCACCCCCCCACCCGCCGCCCTGCGCGCGGCTTCGCTCCACACTCCGGGGGTGAAGCGGTTTCCTTCAGCGCGAAGTTGTGCGCTGGACAGATCGTCCTCACTTTGCTGAAGTGGCGTCCACGCACGCCACAAGAAAACATGGGAGTTTGGAGCGTTTGGGGAAGTGAGAGCTGAGGTGGCGCCCTCTAACGGACGAGCTGAGAACTGCACGAGGAGTTGTTTCAAGATGAGCAGATTTTTTATTTATGGTCTGGATGTTCATGAAGCATCACTCCACTGCGATTCTCGTCCCGCAGTTTTCAACTGTTTCAACAAATCATAAATCTAAACGTTTAGGACAACCCTGCTACGACTTTTGGTATCGGTGCAACTTTAGCTTTTTGAACTATTTAGCCTTTTCTGACATTTTTTTCCTCATAGAAAATGAACTGAGCTCATTTTCCATCCTTCACATCTTTAGATGTGTTTACAACTTTTTGCTGCTCCTTTCACATTTTGTTCTGCTTCAGCTTCTTTCAGTTGTTTTGTGCTCCTTTCATATTTTTTCTGGTCAGTAAAACGTTTTTGTACATCTTCTAACTTCTTCCTGCTAATTTCTGCTTGTTATGCTCCTTTCAGCAAGTTTCAGCTTTTTCTACTATTTCAGCTATTATGGTTTTATGTTAACAATTTTTTTTTCAACTAATTCCACAGTTTTTTGCACTTGTTTCAACTTTTTTCAGCCTAATTCAGCAAAAATTTGCTCTCTCCACTTCCTTCTATAGTAATTTAAGCTTCTTTATGCCTTTTAAGCTACTTTTCAGCTGTTTTTTTCTCTTCTAATTTTGGCTTCTTCTTTTTTCAGATAAATTCTACTTTTTGTACCCATTTCTGATTCTTTCAGTCTAATTGAACAAATATGTGTTCTTTCTGCTTTCTTCTGCTAACTTAGGCTTGTTCTTCCATTCCATTTCAGCATGTTTTTAGCTATTTTCAATTGTTTTTATGCTAATTTAAGTTTTTTTCAGCTAATTCCACATTTTTGCACTCAATGTTTTAAGCCTAATTCAGCAAAGATGTGTTCTCTCCGCTTCCTTCTGGTGATTTAAGCTTTTTTTATGCCGTTTTAGCTACTTTTCAGCTTTTTCTTTTTTGCTAATGTCTGCTGTTTTCAGATAAATTCAACATTTGTGTAGTAATTTCTACTACTTTCAGCCTAATTAAATTATTTCTGATAATTTCAGCTGGTCATGCTCTTTTCCGCTTATTTCTGTGAGTTTCACCTTTTTTTCTATTTCAGCTACTATTTAGCTGTTTCATGCTAATTTAAATTTTTTAAGATAATTCCACATTTCTTTGCAGTCATGTAAACTGTTTTCAGCCTAATTCAGCAAAAATGTGCTCTCTCCACTTTCTTCTGGTAATTTAAGCTTCTTTCTGCTTTTTTAAGCTACTTTTCAGCTGCTTTTTTTTTTTTTGCCAATTTTTTCAGATATGTTCCACTTTTTTGTGCTCATTTTTGATTCTTTCAGCCTAATTGGTCAAATGTGTTTTTTCTGCTTTCTGCTAGCTTAGGCTTGTTTTTTTTTCCATTTCAGCCACATTTCAGCATGTCTTTAGCTATTTTCAGCTGCTTTTCACAAGTTCTTCAGCAATAAGCATTCACACTGCATTTTTACAGGAAATGCAATTTCTCTAGTTTATTTCTGGTTGAGAAAACAGAATATTAAAGCTTTCTTGCAGTGACAGCCGTGCACGTTTTCTTCAGTCGCTGTTGTTGTTTCAGGCAGTGGGTCTGACTGTGGGGACAATGGTAAATGTGAAAAAAGCTGTGCCACATATTCTTTTCTCACATATTTTGCACATGTTACGCACTACCATTAGTCTAAGCACACTGTTCCTGATCAAGACATGTGGGCGTTTGATTTGTTTGTTGTATTTCACAGCTGCACAGCGAGATAGAGGACAACACATTTGTGCAGGGAAGCAGGAGCTCCATGTGCACAAGGGTAAGCTGAAAAACACGAATCATGTCTCTAAGAAAAGCTTCAGGTGGTATTTTGTTTACCTTTTTACAAAACATACCAAGATCAAAAAAAGAAAAATGTTGGAGATTTTTTTTAACCCATTTTACTTGCAAGGACAGACGGTCACAACAGGCAGATGTTTCACTGAAGCCCGGTCGCGAGGACCTGCACCGGACAGTGTGCGGGAAGTGTTTTTATAATGCCCACCAGCTCCTCCGAGCTCGCAGACCCAGAGGCGACCTTGGAGTACCAGCTGCACATGCAGTATCCAATCAGCTCCTCATTCATTTTCCTCTCTGCTAACTCAAACACATGGTTCATGGGCATCTTCAACCATAGTAGTTAAAAACATCCATAAACCTTCAGCAAAATTCCCCCGACAAAAACAATAAATAAAAAGATTTAGCTACCGTAATTCCCGGACTATTGAGCACCCCCAAATATTAGACACGCCCACTAAATTAAAAAAGTATTTTGTATACAAGTAGGCCGTGCTTGTCTATAAGCTGCAGGTGTCCACATTGTAACATGAGATATTTAGACAGAAATATATATATTTTTTATTTTAATTAAACGCATATTGGCAACATATACAAATATGTACAGTATTTGTTTTTTTCTGAACCGTGCCTGTAACACGAATGATTAAAAAAAAATAATAATAAACACAGTAGCCTGCCAGGAAAAGTTACTGATCGCTATTTTCACACTGTTATCTCCAACGTCTCACCATCGATTCATTGACACCAAGCTCACGTGTATCAGCTCTATTTATTTATTCGACAGCCAGATCGATCGCCTTTAACTTGAAAACGCAAAATAACCGATCTGAAGACTTTATTGTGAGTGTGTTTGATTTATGATAATTTGAAATTTCATTGGTCCACTGCGACCTGTTCGGTAGTTTATTTAAAAGTAACATTTCAAGCAGTGTTTTGAGTTGGAGACAGATTGTGGAGAGGCTCCATGAAGACGAGCTTCAGTTGTATTTAATCTGATGAAACTTTCAGCAGCCCTGACCTTTAAGAGGTTGGATGTCTGCAGGGGAAAAAGCTGTTAATCTGTTTTAAAGATGTTTTAATGCATCTCACTGTGTCATATCAAGACCTTTATTTAAAAAAAATAATAAAAGGTCTGCGAGCTTCCATATGCATCACCGTTCACGTGAAGGGAGTTGCATAAATGAGTGCCCTTTGCACAGAGAAACGTGCGACGTACAAATAGTCTCCGAGCGTGATCAGGGAGCCACGAGATCACTTAACCTTTAAGGACTTTTTCAAGATGGATTGTTTGAGTCTTTAGGCATCGTTCAGGAGGAAACACGGGGCTGGTGAAGAAGTGAACAGAGTCAACGTCTTGCAGCAATCTTCAAGGAATTTTGTGGTTTCCAGCACAACCACATTGTGGTTTCACTGTAATTAGGGCAATATGTGATAAGGAACAAATAACTTTTCTATACGTTTACTAGACAGCTGGAAGTTAAAACATGCCAACAAAATGGACATGCATGGATGTTTTCTTGCAAGCGTCAAACAGAAAAATAATAATAATAATTTTAAATAATCGTGCATGTGAAAAACACGTATATAATCTACTATTATAGGATATGTTTGGGAGCTGGTGGAGTACAGATGCTGATTCAGTCTCATTAAATGTTACAATCCTTCCTGTGTACCACGCGAGTGTGACACGACTCTGAAAATCATCCTGCTCAGCAGAACCTCTCCATCCATAAGCCATGGGCCCTCGAATAAATCAACAAGAATCATAAAGTCTGCAACAAACTGAGCATATAAAAATTAAAAAAAAGTCTAGAGGAATTGCATTTCCTGTGAAAATGCAGTGCAAATGCTTATTGCTGAAGAACTTGGTGCAAAACAGCTGAAACTAGCTATAAAAACATGCTGATTTTTAGCTGAAATGGAAGAACAACAGAAGAAAGAACACATATTTGCTGAATTAGGTTTAAAGAAGCACAGAAATGACAAAATTAGCTTTAAAAAAGGTTGAAAATAGCATTTAGCTGGAAAAAAAAGGTTTAAATTACCAGAAGGAAGTGGAAAGAGCTGAGATTAGCTTTTAAATAAGTAGAATTAACTGAAAAAGCTAAAATAAGCATAAAACTGCTAAATAGTAGCTGAAAAACTAGCAGAAATAAGCTAAAAGGTGCACAAGCTGGAAGTTTGTTAGGTGGAACAAAGCAGAAATTAGCACAAAAAAGTGGAAATTATCTGAAAAAAGCTGAAATTAGCCAAAAAACAGCTGAAAAGTAGCTAAAAAGAAGAAACCTAAAATAAAAAGTCATTCTAAATTACTGTTAGGAAGTGGAGAGTTCATTTTGCTGAAATAGGCTGAAAAAAATTAAATGAGTGCAAAAAATGTGGAATTAGCTGAAAAGGCTAAAATTAGCATAAAAACAGCTAAATAGTAGCTGAAAATGAAGAAATAGCTGAAACTTGCAGAAAAAGCTTAAAGGGGCATAACAAGCTGAAATTAGCAACAAGAAGAAGCACAAAAATGTTGTAGTTAGCAGAATACAGCTAAAAGGTGCACAACACAGCTGAAAAACAGCTGAAAGTAGCTGATTTTGTTTTAAAATGTGCAGAAGGAAGCTGAAAGAAGCTGAACCGGAACAAAATGTGAAAGGAGCAGTAAAAGTTTGTAAACAGATCTAAAGATATGAAGGATGTAAAATGAGTGCAATTCAGTTTCAATGAGAATAAAATGGCAGAAAAGGCTAAATATTTCAACAAGCTAAAGTTGCACCAATACCAAAAGTCACAGCAGGATTGTCCTGAAAGAGCCGAACGTTTATGATTTATTTGTTGAAATAGCTAAAAACTACAGGACAATAAAAGTGCCAAAAATATACAGAAGAAAAATGGATCACAATAGTGTTTATGCTTCATAAACATTCACACAACAAGTTCTCACATCTCAAACACTATCAGCTAATTACCAATTAAGAATCTTGAGCTATTTTAGCATGAGCTGATTAAACAGGAAATGAAGCACGTGCGCTTCATTCAGTATGAAACCATCGACACGAAACCACGTTAACTGAGTTTAAATTCATTTCATATTCGTTGTGGACAGTGTGTTCAAAAGAAAAGCAGACATTAAACGTGTGCAGTTTACACGCGTGGCCTTCTTTACCCACACTGATGGGCAGGAGTGGGAGAAATGATTAGTTGTCCTTAGAGCTGTGGCATCGATCAATCGTGGCCCGAGGACCTCAGGGTGGCATGTTCCATGATGGGAATGCAGGTCAGAAAAATCACATGAAGCAGCGTGCACGTGAAGCAGCGTGCACGGAGCAAGGACAGCAAGCAGGGCTGGAAGAAAACAAACGATGAGCATGCTGATTTATTTATTTATTTATGGTATTTTTCTGTTCAAAACGTGACAAAACTTGTGCTTATGTATTTAATAAAGGGCGTATTCTCATTATTCAAGCTGAATGCACAGTTACTGTATATAAAAATATATATAAAAATGATTAATATTAACATATAGACAAGATATTCCAGTGAAATTGGTTATTTTTAAAGCTCAAAACACAAAATGAAAAGCTCTGCAGGATGGTTGTGTATCGCCACCTCTTGCCTGGTTGCTGAGGTGCACATGGTTTGGGCTTCTTCTCATGAAAACCTTGTGTGTGAAGATGTGTCACTCCTCGTGCGTGCACGCTGAGGTCAAATGGAGCAGAAGGCAGCAGCTGGTAGAGGTGGGCAGCGCTGGCCTCGTGCCACGTCCTGCTGGAAGCCTTCGTGCTTTAAGGCAGGGCACGTCCTCTCATACTGGAGCTGCTCACACAAACACCTCACAACTCCTGTCAAGTCCCTTTATCACTTGTTTTCCCACACAACTTAAATTAGCCAATATAGCTAATTATATTATATTTGCAGGTTTTTACTGACATGTTTCTTTACCATAGTAAGTGAAACCATTCAAAATGAACAAATCTATTTATTGTGTGATGTAAATATATATAACTGAATATTTTCCAGCAGAATATCACGAATCTGATTTAAAATGTCACCTCTCCATCCATCATCTTCCACTTGTTCCGAAATCGTGTCGCGGAGGCAGCATCTTGAGCAGGGGGGTCCAGACATTTCTTTCCACGGCCACCTCTTCTGAGAAGATTCCAAGATGTTCCCAGGACAACAGAGACGTCGTCTCTCCAGCGTGTCCTGGGTCTCCTCCCAGTCGGACATGCCTGAACCACCTCAACTGGCTCCTCTTGATGTGGAGGAGCAGCGACTCTACTCCGAGTCTCTCCTGATAACTGAACTTCTCACTCGATCTCTAAGGGAGAGTCCAGCTGCCAGCAGAGGAAACTCATTTCAACCTCCTGTATCCACGATCTCACTCCTTCTGTCACTACCCAGAGTTCACGGCAGTAGGTGAGGGTAAGAACAGACTGACCGGCAGAGAGCGTTGCCTTATAGCTCAGTTCTCTATTCACCACCACAGACCAGCACAGAGTCCACAATACTGCAGATGCTGCACCAATCCGTCTGTAATTCTCACGCTCCATTCTTCCCTCACCCGTGAACAAAACCCTGAGATACTTGAACTCCTTCACTTGAGGCAGAACCTCACCCTCGACCTGAAGAGAGCAATCCACCATTTTCCGACTGAGGACCATGGACCAGATTTGGAGGTTCTGATCCTCCTCCCAGCTGTGAACCGCTCCAGTGAGAGCTGGAGATCACAGCGCGACGACGCGAACAGGACCACATCATCTGCAAAGAGCAGAGATGGACTCCTGAGGCCCCCTGGCTGCACCGAGTCATCATGTCACATCATAAAAACCAAAACTGAATTTTGGGATCCATAAAGTAAAACCAGTAAAGTCTCCACTGACTAAAAGACGATAAAGTTTATTTTTAATAAAGTGAGCATATACAAGTAGAAAAATAAAAATGTGTAAGAACATATTACAAAAAAAGGAATAAATACAACAGCAAGGTGCTCAAGAGTCACTGTCTTCTGTAGTGGAGTCGGAGGAGGTTCTGGAGGAAGAATCTGAAGAGCTGCTGCCGTCATGGAAGGCAGCTCCGTTTCTCTTTCCTGGATAAAGTGGAACAAAAAAGATGAAAACGATAAACAGGGTTGCCAGATAAACACAACATACAACTCATCTTACAAGCTCCTCCCCCAGAAAAGTCCACCTCACTCAGTACTTCAGACAGTTTGAGTCAAAATGCAATCATTTTAAAGCGACGGTACAGGAGTTTGTCATTTCTTATCTGGCAACCCTGACGATAAATATGATGAAGACGTTACAACTTCTAACAAACGGTTTGAACCTACTTTCAAGTTTCTTAAATCTCTTGTAGAAGTAGGACCTGACGTATCGCTGAAGGTCCCGCAGAGTGGACAGCTTCAGCACCTCGAAGTCGATCTCGATCTCGTCCAGGTTGGCGCCGCACATGGCGGGCTCCCGGTCGTGAATGATCTGCACCACGCGGCCCAACTTGAGGCTGGGCAGGCGGTTGATGTCGAGGCTCAGCTGGTGCTTTTCTTCATAAGACATCGGCAAAGATTCCTGGTCTGAATCCAAGTCTTCACACAGCGGCCTAAGGCGACCACAAAACAATTAGGTGTACAAACAAACAAACAAACAAACAAACAAACAAAAGGAGGTAACGTATGGTACCGTGTGCTGGAGATGGAAGTCAGCTTAGTTTCCCTGCTGCACTCTTTCTTGTCCTTCTCATTCCTCGTCTTTGGGGCTTCTGACAGGGCAGCGAGCTGAACACTCTTGAGCTACGTGGACAATTATTAGAAATAAATTAGCAGCTGCAAGATAAGCTAATAAAAATCACTGATCAAATTTAAAGTAGGAATGCACGATGTTGGATTGTTGGCCGATATCCGATACGCCGATATATTAAAACTTATTTGGTTGATAACGGATACCGATGTGATGTACAGATGCCAAAAAGGGGCTGAAAATGATGCAACACTTCAAATGTCAAATTTATTCATGACATTTACTCTCTCTAACACAATGACAACACTTGAACAGTGTAAATTTTCACAAATCTAAAGCGACAAGTGAAAAGTAGCGCATTTTGACTTCTTCTTCTCCTCCTCCGCCGCGGTCAGATCAGGTTGGCGTGCGTGACGTCATCATGTTGTGCTGCCGCTGCAGGCATCCTTGCTGTCATTCAAAAACAGCACCTTTTATATTGGAGTTAATTTGATGGAATGTCCGATATTTAACTTTAACGATATTATCGGCCGATACCGATACCATGCCGATGATATCGTGCATCCCTAATGTAAAGTGCCAACAAGTGCACGAAACTGTAGATGAAGTGACGTCAGGAAAAGGGTTAAAGGCCTAGCATCCTCGAGGAAAGCTTATAGCATCCAGTGATTCATGAAATATTTTGCTAACAAACAAGGGTTGACTTAATAAATTAATGCTGAAGTTTTTAAGTAAAATTTACGTGACGCACATTAATGATAATGCTTCTGTTCTGCCACACCAAACCACGTTTTTGATGTTAATTCATTGTGGAGGCCATTTTGAATCAGGATGACTCCTAAAGCTCACGAGTTAAAGAAATATGCAGAATGATTAACTTTCTGTGAGGTTCATTAAAATATGTCCAGTGGCTGACAGGACATTTTGCTAACAGACAGGCAAGACAGATGTCACAGTTACTGCTCAGGGTACAGTCTCTGAGCAAGCACAAAGGAGACAGTGGAAAGGAAAAACTCCTTTTAACAGGAAGAAACCTCCAGCAGAACCAGGCTCAGGACGAGCGGCCGTCTGCTTCCACCAGATGGGTTTGAGAGGACAGGAAGTAGAAACAGAATGGCAGGTCCAGGTGAACTTTCGAAGGAAAGACAAAAAAGCACGTTAAGATAGAAATAACTACAAATACAAACGAGTCGAGCAAGTAAAGACAGCAGAGAGAGGACGTGTGGTTAATTTGTCCTCCAGCAGCCTAAGCCTATAGCAGCAGAACTAAGGGATAGCACAGGAAACCCGACCCTAACTATAGGATTTATCATAAAGAAAAGACTTGAGCCCAGTATGAAAACTGGTCTATGTGTCAGCCTCAGGGTCTGGAAGTTGGTTCCACAAGAGAGGAGCCTGAGAACTGAAAGATCTGCCTCCCATTCGGTCTGAGAGCGAAGTGCTCTGTTAGGAAAATATGGAACAATAAGATCTGTAATATAAGATGGAGCTAGGTTGTTGAGGGCTTTGTAGGTTAGAAGTAAGATTTTGGATTCTATTCTGGATTTGACAGGGAGCCAGTGGAGAGAAGCTCAAACTGGAGAGACATGATCTCTCCCAGTAACTCCAGTTAAGACTCTGGCAGCAGCATTTTGGATCAACTGAAGACGTTTTAAATAATTAAAATTAATCTACAACTCGTTAATTTTGGAATCAACCCGACCGAGATGTGTTCGCTGAGCAACCTCAGCAAACAAAAAAATGGCTAAAGTTCAGCTAATTCTACAGATATCGAGCTAAAACTTGCCGTGGTAGTAGCTTTGAATAATTCTCAACACGTACCCTGAGCAGTAACTGTGACATCTGTTAGCAAAATGTCCTGTCAGCCACTGGACATATGTAAATGAACCTCACAGAAAGTTAATCATTCTGACTGTGATGAAGTGAAGATTCAGCTCAATCCGCTGCTTCCTTAGATTGAGAACTTTTGGCTTTTGTTTCATGTATATGAATGTTTCTGTTCAGTGCCCTGAGATGACCTCTGGTGTGACTATAGAAATAAACTGAACTGAGTAGATGTACATCCAGTGTTACTTTTGGAGAATTTCTTTAAAATCTGCCACGTAGACTTCGGTGGAGAGCGATGTAACGATCCATTGTACTGTATTTAAGAGCATGCAGGTTGTGGAGGGTAATATAAATAATTTATAACCGTTATGACATGACTGCAGGAGATGCTCAGAAGGATTTGACGACCACCATTAGGTCTGGACTTTTCCCCAAAAGCACTCCAGAACAAGAGACTGCAGATTAGCGTAATCCTTGTCATGGAAGCAAAGAGCAGGTAGAACGTAACGCACAGTCAGCAGAAAAGAGCAGAAACTTTGATCTGCAGCTGCAGTCCCGCTTCTCACTGATCATCCAGACAGTCAAGGTGAGAGCAGGGCAGAGAACGCACCAGACAGATATGCACTCTTTCAGCCAACCTGGCTGGAACACCCCCTGAACGTTTCAGAGCTGCAGTGCATGTGTGAACACAGCTTACAAAAGCATTGTAAGGTAGTAGGCCTGTCACGATAACAAATTTTGCTGGGCGATTGTTTCAGAAATTATTGCGATAAATGATAATATTGTTTGAAATTTAACAATAATTAATTGTCAAAATTTAGAAGAAATGTTAGTGTCTGGAGTGCAGTACCTTTTTTGACCACCACATGGCAGTATAAGACTGTTTGAACCGAAGGATGGATAGTGAGGGAGCGAGCAGTGTGTCTCTAAGAAAAATGGTAGGGAGGCCCCTCGACGTGACATGAGCTGTCTCTCTTTCCTGTTTTTGTTTCTCAAAATGGTGGACGCTCGGTGTGGTTTGAGCTCTTTAGCATTTTTCACACAAAGCTTTTAATAAAAATCAGTAAACAAGTTCTCAGCTTCTTTTTGTAGAAAAAAACAACTTTTTACACGAAGGCACGGGCTTCAACTGTGAATTTTGGAGCTTTGACAAAACTGAGTTTTTTTACAGAGGTCGACCTGTTAGCTTAGCTCGTAGCTTAGCTGCTTTTAACAATCCAAAAACGTGATTTTTGATTGAACGATAAAGCCGATAAATGAAAATGAGGTGGATAATTTTCATTTATCGTGCAATTAATTGTTTATCGCGACAGGCCTGTTGTAAGGTTCATATTCAATGTAACAAACTGTGTTTTCAGGAACCCACCTGCTGCTGCACTTCTGCTGATCTCGATTTGTCCAGACTGAAGTAGGCGTTTGCGTTCAGGCCACAGTAAGCTGCACTGTTAGCAGACGTGGCGCTGCCTGCTGAGCTCATCTCCACATGCTCGTCTGGCATCTTGGCAAACCTCTGCTCGAACACTCCCTGAAACACAATTTAAAAAGAAATTAAGTCAAACGGAGCCAAAATACTTGGTTTTTTTTTGCCTTTCATATGCAACAACCCACCTGAAGTTTTCTGGCCATGGCCACAACGTTGTGATGTGGGGGGTTGTATTTGTAGCAGTTGGAAAAAATTAACCGAACGTCTGCGGCGAACTGCTGCGCATCCTGGTATTCTCCTCCGTCCAGCTTGTTCTGCAGGTTCAGAACGAACAACTGAACCTCAGTCTTTTTATTTGTAAAACCACAAAAATAAGCTAGAGAAGTGAATGTACTTTAACAGTGCTGAGATCCATCGGGTACTTGATGATGTCATGGTAATCGTGCAGCCCCAGAGCTTGAGCGTTAACAGGCAGGTAGAAGGGCCAGGCGTGGCTCGAGTGTTTCTTAGACAGCATCTCCTTCAGGATTTCGTTGCAGTACTTGAGCTGGTCGCTCACACTCCCTGCCTCCGTTTGTCGCTTCGGATCGTTCTCTTCGTCGTTCGTCGTCGTAGGACTTGCAGTTCGCTCCGCACTTTCACGCCTTTTTTTCTTTTCTGATAAAATCAACAAAACTCGCTATAAATGTTCACATACATCAAATCGAAACCGGACTCCCCCCCCCCCCCCCAAGCTTCAATTTATAATTTATTTATATTCCTCCAGAGGGCAGTTTGTTTCACAGGAAGTAAGAGACAGAACTAGAAACATAAAAAGAAACACGACGGTGTGAGGATCCACAAACCAGCAAACTAAATCTTAATTTACAACAAACATGATTAAAAAGCACTTAAAAAAATAACAAAAAAATTAATGATGAAAAAACATCTAATCCAACTAATCACTTTTCTCCACTACATTTGCATTTGTAAAAGAAACAGCTGTGGGGATAAAGAATCTGTTGGTCCTAATAGGAGGAAACACCAGTCTGGAGCCACAGGGGAAAAAAAATAATAATTTAAAAACAGTACAATAACTAACAATAAAACAAAATAGGGATGCACGATATTGGATTTTTGGCAGATATTCGATATGTTAAAACTTATTTGACCAATAACCGATACCGATATTTTTAATATACCGTATTTTCCGCCCTACAAGACGCATCAGTCCAAATTTGTCTAATAACGTGGAAAAAATCCATAAATACGTTGCTTCGCCGTAAAAGTCGCATCTATTATGCGTCACCGCTGACAACCCGGAAATATGGGCCGGTGTTGTGCTGAAAATCGATTGGCTGCCAAATGGCGGCCGCGAGAGCGTGCACGGGAGGACTTTTAACAAGAATTTAACAAGATTAACGTTTAAAAACAATTATTTGTTTGCTCAACATTATAATAAAGGTGTGTCTCAGTTGAACTTTTATTTAAAAAATGCACTTTAATGTTCAAATCAGCTGCATTTCGCCGGGGCGGTGCAGAGAAATGAAGCTGACTTCACGGTTGCTCCAGGCGAGCTGGATGAAGGTGGCATGTATGGCAAGCAGATTGAGTCAATAATAGCTGGTGAAAATTCTCAGCCATCCAGGACATGGTAAATTCAAAAAAGTTCAAGACAAAAATAATAAAGTATAATATAAATAAAGTACAGTTGTTTTTGTCTTGAACTGTTTTGAATGTTTCATTATAGCCACGTTTACCCATTACATGATACAACGGCATGCCTTACTACTCTGCTGCCATCTAGTGGTTGAAAAATGGTAGTGTGCATTTTTTTTTTTCCAGACAGAAGGAATTAAAACAGTTTTAACTCAGCCACAAATTGGTTTATAAATATGGGAAAAAAATACGTCGCTTCGGCATATAAGTCGCAGGGCATGTAAATTATGCAAAAAAACAAAACATGACTCATACAGCGAAAAATACAGTACTTTCCTTTGTCAGAACATAGCCCTCTTATTTAGGCTTATTTTCTACAAAAGTTGTGTAAGAGCTGGTGACATATATTCAGGAACAGCCATATATTTTGCATATATTAAATGTTATTTATTAGCATTAGTCACCTGCTATGCTGTCTCACTTGTAGAGGCTTGTTCCGGGTTTCTGGCTGCAGTGTGGGATCCTCTGCACTCCTGTGCATGAAGCCTTCAAAGTTTTGTTTATCCATTGTGCCGTAAGACTAATCGTGCTAACGGGGCAAACACTTCACGTCCAAATGTCTGTGGTAAAACTCACCCAAGTGCTATCAGCTATTAGCTTCTCAACGGCGTCGGAAACGACGGCTTATAACTCGGGTAATTCTACGTCTAGAGATGCACCGATCCAATACCAATATAGGTATTGGTACAAAAACTTCTGGATCGGGTATCAGTGACAATGTGACCGATCCATGACTGGGCAGATCTATTCACTCTAACTCTATGTTTTGTGCTCTGAGTGACGTCACACGCTAGCGTAGGGACTGAACAAATTAAAGTTGTGCTGTTTTTACATGTTTGACCCGAGCTTGTGAAGCTCTTGGTGCGTTTAGGTGTTCTGGTGCAGAGTTTTCAATTAACTAGTAATTCTGTACATTCATGTCTGCGTTTAACAAAACAAATGTTTTAAGTTAAATCAGCACTGTGTAAGCTCAAACATCCAGGTAGATGATAAAAATGGCTAAATCACGTCATCTGGACCTGTTTCAGAAATGGGTCCAGATGACGAGATTTAGCCATTTTTGTTAATTCAGCACAGTTTTTCCTGTATCGGATCGGTATCGGATCGGTATCGGTCGATACTAAACCGCAGGTATTGGATCGGAAGTGAATAAAGTGGATCAGTGCATCCCTAGCTACGTTGGAAAAATATTTCTGACTGGGGAAGATGTAGCGAGGCTCAACGTAGTCCAAAAATCTTGAGAATCCAATATCCTCAACAAAAAAACAACTTTCCTCTCCACCGTAATCAGATCAGGTGGGCCCGCGTGACGTCATCACGCTGTGCTGGCGCTGCAGGCATCCTTGTCACTGGGTTGTCATACAAAACCAGCTTATTTCATACTGGCGAGTTATTTTGATTGAATGTCCGATGTCCGATATTGAACTTTAAATCTACTATCGGCCGATACGATACAATGTCAATAATATTGTGCATCCCTAAAACAAAATTCTAAAACCAATGAATACTAAAAACTTAAATACATCCAATTACTTCCTCTCCAAATTTGCATTAAAAAAGGAGCTAGAAGTCATTTAATAGCTGCTGCTCACCTGAAGGTTGGTTAGATATTCATAGTTCAGTACCTGCAGTGCTGCTTCTTCTACCCTTCCTTTTGCCTGCAAGAGACAAACTCTCTTCCTTCTGAGGCATCTGAGAAACTTTCTGCAGGAAAATCTTCTCCAGGGCGAGCGCCATCAGCACAATGTCATCTGTAGGCTGCAGAGCAAGATGAAGACAAGAGTTCGGACGTTTAAAGGAGCCGTGTGGACCACCACATATGTAAAGAAACTGGTGTTTATTTAGATATTTTATGGGAGGAAGCAGAATCGACGCAGCTTGAATCCCGCAGCGCCTCACCTTGTTGTAAATGTAGCAGTTGGTGAACATGGTGTTGAAGTCCTGCATGCATTCACTCGCGCTCCAGTAGTAGTTGTTCTCCAGACGTTTCTTGATGGTGCCCAGGTCCATGGGAGATGTTATTAACTTGTGATAATCCTGAGGGGGAAAAAACAACAATTGTTCTGCCTCTTCAAGTCTGACTGGAAAAATAGATCAATTCTTTCTCCCTGAAACGGAAGCAGATACGATATAATACTGTCCATGTTTGTATAGAACCCGTAGAAAACAGGCAAAAAATAACATGTATGCAAAAGTTCACCAAATATTGAGAACAATAAGGGTGAAGTGAGTAAATATGACAAAAAAATAATAAATTACAAACTTGCACGTGCAGCTTTAGACCTGATACCAGTCATTTTCACACCTAACAGGAATTTCATCCATGTGACCAGAGAGGCTCAGCTGTGAGTCAAACCAACAAAGACCCTAACGAACCCCTATTGTGAGGATCGATAGGGCAATCTACATATGAATCTAGCTTAGCTCAGCTTTATAACTCGAACACCACCCTCTCCGTCCTTTGAACCGAGAAGCTAAACGTCTTCAGTTACAAATAAAGTCCAGCTGTTTTTGTCTTGAACTTTTGTGAATTTATAAAACTTGATGCAGCCTTTATGGATGCAAGTGTTCACTTCTAAGATTTCTTTATTTGATACATTTGACTTGCAAGACGTTGTTTTGTCAGTCTCAGTAAGCAAAGCCAAGACTTTAATTGCAGAGGTTTGAGTCTAATTGTCTGTTTTTATCTGAAACAACGATTAAGCAACTTCTCATATAAATAACTTCAGATAAATCATGTTCTGGCAATCAATAAAGTTACTAAATACTCACTGGTAGTCCAAGACTGACAGCATCAACTGGCTTGTAAAAAGGCCAAGCAAACTGGTGCCGCCACAGCGCGTTGATCACGACTTTCTGCATGAACTGCAGCTGGTTGGTCCGCTGTCCCGGCTTGTTGGGATTGCTCACCTCCGGAGGAGGAGGATTCACGAGCTGCGGAGGGTCTTCTTGTGGATCTCCAGACATGACGGCAGCAGAAAAATATCTGTCGGCTTCTCTTATCTCACGTGAGTCAGTGCAGTAAAGATGCTCAGGGACCTCCAGCCCACGTCATACATAGCTTCATGTCACCTGTTGAAAGAAATGTTAGAATAAGTCGGTTCACATGGCCCGCGATGACAAACTAGAACTGCTGACCTATTCTTAACATGAATTCTGAGTTTGCACGTTTTAACTTTGATGTAATATATAATCACAGTATTCCTGATGTACGGAGAATCTTTCAACCAAGAGGAATCTGTTCATATGACTCAACTAATTAGGATTTATTTAGCTGGATGATTGAGCATGCATCAATACAATCTGTCCAGATGACATGATTTCACCTTTGTTTTGTTATAAACACAGTGAAGTGCTAAAATGTTAAATCATTCCAAATTTATCAAAGTTCATGCTCAATAATCCAACAAAGACAACTTTGTTGCATCTTAAATTTATTCATGTTTTTGAGCAGCAGGACTTTCGTGTAATATTTTACATTAGTCTTGATCAGTGTTTTTTTCAGCTTCCTAGAGGATTTTCAAAGTTTAAGTGAAAGTAAACACTTTTTGTAAGTTTTGCATAAACACCAAACATCTGTTTTTATGTAATCCACCGTGATTTATTCCTTAAACCTGATTTTTACGTCAGAGATTATAAACAAACAACAAAAAACTAAA
Source organism: Nematolebias whitei (assembly GCF_014905685.2). Lineage (NCBI taxonomy): Eukaryota > Metazoa > Chordata > Actinopteri > Cyprinodontiformes > Rivulidae > Nematolebias > Nematolebias whitei. The sequence goes on along the minus strand of NC_056515.1, from coordinate 36,744,902 downwards.
TATTCTACTGAAAACAAAACCAGCAAACTTGGCTTTTATAAGTCATATTATAGCAAAATATCACAAGGCAGCTAATAATTAAACCACGATGTATTCAGCTAGTTAGCTTAGCATCATTAACAAAATGCTAACAACATTAATTTACCATGACTCGGTTTCAAACTGTCCACTTAGGTATTAATTACAAGACTTTTGCTTTACTTTCAGACAACGAGCCAAAATCCAACACTGACTTTTGTTCGTTTTTATGAAATAAAGCCAAAAATACGTCTCTCCAGCTGTATTTTTTTTTTAGTCGACGTTGGGGACAAACTTAACGGTAATAAAACAATTTAAAGAAAGGAAACACTGAAGGTTTTATTACCAACTCGTTTTCTTATGAGGGCGTGTTGACGTGAGAGTTCAGATGCTGCTATTTTCAGAAGCGTTCGCACCGAAGGTCAAAAAGTTAACAGAAGCAGGTTAATAGTTGAAAACTTGTGGGCAACGTGTGTAACGTGACCACAACACACGCAACTGATCAAACCTGGACCCGATCACTGCTTCCGGTGTTGCCAGATAAGAAATACGGAAGTATCGCACCCGCGGATTAAAATTATCGTATTTTGAGAAAAAAAAATAGCACACACATACAAAACTTCCATTTTTAAGTTTCTAGAAATCATCTAATTGTATAGTACATTATTATAAACAGTGAATGTTATAGCCTAAAATGTGTTTTTACATTTAAATAGTCTTAACAAAACTGTTGATAAAGACGCCACCTGCAGAACAGCGCCCCTTAGTGGTGTGGAGTGCAACTGAGCCGCCACCTGCGTTGTGCATTGTTTTGCTCATTTCTTTAATATACTGTTTTTGTTACAAATAAAATTTGAAAAATAAGTCAGAATGAAATGTCTTCTACAGGCTGCTGTTGAATCATCCTGGCTCAGTGTCCAGCATATATATATATATATATATTGGTTTACATTCTAGAAATTAACATAAACCTGAACAACTTGATTAAAATGCTTTTGACATAGAAATCGCTTGTGACATATGTTTTCATTTATTCTTTCAACCTTTATTTAAACAGGTAAGTCACATTGAGCCTTGGAGACTAATTTATAAGTGAGACCTGTTTGGACAGACAATGAAAGTGGTGAAAAATTACATATGGTTTGGAGACAAAAATATCCTTACAACAGTGTGATTTTCACACATTAAGTGAAAACCTGAACAGGTAATTTATCCTAAACTTAAATGCAAATTTAACAAGACAGTGTGTGTGCTGCAGTAAATATGCTTATAACTAGATACATTTTCTTCCATGACTCTTGTTTTTTATTTTATTTTGTTTAATTTCACAGTTCCAACACTGATTTGTTTGTGACCAGCAAAAGTGACCCAAACATTTAGACAGCAGTGATTTGTTTTACACTCACACAGTAATATCTTGTGCACAGACAGACAATAATCTTAAAATAAAAATCTGGATCCGGATCTAAAGCATTGCCAACATTTAATAATTTGCTCTTTGTGACAACCTCAACATTTCCTGAAATTTTCATGAAATTCATGAGATCGTGCGTCTGGCAACGCAGAGGGCGTGGCTGGAGGGACAGACGTTGTAATAGCGCCCCCTTGCGGCCAGAGTGATACATTGCATCGTCTCTAGAACATAAACCGCGTTAACATAATTTACATTTTATGTGGCAGTTTTCCATTAGCTTAACTTCAAACAACTGTGGATGCGAAAGAATATTTTTAATTGACTTTTGATTAACCAGATTATTATTTTTTAAATCCAATACGCTGCATACAAATGTATGCAATTTAAATTGTGGACTTTAGGGACTCCCTTACTTCAGAGACAGGGGGAATTAATTGCTTTGCAAGAGGACGCTGTGTTCACCAGATCAAAATGTATTTTTTAATCGCCTTGATAAAAGTGATCCTCACCAGCTTCCGTTAGGTCTGATGGCAATGCGCTTGCGCAGAACCTCCGCACACCACATTCCCCGCTTCTGCTCGCTCCTAGAGTGTAGGCAAACATCCGCAAGAGAAATTCTTGATTTCTTCATTTTTCTCGACTCAAATTTGCAAGTATACGCGCTTTTTATGTGTCCATTCCTCTGTAGGAGTGATAATTTGGTCGCCAATCTGCATTAATCCCCGTAAGTATCGCGTAATAACCGAATCCTCATTGTTTGAATGGAGGGCCCCTGATGGCTGGTTGTCAACAGCATCAACGCTGCATGATGGATCAAGGCTGTCGTAGACTTTTCCATTAAACCAGGGCAACTAAGTCTAACTAATGCCTTTTGTCTCGAACATACAACCTAAAACATCCAAACAAGCACCTAGATTAGGCTAAAAATAAAAATCGGGCGTTGAATTTAGCATAAGCATAGCTTTCCCGTGTGTCGCTCTTTGTTCGATTTTGTCATTTAAGCATGCATTTAATTTAAGCAAACACGAGTTAATGTCACTACCTTTTAAAAACAATTCAAAATATTCCAAGGAGCCAGTAAAATGTGTTTGTATTTAGTCGATTTTCTTAAAATATATAATGCAACGCTAGCTAACTCAAGCTAACTGCGCTAGCTTGAAATAGTAGCTAAACGACAAAGCTACCATGCAGGAGTTCAGCTTCTGTGACATGAACATCTGTGCTACTTCCAGATAAGTTCAATTCGAGCATAAGCTGGTAACTGTAGAAGCTTTTTTTATCTTGATTTGAGTAAAGTCTAATAGATACCAGTATTGAAGAAAGTTGTGCTAACAGAGCAGCTAACAGTATATACCAACTTTCCAAAATTGCTTAACATTTTAAAGATGTCAGCATTTTTGACAAACCTGTTAATGTTAAGTTTATTTTCATTGCTGTCGGAGTAGAGTGCAATAGATGCTGATTCCCTCACCATGGCAACAGAGGACAAGAAACCAGAGACTGATACCAAACCTCCAGTTATTCCATCAGCCAGCCAAAGCAAGGTCAGATTGAATGTAATATATTCATATATATATGTAATCTTTCCTTCTCTCAGTGAGGGAGTATTTTACCTTTAAACCTGCTCAAGACAGATAATCTCTAGGCAATTTGCATATGTGTTTTTTAAATATTCTTGTTCTTTAACAAGCTTGAAACATCACACATTTGTTTGTTTATTTGCTGCATTTATTATAATGTTGTTTTTGTTCAGTCTGCTCCTGCAAAGCCAAACTACAGCTTGAAATTCACACTAGCGGGACACACTAAAGCCGTGTCCTCTGTCAAATTCAGCCCAAGTGGAGAATGGCTCGCCAGCTCTTGTGAGTTCCTCATTTTTAAGTAATTTAAAAATTAACAGGCTACATCACAGGAACATCTGATCAACTGAACCTGGCGTAAAACGTTTTACGCTGTGGTTAGTGTTGAATTAAACTAAATTTTATTCTGTTACAGCTGCTGATAAACTCATCAAAATCTGGGGAGCCTATGATGGCAAGTTTGAGAAAACCATATCTGGACATAAACTTGTGAGTAGAACCAGCGTTTAATGTTTTAGGTTAAAAACGTGGTGAGAAGCTGTAGTGATCTCAGAGAGCCCTATTCATCTATACAGAAAACTTTTTTTTTCTACATTTGTAATTTCCTTATTTTTGTAAGTCATGTCCCTGTCAATTGATATAAAATTAGTAAAAGGGTTAGGCTTGAGTGAAATGTTTTTATTTTATTTTTGTCTCAAGATGCAGTAATTGTGTAACCGCTAACCTGCTAATCTCAGAGCTAATTTTCCATTTAGCGGATTAGCGCAGTGTTTCCCCTACCTTTATTCAAGGAGGGTGCCCCAGCCTGTGAACAGAACCGAGCGCCCTGTCTACAGAAATGTCCTTCGCTCACAACCCCCCTTGAATTACCGTTTGTCCATCCGTTCATCTTGTCAGGTTGATAATAATAAGAAGAAGAAAAGAAGTGAGGCACTTCTATTCAGTTTGTTGCTACATGTAGTCACTATCCAAAATTGGGTTGCCACATCAAAATATTTATAAAAATCCATTCTGATCATTTGAGGAAACCATGCGTTCTAGTTTTTTTTTTTAATAATTGGGGTGGCTGGAGATTAATCTATGGTGGCCAAGGCCCCCATTGGCCACCCTCTATCGCCACCATTGCGCCTGGTGGTGAATAAAATTGCTCCATGCACTCGCCAGGATCCGTTACTCAAATCAAAAAATACTTCCTCCGTTCTTATACACAGCGTAACTTTTACTTACTTAAATATCAAGCATCAAACCCCCCCTGTTCAGTTCCAGTCCAGAAAAACACTCATCTCCAAAACTACAAACATTCACTAATCAGATCCCTCAGCACCAGGACATCGATCGGTGTACCTCTCGTTATTTTTAAGGTTCTCTATAAAAACTTGCCTCTTGTTCTTCTTCAGGCTTCTAATATTCTTATTGAATCCCTGCAGGGAATATCGGACGTGGCCTGGTCTTCTGACTCCAACCTCCTGGTGTCTGCGTCCGATGACAAAACCCTGAAGATCTGGGACGTCAACTCTGTAAGAATATCTAAAGACTGCTGCAGTGAAAATCTGAATGTTGCTGCTGGTAAAGAGAAGAGGCTCAGTTTGTGTTTGTGCAGAAACCTGATCAAAGCTTCTCCCCGTCTGAGCTGAAATGTGTTTCAATTTCAGGGGAAGTGCTTAAAAACTCTGAAAGGTCACAGCAACTACGTGTTCTGCTGCAACTTCAACCCGCAGTCCAACCTCATCGTGTCGGGATCAGTGAGTGCACGGCTTTTAGCAACAACAAACTTAAGACGTGGAGGAACGTTGATCAAAACCTCTTTTTTTTTTTTCCTGCTTCCAGTTTGATGAGAGCGTACGGATATGGGACGTGAAGACCGGGAAGTGTTTGAAAACGTTGCCGGCTCATTCTGATCCTGTGTCCGCTGTAAGTTTTTATTTATTTATTTGAACATGAGATAAAGAGAAGAGGACACACGGGAACACGTTAATTGTAACTATTGTGAATGTCGCAGGTCCATTTCAACAGGGACGGCTCCCTGATAGTTTCCAGTAGCTACGACGGCCTCTGGTGAGTTCTGCAGTTAATTTGACTGATTCTCTGTAAGTTTCCACATTAATTATATTATCTGTGTCACGTGATCTGTTTTAGTTTTAATGATTTCTCAGTTAAATAATTATTTTCTTTTCACAGTCGAATCTGGGACACGGCGTCCGGGCAGTGTTTAAAGACTCTCATTGGTCAGATCCGAAACTTTTTAATCTGTGATGATAAAAGTGCGTCCAAGATGAATAATTTAGCTTTATTTTCCTCACACTGGTGCGTTTCTGTTCCTTCAGACGATGACAATCCTCCCGTGTCGTTTGTGAAGTTTTCTCCCAACGGGAAATACATCCTGGCTGCTACTCTGGATAAGTGAGTTTGAGGATTCAGGGGATTTGAACGTTCTTCAAATCACACAGTTGGTGTTTGTCACCTGCAGAGGGCAGCACAACCGCACCTGTGGGCTTTAACTGTGTTCATGGTTTGTATTTTCAGCACGCTCAAGCTGTGGGACTACAGCAAAGGAAAGGTGAGCTCCTGCAGCAGCTGGGTGACGTTGATCCAACACATTAGACTATTTTCTCGTCTGCTTTATTCTCATTGAGTCATTTCAGAAAAATCTTTTCAGTGGTTTTGTTTTGACATTTACGACGGAGCTTTAAGGCCACGCTAAGGAAAAAAATTAAAAGCCATAAAATTATGAGAATAAAGTCATACCAGATTTTTTTTTTTTTTTTTTTACAGCTCGTTAATTTTTTTCCCACGTGTGAGATCCACGATGCAACCTGTCAATCAATCCAGTAGGCGTGTCGGCAACTGATCAATCTGAAGCTAAATACTCTGTACCTGCAGAGCTGCTGCAGCCCATCAGAGCGTACCACCTGACTGTAAACAGGTTCAAAGTCCTGATACTGATAATCTGATGCTCATGTGCTCACAGATTAACTCTTATTTGTAAAAAACCAATTCCAAAGTATAACTTAACAAGAGCAAGTCTTCATTTTACTACATTTCAAATGCAGTAAACTGCTTTATCGTGTTTGAGTTTGGATAATATTACGACTCGTTTAGCTTCGGATTGATCAATTATTGACACGCCTACTGGATTGATTGACGGGTCGCGTCGTGGTTCCGACTCGTGGAGAGAAAAAATATTAACGAGAGCTGTAAAAAAAAAAAAAAAAGTCTTGTACGACTTTATTCTCATAATTTTATGGCTTTTAAATTTTTTTTTTCTTAACGTGGCCCTAAAACTTCTTCGTAGGCGTTCATTAAATTAGATATTCATGCTCAAAATTTCTGCCATTCTGGTTTCAAACGCACGTGGCCATGAGTTACCATTAGACCATATTTATCCGATTCATTATAATGCCATCCTGATTGATTTATAAAGCACTTAAAAACAGCAACGAGCCCTATCCTTCCAAAGTTGCTGGGTCAAATCCTGGGACGTGGCTTCACAGCGACGTGTAACTGTGTTTAGCTTTGATCCAACAGTATTTCTGGTTTGCTGCGACTCGGAACGAGTCAGCTGCTTCAACAAATGACTCCGTCTTGGAAGGACTCCTTGTGTTTAACAAATAACTGACCCAGAACGACGCTTCAGTAGCTGCCTTCACCTTTGCTTTTCAGCTGTAGGAAAAATTGCTGTCTGGATAACCCTTTTGTTTTTTCTCAGTTTACTTTTGGGAAGGAAGTCGGTGTCGTAGTTTTTATGAACAGTCCGAAAACGCTGCTCCACATTTCCCTTCAATGCAGTGGTAGACTGGCAGACGAGGCAAACGCACTTCGAATATGACATCGTGAAAAAAACGTTTGTCTTCCCGTTCCGTATGGAAACGGACATTTTTTTGCTTCTTACTTGGTCCAGCTGCCCCGCTCGTTCCAAACCATTTCTTGAGTAGATTAGAAGAAATAAACTTGAGGCTATTAAGAGGAAACTCTGCAGCTCGCTGGACAGGTGACGTCTGAGAGATCTGACTTGTTTATTTCTACTTCCAGTGCCTGAAGACGTACACGGGCCATAAAAACGAGAAATACTGCATATTCGCTAACTTCTCTGTCACCGGGGGGAAGGTAAGCGCTCTTGTTTTGTGCGTGATGGTCTGCAGAGTTTGTGTCCCGATTGGAGGCGGAGCTAAGCGGCTGCTCTCTTGCAGTGGATCGTGTCGGGCTCGGAGGACAACATGGTTTATATCTGGAACCTGCAGACGAAGGAGATCGTGCAGAAGCTCCAGGGCCACACAGGTACACGCTCGACGAGATTTAACGCGCCGTTTTCTCTTAACGCAACATTTACATGAGGTTTACGTTTGTTTACGTTCAGACGTCGTCATCTCGACCGCCTGCCACCCAACAGAGAACATCATCGCATCCGCAGCTTTAGAAAACGACAAAACCATCAAGCTATGGAAAAGCGACTGCTAAACCCCCACGTTTTTGTTTTGTTTTGGGGGGGGTTATTCATCTATATATATTTTTTTCCTTCTCCATTGTGTTGTAAGATAAAAAGACCTTTTTGTAAAGAGCTCCTGATGGATGCAGCAAGTTTTGAGTTCATGAAATCCCGCGAGGGGAACTCCGCGGCGGACACTCGTCTCACCTCACCTGACACTCGTCAGCTTCTGTCTCATTAAACGGTGACTTGTTTTAAAGAATTGTTCTGGTGTTTCAGTATTTTTCACAGCATTTGCTTCACAACAGCTCCTGTCCAGTAAATGTAATGGTTACTGCTCCTTTGATTTCTTTAACGTAGTCTCAAACTGTAAAGCGTTGTTTGATCTTCACACCAGGCTTTGATTAAAAAAAGACGAGAATTAATTTCTTTTACAAATAATACCAACGTTGCTAAGTTTCTTCAAATGTCGAGCGTGAAGCAGAATGCCTCACAAAAAGACTTTAAATCAGTAAATACGTGAATGAGGGATAAAAGCTTTTGTCCCACTTAAAACAATTTTAGTGTATTAACACAACAGCAACCTGATGTTACTGTGCTGTAGTATTTGTACATATTACACTGACATGTACTGCTTTTTAATGCTTGCTTCTCTCGTAGCCGTGCACATGAAGCCAGCAGCATCTGTTGTCTGTAGTTCACCTGGTTTTTGTGGATTTGTTTTGCGTTTGACAGCTATAACCTGCAAATGAATAAAATCGGTTTTGTAAATTTAACACTGTGTAATTTTTAATTTTTATGGCCTGCTCCTGAAGGGAAAGATGTCAACAACGTTATTCCTCAAACACTTTTAGTCCATTTGCTTGGAAATGTTTTACTCTTTCTGTATTTCTGGCTTAAAAAGACGTCATATTTCAAGTATTGAACTGAGCAAATGTTTTTTTTTTTTGTTTTCTTCTGTTTGACCGCTGGACGGGTCAATAACAGACTTATAGGTCAATATGATGCCAAAAGTAGTTCTGATATATTTATTATATATATATATATTTTTATAGCATTATACTATATTCAGACTTAGTTCTGGCAGCTCTGAAGGCCAAATAAATTTTGTGAAGGGGTCGTATCCTGCTCCATAAGCCGCCTGTTGAACAAGCGTGCACTTGGCCCGATATATACAGATGATACATAAATATACTGAATAGACCTATTCATACATATATGAATATATATGTGTGTGTGTGTGTGTGTGTATATGTGCAGCCTCCATGCCACACATTGATGCTGGAGCACAGGATGCTCTCCACTGCACACCTGTAGAAGGAGGTGAGGACTGAGCTTCCCAGACCAGCTCGCCTCAGCCGTCTGAGGAAGTAGAGTCTCTGATGAGCTTTCTTGATCAGGCTGGTGGTGTTGTTGCTCCAGCTGAGGTTGTCATTCATGTGTACACCCAAGTACTTGTAGCTGGAGACCACTTCCACCGCAGATCCTCTTATGTTCAGGGGGGTGTAGGTGTTTTTGTTCCTTCTGAAGTCCACAATCATCTCCTTTGTCTTCTTCACATTGATGTGAAGGTTATTCTCTCTGCACCAGCTCTCCAGGTGTTCCACCTCCTGCCTGTAGCTGGACTCATCATTGTTTGTGATGCATCCCACCACCGCTGTATCATCTGCAAACTTTACAATATGACAGCCTGGATGGGTAGCTGCACAATCATACGTGAGCAGAGTAAACAGGAGGGGGCTCAACACACATCCCTGAGGAGAGCCAGTGCTGAGGGTTATGGTGGAGGAGGAGAGGTTGTGGATCCTCACTAACTGTGGTCTGTTTGTTAAAAAGTCTAGTACCCAGTTGCAAATGGAGGGGCTTAGTCCTAGTGTGAATAGTTTGTCCATCAGGGTTTGGGGGATCATGGTGTTGAAGGCGGTTGTGAAGTCCACAAAGAGCACACGGACGTAAGAGTTTTTCTGCTCCACGTGGTTGAGTGCAGTGTGGACCACAGAGGAGATGGCGTCCTCTGTTGATCGGTTCTCACAGTACGCATACTGATGAGGGTCCTCGTTGATGTTGATGGTTGTTTTGATGCGAGTCATGACCAGTTTTTCAAAGCATTTAGCGACTATCGGGGTGAGGGCCACTGGCCGATAGTCATTCAGACCAGTCAC
>NC_056515.1:36719233-36730305 GCF_014905685.2 Nematolebias whitei | reverse complement strand
CCCCCCCCCCCCCGCACATTACATTTTGAATCTGAAACCGAGTAAGCATTTTCACAACGAATATAACAACCCCACAGACGAGAAGGGAAAGAACAGAGTACATAAGCGAGGGATAAAATTACTTTTATATAAAAATAGATCATTTTTCCAAGAGTCTTTTTGTTTTTGAAACTACGACGTTTTGCCGTATATGCAACAAAGAAAGCAGTGATTGTGTCACAAGCTCGGCTGTTCCTGATTACGCTTCTTTTATTTATTTATTTAAACAATTGCTAAGCAACATGTACAGTTAGGAGAGATTCAAGTTTGTTTTTTTTGTCCTCCTAATTTTTTGAGGTCACAGAAAACTGCTGAGAAGCTGGTTCTTATAAGTTCAGAGCTGATGCACGTCTGCTGGTTGATCAGGATTTGCTTTATAATGTTTACATTCCAACCACCCTATCACACACACATACACACACATACACGTCTATGTGTTTCATGGGGACACAACTTATTGTCATGACTTGCGGGGACCACACTTTCTAAAGGTTCTCTCTCACGCACACACACACCTCTGATACGTGTGAAAACCACCAATAAACTCCCCTGGGGTTGAACCACTTGGTTTGAAACTTATCCCTCTTTAAAACGTGGAAATAATCAAAGAACAGATCTGTTGATATACATATATATATATTTATAAATATATACACATATACATATTAACAAAATATAACTATGCTCTAAAGCATTTGTGTGTACGTAGATATTTTTTTAAAGGAGATCCATGTCTACTTCCTGCAGGTGTTGAACTCACATCATCAAAACCCTCTTATGGCTTTAGAGCAGGGCTATTCAACTGGCGGACCAGGGGCCAAATCAGGCCCACGGGTGAGCTCAGTTGGGCCCACCAATAGGTTCATTTTAAAATAAAACCAGATTTTAAACCGTAAAACAAACTTACGTAATGACAATAATTGCTGGATGTCCGGCCCCTTTGCTCTTGGCTTTCAGTAACTGTGGCCCCCTGAGCAATTTAGCTGAATAGCCCTGCTTTAGACACTTGTCACCAATCACAGTCAGCTGGAAAAGATGAAAGAGGATGATGTTTGGTTGCTTTAAAGGTACTCATTGCAAAGTGTGAAACAGTAAAAGTTTAGCCTGAACTATATCAAGTGGTGCAGTTGGAATAGGTTTACTTTTATGGATGTATTGAATGCAGTTCTGAAATGCTGGTACGTCGTCTGTGTCAACAAGGCGCTAGGTTAAATCCACTGAAAAGCACATGGAAGCTTGAGTTACGTGACTGATTGGCATTAGGCTGCTTGAAGTTTGTGTAACTAAACAAACATGGTAGAACTGGATAATCGTAAGTGAATGTTTCACCAATTTTCAGCTACTTTGGACCGATAAGGAACATGTGGTAGTTGGTGTCTGGTCATAAACGTTCCTAACTTGTATTTTCAAGGACATATTAATATAAAAAAATATATATGTAATGCTGTAATGTAACTTCTTACTTTGTGAATCTTTCTGTTTGGTCTTCATGTCTTTGCAGTGAGTACCTTTAATATCAGCTGTTCTTGATCGAATCGTCCTCGAAAACAAAGACGTACTCGTCTGCTCTTGCAGAATCGATTCAGGAGCGAACATTTAAAAAACTTTTTCTTTTTTCGCAAAGAGAAATATACAATCTCCCCCAAACAGAAACACTGTAAACAGGGTTCAAGCTGGCAGTTAATACTGTCACCTGGATAAGTTGTAGGAAAACAGACCACCTCTTACAAATTCTGTAAGTTAAACAAGAAGCCAAATGGATCCGGTCAGAGTTATTGCTACTTTTCTCATCTTAAACAACAAGAGGAAAGGTGTTCCAAAGTGCCATCTGTGTCTGATTAAATTCAAGTTATGTTGCAGTGCTGCAAATTGTCCACCAGAGGGAGCCCACAGCACAAACAACCACACCCCTCACTCAATTTCTTTTCCAAAACTTGTTTTCTTTCACCTGACATAAACCGAAGAGTACAGCATGAGGTTTGCATCACAGCTGACATTTCAGAGCCGGCTTATCCACACCGAGGTGATCACTGGAGTGGGGGAGGGGGGGGCAAATTCACCAGGTAGAATGGCATTTATGACATTTCTTGTAGACGCTCCTCTCAAGAACGAGCCTTAAACACTGGCACGTGTTTGTTATCACTGGGGTTTTTGGTCCGAGTTAGAATCTTCAAGGTGCTACAAGGATTAATCCAAATGTATTGATTTAAAGAAAAGCATAAATAACAATCAAAGGAGCTGCAACAGAAAAAAAAACAATTGAGTTTTTTTTCCAATATCAGATTTAAGATTTGTAATGTGATAAATGTCAAAATCAGGAACTTATTGGGCTTTTAGGTGAGCAAAAGTCTGATCAGAACTTGCAAAATGTGAAAGTTATATTGGAGGCTGAAATCTTCAGACAACTTAAGTCAGAATGTCGACCAGTGTTGGGAAAACATGCTTATTTTTGAAGCCTCTGTCTGTTGGATTGTAATCTGGCTTTCTAAAGCCTTAGACATAAGAAGAAAAAAACACAGTAACAATTATTGTTGCTACTTTGAGGGATTAAAGTCCAGATTACAAAACTGTCCATCATAAAAGAGGCTGAGGCTGAACGTAGAAACTTTTGAAGATGCAAAACTAATTTTAAGTTCACTAGTTGTTGATAAAATTTACAGATGTTTTTTTTTTTTCTTGATGTAGAATACATCTCCCATCAGTGTGTTTACAATTAAAGCATCGAGACTCCACGTGATCACTAAAACTGGATAAAATGCCTTCATTTGTCAAAGAGTAATTAAAACTGTGCTCAGGCTGTTTGTTTTTGGGTTTCTCTGGTTCTGAGTGTTGCCGTGCTTGTCAAAGTGCACTGATCGAGGGGAAAACTTTCTCAATTAATAATCTGTTAAAATTACTATACAAATGTACTTCAGTTCTGCTAAAAGCCACTAAGACGCTGATGTTTTAGCCAAGGAAGAGGATGAAAATTAAATATGTGAACAACATGGACGCCCACCTCACAAACACATCACGCCTGACGAAGCTGCTCTGTGGACAATCTTTGGAAATGCGCTCGATGCATAGGGTTCGAAGCAGCTGCAGCATTTAGAGAGAACAGAATATACACATAAAACGCACCTATACACAAAAGATCTGAAACGGTTCAGTTCAACACGAATGACACTTGGTAGTCCAGAGAAGTGCACAAAGAGTTCCTGTGAGGAGGAAAAGAAACAGAAGCGTTCGTAAAACAACAACAACAACAAAAAAACTCCACCTCGGAGGTCAATCGCATCCAATCTGATTCCACGGACATGAGGTTAAGTGCCAAAAAAACAAATAATGTGGCTCTGCTGCAACAAAACAAAGCGCTTCTCCTGCATTCTGTTCATGGATGAAGCCTAAATGAGTGTTGGAGTCGGAGGTATTTGTGCAGTGCTGCCTTTAGAGTGAAATAATTTCAATACTGCGTTGCGGCTGTAGCTTTTTAAACAGGTAGTCATGAGGCGTTTGTGGAAAGGATGTGTTAAAACTGCCATGGAAATCGAGGCAGGGGAGGGCACAAGTCTAAGACATTTCCTCTCATTTGTAATTGAGTCACTTTTCCAGCAAGTCATGGTGAGTTTTAGCTCAACAGAATCTCCCAGAGCATCCGATGGCGCTCGTGTAGCATGAAGCTAATTCAGGTCAGTTTGCGGGCACAGTTAACGTAGATTGTACACAACAGGCTGCTCCAACTTGAGCGTTGATTGGTGGACCGATGAGACGTCGTCCCCTGACGCTGCACAGTGTTAATACAGTAAGACGTGGTCGGGTTGGTTGGAATTGGCCGGAGACCTGAGGTTTGTGAGAACTTGCAAATCTTCTGAAGCAACCTTTGAGTTCGACACCGGCAAGCTCACTCTCAAATACACTAAACAAAAAAAAAAAAAACAGAAAAACAGCTAGTGCAAAATCTGACATGTTTTAGTCAGACCGAGTAGACACAATTCGTTTAGGAAATTACTTTTTTCTTTTCCCCACACTTTATCGGTTCCTGATAAAGCAGGTTCAAGTCCAAACAGCCCCGAGGTTCCAAAGAGTCTACGATTGTCCTGTTTGTGACATCATTGCAGTTTTTGGTGTACGAGGCTTCACTGAGGGCGTTGAAACCTGATCATCCCTGCATTTTGCTTGGAGGAGAGGGGGGTCAGGAAAAGCAAGGACAAGAACGGCGTCTCATTAGGTGTCGTCCTTCTTCTAGACACCTGTTGTCACTCAAGCCGCTGTTGTCTGATTTATATATGTGTTTTTATACAAAACTTCTTATTTATATATTTTTACAAAGTATAAATGAGACCCATGAGCATCATGAGTTTCTTCTTTTAAAACTCATCAAATAAAGTTGAGAAAGGGAAAGATTCATCCAGAGTCTTAATCTGTCCTCGGTCCGGGTAATGAGGGAGGGAGGGATCTGGTGGACAGGAAGGAAGCTGGATGGGTGGTGGCCAGGCGGGATTTAGGAGGATTTACTGCTATTGTGTCATTTGATGAGGGGCTTCTAGCATCTCCATGAGGAAGGTGTCGATGGGCGTGTCACCGATCAGCTTGAAGAAGAACAGGTGCTCCAGACACTTGAGTCCGATGGAGCGCAGTGCTGGTAACCGGAGCAACAGCTTGGCAAACCTATTTAGACACAACACCAAAAAAAATAAAAAAATAAAATAAAAATCCTTTATATGAGCAGCACACAGTAAAGATGTACTGTAGCGTGTGGTTTTAAAACGCACCTGCCCGGCTGTTCAGGGTATTTCTGTTTGCAGTAGGCCTCTAAAGACGCGTAGACCTTTTCTCTCAGGGCCTCCACTTCACCTGGGTTGGACAAACCTTTAGAATCTGCACAGAAACACGAGGAAACTCCCATAAACACGTCTTTTATCAGGCTTTACATTTCTGTTCTTATTTCCATTGTTTTATAACACAATACCGTAGTACCTAATTTAAAAACTGCAAAGTAGGGATAGTAGTATAAGTAGTAAGCAGTAGTTTATTTTAATATTTTACATATATATATATATAGCTGATCAGCTGCAGGAGGAAGCTTATCCTGCAGTGTGGGCTGCACAAATGTGCAACAGGTGCTAAATAATTTAAAATAATTTATTTTAAATAAAAAATCCATGCTGATCATGCGGCTCATCCATCAATCAGCTAATTGTGTGTCATCTCCAATCTTATTTTGAAAAACCGCAATAGAGCGCGTCTGCGATAAACAAAGAGCGAAGTAGCGGGGGACTACTGTAGTTCTGTTTTATGTGCTCTCCTGTCCTCTGTCCAAATTCATCAATCACAACATTTTAGGAAGAAACAGAAGATTAAAGCAATCAAAGCTGTAAAACTGGACTAGACAGGCACAAACTATTTAAACCAGAATAACAACAGGTTAAATCAGGTCATCTGGACCAGTTTCTTTAATTGACAAATGTTCCGTCTCCCATCCAGAGGACTTCTTCAGTCTAAGGACTGCCAACCAGATCTGTCCCATAGGTAGCCTTCACTGCTGTGTTTCAAGCATATTTTAACCAGAGAAATTACATTTCCTTGGAAAATGCAGTGTGAATGCTTATTGCTGAAGAATTTGCTGAAAAACAGCTGAAATTAGCTAAAAACATGCAGAAATGTAGCTGAAATTGAAGGACACGCCTAAATTAGAAGAAGAAAGGAGAAAAACCACATATTTGCTGAAGTAGGTTCAAAGAAGCAGAAAAGAGCACATAAATTAGTAAATTAGCTAAAAAAATGCTGAAATTCGTGCAACACCCCCCCCCCACCAAAAACAAAAAAAAACAAAAAAACAACAACAACCAACAACAACAACAACAACGAAAGCTGAAAAGTAGCAAAAAATCAGAAAGGAACTTGAATTACCAGCAGGAAAACGGGAGAGCACAATTTTGCTCAATTAGGCTGAACAAAGCTGAAATTATTGCAAACAATGTGGCTGTAGCTGAAAAAGCTAAAATTAGCTTAAAAACAGCTAAATAGCTGTTGAAATAGCAGGAAAAAGTTGTAACCTGCTTAAATCAGCTGAAAGGAGCACAAGAAGCTGAACTTAACAGAAATAAATTACAAGTACAAAAATGTTGTAGTTATTAGAAAGAAACTGAAAGGAGCACAAAACAGCTGAATTTAGCTGAAAGTAGCTGAAAAAGTTTAAATTTGCACAAGGAAGCTGAAAGAAGCTGAACCAGAACAAAATGTGAAAGGAGCAGTAAAAGATTGTGAACAGATCTAAAGATATGAAGGATGTAAAATGAGCTCAATTCCTTTTCTATGAGAAAAAAGTGGCAGAAAAGGCTAAATATTTCAAAAAGCTAAAGTTGCACCAATACCAAAAGTCATAGCAGGATTGTTGTGAAAAAACTGAATGTTTTGATTTATGATTTGTTGAAATAGCACAAAAAACGTAGAACGAGAACGATGCCGGAAAACCTACAGAAGAAAAATGGATCATAGTGTGAATGCTTCATAAACATTCAGACCATTAGTAAAGGCTGTTAATACAAAATCAGCTTGTATTTGTCTTTGCCTTTTTTCAGGCTGATGCCAGCAAAATGTTTTACAAAAATAAGTTACAAAAGTCTACAACAGAGGACTCCTGGTGAAATATTTCACAATTAGCTATGGTAATTTTTTCACTCTTTAAATATTAAATATTTTTCAGAATAAGTGACATGTATAATGGGTCTTCATAATATTAGTTACATAACAAGTTATGCAATTCCTCAGTCATATCCATATGTTGTCGGTTAACTAAATTAAAAGCATCAGTAAACACATTGATCCAGTTTGTTGACTTCTTTCATGTTCTTTTGAATGTCTTTATTGTCATTGCACCTGCAGTACCAATTAATTAAAATGCCAGCCCATTGTGGTAGGAACAAAACAAGAATGACTTAAATCAAGCGTAAGGAAAAAAAAAAAGTTTCAGATTTAGAAATTAAGTTTTAACCCTGCACGCTCTAAACAAACGTTTGTCGCCGCTTTCCGGTTGAATCCAATTAAGGCTGCCATTTTTAAAGCTGCGCTAATTTCAGCTCCAGCGAGGAACTCATCTTTGAATCACAACACAGAACTTCATTAATTAACATTGCTGGTCAACGAAGCATCGGCCGAGGATGAATGAACATTTGTTGTCGACAGCCCAACTGGATGAGATAGGCCAGTGTGGGAAAGAAATGACCAAAGGGCCCTTTTTAGCCTCAATGAAGCCCCCTTTCCTCCGGTACTCCCACCCTCACAGGCCTTTGCTCCTTCAGTTAGACCTGTCTTGCACAGAGCTAATTAACAGATACATGTATCAAGCAAGAGACTGAAGCAGGATTAGAGGGCCGGGACATGGCCTGAACTAAAATGTAGAACACAGAGGACCAGCGTGTCTGGCATGAGCAGTCCTACGGTGGCCCCAAAGGGACAGAGGCTCCAAGGTGCATCTAAAAAAATAACAATATCAAGAAAAAGTTTGAATTTTTTTGTCATTCATTTCAGAAATTGAAAATGAAATATTATATAGATTCATTACACAGAGTGAAATACTTGAAATATATAAATTTGTCATCTGCATATGTCCTCTGCAAGTGCTGGTCCACTGGGATTTCTGAAGTCCACAGTCCACACAGCATCTACCAGGACATTTTAGAGCACTTCATGCTTCCTTCTGCTGATGAGCTTTATGGAGATGCTGATTTAATTTCCCAGCAGGACTTGGCTCCTGCCTACTCTGCCGAAAGTACCAGAAGCTGGCTGGAATACTCTAATTCTCTGGGACACTGAATTTAAGGTTAATCTTCAAAATTACAAGAAATAAAAGCTTGAAATATTTCACTCCATGTGTAATGAATCTAATATATGAGTTTCACGTTCAGAAATGATTGATAAAAAAAGCACTTTTTCATGATATTTTTGGAGATGCACCTGGGTCACATTTCTGAGCAGCTGCAACTATAAACAGCATGGTGACAAGATGGTCTTAAAATGGACTCAAACTTGCAGGGACGTTATATTAAAAATACTCTAAACATAAAAAAAGCACTGTTTTTTGGGACAATTTTTGTTTTTTAAGGAAAATATGCATTTGAGAGATTCTGAATAAGTTAATTACCAACTATATTATTAGCATTCATTCATTCATTCAACCTTTATTTAGACTCAGTTTGCACCTGCAACTTGTTGCAATAGGAACACTGTACACACTGATATTGGGATACCAATAAATTTGGATAAATTGTGAGGCTCTAAAAGTTATGAGCTTCTAGAAGTGACAAGAGGTCCAAGGACTTTAAAAAAAGTCCTCATGTCGGCATCACATACAGGAACAAAACTCCTCAGCAGCTGGGATCTGGCAAGTAATGCTGAGAAAAAGGTTTGAGAGTTGGAACATCTGGAGTTATTGAAATTACTAATTTTTTTTTTATAGTAACCAATAAATGAATCAATTTTTATGCATTTCCAGATAAACAATATTGTACATTTCTGCTTAATGTGATTTACCTTGAAATTCACCAGGTACCTGTAAATATTCTCAAAACCTTTTCAGAAAAAGGTCTTTAAGCTGCTTATTTTTTTATTTATTTCAGTTTTACTTTATATGCTTTACAACCTGTTTTCAGTTCAAAATATTTTTTTCTTTGTTAATGCATTAAAAAAATGAAGATATGAATTATTCAGCCATAAAAAACATAACTAAAGGGATGAACCAGTGTTCTGTCTGTATGTAATAAATTAGCCAAAAACATCAATTATAGAGGGATGGATTTCAGCTTGTTTATGTCTATTGTTGCAAAAATATAACCAGTTGCTATGCCTTAAATTTGTTCAACAAAAATGTGCATTTTTGAACCAACAATGTATTTTTCAAAAAACACGAAGCCAAAAGACTTTTCTCAGAATGTTGTGCTGTGGGTCCCAAAACCATTTTGGAAAGTGAGGAACATAAGAAGTGTTTGGAATAAAAATAAAAATAAACTATCCCCAATACATCAACAATGACTAATAAGATCTGAGAGTTGCATCATACAGAAGTCAATCCAAGTAAATGTCAATTTTTATTTTATGTTTTAGCCAATAGCTCTTTAGGAATTTATTGGTGCAAACAGTTTTAACTTTAAACTCTTCTTTTAGTATCAGAACACACAGGAATTGATTTATTGTTTTCTTTCTGTTGGTTCATCCTTTGAGTTAGGTGATATTTTATGCCTGCATGATTAACTGGACATTAAAAGGAAAATTAAACAGTTTTCTTTTTACGCTTTGATACAAAAACTAGAATAAAATTGAGTAAAAAAACAAACAAACACTGAAAGTCAGTCAGAAAGCCTAGAGATATATTGCTCACTACAAGTTTAAAATATTATAAGAATGTCTAACTTGTTTGAGGCAAAATAAAAAGAAATGAAGGCCAGTGCAAACATGTTGCACGATACAGCATGAATGAACGCTCTGTTATCTGCGGTGTTTTTACGCTTTCTTCTAAAACTCCGTCTTAGTAAAACTTCTGCTGCAAGTGAAGTCTGACATGTTCAGATTGTTACCTGGGTTGAAAAGAACGATGGCTCGAAGGCACCCCAGTTCAGTCTTGTCCATCTGCATGTCTCTCATCTTTGACACCAGTTCTGTGAGCACTCTGCAAAAGAAAAGAAAGTAAAAAAAAAAAAAGTCAGATCCGTGGTTCATTCAAGACCAGGACACCACCATAGTTTATTTCTTGGTTACTGCGTTATGTCAGACAAACAAACAACTGCCAGAATCACTAAGATCACATAAAACCACTCCAGTCAAATCAGTATGTGTTTCTGTTTGCCGATGACTCACTGCTCTTCATGTTAATTATCCCGACTGGTTTCATAAAAATATGATTTTTTTAACCGCTGTCCAGCTCACATGTATTTAAAAATAACTGCACACAAACATACTGTGAACCCACACGTGCACGGTTAGATCAGTGGAAAAGTTTACAACCCTGCAAAGTAATTATATTTAGTTTGTGGCTTTCATAAAAGGAAAGCCGCAGAGTAAACACACGCTGCGATCCAACACCAGAGCTCCCACTGTCTGAGCGTGACATCACAGGTGGGAGCCGCTCGAACTCCTCACCCCTCTCCGACTGGATCGTGTTATTTTCTCCCTTTTCTTTTTGGCCCTCAAACTGTAAAGTCTATTGTATCTCATTCTAATGAAATTTGTTTCAAGGAGGAGGAGGAACAGAACGAAAAGAGAGAAGATGGGACTCAAATGTGTGTTAATCAGTCTCTTCATTTGTATGGGGGAGAGAGGGAAAGGAGTAGATAAGCAAATAATCAGTTCTCTGTATCTTAATGCAGATCTGAGTGTGTCCTGTGGCGGCGAAGCGTCAGAGGCTGCTGATCAGATGGGCAGAGGCCCAGCAGGTCTGTTGACAGCAGCTGCTGATTCTCTGCTGGCCTGCAGATCCTGCAGGGCCGCCAACAGGACACGTTCAATATTCATTTCTTTTATACATTATGCACAAAAGAATTACTGATGAATTGTATGGATGATTAAAATCGGAGATGCTAAATGGGATGTTTGCCGATTGTTTTTCCACAATCTGTCTGGAACCAGCCAAGAAGACATGATTTTCCATTTTGTACTTTTTATTTTTTTACAAAATGGAACTGATCTGTAGGATTCTGAGCTTTTTCTCCTCTAAACCGTCTTTGGCAGCGATGGAAAGCTCAAGGTTTCAATAATAATTCTACAAGCTTGAGATGGTATCTCACGGGGCTGCAGCTGCAGGTACTGTTGAAGATTCGCGAATGTCTCCAGAGCGTCTCGTGGCATTCATAAGGGTTCACAAATGCCTCGCCTTAGTCACCAAGGTTTGCAGCCCTGTCGCATAAGCGGTACGCCAATGTCAATCATCGCTCAAGGGTTTGAATAGAGAATTAGGGCTGGGCCATAACATATTGTTCACGATAATACCGGTAAAAAGGAAAAGTTGCCCAGGAAAATAAATTATATCATGATATGCTAATTTCATGGCATAAATATGTCAG
>NC_056515.1:36699267-36718833 GCF_014905685.2 Nematolebias whitei | reverse complement strand
CTCAAGAGCACTAGAGCAGGATTTTGACACCATTATTGGAGCTCTCCAAAATATCCAGGTCTAAAAATCTTGTTGATGATTAAAAATAATTATTCAAAAACTGGTCCAAATATGTCAATGTTCATTTCTAACATGTACTCCAGTAGATTAAATATTTAAGGCAGCTGCCAATGTGTATAAAAATAGAACCTAAGAATGTATGATGTGGGCAGAAGTGACTAATGAAATAGTGTGCACAACCTTTGCAGTTTTGAACATCGTGCACCTAGACATAAGTTATGTTAAAAAAAAATGACTGGGCAAAACAATCACATAGCAGCTTACTATGTGTTTGCAATTCTCCCAATTCAGTGAAACAAGTGAAAATGTGCACATGTTCTTTCAATATTGAGTCAACTTTGAGTCTGCAACTAGTCTCCAAAAGTTGCAGCCCAGTGAGATACCACAGTTAGGATCTGAGTATTACTCCACAACAGCCAGAGGTGATCTACTGGGTGATAGTCCAGACTCTGGCCTGGTCACTTTGGACTTTTTCTTTAATGGTATGTTTTCATTTTGTTTTCAAATGTGGACTACTATCATATTAGATTCACATAGAAATCATACTGCTAAATATCTATATTCCAGATATCATTTTAGTTTTTCAGCATCCATTTTTCTCTCAACTCTAATGGGCACATGTCAAACCTGTTGGCTCCTGCTGCAGCTAACCCTTCCCAGCTTTGTCATAGCTGTTGTTTTCAATAAAGTGGTTGTTTTGCTCTGTAGGATGTAAAAACCCTGTTTAGTCCCCACATCAGCTCTGTTCTTGCCCATCTTGGGTGAATGCTAACACAATGTTTCTGACTAAATGTAAGCATATATAAAACTTTGACTTTAAGGCCAAATTTTGTCAGACTAGCTTAGACATTTATGGGTAGTTTAGAGTTCATTTTTATGTTTTTATGAAACTTAAAATTTCTCACAGATTTTGTGAGGAAGCTTCGTTGTGACAAAAACCCGCATCATCCTTGAATTACTAGCGACTCACAATCCTGCATGACACAAAGCTGTCCGCTGCTTCAAGCGGATTCCTACTCTTTAAGCAGCATTATGAACATGTCAATATCTTTTGTTTTCGCCTGATTAGTGTCTACTTTATTTCGTTTGACTCGTTTATTAAGAAATGTACAGCAATAAGTTTGAGCCAAAAATAAAATCTAGCTCCAGTTGCTCCACTTGCACCATTAATCTGGCACCTTCAGTTTGTAATGCGGTGATGTTCAGCACCTGGTCGTCATTCATCACGGGGAATTTTGAGTCAACAGTTCAATCACATCAGAGGATTTTGCCTCTTATGGTCGGTAAATCATTCAGGAGACTTCTGGATAAACTCCCAGCAGAATGTCACATGGGGCTTGAAGAAAAATGGCTTCCATTTGGCATTTCTATCATAATGGCCAAATAAGTGGCTTGCTGCCACAATGATCGTCCCCCCATAATGTAATCACGTTTCCACAAAGGAACACTGGATTGTGTTGCTCTAACTCATTGTTTCAGATCATTTAAGAATAATGTGCTTTGAGGCACTTAAAATGCCGCAGAAATGTTTGTCTCATCTTATTTTGAATCCATAATCATTTCTTTTGACCTCATTGTTTTGATTTCCATCTACACCTTGATGTGCTTAACGTACTTAAACGCAGGTAAACAACAGAAGAAGATGCATAAGAGCGCACTTCTTGCATCAGAACAAAATATATATTTTTATGAATAATTTAAGACGTGCCTGAAACAGAACTCGGCAGAGTCCGCACTGTATATTTTGGCTTGTACACTTGTAACTTTTCGAATAGTTCACATTAGTTCTGCTCAAGTTGTGATGCTGCTGAACGCACACGCGCAGTCCCAGGTGGTGCGTCAGTCGGTCTGTCAATCCGCTGGCCTGGAATGTCAATAACAGCCACCAGGGTGGTGCCTGCACACTCCTGACTTCACTGTGACTCGACTTTGCATAGATTTCTTTGACATTTTCCTGAGCAGCTCAGGTTTTCTGTGAGACCCCTGATGCACCCAGGTGTACATATTTAATATAGTGGAGTCAATCAATAATCCCCGCGCTGCTTTGCCCTACGTGAGGCCTTCCTGTGATTCAGTCAGTGCAACATTTCCACTAAAAGAATGATAAATACATGTGTCAAAAAGTTAGTCAAATAAACTTATTGGCTTTTAAAAAAAAGACAATCATTATTAAAAGACTGTTAATCAGTATTAACAGTAGAAATCAGTATTAACAGTAGATTTTAAGTTCATTTAAACAGTGTGCAAGAAGTTTTAGTAACGCTGCGATAATGACCTGTCAAAGATGGCTCCCACTCCTGCGCTGTGGGCGCTGTTGCGGTGGACGTGCAGCCCCGTCGCCAACAGAATCCCGTCCTTTACAGCAATCGAACGATGTGAAAATGATGCAATGAGGAGTTCATTCCAACCTGAGACAAAGAAGCGGAGTAGGAGAGGGATTAAGGTAAAAGTATGGGGGGGGGGGGGGATCAAAATGAAGTAAGGCAAAAGCTCATACAAAAGTTCACCCAGCGTTCATGCAAAATTAAAACGCCAACAAAGGCGGAATTCCACTGAATCAATTACGCTGCACCGTAACCCCCTGCAGCTTTTTCAAGCACAAGCATCAGGTTATCTCCGAGACGTTTGAATCACGCTTTCTAAGGAGACAAGCGTGTAAAAGGGATGAAGTGCGCCTGCCATCACAATAACGACAACAAGCTTGATGTGCCAAAGCAGGGGGCCTGACACAAGGAGAGCTGAAGACACAAGACGCCGCTGCGTGAGTGACAGGGCTCCTTTAACTGTTCTGCCTGGCAACACTCGCCTCTTCTCCCTACAGTTGAGTTGGCCATGAGAGGAGCTGCTATGCTTTTATCTGTGATGCAGAACTAAAGCGGTTATTTATAGAAAACCTGAGCCGAGCTCTGCAGAATAACGTCTCTCTCTACATTCTGAAGCGTCTCCATCAATGTATGTGCAAAGGACAACACAGGAGGATTTTTTTTTGACCCCCAACTGTTACCGATCGGTGCCTTATTTGTTTTTCTTGGAGATGGGCAGAGAATATGATGGTGTGATCTGAACTGACAGGCAGGGATCGGGGACAATGTGTTGAGGAGAACCTAAAAGACCTTTCTGCATGTTATGTTAGGTGATGGATGATTCAGTGTCTGCTCCACGAAGCTGTTGCTTCCTGATGTTTTCCTCACGCAGAAGATGCAAACAGGAATTGTAGACCCATTTCTTAACTTGGTTTCATGACTGGCACATTTATTCACACTTATGGACACTATAGTCTATTTGACTACCTAAAGGAAGCAATGCCGAACTACCATTTGTAGCTTTCTGTGTTTAGAATGGAGTTTTCAACCATTCTTTAAAATGTATAAATGTCATTTTAACTGCAGTTTAAATTATTTGCTGCTTAGTTCATAAAGAGCGCCCTTTGTTTCATATTTTTTAGATACTTCATACCTGCCTAATATACTAATAATGCTATTAAATCATTTTCCTTTACTCACAGCTCATGAATCAAACAGTCTGACCCACTACCAATAAGAAATAATGCCTCCATTGTTGCTATAAACAAGTGGTTCCTAACACTGGTCCCTGAGGAACACCACCCTGCTTGTTTTAGTCATTCCTCTGCTCCAACACACCTGATTTGAATGAAAGGGTGATTAACAGGCTTCTGCCTAACTTAAGGACGTAATTAAACCACTGAGTCAGGTGTGTTGAAGCAGAGAAACAACTAAAACATGCAGGATGGCGTTCCTCAAGGACCAGGTTTGGGAACCACTGTAATCTTGGAATGTGTGAGGGAAAGTGCCAATAAGGTTCACTGCACAGTCTAACATCAGGACTTTAATTAATTAATTAATTAATTAATTTTATTACAAAGAAATGTTATGACATGGAACAACCTGCAGCATGAAAAATAAAAATATAAATCTTGTGGAAGAATTGAAAATGTTTCTTGGAGTTGAAACATCTCAGAGGGTTGTTTGCATTGAATAAGCGATCAGTTTCCTCAAGAAGTTGAATTGTTAACTTTACCAAGTTCTGTCTGTCTTTGAGTTTTGCTTTTATTTATTGGCATATTTTTACTAAAATGTCAAATATGTTCATTACTTTCTGCTGCGAGGGTTGTATGCATACAGTATTTCAGTCTCTAAATGCTGCACTGTTGTGTTTTATGAACCAAAGGGAAAAAAGTCTTACTTGGTTCTCACCTAGCTCCATAAAACATCTTGGATAATCAAGTAAAAATTTTGTTAAAAATGACTAAATCATTTAGATATATACAGTATATTTGTCTGTTTAATGATAAAGTCAATTTGCATTGATGGAACTGCAAACAAATTTGAGGGTTTCTTTTATAAGAGAAAGTAAGAGTTGCTGCTTCTTTCCATGTTTTTTTATTCCCACTTTTGGAAGCTGGCAATCCTTTAAGTGCTAAAACATGTTTCATGTTGTTCTCTTTTTTTATTATTTTGTTTGCAACTGTGTCTACAAAAGGTATTCATTTAACATTAAACTACCACAGCGCTGTTCAGTTTGTGTTAACTTATCTTGTGCAAAATCTAAGTTTTAATACTTTAGAACTGAAACAACAGTGTATTGTATTTACCATTCCAAGACCTTTAATCCAGACACTGAAACAATAATATGATATAAACTCAAGTTTCAAATAAAATAATAATAAAATAAAAAGATTCCAGATACAACATTTAGATTTGCTTTCTTTTGTGAACCCCAGAGTATGTAGAAGTGGTGTTACAGACCTGCTCGTAACAGGATGACCTGGTCGTCCAGCGGCAGCTCGGAGAAGTGGGGGATCCTCTTGGCCCACTCCACCAGGGTGAAGAGCTGTTTGTCAGCTGCCTGACAGATATTTGTCACCGGGTCGTTGGGCTGCAGTGAAACCGACATAGAAACAAGTAAAATGAGAAGGTGTGAGATTTTTAGTTTTGGTCAGTGTGCGTGTGTTTTTGGGCTGAAGCCAGATGTCTGGACAAGTTACCAATCACTGCACTCTAGACAAACTCACTGAGATTTGTGCTATAATGGGATTGATATCCTGTAAAACGGAAAGCAAGGAGGAAGACAAAACAAACCGTGAGTCTGTCCCTGCTTGTAGGGGAAATACCTGCAGAGAGCTGATGGGGAAAAGCATGTTTTGCTGAGTGAACTCTTTCTTTGGTGACCTTTTAGCCAAAACACTCTTGGACAGCAAGTGGCGCTCAAGAGGTCCTCGAAAGGCCCTGCAGACACTTTACTGCTGT
Source organism: Nematolebias whitei (assembly GCF_014905685.2). NCBI lineage: Eukaryota > Metazoa > Chordata > Actinopteri > Cyprinodontiformes > Rivulidae > Nematolebias > Nematolebias whitei. The sequence continues at coordinate 36,713,506 of NC_056515.1, read as the reverse complement.
ACAAGTGCCGAGAAGCTTGAAGGGAACTCCACTGCCACACCAGGGGGCATTGTAAAATGTGCAGGACTTATATTTACTCTCAGTTAGGCTTAAATTAAATATTCTGTGACATTTAAAATAAATAAATTTATGGTGAAACTATTTCTCTTTTATTTTCACATTGTTTTATGCAACAAAATATGTTGCCTAAACATTTTTTACTAGAAAAAAAAGTCTCTTGTTTCTTTTAACAGCCTTGCCAATCCACCTTATTCCTGGGGGTTCTACTCTATAAATGATTGTGTGTACAACTTCCTGTCATACAGGAAGTAGCAGTAAGCATTGGTTAGCCATGGTAGCGGAGCACGGACTGCGGCTTATTTGAAAGTAATTTGCATCGGTTTAGCAGATAAAATGCTGTTTTTGTTTTGTTCGCATTTATTTAACAACCATAAGGTTTACTAAAATGGCCGTGCTGAGTTCAGGTACCTGTTGTGTTCGTGGCTGCAGGAACAACAAGACCAAACTAAATCAGTGGATACAACAACAGTGTTTGGAACACTGACCCAAAACAAACAAACAAAAAAGAGTGTTCCTGTGAAAAGAGGTATAGTTTACATCACCTACCTACAGATGAGGAATTAAGAAGAATGTGGTTGAAAAATCTAAACTCAAGACCATGTATGTGTGCTCATTTCACTTTGTTGACAAATGGCCAACAGAGGAAAACCTGCATCCTAATTTGTGTCTGGATTATAATAAACCACCAGAGAAGAGACTCCGGATTCTCAGAAGGATTGAAAACAGTGACGAGAACATCAGATATGATTCCAAGGGTATGGAGCGAACAGCATTATAATATTTGTTTGTCTTCAGTATTATGATTTTCTCTGCAATTAACCCAAGTTCGTTGATGGAGGACTTTAAGGCTTTGGCTGGACTCTGTGTCTGCTTTAAGATCAATAAGATTGTGTCCCACCTCTTTTAACAAAACGTGACCGACCTTATTACTGTAGATACTAATATACCTCAGCTTTTCAGGTGGTACATTGCCTCACCGATGGAAGAACCGAGTCAATGAAGTAGCTAAAAATGCAAGTAGTAATCTGCAGCCACTTCTTCAGGTCGTCCTCAACAGGTAGCGGTATGATTTTATTGTCCTGTTTGAGCTCTGACAGGTGGTGTTCCTAAATGCTTCAATTAAATCCACAAAGCTCGGAGAAACCACATTAACTTGTACTGTTAGCACATAAACAAACGTTGGTTCCAGTCTGTGCCAGAAGTCATGCCCATAATTCATGCAAGGCACCATGGGGGCTAGGAATAAGGTGGATAGATTTTCATTTTATTCCTCTGGAAGTGAAGAAGAGCTAGTTTCTTGGTGCTCAACATAACTGCAAATCCACTGGAACCAAGAAACTTAAACCTGTATTTTCTTACATTTTTAATGCTCATATCTTTTTAAGACTTTTGTTTGTCTAAGAAAGTCAGATCATCATATTATTAAAAGTATGCTTGACAAAGTCATAAAGGCATCAAAAGAAAAATCCCCAAACTGTATTGTCTCACATCGTACGTACATAAAAAATAAGAAAAGGAAAATGTGACCAGATGGCAATCAGATGTGCATTAGTTTACCCACAAAAAAGTCAAAATGATTGAAAATAGGTCAAACATTAAACTGGAGAGCCATATCAGCCAAACGTACGTCAGTCATGTGACCCGAGTTTCATCAGATTCAGCAGCATTTCTTTACTCTGAGTGCAGACTCGCATTTAAGAAGCGCATTGGAAAACTACTAGAAAAAACTTATCTCCACCATTTGATATAGTTCAGGAAAACTTTGCAACAAGTACTTTTAAGCATTAGAACCTCTTTTCACACTTCAAAACATGGATACCACGTTTTAAAAGTGTAAAAAACCAGAGTCCAATTCACCAAAGTCTCAACACCTACTGTCCCATAAAAAAGAAACAATGTAAGAACCCCTGACTGCCAGCCATGATAACAAGCAATATGTATGAACACCTTTGTCTTTAATCAGAATACAAATGCACTTTATACTGGGAGAACATCAACAATCTGGCATTATGGCGTTCAGAAAATACTCAATGCCGTGAAAAAACTTTCTTTTTTTGGAGAAGATGGGTTTGGTTTGCACCAACTCAAACAAGTGCTGCTTCTCCTGAACTGTCCTTTCGCATTAAATTCAGAAGTATCGTTCTTTGATCCAAAGGGAATAGCTGCAGAATACTAATGTGATCTGTGCATACAGTATGACTACCTGACTAAAATGCAACTCCATCTGGACAGGGGAGGAGGGGTAAAAAATCCCAGACAATGCTGTCAGTCTTTGACAAGTCATTTACTGCGATCCCTTGATACGTATCCTTGATATGCATATATGTAAACAAGCTCTGTGCACACACGTATCTGCATAAAAACAAGTCAAGTAAACATACTTAAATGATGTTTCTTTGTATGAACTCGCACTTTGACACACAAAAAAGTAAGTAACTTCTCCACGACTTCCTAAATCAAATCCCACAGATCGATGCTAAAAGCTTGGAAGATCCTGGCATCAAGTGCAAATCTCTGGAGAAGATTAGTTCAAGATGAAGGAGGAAACAGCTCTACACTCTTTGTTCATAATACGCTGGCCAATCCTCTCCTCATTCCTTCCCTATAGTGTGAAAGTCACAATGACGGCAACGTATTACAGATGTCTTTCTGAAATATAAAATTTAAACCAGACACAACGCTGTCACTGCTTTGGAAACTGAAAGTTGTCCCCCCACCCCCCGGGGACAAAAAGAGACAACAGACATCTTATGAATATTTCAACATCTGATCTCCGTGGGAAACAGTGGACGGCGCAGCTCAGCGCGACAGTTTTCTTGAGCGGCGTTTCCTGTCGGAGATGCAAGTAGATTGAGATCATTCATTCCAAAGGGCAAGCCAGGCACAAACAGAAAAACAAAAGGGGGCTCCAATGTGTACCACTGTCAAGACGCCCCCACCACCACCACTGTCCTCATAAGAAAAAGAATCCCTGGATCCTCGTTAAACATGTCGAGTCTCATGAATGTTGAATGGCTATTTTAGCTGTGTTTACACTGACCTCGTTTATTTTGCTTCTGTCGCCGGAGATGACACGGGAGAGGAGCTTACACTTTCCTTCCTGAGACAATCGCGAGCATCACATTACTGTGCTTACTGCTCAGGTCACAGACTGGGACGTTATCGGGCTACAACGGAGGAGTCTGCTGTGAGCTGCAGTCTCCTAGCGTTACCCCGAATGCATGAAAATGCATTTGCTTTACCTGGAAAGTTAAGATACGTGAAGAGGACCGAGAGCAAGAATGTCAAATTCAAGTTTTTTTTTTAAATTTCGTATACAATGTCTGCTTCAAAAGTAGCCATCTTCATTCAAAGCAAATCAAAGATTTTACAGCACAAGTGTGCTTCATCACCATCATTCCAGCTACTTAGAGAAATGGCAAGCTTGCATACTGTCTTATGAAATTTTCATCAGTTGTGAAGGGGAGGAGAAAGATTCGCCACTCAATTTTTCATTATTCTGCTTGAACCAGACTATGCTAGCGTGACAAGAGAGAGAAAATTGGGTAGCCATACAAATCAGTTGGAAAATAAATTACTCAAGTGTCCCACTTTTTTTTTTTTGGACTGTAGAAATAAACTATCTTCCAATATGAGTGACTCACCAACTAATATCTATCAAAACAGCAGCAATGCTTTTGGCCTCAAGTTAATGAACGGATCTGAAAGTTTTTAACAACATTCAAATAACCACAAAAAAATAAAAGATTTATGGCGGATGATCCACTCCCTTTCTCTCTCGTCCTGAGGAAAGGAGCTCTCCTCTGTGGCTGAAGACATATTACTAACGCCTGTTTAACTCCTGTTCTAGGTCACCATGAGATAAACACACTTTTATTCAGTTTGGCCCGACCTCAGCCATTAGACAGTAGCAGTGGCCCATTCATGGTGTACACTCATGACCCTGGGCCCAGTGATTAATTATAGCATGGGGCAGCGCCTCTCAATGGACACCAGCAGGGGTGTGGAGGGGGCTTGCGTGGGGACAGTATTCAGAGAGAAGGACAGTCCTTGTTGTAAGGGTAGATTGAATGCTGATACTGTGCCAAAATCGCAGGCTCTACTTCATGAAAGGGTCAGCTCCCCCAATTTAGAGCAACCGGAATCAAGTTGTTCTCTGTAGTATGAACCTGTTCTGACAGGTCCCTTATGGATCTAAGTCTTTCTCCTCAAATTTGGCACCCTTCATCAGAGGGTATTACTCTTCTGGTATTAGCGAATTAAAGCCAAAAACAATTTCTACTTGTCTGAAATGGGCCTCACCATGAGGGGTATGTCAATGTCCCCTGTCGATGAGGGATTTAAACAGTGAATGCTCGTAGTTTTCCATATAAGTGTTTTTCTGGACTGGAATTGAGCAGGGAATGCAAGTCAAAATGTGTTTGATGCAAGATATTTATGAGGGAAGGAGTTAAAGTTAGAGTCCAAGGTAGCACAGTGACAGATCATCGGGAGTGGAGGGAACGATTTTATCCACAACCAGGTGTGATGGCAGACCCAGGGGGTGGCCATTGGTGGCCTTAGCCACCATAGATTAATCTTCGGCCACCTCACCAACCACCCCAATTATTTAAGTAAACTATTTTACTTCTCCTTTCACATTTTGGTCCGGTTCTGCTTCTTTCAGCTTTTTTGTGCAAATTAAAAATATTAATAATAATTCAGCTAATTTCAGCTGTGTTTTCAGCTTATTTCTTTTAGTTTCAGTTAATTCAGCTACTATTTAGCTGTTTTATGCTAATTTTAGAAAAAAATCTCCATCTCTTCACTTCCTTCTGGTAATTTAAGCTTCTTTCTGTTTTTTTAGCTACTTTTTAACTGTTTTTTGTGCTAATTTCAGCTTTTTTTCAGATAATTTCCACTCTTTTGTGCTCATTTTTACTTTTTACAGCCTAATTGGGCAAACATGCTCTTTATGCTTCCTTCTTGTGATTTAAGTTTTTTGTACCTTTTCAGGTACATTTTTAGAATTTTAAGCTATTTTAAGCTGTTTTGTGATAAATTACAGTTTATCATGGTCATTTAAGCTAGTTTCATAGTAGTTAACGTATTTCTGCTAATTTCAGCTTGTTATGCTCCTTTCAGCTTATTTTTCTAGTTTCAGTTATTTCAGTTACAATTTAGCTGTTGTATGCTAATTTTAGCTTTTTTCAACTAATTCCAAATTTTTACACCCATTTCAATTTTTTTTAGCCTAATTCAGCAAAAACTCTCCACTTCCTTCTTGTAATTTTAGCTTCTTTCTGCCTTTTTTTCATTCATTCGTTCAGCCTTTATTTATACAGGTTAGTCTCATTCAGCCTCGAGGACTCATTTACAAGAGAGACCTGTTTTAAACAAAGACCACAGACGATGTACAGACAACACTAGACAATCATATAAAATGAAAAGTAAATAGAAGAAGTTTACTTTAAGTTTATAGATACTTTTCAGCTTTTATCAGATAATTTCCACTTTTTTGTGCTCATTTCTGCTTCTTTCAGCAAACTGATCTTTTTGATTTCTTCTGATAATAACCCCCACCCCCACCCCCGACAGATCCTCAGATCTAAACTAATAAATGTAAAATTTTACACTACAATATCTGTCAGAATCATCGACATAAAGTGTAAATATTCACTCGGAAAGCTATTTTATATTGGAACATCCTTAGATTGCTTCATGCATTAATTAAATTATCTCAGTAGGTTTCCGCTCAAAAGGTGATAGAAATAAATACAACTTCCAATCAAGACCAGTGTGCTAAAGTTGTCTTCTTCCATTCTAAAGTTTAGTGTTGGGTAAACAGCAAACATCTAGAAACCCCCCTCCACAAGCCCAAACACACGCCACATATTAATGTTTCTTAGCTGCCCATGAATCTACACTCAACTCTTTTACCGTTTGTCAACACTCCGCTCCTACATTTTTAGCTTCCACCCAAAATAGCTCTGATTTATTCCCGTAACTGCCCCTACTTTTCTACCTTTAATTCACAAGACATTTCCCTCTGTACTGAAGCAGACGAATCCCAGAAGCTCCCACCCCTCCTCCTCGTCCTCCCCAGTTCTGCCCTTTGGTAGGCTGTTGCGCTGCTCCTCTGCTTCCCGTGTTGCAACAGAATTCCAGAAAAAGCTGTGGCTTTGTGGGATGCTTTCAGGAACAGTCTGCCTGTTGCATTATTCATCACTCTTTAGTCTCCTCTGTATCAAAGACACCCCAGCTGATGCGTGGAGTAAAGATGAAAATTCACAGCCGAGTTAAAACGAGGTGAACGGCTGAACCAACATTTCAGAGTAAAGGCAGACACTCTCCAAAGACCAAAAAGTAAAACAAAGCGAGGACAGGCTTTAACTCATAACTCATCATCAGCAACAACCTGCAGACAGCCTGTTTGACTGACGGGACGCCAGAAAAAAAAACAAGCAGATATGCAGACAAAGCTAAATCACCATCTAAGTTTGTACTTTTTGCACACAATACAAAAGTAAAAGGGGATTAGAACTACTCTCAGATATGTTTGTAATTTTTATCTGACTCATACTCAAAGCTGTAACGTCATGACAAACCTATGAAAAATAGAAAAACCTACAAGGTTTGAATTCTAAAATGGGTCTTTTATACAACTCTTTGAATGCAACTATCAATAACAGTCAGCAGATGGTTTGCAGCAGAAAGTTAGAGATAGTTAAAGTACCATAATTTCCAGACGATAAGCCGCTACTTTTTCCACACGCTTTGAACACAGCAGCTTATACAATGCTGCGGCTAATTTATGTTTTTTTTTTTGACGGGCTAACGGGCTTCATGCCGCCAAAACATTTAGCCTCGTCACACCCAGACGCCCTATACAAGTCTCTCTTGGGGGGTGTCCTCGTGACTCAATCAGACTACCTGCAGTGTTCGAGGCGTCCAGCCCCGTCAACAGAAGCAAGCGCCCAATCTACCGAACAGCGCACACTCCCAATTCCCCAACCACCTGTCGGCAGTGACGTAACGCTAAGCTAGCGGCTCGCAATACAGGTGCGCTAGCTAAAAAGCTAAAGGCAGCCTCCCTCCCACCCCAAAAACTGTCGGTACAAAGAGCGCACTGCTCAGATGTGTCTCTGAGGGATGAAGAAGGGGAATTTAATACATCGGTGTCTCATACAAACAGTCCGTCACCAGGCAGTTTATTGTGCGACAGAGTAAAATCGATCTTTACGCGGACTTGGCTTGCGGACGTCCACTTCGAGTCCATGTTGAGCTCGCCTCGAGTAAACGTGGACGTCCGCGGAGTGGTATGTGGAGGCCTTCTCCCCCTCCCCACCAAAACTGTAAAACGGTCGGTATAAACAGCGAGCTGCGCAGCTCAGGACTTGTCTCCATCTGGAAAAATCACGGACATGAGCACCCTGCCATGGCAAGTTATCTAGGGGAAACACTGAGCAGCATAAATAAAGGTTATAAAAACTGACCAATGAAATTACCGAACAGGTCACAGTGAAACCAAGCTTCATTGGTCCACTGTTCCCTCCTCCTCTCCCTCTCCCTGCAGGAGATTCCCCCTTCGTTGTGCACAACAAAGTATTTGCAGCCACTCGGAAGAAGTGTGAATTTTAAATCAAATTGTGAATTTGCCTCGAGAGGAAAGTGACGTCGAGAGCGACAATGAAAGACACAGGACGTGTGTGATGAACTCTTTCTGAGGCTGTTCAGTCTGACACTGAAGAAGACGACTTTAGTGGTTTTAGTGCACAGGAGGAAGATGAACCGATCAATGACTTTTCCTGGTAGGCTACTGTATTTATTTATGTTTTTAACCAGCCATGTTACAGGCACTGGTCAGAAAAAAAAATACTATATGTATTTGTGTATGTTACCGGTACATATTTAATTAAAAGTTTAATCAGTATTTCTGTGTAAATATCTCATGTTACAATGTGGACACCTACGGCTATTTATGTACTTTTAAAATAGTTTTTATTTATTCAGCTTATATTCAGGTGCGCTCAATAGTCTGGAAATTACGGTAACTCATAATAGTGATGTTTTGTTAGAAAGATCAGCTCAGTAATGATGCTAGTACTTCAGTAGAATAAAAAAGCAGTTTGTCTGCTGCAGAGGTAAAGTCTTTCACCTGCTCCAAGTAAATCTATACAAATATTTCACGATGTGCCAGTACTTCTGGGAGGCACACAAAGTTAGAATTAAACACAGATCAGAATATGTTTTTAAAGAAATCTCACCGAGTTGGACGGCGCACCGAGGTTGCTCTCGATGTAGGTCTCAGTTTTGGGCTCCACCGCGTCCTCAGCTTCCAGGATCTTCTCCACGGGCATGTCCTCGTTGGCGCAGCTGGTGGACTCCACCTCGTTCTCATATTTTTCCTTGGCTCGCTGGCGCTCCTCCTGAACGGCTGCATGTAACAAAACTGATTCCGTTCACTAACTGCTGTTTATTAAACAATATCAGCCAATGATAAAAAGCACATGTATGTGGAAAAAAAAGTGATTGTAGAGACTATTTTAGCTGCGAAACTGCAAAGTCATGGTTTAGTTCAGTCTCACAAAATATATCAACAGCCCAGCTCTAATTAATAACTCATTATGTATGAAACAAACCGACTAAAATCCCTGAGAATCATAAGTCAAATCTTCACTTCCACTAAGGCCCTGACTATACTACTATGGGATCTTAGAAACGATATGATTTTATCCAATTGCTAAAAAAAATATATCAAAATGTCCAGATGATAAACAAATATACAGTAGTCCCTCGCTACTTTGCGGACTCGCTCTATCGCGGTTTTTCAAAATGAGATTGGACATGACACAAGATTGGATGACTGATGAATGAGCCGCACGATCGGCATGGATTTTTGATTTAAAATAAATTATATTAAATTATTTAGCACCTGCTGCACATTTGTGCAACACACACTGCAGGATAAACTTCCTGCTGCAGCTGATCAGCTGTTCACTGTGCAGAGTGGAGAAGTGGGCGTGGCCAAGAGCGCTTGCAGGCGGCAAAGAGCAGAGGAGGCAGGGGAGCTGAAATCATGACATTCTGGGTCTTTTAGAGCATTTAGAGTTTAGAAACATTGTTTAGAATATTGCAAGAGTGCGGGAAGGGTTTAAAACACACACACACAAACATATATATATATATATATATATATATATATAAATATATAATAAAATAAACTACTACTTACTACTTGTACTACTATTCCTACTTCAGGGTTTTTCACTTATCGCGGTTCTTTAGGATACAGATCCCCGCAATAAATGAGGGACTACTGTATCAACAAAAAAATGCTGAAATACCCATAAAGCACCAATAGATGGGAAAAATCTCCACATGAACAAATAAAGTACAAAGGAGAACTCTGAAAATGGCCAAAAAGTCTCCTAAAACAACTTTTTTCCAATAGTTTCCTCTCTCTTTACCCTTTTCAGAACACAATCTCAATTTAATAGCAAATTAGTCAAATCAAGATGAGGGGAGTTAAGACGTGTCTTAGATCCTTGTATACTGTTTCTTGCTATTTTTGGGTGTAACTGGGACCTCGAGTGCACAGTTTCGTTCCACCTCATGTACCACATGTGATGCAAACAACAATAAAATCTCCTTGAACCTTGAATGGGATCGATGGGTGTTGGGTTGGCTGGTTGTGCAGAAAAAGCTTCTTTGTTAATGTGATTTTCTAGCCCCAAAAGCAAGAGCTTAAAAGGCTGTTGTGCTCTGAAAGTCATTTACATACATTTTAACAATACAGTACTTATACTGCAACTGCAGCACTTATACTGCAACCATTACAATGTCTAATTTAATGTATTATGTTTGGTATAACAGTCAACCTTAATTAAATAGTGCTGCATGCTAATGTCTGTTGCAAGCCTAATAATTAGTTAAATCGATGGGCTTTATGTGCTAGGAATCAGCAAGAACTGATGGTTTATGAGCTTCTTAAAGGAGCATTTTGTAGAAGAATATTAGAACCGCTACATTTCATGACTTCAAGTTGCGAGCCAAGGAGACACTCAGAAGTTCAGAATAGATGCAAGAGTATAAGATGATTCAGATGCACTTGACTGAGTGTGTATTTAATCATTAGTTATGGTTTCAACTAGGTGAATGAGATATAAAGGAACCTTAGATCTGTGTAATGCTTTACAGAGCAGCAAGGGAAGGTTCAGGGACTTCTTCCACTTTATATATCAAAGAGATGTGTTCAATGATGTGTTCAATGACAAACAGCCAGCTCTTTTAATATACAGACCATTCAAAGGCACATAAATAATGCAAAGCCGTTCGCTAAATTCTTACACCGCAAATGAAGGTCAGATCATTTTAATAAAAACAAGCATCAGAACAACTCAATGAGGACTTTGTTGTCTATTAAAAAAAAATCCAACAACTGATTTAAACACAGCTTTGTTGATTCCGTCATCTGATTGACGTGGAGACAGGAAATGGTTTGTGTTCAGTGGAGACACGGAGACTCGTAGCTGGAGCAAGAGAAACCGCATGTCCACCCTCCAGTGCAAAAAAAAAAATAAAAAATTGCATGAGCATGTTTTTTGTCGTTTCAAAAGGCTGTAATTTATTTCATTCTGACACCACAGAAAAATTGTTTTAGTGTACCGTGGCTTTTTTTTCCTCCAGCCATGGATTAATAAAATGTTTTGGAGAGGGGAAAATGTTGGATGACAAAAGGGCTTTTTGGAAATTCACATTTAGCAGGTCCAGATACACACACACATGAAGGGTGTGCAGGACGACCTGTCTACTCGAGCCTTTCTCTGCTCTGGTTTCCATTTCATGTTCTGAACTGGAGAGGCCTTGGAGTTGTTGCGAGGGGAAAAGGGGAAGCAGAAGTTGTTAGAGGAGAAGGAGAAAGGGGCCCCATTTTGGAAGAACGGCTGTCTGGCAGTGGAGGTCAGCCCAAGGGTAGAATACTTGTGCTGGAGTCACAGAGAGGTGAGGAGGGCTGAAATCATGTTAGCTTTATTCTCCCCTCCACCTCTTCTGTCCTGACTGGGAGAGCATAAATTCATTTAATCCTGTTTTTCTGTGGATTCGCTTAGCCTTTCGGGCTACCGCTACCTTGTTCTCCAACCACAGCCCAAGGGTGCAGGAGGGGTGGGAAGAAGCTCAAGCAAGTGAGTGAGGCAAGAGGCAGTAAAGGATAATATCCTGGAAATAAGTAAAGAGCCAAACAATGGCATGAAAAAAAAAAAAAACAAGGACAGAAAGGGAGGCCGAGAAAAGGTCAAGAAAAATTGGGCTCCGACTCTAAAATGTTTCTTTCATCAAAGAGGCGACATCAAATCCAAATAAATCTGCATCTTTAATTTTCCTTCACCATGCACAAACTGCCTTCAATCACTGTTACTATAGTGGAGGAAAGGAGTGATTGATTTGACCAATGTGTGAAAGAACGCTTAGCAGCACCAATATGTGGAGTGTTAAAATTCACACCTCACCCCGTCTTTTCCTCAGTACCCTTGCTGTTCTTTATCACGCTGAAGCTATTTTATGGGCAGAAACTTGTGCCATCAGAAACTGAATTCGAATTGCTCAGACTGAATCTGTATTCGCGTTATTTGACATTAAACCCCTTGGTTTGAAAATGAATTTCACGAAACTGAAACTGAATATAATGTTAAGAAACTGTATTTCGTTGTGTTGAAAATTCAGTTGGACTACTTTCATTTTCAGTTCTATAATTCAATTTCAATTGCAAAATTCTTCTTCTTTTTTTTTTTTTTATGTCGCACATCCGGGTCCTTGTATAAGCCACGGAGTAATCGAACGCAGATAGACAGATTTAGTTTCACGTCAGTAAAACTTCCTTTATGGAAATGTAGGCATGGGGTTCAGCCTCAAGGGGGCGGTAATGCAACAGAGTGGATGCAGTCCACCATAAAACACCAAAGAAGAAAAATAACTTACTTTATAGCGTATTTTGAGCTGGAGCAGTGGCGTGCATGTCACTCCCCAATCTGTAATTTAAGCCGAGCCGTAGTGTAGCTCATTTGCGCATGCGCTAAAAGGAATACGTCCGGGTCGCACAGATCGCCGTTGAATATGCTAGATTAAGGAAAATCTACTAGTATAATTCCGTTTATGAATAAGAACAGTTTTAATTCACTTAGAAATGTATGTGCTCTATCTCTGCCGATTTTCATGTTGCTTATTTGCGCCACTCGTATTCCCGTTAAAATCATAGACATATTTACGTCATGGTTAAAATGATATGCAGCTTCACCACTGAGCGGCGCTGTTTCACCATGGAAATAATTTATTCTGCATCTTGCAGGGTTTTTCTCATTCAGCCCAGGCTGGGTGTCAGGTCTAATGCGTCGCACATCATCTTAAACAATGATTTGTAACGGAAATACGAGTGGCATAAATTAGCTACACGAAGATTACGTGAATACAGATTCAGTCTGAGCAATTCAAATTTCAGTTTCTGACGACATGAGTTTCTGCCCATATTTAACGGTGAATCTTGAATAAAATTTAACAACGTGTCTAATCAAAAGTTAATGTTATTAACAAAATAATACCGTAATCAGCTATACTTTCCCCAGACCTGCTTTGTTTAAAAGTTACAAGAATACTGTGTTAAAATCATCATTAAAAACCAAGTGTTTTTTCAGTATGAGCAAGGATTCAATGGAAAGCAATGTTTGCAAATATTAGCACATATTTTACTTTTAATATTAATATTATCTGAAGTGGAGATCACCTGGTGTCTACATGTTCATGTTAATGCATCTCAATTGGCAATTTGTGATAGATTCACATAAATGTGAGCATTTCTTTGTGTGTTTTTGCTCTCCCAGAAGGAAGAACAAAAGCATAGTTACTTATTTGTGTATGGTTTAGACACGGAATAAAACATTTAAACTAACAAGGCAGAATGTATTCATTGTTGTGTTTCCAAACAATTCAAACCAACAAAAATGTAAAACTTGTTATAGGTCTCTTGTGATCCATCCTTTGGATTTTTCTCTTTTTTTATTAAATGTCAGAGCAAACCATTTAAAGAGATTTGAGAATCAACTCAAGATGTTGCCGTTTTATGATGCTGGCATGTAAACAAGTATGTACTTCCATTAATCTTCATGACTGTGGATGTCATTTGTGTGGGTGGTCCCTTGGTGGAGACAAGTATGCAGTTGCATCTAGACAATGTTGCTGAATATGGCTTTTCCCAGCATATTTGTTAACATCACATCAGATCAGAGCTAAAGGAATGACCAAAGCCAACTTGTACAGTTCTGAAAAAGTTGGGTTGTTATGTAAAATGCAAAGACAAACTGAATGTGTTTATTTGCAAATCTCTTAATAGGACATATAACATTTATCAAATGTTGAAACTAAGAATTTATACCTTTTGATTTGGTAAAAAGCTCATTTTGAATTTTATATATAGATAAGTGCTTTGTGTTGTCGTCATTATATGTTCCCATACAATGGCAAAATTAGTTCACCGCATTTAACCCATCACAGGTGAGATAGACTCTGGTGGAGCATCCATCCATCCAATATCTTTACCTGCTTCTTCCTTTTTGAGTCACAGGGGTCACTGGTGCCCATGTCCAGCTATCACTGTGCAAGAGGTGGAGAGAAACAAACAAACTCCATCTAGAAAGGTTTTGGGCCGAGTTTTGAACCAGGGCGACCTGCTCGTTGAGGGGTGGCAGCTCAGCTCTACCAACTGTGCCACCGTGCTGTCCCTAGGTAGAGCAGTGGGCAGCTAAGTAGGTGCCCGGCGAGCAACTAGGGATTGAGTGTCTTGCTCAGGGACACCATGAAATTTGGGTATCGTGGGAAGTTGAACCGCGATTTTCTGGTCCCAAGTTAGCTGCCCTATCTCTACACCATCCAAAATGTGTTGGCAGCAACACATCGCAAAATGTTTGTTCGGGTCCAAGTTGAGCCCTGTGTGGAGCAGAGAGCTGCCATCTAGGGTGCCTGGGGGAGCAGATGGTGGGAGTTAAGGGCCTTGCTCAAGGGCCCAGAGTGGGGCAAATAAAAGTGGAGGCAGGTGTTTCACTTTTTCCACCCACATTTTGATGTTGTCAGTCTGGGGAGTTGTACCGGCAACTTTTCGATCACAGGCCCATCTTTTCTAACCTCTGCGCAACCACTCCCCCCATGACAT
>NC_056515.1:36677156-36699257 GCF_014905685.2 Nematolebias whitei | reverse complement strand
GCTTTTGTGTAGTGGTATCTCTGGGTGGGTTTTAGGTGTGCAGGTCTCATTCAGTTGTGTTCCTGTTGGTTTATTTGACTCACTGGAGATTGCTTGAGACTTTTAAAGATTGGTTCCTCATATAATCCCTCTTCTAATGCTTCTTACCATACCATACCATTTTATTTATAGAGCACTTAAAACAGCAACAAGGCCAACCAAAGTGCTACAAAGTTCTTGTGCCCAAGGGAAATGGTTTGTGTTAATGGAACATACTAGTTATTTTGTAATTTACGGTTCCCATATGAAGCTAAACATACATTCTGGTTTTGTGGCAAACTACATAACTTGGTTGACAGAGGTTTAGTTTCTGGTGCTTTCAGTTTGGTTAATTTAAGATACCATGTTCAAAAGGAACAAAACCAAAATCCTCAAATAAATATACCATCACAATATTTTTTTCCCCCCAAAAGTATGCCTTTGCCTTTACCACCACTATCTGATGACATGACAACTGCAGTCGTAGCGGTATTTTGTTTTTCAAATTTTGCTTCAAAGCCCCTGATATTTCCATGGAAACTAGATGAGCTGTTCCACAAAATATTAACTTCAATCTGTAAGAAAAAAAAAACGTACAAATTGCTTCCTCAAAATGCAAAGGAAGCACTATTCCACGCGCCACACATCGCCAGGTTTCTGGAATTTACTGCTCTAGATTGTCAGAGAAGTCTCAGAGGACTGGCTGTAGTCACACAACACCTATGGATTTGAGACACCACAACCACTAAAAGCACTACACTGTATATCCAGAAAAACATGTCCCGGATTCAAACATTTTTTTTGCATCATACATTATTGTAGATGGTTTTCTTATTTGATTTGCAAAAAAAAATACTTTTAAATTCCGTACGTCAAGATGGCATTAATTGGGCCTTCAGCTGAATCCTGCTTGATAATTCACTCAACAGTCCACGGCTATTTTAAAGACCAACTCCTATGACATATTAACTTGCAATACCTGCAGTGAGTCTCTACCAAATACAACCAATCTGGTTTCGCTTGGTGTTTCTGGTAACAAAACCATCAGACATGTTTTCAGATGACTACACTGCTACTGATTTCCATACGTAGAAACCCTCATTTGGTTTAAATGAGTGTTTATTAAGTAGATTAGCACAGATTTGAGGGAATAGATAAGTAGCACTTTATCCTCAACGGTATGTGCTGTACCTTCTCTCTTCATGCCCATGGCTAAACACTTCTGGTAGCGGCAGTACTGACAGCGGTTCCTCTGGCGTTTATCGATAACACAGTCTTTGTTGTCGCGACAGGTGTAGGTCAAGTCCTTGCGCACAGTCCTTTTGAAGAAGCCTTTGCAACCCTCACAGCTGTACACGCCATAGTGTTTTCCTGAGAAGAGTAAAAAACAGAGGTTGTTTGTCTAATGTTTAGACAAGCTATGGGTCATATTTCCCATGTAAATGTCATAGATGTGAAAATATTTAGAACCCATTGTCCACATATACATATTTACAAATAGCGTAGTTTTTCTATACAGCAAGCCTATTAACAATAAAAAGAGTAGCAATGAGCATGAAGCAGCATGAAGGATCCAGTATATGATGGGAAAATAAAGCAATTATGATAGAGGGTGTTTAAAGTGAGCAGACTCTGTTTTGAAGTTTGCATTAAAAAGAGAGGCACACTGAAGGGAAGTTGTAGTAAGAATCTGTTTTCGTGTCTGTCTGTTGTTCCTAACAGCTCTTTTTTGTTATTTATGCCTAATGAAGCCCATTTGCTTTCTCCAGTGTTGCTCAGACTGGTTCTTTGTTCGATCTCTGCAGGTCAGACCACCAGAGAAGCTAAATAAAGCCTCCAAGCAGAGCCAAATGAAGCATGACTTGCTATTTAACACTGTTTTTATGTTCCTCCTTTGGGTGCATGCAACGCCAATGATGCAGAATGACAGGAAAATCCTCCAGTGAATTAGATATTCGCCTAACTTTCTGTAGAAAAATACTTTCTATGGTTATTCCCAAGAAAAATACAATAAACTAACATTATTTGTTTACTATTGAGGAAAGCCAGAGTGAGTCAACTCCTTGGAATAAAAGTTAACCGTCAGTTAAAAGTTTGTCTCATTAAAGCCGCTCAGTGACTGTGGACCATTATCTTCTCAAGAACTAGCTCAAGTGTTCTTGAGAAGATAATGGTCCATGGATGGATGTAAAAGGAATGCGATTGGTTAAAGGCCACAAAGTGACTCAAAGTAAAAACATTTAGGACATTCCATTAGTGTTCTTTTCTAGACATACGTGACACAGTGTTTTGTTACCTTTGGACATCTGAAAGAACTTGCTATAAATACAACTACCAGTACATTTACGTCTGTTTTACAGTGAATGACACAACCTTTGACAGAGCAGAACACATTTGTCTCTGATTGTGATTTTGCAGGACCAATCGCTATGCTTTTCCTAACATCTGTTTGTATTTGCCTCCAGCTCCAACCTGAATAATTGTTTTAAAGAAGGGACTGCATGATATGTGTGAGTGGCTGTGCATGGCTTTGCTTGGACACATCACTGCTCTATTCCAGATGAAGTATTTTGCTACATAATTTCTGACCCCCACCCCATCTCTCATTGTCGTTCCAGGAACATTCCCCACAGCAAGAAGTTGTGGTGTGTAATTCTCAGTGATCAGTGGGGAAGCTTTTTCACCAAAATACTGTGTTTGGAGCTTTGGAGGTTTCTCTGTGTGGTTACAGCAGGACGGCACAAGATGTTCGGTACTCTTGCTTTCTACAAAAAAAAAGTTTTCCCAGTCTGATGCAACTTACCTGAAGAGCGATCACCACAAATGGCACAGATGTGTTTAGTGAGCGACAAGATGGTACCCGAGGGCTGAGCTGGCACCTTCATCACGCCATTGAGGCCCAACGGGGGCTTAATGTCCTCCGTGCTGCTGACTGAGTTCATTGGAGAGTTCAGCTGAAACATCAACACACACAAACACACACCCTGACAGGTCAAAAAGCTGCCCTCTGAACTCTAAACAGGCGAAAAGCATACACTTCACTGCACAAGCCCTAGTGCTCGAAGGTTAAATGATATGAAGTAGGGGTGTAATGTACACGTGGGTGTATTGAACCGTTTCGGTACAGCATGTTCAGTTCGGTCCACGTGCGTACCGTTTTGATTATTTTTTCACTCATTCAATTTTATTAAGGAGAAATTATGCACCGCGGAACTAAAGTTCCTACGCGTGTTTCAGCACGTAGCTACTATCTTGCAGCACGCGTAGCATTAGCAGCCTAGCGGGCAACGGACAAACCATCCCGTTGCGGTCTCCTGTTTGGGAACATTATGGCTTTCTTGTTAAAAGACAAGTGGACAAATCCAAAGCTGTGTGTCAACGTTGTTTCACGGAAATTGGATCTGCAGCAGGCAACACGTCTAACTTGTTAACACTCTTGAAACAACATCATCCGAATGTGAATGTAATTTGGTGCAAAGATCGATAACGACAGCATTTAAACAACTTTTATCAAGTAATTCAGATCGGTCCAAAGCAATAACACAAGCTGTAGGAGTTTGTAAAGCTCTGGGTCTACGTCCGAATGTTGTTGATGCACCGGCTTTAAAGTTCTGGAGCCCCGCTCCCTACGACATCCATCACGTCAACACTTCAGCCAAAAAGTTGTAGCAGCACTTTATGAAAAAGCTAAAACTGATACTGTCAACAAGCTCGACCCCAGATTTAAAGCCCTGCCACATGATGATGAGCAAGAGAGGATATTCAACCACCTCATATGATGACCGTGCAAGAAGAGGTATTGCATTATTGTGATCTAATTAACTTTTTTAATTAAAAATTATAATCTTATTAACTCTTTTTTTTATCTCTGTGTTATTTGTAGTCTGAGGATGATAGCAGCTGAGTCTTCTTCATCCACCAGATCACCTCCAGCTAAGAAGTCTGTAATGACTGAACTTGTTTTCTTGGCATATTTTCAAAATAAACATTTTGTAAGTCTTTATTTTGGCCATTTTTTGTACCGAAAATTAAACAAACCGAGCCCTCCTTAAAATTGAACCCAACTGAAATGTGATTTTTAACGTACCGTTGCACCCCTAATTTGAAGTATCAGCTGGGAGCTAAATCCATTAGTAGGCCTGTCACAATAACAAATTTTGCTGGGCGATTAATTGTCTCAGAAATTATTGCGATAAACGAGAATATTGTTTGAAATTTAACAATAATTAATTGTCAAATTTTAGAAGAAATCTTGATTTGTTTGGAGTGTAGTACCTTTTGTAACCACCTGATGGCAGTATAAAACTGTCTGAACCAAAGGATGGATATTTGAGCAGCGTGACTCTTTAAGAAAAAATGGGAGGGAGGGCAGTGACTTGAGCTCTTTAGCATAACATTATTCACACAAAACTTTTAATAATAAAAAAACATCAGTAAACAAGTTCTCAGCTTCTTTTTGCAGAGAAAAACAACTTTTTACACAAAGGCACGGATTTCAACTGTGAATTTTTGGAGCTTCGACAGGATGGAAGTTTATTCCTGAGGTCAGCCTGTTAGCTTAGCTCGTAGCTTAACTTCTCCTTTAAACGATCCAAAAATGTGATTTTGGACTGTTAAAACAGATTTTAAAGAGAAAGGGAGGAGTCGGTGAAGAGCACCGGAGTTGAGCTTTTTGTCATCCGTTGTCTCCAGTAGAAAGAGAGAGACACGAAGAAACGATAAAGCCGGTAAATGAAAATGAGGTTGATAACTTTAATTCATCATGCGATTAATTGATTATCGTGACAGGCCTACCCGTTAGCATTAGATAGTCACGTAAACCTTGAAGACCAATATGCTACTATCACAAACAAAAGATAATGTGTGCACTGATTCTTGTTGCAGATGGTCAGCAGTCCAAGCAGCACCTATCCTTGGTTCCTCCAGTCCTGTTCCTCCCTCCTTCCCCCCCTCTGTGTAAGATCTTAATCTGGCGCAGCAGAATTCTGCATCACTCAGCCCCAGAAACTCTTTTATTCATGCTCTCAACAAGCCCCGCTGGCTTCAAAATGTTCAGTGCCAGGATAACTCTTTTGCAAAATTAAACAGTACAGCGGAATAAAGAGACAGCATTTGTTGTAGCAGCCGAGCAACCGCAGCCGCAGCTTTAAGTCTACCTTCAGCTGCTGGCTCATACTTTCTGAGTAACAGCTAAAAAAAATAAAAAATCATCCTAAAGCGACCTTTCTCTGATTTCTAGTAAAAGTGTAAAGCAATGGGAGGCTAATTATTTTAATTACCTAAATGTTCAAGGCCCGGTATACATTATCCTAAAAGACTAAATGGAATGGATGAAGAACATTAGAACTTACACTCAAAAACATTAGCAAAGTAAAGGCACTAGTCTGATTTAAACCAAAATGGTTTAATGCAAGTTTAAAGGCAAAAAAGTTACTAAATATATTATTCCTAGTAGATGGTCCAGAAGCCTCTGGAGATAGGTGAGTGATGAAGCACCAAGATGTTCTAATGAGTTGTGCTTTTTTATCAAATTACAACAGATGAGGAAAGTCTGAGGACACAAAGTTTTTCTTTTGCTTAAAAATGAGCTCAGGCTGTAGGAGAGAAATCCTGTTGCTAGCTGAGGCTGGAAGATGAACAGTATATTTCTGTTGTTATCAGAAACATGCTCCGTTTACAGCCGGGGTGTCCAATCCTGGTCCTCGAGGACCACTATCCTGCATGTTTTAGATGATTCACTGCTCTAACGCACCTGCTTTGAATCAATGGGTGAGTAACAGGCTTCTGCAAACATGAAGAGGTAATTCAGATATTGAATCAGGAGTGTTGGAGCAGGGAAACAAGATAGTGGCCCTCGAGGACGAAGACTGGACACCCCTGGTTAACAGTATATTAGTGATGTAATGGAACATTGAGAGCAAACAATGTTTTTTCCTCAAACTTACAGTATAAATTTCAACCGACCACACCTTTTATAAAACAAATACTCATTTTTTTTAATCTGTTGTGCACATTCAAGGAGAATGCTGCGTTTCTGCTTTAAATGTACTTTAACTTCTAGTTCAGACGGTCATTACCTGCCTGGATCATCTGACACCTATTTTCTGCTAAACCTGATGTGTCTAACCTCGATACGTGACCTAGGATGCCAAAAAGTAAAAAATAGAATAACCACAAATATATCCTATATAGTTATTTTGTTTAAACATTTATTTTTTAACCTGTCATGATGTATCACTTTTTTTTTTAAATTGAAAATGTCACATGCAGTTGATAAAGCAACGCAGTATTAAATAGAGCAATAGCATGTCATTTGAGCTAATTATATATTTTATTAGTTAACTGAATTAAAAACACACGAAACTCTGGGACAATTTGGCATTTTGTGATACTCTGTTCACTATAATAGAAAATCAATATTTGAATTTATAGCACTGATAACTATAAAAAATGAACACATTTGTACAAAAATAACAAATAGTACAATAAAATTACAAACAACAAGAACAAGAAGATGGAGATCAACACAAACAAGAAGAAAATGAAGATGAAGAACAAGATTTTTTTTTTAAACAAAACTTTATTTACACAATAAGTTAACACAACAGTGTTAAAAACACGATCAGGTTAAGCTTCAAATAAAATATTTACATGGAGGAGCTTGATGTATTGTAGTTCTCCCTGATCAGAAATGGTGCACAAGTTCTCCAAGTGTCCAGTGTCTCTGTGGAAGCAAAACTCCAGCGCCAGTCTGGCCTTGACGTTGCACCTCCACAGAGCCACGGCATCAAGTTGAGGTCCCTGCGAGACAAGTAAACAGCCATTTTTGCTTCAGCCACTAAAAAGTTTAAAGTTTGGAATTTAGACGTTGTGGCTTTGCTGTGATCTACTCCATTAACAAAAACAGATTTGGTGAAAACTGTGTCAAAAAAGGCTAAAGATCCTCGTCATTAGATTAAACAGAGCCGTCAGCCATACACAATCTATAAAACATGAAAAACACTCTCAGACAAACTGCTAGAAGGACACTCGTTTAAAACCTCAGGATTGATGACCGACAAAAACAGAGTTTGTGCCATGAAGGATACTCCATTGACGATCGCCAGTCCGTTTTTTATTTTGTCTGAGGTTTGTAAAGAGTCCTCCACTGGGGCTTCTGACCTCCAAGCTTGTCGTCCCATATGCTGACAGCTCTGTTGTGCAGAGTTCTCTTGTTCAGGATCCTAACATAAGTCTTATAAAAGTACTTTTGGACCCGTTCTGCACAAGTCCATCTTTGGGTCTGTGTTGCGTAGCAGAGGACCACTGTCTTTCGAAAGTTAAGATCCAGGTGGATGTCCAGGAAATGGTCCACTGGGTCAGGCGGGTGATTCCCCGTGGACCACAGCTGCAGGAGACGCTTCTCTCCAGCTGTCATCCTCTCCCTCACCAGGTCCAGGAAGCGCTGCACCAGTCTGGCAGACCAGACCCCAAGCAACAAACCATCTCTCAGACGCTGGAGAAGTTTGGTCTGGCCGTCTCCTCCAACCACCTCAGAGTCATCGTCCCAGATTCGCACAGTACCTTTGACAGACCCGGCACCGTGATATTACAGACGTCCATTCTTGCTTCACAGACTAGTGGTTCCTCTAAGAGCCACTGCAGAGAATTATATGTTGTTGATCTGTAAAGAAAACACTTTGAAACACTGATAAAACCGGGGCAACTCCTTTAGCTTTAAAAGGCCAACATCGGTTAGAAACAGAAGCATCCAGCCCCAACACGCCTCACATGTCTGAGGATGCAGCTGGCCACGCCCCTACACACAGTGTCAGGAGGTCCTGCCAGGTACTTCTGGAGGAACTGTATTCGAAAAGTGGCCGTTCTGCTGGCCAGGTGGACAAGGAAGCAGAAGAAGAAGAACAAAAAGAAGAACAAGAAGAAATGCACTTTTACTAGTCTTTGAAATACCCTGATTTGTAATTGGCGATTAAGCTCCTTAACCCCAGTTCTTAGGGGAACCATAGTACAGCTCAACAGTTTTTATTAGTTCCTCCAGCTACAAGTGAGTGCATGAATGCATGAATGAACGAATGACGACATATACTGCTTCTGTTCACAAGTGAACACACACTGCTGTTGCTCCAGGCTCCTCATTTAATAATTTTTAACTCTCAGGTTTCAGAATTTGATTCCTTTTTAACAGCTTTGGTTATTTTAGCTAGCAGTTCCCATAAACCCCAGCTCCAATAAGAGAAACGCACCTAATCACGGGGCTTCACCATCCACTCTCTTGCTTTGTTTCATACAAACTTGCACGTGATTTGATGCAACATCTGGGCTGCTATGGGAACCTTTAGGAACATGACTTGAATTTCAGAATTAAACCATATAAAGGTTGGAGTTACTGGCAGCGTCTGACTAATGCATCCACATAAACTGTTGATTCCTCCATAAGGAACTGTTTGGTCACACTGTGTCGCCAACCCCCTGAATTCAGTGTGTAGTCCTGCAAACACACCGCTCCACAAGCACACAAAGCCTTTTGCTTTGAAAAACTTTTTTTTTTCCTACAGTACCATATGTTGTAATAAGGTAAACAAAATCTTACAGTTAATGGGCTGTGAGTTATATTAAAGTTTTTTTTTTAAGAAAAATAAGTTTTAAAAATCAAAAAGTCCCCTTAGAACTGGAAAATACCATTTAAAGTGAAGTTTAAGGGACACACAAACTGCAATAACTGCAAACATGTCATGTTTGCATGTTCATTCACGATTTCCCTCACACACTCTGAAGTCCTACCTCACCTACACGCCAGAGTCGAGCCGTTTCCCTCTCTAGCGCAGAACTTGCAGAGCTCTTTCCTTGGCTGGGATTGTCTCTCAACCCCCCTGTCTGCCTGACACAAAAGATCCTGCTTCTCTCAGTCTATTTCCAGTAAACTTGCAACTCAATCTTTGCAACATTGCTCCCTGCGGTGTGTGGGGGCAGACCGGGGGGCCTTTTCTTTCTTCGCTGGCCCATGGCGATGGAGACAAGGCAGCGGGATTAAAGCAGCTCAAGACTAGTTCTGGAAATAGAAAGCATACCCCCGCCCTTACAACGCACACATGTCACCCTTCACAAGGAGGCATGCCAGCTGTGTGTACAACTGATTGGCGCTGGGAAACCCCAGCTGACGGGCTTTGCTTTGCAGACTCTTTGAGACTTAAATCACTTTAAGTTTTAAACGTAGTAGAGAAGATTTCCGGCGGAACAACGTACAACGCTAGCGGCTGGACTGCTCCAGCTGATGATGTGCTGCAGTGGTTATGTAATGTGCTGTCACCTACAAAGCTCTCAACAACCTAGCTCCATCCTGTATTACAGATTTTGTTGTTCCATATATTCCTAACAGAGCACTTTGCTCCCAGACTGCAGGTTTACTTGTGGTTTCTAGAGTTTCCAAAAGCAGAATGGGAGGCGGAGCTTTCCGTTATCAGGCTCCTCTCTCGTGGAACCAACTTCCACCTTCTGTCCATTGGAATGACACGTTTACTTTTAAGATTAGGCTTAAGTCTTTCCTTTTTGATAATTTCTATAGTTAGAGCCGGCTTGGGTTTCCTGACCTGTCCCTTAATTATGCTGCTATAGGCTTAGACTACTGGAGGACAAATTGACCTAATTTCATCAAATGAATAATTACAAATGAATCATTTGTAATTGTTTCTAACTTAACATGTTTTGTTTTAATCTTTCCTCCTAGTGAGGGACTTGCTCGCCTTCATTCTAGAGTTGATTAGTACGTACAGCAGTGTGTGCACATCTGTCTGCTCAGGTGAATCACATTCTGCAAAGACGTGATACATCTTATTATACACCCTGTGCCATCTGCTAGCTTCGCCATGCTGTTGGAAAATTCTAAGCTTTGTCAACGGTGATTAAAAAAAATCTTTAAATAGTTTGTCTTTTTCATTAAAGCAAAGGGTTCAGATTTATTGCAGTGTAGCGATGACACAGATACAATAAAAGCTTTCACGAATTTGTAATAATTGCGCAGATGCTGAGTCAGCATTCGGCCTTACAATGCTTTGCCAAGTTTGAAGTGCTGCTCGACATGTCACCGCTCGGTAGCATGGCCGGCACGTAGGAGAGAACAAGGTGGACTGTGGGAGACCCATTGAATGGTGAGCTGTCTTTTATAAGGCAGCTCAGGCCTGCAGTACTGAACTTAGAGACTTTAAAAGCCTCTTTAAACAAATAAACCAAAAACTTTAATGCTGTGTTAAGTCAGCGTCAGCTGGCTCGACTTTGATAAACTTTACAAACTAACTATAATAATGAAGTATATTTATTTTGTTGCTGTGGCTTAAGTATATTATCCAATCTGTCACTACAAGTACAACAATCTCAACAATAGGTCCTGTAAACTATTAGTATGCTCGAAAGCTCGGCGATGAATCATAAAAACAGCAGTTGTCCTTTGAGAAAACGGAGAACAAAAAACAAAAGAAGAGCTAAAGCGGCGGAGGCCTCTGCCTGAGACGGGCTTAGCTCGATTCAGAAAGTCAGAGCGCATTGTTTCTTCAAAAGGAGATATCAAATCCTGGTGCACAACTCCTGAATGTGCAGCCTTTGTGTCGCTCCTCACTTGTTTTCCTCTTCAAGGGCACCTTGTTAAATAGTGAGGAATCACAGTGTTCTGTTCCATTATACAGCAAAGCAGCATCACCAGAAATAGAACACTCTACTTTACAATTTACAGTTGCATATCTTATTTTCCACCACTGTATAACTGCCTGCAAGCTGCTTAGCTTAAGAATGATTAATTTCTCTATAGCTTTAATTTACTTTTGCTTCAAGGCGTGAAGCGAAAAGGGTCCAAAAATAAAACTAAGTGCGAGGAAGTCAGCAGATAGGTGGCATGGCAAATCTCCTGTTGAAAGAAGAAGGGGAATAATTGGCTTCCACGTGAGAGGTGAGGACAGAGATCAGGTCACGATGTAACCTGGCGATAACCCCCCAGTCCCCTTTCACCTCCGACACCTCGTGGCAATCACTTCCTTCTAAAAGCAAACTTATCTTGAAGAATCGGAACAATGAGTAAGAACTTTCTTCTTCACCGCCGTGATCTGTTTGTGTGCGAGAGACTTATCTGGACGCACATCAACAGAGAGAGTGGGTCGGGTTTCAGGAGGCCTGTTAATGGACCCGGCTGGTCTGTGGCCTTCAGGGTGTATTAACAGTAAGATAACACCACCCCCACCCCCCACGAGCTGAATTTGAATATCGGCTTAAAAGACACCTGTTTGGACACACACAGCTAACAAATAATAACCAAATAAATTAATAAAAAATTAGGTTTTTATATTGTTACATGTTAATTTGCTGGAAAATTTTTATCACATATTTTAAAAAGCATACATTTTGCATTTTTATATATAAAAAGTAGAGCTTATTAAAAAAAATGCAGAAAATAATGTTGGAAAAAGAAATACTGAATTATTTTATCCTTTAAGTACAACAATTATTATTTACTGATGATAAAATTGATGTAGAACAATACAAGTTTTCATGCCATTACCGTATTTTTCGCCATACATGTCGCACTGCCTTATAAGTCACATCAGTCCATATATGTCTATTAAAGTGGAAAAATACATAAATATGTTGCTTTGCCGTATAAGTTGCATCTATTATGTGTCACCGCTGACAACCCGGAAATGTGGGCCGGTGAGGACTTTAACAACATTTTAACAAGATTAACACTTAAAAACAATTATTTGTTTGCTCAAAATTATAGTAAAGGTGTGTCTCAGTTGAACTTTTACTTAATAAATGCACTTTAATGGTCAACTCAGCTGCAATTCGCCGGGGCGGCGCAGCAAATTGAAGCTGATGACAGTTGCTCCAAGCGAACTGGACAAAGGTGGAAGACAAGCCATTAATAGCCACTTTCACCTATTACATGACACAACGGCATGCCATACTACTTGAGTGCCATCTAGTGGCTGAAAATGGTAGTGTTCAATATTTTCAGTCAGAATGAATGAAAACGGTCATATCTCAGCCAAAGATTGGTTTATAAATATGGGAAAAAAAATCCAAAAAGAAGTTGCTTTGGTGTATAAGTCACAGGGCATGCAAATTATGCCAAAAACTGTGACTTATAGGCCAAAAAATATGGTAAGTTAAACTGATGATCATTTACACAAAAGAGAAAAAGCCATACGACGTGTTTAGTTCATCTTTTGAAACCTTTATATTATGGGAAGGAATAGAACTTATATAATAGAGATTTATCATAGGCACTTGAGTTCACCAATAGATCTACATCAATTTTTGTATTTAATGACTAATTAGGTGAACATTTACCATTGAAATAACATAAAAATCCCTCCTAAGTAGACCTTTCTTTAAAAAGTCTTCATGGTTATCGTCGCGCAGCTCTTATAAAACCCTCTCTACTTTCTCCTGGTAGATAACATTTAGCAGAAGCAAACATTTTCCCAGACAGCTCAGAGTTTGCAACAGCCACCTCATGCTGTGCCACAACAGATAAAACGAATCAATGTGAGCACTGCCAGAACAGTTTACGTATGTATGTGTGTCTGTTTTTTGTGTGCGCTTTGACAGGAACTTCTGTTACAGGAGAGGAAAAAAAAGGAACAATAATTAGACTCTTGGTGGCATGAAAGGAGCAAACCTTGGTTTTGAAGACAGACTGACATTCAGCTGTTGTCTCAACTCAGCATGGCAGTTTCTAGACATGCGTGTCCATGGTGTGCATGTGTTTGTGTATGTCTACTGTATGTGTATCCATGTATGAGTGTGAATGCAGACAAGATGGCAATAGTTACGTGTGTATCCTTTAGGCCATTTGTGAGCGGCAAAGGCAAATGGGATATTTTTTATAAGAAACCACTCCGCTCCTGAGGCCAATGAACTTCTTATTACGGACATAAAATCTTTAAAGAGAACTGTCTGGACAGTTACAGCCCATTCCCCCTTTTATAAGTAGATTTAGGGATGCATGATTAAAACAAAACATGCAATTGAAATATTGCTGAACATTGCAATATCAATATCTGTAGCAATGACACAGCCCTCATGGCACTCTGCTTTAGCATCTCTTTGACTCTCATCTAGTCTTTTCTGCATGAAAATACAACATTTTCATAAAAAAAATCTGTCATTTAAAAAATATCCTTGTACCTACTGTACTGTTTCTAAAAATTTCTTAATTCATGTGGAAACGGCAAAAACAACCCAAAATATTGTAGTGCTGTAATGCTGCTACAAAACTGCAACAAAAACAGGAAACAAGGCGTACAGCGTTCACATAAAGCTTGCATGCTGGATAATGTAGACTCCACAAGGAAAAGAGGATGACCACGACTCATAAGTTAGATCAGAAGTGGGGCTATGACATAGTTTTCAAAAAGTTGTGTTTTGGCTGTCCATACCAAAACACAAGGGTGGCATCCCAGAATTGTTTTATTTTATTAATTTTTTACACACGGAAATCTGTTTTGAAAAAAGCACTGTTTGTTGGCATTCCTAAAACAGCAAAATGGTTAAAACCATAAATAAAACGCCAAGAAAAAAGTTTGCATGAATCTAAATCTAGTGTGGGGCTCAAACACAACAAGTATCTAATGGATTGTGGAAATATATTCTTGAGATGCAGAGTATGAATACTTAGCACCTGAAACGAACAAAAAAACAAACAAACAAAAAACTGTGCAATCTAAGCAGTATGTTGTTTTACTGATACTCCACACATTTATGTTGTAATGATTTTTCCATAAACAATGCATTGCTCAGGCCCAACATATTGTGTAGGGGTAAACAACATATGGTAAATGACAAATATAAACTTGTATGAAAAACTCACAGATTAGCTCACTTCAAAGAGCATATTTCAAAGTCCATCTTTTGCTGCCAAAACAGATCTGACGAGTCAGGGTGGGGTGAAAGAACATCGGTGGCGTTTGGTACCAGTAAATCATTTGAACCATGCAGGAGTTTGTAAAGGGTGCATGTGGACTGGACTTGCTTCCTCCATATGTAATTTCCTATTGAAAGCATTTTTGGGGAGCTTAGAATCAGTTTGTTGAAGAACTGTATATAGTTGCTGAGGATTTGTGAGATATGTAACTAGTATTTAAAAATGTGTATAGGCAAGTGTATATTGTCAAAGTAATACCAATAAGAAAGTCAGAAACCAGGTCTTTCCCAGGAGAATTTCCTGAAACAACATGATCCACCTACTCACAGTGGTCATTATGTTGTGGCTGATCGCAGTCCATACTACTACACAATATGGTTTATTTGCAACTTTGAATCAAATGATTACCACAGTAAATCACCACATATTTAGTGTCATAAACATGGAAAAAATTAGTATGTGCAAGATTTAGGACACAACCTCAAAAAGATAAACATTATGTGTAAATAGATGTTTTTCCAAGGGAAAAAACAAAACAAAAAAAAACATTTGGTTGCTTTTCAATAGATACTGGCATTTTCTCAAAGATTAAAGCAGCTAAAGATGTTTTAGGGAGGAAATTTTTAAAGAATCACGTGCATTCTTTTAAACAACGCAAACATAAATAAAATACACGTATCATTTTGGAAGGTCTGTCCAATCATGCAAGAACAAGAACCAATCCCTGATGTGGTTGTCCAAACATAGGTTTCCTTAAATTTGCCAACATTTTGCACCCATCTGGCTTGATGTGCAGGGAAAAAGTTCACAAGTTCAAAAACAAAACCTCTACATGCTCGGGCATGTCATTCGCCTGTCAGTCAGTGGTAAATTTACAAGTATATTTTCATGTCCAAAGGTTCATATTTCATTTTTTTCCTCATCAAACAAGCGCGTTTTACAACCCAAATGCCTCTTTGATTTAGACTGTAAACTATCTAGGGGAGAGACAATCCTGTAATAAAGTCGCTTTTATTCCACCTACATATTATCTTTATTAGGTGTATTGAACAGAGATGTGCTTATTTTGTCACACAGTTTCAATTTCAGCTATAACTCAAAAGGAAAATATGTATCTTAAGTTTATTATTGTGATTAATGACATCTTACAGTGGTGATAAATTTAACAGCCAGTCATGGGTTCTAAAGCGGTCTTTACAAATCACAAAACTAGCAGGTTCAGAGCTATTTGTTACAATCTTCCTTTGAAACTAACAGAAGTAATGTTTCCACTTGCTGTGTAACAAGTTAACTCCTTTGAACAGGAGGTAAACAAACAATAAAATGCATAGCTTTGTAGAGATACACTTAGATAACGAGGCCTGAACACCTTGTAACAGGTGTTTACGCTAACCGCTCAAAAGCTATGTAATAAACGTGGACCGACCTCAATCAAAGGAATAATGTGAGTTCTTGGCAACGTTGTTATTCCCCTCACTCAAATAAAAACGCAAAAATCGATCAGTTAAAATCACAATTCTGTAACGTTTATTTTCAGTTTGTGAGCAATAGACAACAGTGTGAAATTATGACAAATATGAAATATGGATGAATAACCAATACAGTTATTTCAGAAGGTGAATGATGTAAATAAGTCTTAGCTTTGAGAAGTTATCTTAAATTTAAGACTAACGCTTAGAATTTAGGTACGATTTATCTTAGATTTGTGAACTAAATTAAGTGTCAGAGTCATTCCTTTCATCAGGAGAAGGATGTTTTATCCTACCAGGATATGTATTACATTTTTGTCTTGAACTTATTTGAAAATACATAAAGTAATAATTTGCCTGTGATTCTATTACTGTGGCATTCTCTCTATTTCCTAATCTTTAGATGCTGTTAAATCATATCTTCTGGCTGATATCTGCCTCCTTTATCTTCTTTTTATTCTTAGGATTTCATATTCAAGAAGCCATTTATGAATAGTAACAATGAACTAGAAAGTTCCTGGAGAAACTTTGATGGGGATTGTCACGTGGCGTCCATTTTAAGATTTTGATTTGACAGTACTATACTGTATGTTGGTATTTGTTCTCGGCTACAACCATACCGAATTTCAGCTCCAAATTACAAAATACCAATGAGTTACTGTCATTTATTCTTTTAAGCTATGGTGGCCATCTTGGGTTTTTGATTTGGATTCAGTATGTGATGGGGAGCATTCTCAGCTATAACCTCACCGAATTTCAGCTCTACCATTTAAATTTAGCTTTGGCAGCCATAATTAATTTTTATTTATTTATTATTTATTGAGCATTGATCTCAGCTACTACCAAACCAAATGTCAGCTTAATATCTCTAAAAACAGATGACTGACAGTATTTTTCCTTTTCTGCTCAGGTGGCCATCTTAGATATTTGATTTACAACCAGAATCTATGAAAAGTGAGTAATAAAAATGGTGTATTTGTTTGAAAATTATGTCGCCATGGTCACTCGAAAGACCAACAAAAGTACCACGGTGTCGAGACGGTCATTTTGACATCACATTTGTGGGAGTACATAATGCGGTTTGGGCCGCATTAAAGTTGAAGGAAGAGTAAGATATAAAGTTAAGAAACCTTTGTCAGGTGGATAATAATAGGTGGCTGCCTTACTAGACAGTCCCCAATAACATGTATATGATTGTGTAATTATGACTAACACCCACTTCCTGTTTACAACAACTGCTGCAGGTGTGTGGGAGTAGAAAAGTAGAATTAGTCTCACAGAAAGCAACGTTTTTTCCTAGTCATGCAACAGTGTACACGTGTGTTCACAGTGTTGCATTGCAGTAAGATCACACCATCAAATGCAATTAAAGCCCCTTAATCCCTAAAAGGATTATTCTGAGCACTTTAATGAAATATGCCTCACTGAGGCATTTAAAGCACAATGTCATGAGCCTACATTAGTAGGCGTCTTTGTGAAATTTAAAACTAATGTTACAGTTCCTATGCCTTATAGCTGCAGCCTTCTAAATGATATCTTTGCAGCGCTGCACAAATCAGAATGAACTAAACGCCTCCAGCACGACCACAACGCAAAATTTACTGTCAGATTTCAAATTAAGGCTATTTTTAAACAAATAAATTAAATAACTTGAAACAAATAAAAAAGTGTTAATGAAAAACTGTACTGCTGTGAGGTAGTTATCACCCAGACAATGCGTTTGTTTTTGTCTGTGGTGTTGGAAAAACATCTCATGAACTATTGCACACATTTGAATTGAATGATCAAATTATTGAAGGAACAGCTACAACTAATTTGTGTTTTGAGTCAACACCATCAAAAATGGCTGCCCAGCTAAGCAAAATTATCAAACATAAAAAAATAAGCTGTTTCAGTCAGTTTGACAGATATTGAGCTTGAACTTGGTGTAATAGCTGAGATTTATCCTCAGTCCATGCATTAACACATCTTGAGAAATGTATCTGTGGTTGAAGGCTGGGGCGGCCATCTTGAATTAAAACTCTGGCATGAAAGGCAGCAGATTATATATATATAAAGTAATGCTATTCTATTAATGCCATTCATGTATTTCCACCCTGTTGCCTTTGGTTTCACTTGTTTTAAAGAAATGCAGAATTTAAGTCATGCATTGTGCTCTCCTGTTGGTAATATTTGAAAGAAACACTTGTTTTTATGATTCTTTTTAACAAAAACTACCAACTCAAGTGCTGTGCAGTACTTAGGCACCAAAACTAAACCCACACATGAGCTTTTCTTCTTTTCATTAACAGTGGAAGGTAAAATAAATCTCTGAATCAATGTTTAATTGCTACATGGAGAGCTTTGACAAAAAAAAAAAAAAAGCTTCATAATACAAGCAATTGACATTAGAGACTCCGTTACTCTGGGAGGCTAAACACAGACCCTTTGTGTGGCAACCATAACATCATGCAGAGTGACAACAGCAATCGCCATCAAAACCTTGAGTTGTGGAGCGGACCTTTATTACTCCAGTCCAGGAAAGGACTTTTTCTCTCGAGTATGTTGTGTTTTGGTTTCCTAGTGACTCTTGCCTGACCAACTCGTACTCAAAACTGGAACATGACATCACCGCCGCTGCTCATTTATAACCTTATTAAGCGTGTGTTCCATTTCTTGTAAAGCCTTAACACCTTTTTTGACATTTGTGTGTTTCTTTCTGTGTTTGAACCCAGAAACACTAAAGCTTTGTATGCATTTTGAAGGTACAGTGAGAAAAATTGGAGGCCTGCTGTTTGCTTAGGCCCCTCAGGGAAGTTTCAGAAGAACGCAGAGGCCGCAAAACGGAAAGTTGGATCCTGCAGTGGTCTGATGATAGAGAACCCTCGTTTTCCACAAAAGACAACAACCAGACAACTCTAGCTATTGTAACTGGAAGTGTGAAATGTGTTCCAACCCTTCCTTATAATTTCTTCCAGCTGCTAGAAGAGTTGTGTCGTCTGTGATTGAGGGGTTTGGCGGTGAACCCACTAGACACAACCTCCGAGGTATTTGATCAAAAGGAACGCAGTCGTGTATTTGTAACACTCCTGACCACAGGCCAGGGGATGAATCCTGCAATCTCCTCTTCATATACCTCCACAAACAAAAGGCAACAAGTCCTCTAAAAGCAAAACAGCAGACTATAAGACAAAGCATGCACTTTGAACCACTGCCAAGACTGTTCTTGTTCAAATGACTGTCAGTGTGTGGCCCTGATCAAAAAAGAAAAGAAGGATTATTTTTCAATCTCTAGAGGACAATCAGAATGCACTGAGCAACCATGAGAAACTAAAAAGTTTCTTACTTTGCCTCAGTATATAAGAGTGTCGGGAAGCTGAGGGGAAGTCCGGCTGTTTGAAATGCAAAAACTGGCTGATGATAAAGGGCCGTCTCTTTTAAATGTGGTTTGGCTTTTGAAAGATACATTAGTCCTGTAAAAACGCAACTTTTGGTCATCCTCTCCCCAACTTTCATCATGAAGTCTTCTTCCTATTTGATGTGGCAGATGGTTATGCCTAATTGATTTAAATTTTAACCATATTTAAGCAAAATAATTGGTTTCAGTCAGAATCAGAGTGGCTTAGTGTGATTTTTATACTGAATTTCATGTTTTTTCAACCTAGAAGAGACACTGCTGATTGCTGTTTATGCTAAAAGAACAGTAAGCACATTTGGGAAAAAACAATAAACTGTGGCATTTATTATATGAACTTGACACAGTGCAGACTAGGTCTGTAAAATCATCTAAATTAAAGTATATGGCTATAAAAGCATGCGGTCATCATAGGCAGGGGCCTGTGATGGTTAAATCTGAGCAGAGGCGCAACCTTGTTCCAGTTAAATGCTTTAGAAATAAAACGAGTCAGCCGAGAGCTGAGAATAAGTGGCATACGCCTTCTGACTTAAATCAGAGGTGCCACGCCTCACAACCACAGGGCAGCGCCAACATCTTTAACCTCTGATACTATTCTCCACCCTCAATTAGCAACTGAAGATACCTCAAACTGTATTAAAGCTCCAGGATCCTGTAAAGCAGTAGTGTAGTCTATGCGCTACGTGGGTACATGGAGTATACCCACTAGAAAAGCGTAAGAATTTCAGTATACCCATTTAAAAAGTGCCCAATGATGCATGACATATCATTGGGCACGTGTTATTGATACACTAAATGGCAGTTAAACGCTTCCGTAACGATCTTTCGGTATGCAACGCTTGTTTATTACATTTGCTTATCCAGCGAATTACTGTATAATTCTGTATTTACTACTTAATACTTGAAAATGTTTTGCTTTTTTTTCCCCCTCACTGGCTCTGTAACGAGGCGCACACATTTCTTCCCTCTCCCTGTTCTCCTCCTGCTTTTTTGCTCTCCGTCTGTGTATCAGAGCAGCTCCTATTTTTACACATCTTCCAAAATGAAAACATTGTTTTGGATCTGACCAACTGGACTTGACACAAATGACAAAATCTGTTCAACAAAGCGACAGGATCCTGGAGAACCCTCATGTGCTCGGACGACACACATGCAGCTGGATATATATCTGGGGGTGATGTGTCTACCTCTGCTGTTGATAGAGGATGCCAAAATTGCATATAATTGGAGTTATGACAGAAGGTTTCCTGTTTTTGGAATAGTCTGGATCCTGGTTTATCAACGTACAAAGAAGACGGCAGCAGCTAATTTGGCCCTCATCAGGCTGCTGCCTATGTGAAGGTTGGTCCGTGCTTTGAGGACTCAAAATCAGCTGATTTACGAGCTAAACTGTAAGTTGGAAGAGATTTGAATAGCAGGTCACCTGTGGCTTTGGGACTCGACAGCATGAAAACGACCTTGAAGAGGCTCGTAAGCAAGGACCAGTAGAATGCACCCTAATCTGGCCATTTCGGACCTTGGAAGTATCAGTACAGACTCAAGGCTGACAAGAAAAAATAGTCTGCCTGAATAAATCAACAACTGTGGTTATCTGAATTTGACTCCCCGGTTGGCCTCGAAACAGGCCGACTTATCAATTTCTCCTGGGAAATGTGTAAACTAAGGAAACGCTTCCTTTATCGCACTACTTACACGCTTGAGTTTTAGACTAAGATAACTTGTGTTGAGAAATGGCAGAGTTGTCACCATTTTGGTCAAACCATAAAAAATAATATACAGTATGTGATATCTGTTAGCATGCAGAGTAAATCTTGTGAATGACTTTCAGCTACTACTACACCAACCCGTCTTGAGTTGGGTTGACTCCAAATGGTCATGAGCTGTAGATGTACCTTCAAGAATTACAAAGTACTTTCCAAAAGTTTAATAGAAATCCGTTCATTTGCTTATTAGGTATTTATTTAAAGGTACAGATAAATGAGCATGCACACAAATAAAAAATAAAAATAGCCTCTCCACCTTTAAACAGTGGGCAATGATTATTGGAACAATCATAATTTGCAGTTGAAAGGCGCATTTGAAAAACACATTGTCATGCGCCTTTCCAAATGTCTCATCATTAATGCATCTATTGTGAGACTTAATACTTGGAACTGAAACTGCTTTTTAAGGTCTTAAATGTTAAGAATCAACATTTTTTTCTAACATGCTTTGTTGATTAAAACAGCTAAACTTGGAATCTGTCAATAAAGCACAAGTGAACTCCCTTTTGGAAGCTGCGATTGTGTAAAGGAGAAGTGATATTTGCCAACAAGAGAAATTTTAAAAAGTTCCTTTTGTACACTGCTGTCTTTTAGAAATAAATGCAAAATAATGAATTTAGACATGTGGGAGTGAGAAAAGAACAAAATCCCCCCAAAAATATATATATATAAAAATAAAAAATAAAAATATATATATAAATATATATATACATATATATATATATACATACATATATACATATATATATATACATACATATATACATACATATATACATATATATACATACATATATACATACATATATACATACATATATACATACATATATATACATACATATATACATACATATATATACATACATATATACATATATATATACATACATATATACATATATATATACATATTCAAGCGGCCGATGATTTCCAAAGGGGGAACTGTAGTGAACCTGATCTGACCTCAAATCTGATCAGATGAACAGAGACTGTTATTTCATTGATCTGCATCCAGAAATTTACATTAATTTGGCAGAATATGAAAATAACAACATAATCAATCAGCTTTACAACCAGGAAAACCATACGGCCATGATTTTCCGTTGCTTCACCACAGACATTAATGAAAACATCTGGATTAATTTTCTAACAGATAGGAGAGTTTAAAGATGGAAAATTGAGATTTATCTTACAGAGAGATGTGTGAGGGAATTTGTCTGTTTTAACCAGAACCCTTAGAGACCGGGTGAGAAGCTTGATCATCCGGGAGGGACTCAGAGTAGAGCCGCAGCTTCTCCACGTCGAGAGGAGCCAGTTGAGGTGGCTCGAGCATCTGGTTAGGATGCCTCCTGGACACCTTCTTGGTGAGGCGTTTCGGACACGTCCCACCGGGAGGAGACCCAGAGGAGACCCAGGACACACTGGAGGGACTATGTTTCTCCGCTGATCTGGGAACACCTCGGGATTCCCCCGGAGGAACTGGACCAAGTGGCTGGGAAGAGGAAAGTCTGGGCCTCCCTACTTAAGCTGCTACCCCTGCGACCC
>NC_056515.1:36622078-36676756 GCF_014905685.2 Nematolebias whitei | reverse complement strand
TCTACAACCAACAGCAGCTGATTAACATCTCAAAAGCTCAAATAATATCTCAACTACAGCCCCAAATCTCAGATGAGTTGAAAGGATGTGCTGTGGATGCATTCTCATCTACCTGTCAGCTGTGCTCGAGTGCCTGATCACTGAGATCCTGGAACTAGCAGGAAACACGGCTCATGACAGCAGAAGGACAGGATCGTCCCACAGCACCTACAGCTAGCTGTCCGCAGTGACGAGGAGCTCGGCAGACTGCTGGGAGGAGTGGCCATCATTCTGGGAGGAGTTCTGCCCGGCATTTGAATGGTCTACAGCCCGGGGGAACCAAGGAGTGCCTGACCACTGAGATCCTGGAACTAGCAGGAAACATGGCTCATGACAGCAGAAGGACAGGATCGTCCCACAGCACCTACAGCTAGCTGTCCGCAGTGACGAGGAGCTCGGCAGACTGCTGGGAGGAGTGGCCATCGTTCTGGGAGGAGTTCTGCCCGGCATTTGAATGGTCTACAGCTCGGGGGAACCGAGAGGCCAGCTGAGTCTGGGTGGACTGATTGGACGGCATCTGCAGCATGGACCTTTACAAGAGATCCTTCCTGCCTACAGCCATCAGTATCTATAACATATCTTAATGAAATGAGGATAACGAGTTACAACAACAAATAATTTCCCTTTGGGATTAATTAACTATTTTTGAGTTGAATTGAATTGATCCGTTTGAGATTGGATTATGCGTTGTAACTATCAGCTAACCACAACACCAAATTTTAGCTCAATATCTATAAAAGTTAGCCATTTACCTCCAATGAATGTTTTTAGTTTAAAATTGATCCGATGTTTCGTTAACAAACACAAAAACATTCAAATACACACAAAAAACACAAACACATTTTGCCTTTAACGGTGGGTGATATTCAAGTAGTTTCTGCTTCTAGGAAACAAACGCAATAAAAAATGTTTGTGTCTTGTTCCTCCGGGGGATTTTGACCCAGTTAGTAACTTCTACGCTTTCGAGTGATAATTTTTACAGCAGCAATTATTCATGCAGGGCACGTTTTCATGCTAAATGTCCATACTTATGTTCGCCATAGATTAAAATAAAAGAGATCAAACTGCATCAACCACCGTCCAAAACATCCAACCTGCATGCAAATATACCATCACAGGACAGAAGTAGCAGCGCAGATAAAAGAGCTGGAATTATAAAGAGGAGAGGAAAAAAGATCTGAAGGAAACGGGTGGGGAGGAGGACAGGAGCTTTCTAGCAATATAAGATTTTGTCCATTTTCTCAAAGTGCCTCTAATCCGCTCTAAACTCCAGAACATGTGGGACAGTTTTGTAAAGAAGGTGCAGATAAGCTCAACAACAGCGAGGAGAAGCCAAATAGCATTGCATTGTTGACGTACTTAAACACAATTATCAATAAACCAAAAAGAAAAGGTCCAGTTTGAGGGGGAAACAATCTTAATTTCAGATATGGCTCCAGACAGAAACTGGGCCACTGCAAGCTTTGATGTCTTAATTGTGTGTGTGTGTGTGTGCATGTTATTAATATGAAGGAGGCTTACTGATGAAACACGAGAGATGTAAAGAAACAGAGTAGAAACTGAGAAGATTTGACAAAGACACTAAAATGCAAACAGAAGAGGACATTTGGAGAGAAAAGACAAAAGACAAGACAAAGAAGAGTGAGAAATGGAGGCAGAGCACACTTCAGATGTAGAAACGAGAGTGACAGAGCTGAAGCCACTGTGGAATCCTGGTTGAATAGGCCCTGATTGAAAGAGCCACGGGGTCAAAGCTGGGCCTCTGCTGCTGAAGCCGCCTCCTTTGGAAATTATAGTGTACTTTGTAGGACATGATGGACAGTCCTCTGGTGGGTTTATAGGGCAGCTGATTTGAAAGGGAACATGTAAATGGTCCACACTTCTATACGGCCTTTTTAACCTTTCCAGAACTTTACAATTTTAATGGATTATATTTTCTACATGCAGCATTTTTATATTGTTAATTATATACCATTAAGCATATCGGGGGCAGTACAGTGTTTTGTACATGAACAAATCAGCCCAGTGTAGGTTCAGGGAACCAACCCATTGATCTTTTGATAGGAAGACAACCTCCTTGCCACTGGACCCAATCAGCACATAATGTCATTCTACATTTTAAAACAAAGAACAACATTATGAAACCGTAATAATGTCTGCTGAACACAAACATGTATGGTTTCCAGTTGTGAAAATGAGCTCCAAGTTAGCTCTAGACTAGAATATCTAGCACATTTTGTTCAACAGGACATGAAAAATAAAGAAACGACACTACTTAAGGGTTTGAGGCCGTAGGTTACGTATTGTAACCACAGATACTATGAATATGGTGCAGCCCTTTAAGCCACACTATTGGACGCTGAGGACGGCACCCAAAACAATCAAGATGGAAAAGTAGTCTTTAAACATTTAAAAGATGCCAGGACCCCACCTCCATACAACCAGATCTTGAACCCCCGGTTCGAGCGGTGCTCTACACACGTTTTTTTTAAATCCTCATTCTTTTCCCCTCCTTCAGCCACAAGGACTTATTTACCAGAGAGACCTGTTCCAGACAGAACATATAAAGTACAGACAATACTTTAAACGTTCGTTTAAGTATTACCTTTCCACCCTGTGTGTTTGAGCGTTCGTCCTCTGCACCCACCTTCACCGTCAGGTGGGAAAAGGGGGTGCTGAAGGAGGGGAAAGAATGAGAATAAAAACCTGTTTGGAGAGCGCTGCTCGAACTGGGAGTTCAAGATCTGGTTGTATGGGGGTGGGATCCCAGCATCTTTTAAACGTTTTGTTTAAAGACTACCGTGACGTCCTCAGCGCCCAACAGTGTGGCTTAAAGGGCAAAGCCATAGAACAAGATGATCATTTCTTGATAAAATAATAGAATTGTAGCTGTTTTAGTCCAATTGTAAAAATAACATATAATTGTTGCAATATCACAAGATTTGAGAATCACTATTATCTATTACCACATCAAATATTAGCTTCATATATGTAAAACTGATTACGAGACATTTATGTGTTGGGTATTGTAGAATAGCTGTGCAGCTTGAATTGGAAATACAATCCTACAATTAGGTTTGACCCTGTCTTAAAATATAAAAGTCATCATTGGTAAACTTCACTAAATCATAAACATGTCTATGCCATGTTTATGTCATATTAACATTTTAATTACAAGCTTTCTTTATGAAGTGTCAGCAGTTATAGCCAAAAAAAAAAGGGGTTGGTGATGTTTGTAATTTGTGTGGTCAACATTACAGCCACTGGAAACTATGAAAAAATTAAATCTTTTTCATAATGCAGAATAAAGGATTGGCCTAAACTGAACAAGTAAGCTTTGTCCATTTCTATATTTACCCCTTTTCCACTAAAGCTGTCCCAGTGTCGTTTCAGCGCCAGCGCTGGATTTCAAACCAGTTCTGTTTGTTTCAACTGCCAAACCAGTGTCTCCAGGCCAGGACAACCAGTGCTACTGTGGTACCAACTCTTTGCTGGTCGGAAGAAAAGAACTGCTACCAACGAAGGGTTGTAGAGCAAACAAACTAAATATCTTACCCATAAACCTCCCATCTGGTATCAACAAACACTTTTCAAGAAACATCCTAAATTCCCTGCTTACGTTCTCAGTTTGTTGAGAAAATTGAGCAGAATAAGAACAGAACGCATCATAGCCACTAACACATAAACCAAATATATTTAGCAAAACATTACATCTGAGAAAGGGGATAAACCATACTCTTGTCATGAACAAAGCTACTACATTCATCGGTCACTGGATGGAGACAACTACGAACGGGTTTAATAATCATATTTGATGCATTGCAATGTGGACATAAATGATCTTGAATCAATTATAAAATGTAAAAAAAAAGCAGCTATTATTTAATATTAATGAAGTCACGAGAAAGGCAAAGGGTAAATCTATGAAACACAGTGCCCAGACAGTGCAAACAAAGGAGCTGATGAGACATATTGACCACTGGCCGATTGTAACCACTGCTTATTAACACGAACCAGTGGAATATCAAGCAACTATTAAAGATGTCACCTAACTCAAAAAAGGAAAAGTAATTTACAAAGTCCATTGCAACTTGCGTCCATATTCAGGTTTTGAAAACCAGGACTTGTAGCAACTTTGCTGAGTACTTTGGAAGCGAAGCGAGATATAAGCTGATCCTTTGTTGAAGACATACTAACACAGCATATAACCCAAGCCCTGTGGAAGAATACTATACTATTAGTGATAACTGAACTACGTTCCAGAAGGTCTGCCACCAGAGTTACAAGTTTATAAGTCATAAATGTGCATAACTGTGTTTGAGCATGTATACAGTATATAACGAGTTGGATGCAAAATAAATATGTAAATCCCTAAACTTGAAAACAACTCTACATGCTCAACAAATTGTGTGTATGTGTGGCACGGGCCTCACCTGGGGGCTGACACTGGGGCCGTAGCCCATGCCAGGTGAGTTCATAGAGTGGGGCCCCATGGGTGAGCTAATAACAGAGAACGGTGATGTCAGGCCATTCATCGGTGAACTCAGGGTGCTGATTGGAGAGTGCAGAGAGCCAGAGGGCCCCATAGATGCTGGGCTCAGCAAAGGGGGGTGCATTCCTCTGTGGGATATAGGCGAGCCCAGGGGAGATGAGGTCACCTGTCCTGATGAATCTGTTGAAATAATTCAGAAAAAGAGAAGCGTTATAAAAAATAATTCAAACCAGAAGGACTTTGATTGCTTAATTTCCCATAAAACAAACAAACAAAAAAAAAAAAACCATGCTGTTCATGAATACCCTTTTTTTAAGAAGAGTGTTTTCACATTGAAGCTAATAAAGAGTTTTTCCTAACCACAGCTGTTGGAACCAGACGTCTAGCACATCTGGTGAAGTGTGAGAACAGGTGTTGCACTTGAGCACTATCCAGAAAAATGTACAGTTCAGCAAAGACACCCATAACAACTAAATAAAGGTGGGATTTTCTTTGTAGTGTAAAAACAGCTAAAGCTAAAGCAACAACCAAATGGGATTCTGGCAACGTTGACACATTTTCTGGTTCTGTCCCTCAAGCTTGAAAAGCGCCTCCTTCAGAAACGTAAGGTCAGCATGTAGAATGTACCTACTGTATAATGCATGTGGTTGATGAGTGAGGTGGTAGACCCAGGAGATTGGAAAAACATGACCTTGCACCACAGCTGAGGAGAAACCTGCAGTGAGACTATTCTGTGGGAGCGATACGGCTAAGGTCATGTGTGAAGGAGCCCATGTTCTCTCTCTGCCAGGCTTCCTCCTCCTAGACTTGAGTCCTACTCTTTCCCTCGACTTAGTGGGCTATCTTGCCATCAGCTGTCAACACGGAAGATGCAAGACCGACTGGAACGTAAGCAAAGGCGGTTTGACATACCGAGACTTTGGCAGCAAGGTTTGTACGTGCACTGATGACACCTCCCTCCCTCCTTTTCTCCTCTCACTCTCTTTTGCCACCATTCATGCATAAGTCTGTCCCACATTTTGTACTCTGACCCTCTTCCACTGTTTTCTTTTTTTTATGCCTGCACATCAGTTTTTTCATATGGAGGTCTGAACAAGCATGTGGCAGATCTTTCAGATTCCAAAATTCTCAAAATAATTTTTAAATACGTTTCAGATCGTAAAGAAACTTTTGAACTTTTACACTTTCAGAAATGATTGAAAAGTGCAAATAACACTGTCTCTAAGAACCATTAATTCATTTAATTTCGCATTGGTAAACTTTCAAACTGCACCATTTGATAGCTCTGGATACCCTTTGTATGTTCGATTTCAAAGTTTGCAATGAGTACCATTATGCAAAATATAAGTACTTCATAATGGCAGCCCTATATGAATGGAGGGCAGGATAAATCTATTGCCATCTTGTTGTTTGTTCACTCCCTATAATATAATAAATGCTTATGCAAGGGAAAACACAAACACCCTTTATATCAACTATTCCACTGGCCAAATCAAGCCAATCCAACCGTACCGTACTGGTTTTAAAACATGACGTAAGAACACTGTCACTGATTGGTCAGGGGGTGGAGTCACCGGTTGTTTGAGAAACTTTCACAACAACCCGATCCGCCATTCGCAATAACTCGAAGTCAAGAAGGGACTGGACCTATTTTTAAGATTTTTAAAAACAATAATGACAACACCGTGCAGGCGTTTCTTGTGCTTGGTGGCCAACGACAAAATTCAGAGCCAGCTAGATGGAGCTCTGCCAGTCCCACCGGTCCTCTCCACTGGAGCCCCCTCAAGCTGGGCAAGGCGTCATCCCCCTGGCTCCGAGCTCCACCAGTCACCGCGGAGGATCCTTTGTGCTGTCGACCTGCAGGAGCGCACGAGGCCAGGGTCCGGGCCCTGGCCTCACGTGCTCCTACAGGCTCCGAGCTGAACCCGCCCACTAGAACCATTACTGAACGTATAATGGAAACAACTCACACCGTGCCGAGCTGAGTCGAACTGTGCTTTACCAGTACTAATGGCACTAATGGAAAAGAGGCATAACTGCTGGGTGAGCTCTTGGCTTTCAGTAACTGTGGCCCCCTGCGCAATTTAGTTGAATAGCTCTGCTCTATATCGTCTGGATAAACAAGCATTCATCTAAATAAGGGGCTAACAACAAGTCTGCATGTAGATGAATGAGTTCACTGTTTAATCTCTTGACTGATTCGCCATGAGCTTCTATCCATCTTATTACGATTTTTTTTTCACTTTAACATGTGCTCACATACAATTCCTGAAAGTTTTTTTGTTTTTTTTACTCGCTGAGCAGGCTATTCCCACAGCTGTGCGCCGATTGGGTTTTAATTCAGACAGATAAAGCGCGCTGTGGTATTAGGGTTGCCAATCTGCCATTGTAGGCCTCAGCAGGGGGATTTGAAAAGGGGGTAGCTTAGCTGACAGCAAGGCCCCACCTGGAGGGGGATGACAGATACAAGCTGGGAGGTAGAGCACTCTGCTTACATCTCTGTTTCTTTTATTTATCTTTCATGTCTTTTCTTTCTCTTCTGCAGAGTAGAACAACAAGCGCATCCCTTTACCCCGTTCTCAAGAAGGTTGCTCTCAAAGGATGCTGTTGTATTGTACACGACTGGCGCTCTT
Source organism: Nematolebias whitei (assembly GCF_014905685.2). NCBI lineage: Eukaryota > Metazoa > Chordata > Actinopteri > Cyprinodontiformes > Rivulidae > Nematolebias > Nematolebias whitei. The sequence continues at coordinate 36,669,592 of NC_056515.1, read as the reverse complement.
TGGTCAAAACTACCACAACATTAAGATTTCTGAAGCCAGAAATGTGTGTGTGCTTTGTGTATTTGTGTGCATGTTTATTCTTGTTGGAGCTGGATTCCCAGTGTCGGATTACAGCTGGATATCAAGGATTCTGTTCTAATCCTCCATGGAGTGGAAAGGAGAAGAGAAAATGAGATAAGTCCAGGCGAGTAGAAATAAATAACACACAACTATTAGGTTAGTAGAAGAAGAAAAAAAGAACATGCATTTCCTCCTTTCAACCAATGTCTATTATAACCTGTTGAGCTGGAACGTGTAAAAACTGTCCTGAGAACCCAACAAACGTCAGCAGTGATTTGCAAACAAGAATAAAATAAACACGTTTGCAAGATTAGATAGGAGTTTGAGTGAAATAAAACCAGTAAGAGAAGGCTGGGACTGACAAGGATTTAATTTCAATCATTTCCCAAAGGAAAAAAACAAAAAAGTGGCAGATCAGAAAATAAAAACGGACTCAGATTTAAATAAAGACTGAAAACAAATTTGTCGCCTGCAGTCACCGCCTGTCAATTGCTCTAGATCGCTGTGCACACAAAGCACAAGTGACAGCTACAAATAGACAAATTAGGGCCAATCTTGCTAGCAGGCGCGAGAAGAGATCACCACTTATTGCCCCTCCACTTCATTCAAGCATGTCTTATTTCTAAACAAGGCCTCTACTCCCTCGCTCGCCTTTCTTGATCTGTTGTTCGGCTTTTGGACGCGATTACGTGGACAAAAACTGCAAATTTTCATTTCGAGCTCCCAGAAGCTTGTGTGTTTAGAATTTGATAAATGGAAAATGCAGATGAGAACAGATAGGGCGATGAAAAGAGACAAAAAAATAATAATAATAACACGAGGAATTTCATCTTGTGCCGGAACAGTTTGTTTACAGTTTTCAGACAGAGGAATTGATGGAGTTGGATTAACGACAACCTTCCAGAAATATAACGTTTCTACAAAGTTGTTCAGTTCTGTTTAGAACATGAGCAAAAGGAATGCCTGACCAGGTTTAAATTTACTTTAAGGAAAACAAGAATAGTCCTAGCCAACTCACTTTTCCATTATTGTAATTTCAAGTTGACCAATCCTAAACTCGGCCTTGTGAGCTCAGTCTCATTTTATCTTGTGTATTATGCAATATTGAATAGTTAGTATTTATTATGTAATTCTTTACATCTATGCTGAGTCACTGATGTTCTGAGCGTAGGTTAAGGCATCCAGCAAGACTTGCTTATAAAATATATTTTCTTCACTGCGTTTATAAATTCATCTTCTGCACATGAACGAGACATTTGACGACAGCGTATGCGGAACAAATTAATTGTTGCTTTTTCAGCTTGTTTGTGTGAAATGTTGACACATGAAAGACATGAACACGGTAATTCTGATGGCTTGCCTTTAAGGGATAGAGAGCCTTTAATTAAATGGAGGTTACATTTGATCATCACTTCACATGCTATTCGTCAACACCAAAAGGAAATAAAAAATCTTTAATTTGACATGAAGGGCACAGTTATTGCATAATGTTGACAATGGCTGAGCATATTTTCATTGAAATGCCAGTATAAGAAAGGTTGCCTACTCAAGGTTATTTTATTTTAACGGAAATAATCTAAAGCCCTGTCTACACTATGCCATTGTTTTATTGAAACTGTAGCTTTTCTGCTGTGGTTTGGCTGTTCATGTCCACAACAGCCATTGATTCCTCTAAAACTGAAGCCCTTTGAATCCAGGTCACAGAGTGGAGGTTTTTGGGAAAGTCTGGCATCAGTGTTGCCAGATATATGATAATTATCACGTTCATATTTTAATTCTAGGGTCAAACCCCCCTCCTTTTCTGTGCACATGTTCACCAATCACAACACACACCTCATCTTACCTCCCCCCTATAAGAAAGCACACTCTCACTCAGCACATATAATAGTTTGGGTCAAAATACAGTAATTTTAAAATGACAGTACTATCTGGCAATCCTTCCTGGAATGAAAAGTACAGTGGATTCAACGAGCACAGCTATATCCATGGAAACAGTTTTTTTTTTCCTCTCTTGCTGATTCGCCACAATAAACATTTTAAAAACACCAAAAGTTCCAGAGATCATTCCAGTATAAACAGGGCCTAAGAAAATCCAGATATTTTTTTTTCCATTTAAACAAATGTTCCACTTACTTTTGGACAGTTAACAAAAGCACATTTTAGCTTTCTTTTTTTATGTTACTAAAACTTGTGACAATACATTTTTTTATTTTTCTTTACCATGTTAAAACTATTGTAAACAAAATATATACAGAATTACTGGATCCGTTCAACTTGGCTGAACTCAAACATAATCTATAAGAGTAAAACACTCTGCTACACGCGTCCTTCTTTGCTCCTCTTTTGTGTGAGGTTCCGCAGGGCTCAGGTTTAGGCCCCCTCCTCTTCACACTGTACCTGCTCCCTCTTGGCTCTATTTTTAGAAAATATGGGATCTCCTTTCATTGTTACGCAGATGATACACAGATATATGTCCCGCTAAAGAAAAAGAACTCTAACTCTCTGGGCCCTGTTTTCATGTTTGGATGACAAAAATTATATATTAAAGAGCTGACACACTCAGAGCTCACCATAAAGGTGCACAACGTGAAATAATCTGCTCACACAGACTCATGTTCATGCTACTGTTGTTTAGTGTATTGTTTTTGTACTACTAGTGCTTAGCATATTCTTAGTTTAGCGTCTTTCTTAGTTCATATCTTAGATCTTATTACTGTTTTTCTTTAAAATTCATCTTTTGTTGGATGTAACTGGGACCTTGTGTATACATCTTTGTTCCACCACATGTACCACATGTGATGAGAATGACAAATAAAGAAACTTTGACTTTGGCGAGCTAAGTCTTTGCCACCAGCAAGGGACAACATATTATAAATGGAAAGCACAGCACAACCCTTCCACCCCATGACAATGAACGAAGAGCCATCTGTTCGCTTTCTTTATCCATGTTTTCCTTTCCGGGCCGCAGGGAGCGGGCATCTATCTCTAGCCGTCCATGACCGGTAGGCAAGGAACCAAACTCAACCCTAAACTTAACCAAGGACCCCATTTCTACTTTCCCTAAACCTAACCCTTGAACCTCTGACCCTAAACCAAACCTAACCCTAAATCTAACCCAGACTACTAAACCTAAACCAGAGTCCTGATCCTAAACCTAAACCTAACCCTCTGACCTCTGACCCTGAACCTAACCCAGGACCCCCTGACCCAAATCTAACCCCCTGACCTCTGGCCCCAAGTCTAACCCAGACTGTTATACCTAACCCAGACTCCTGACCCTAAACCTAATCCTCTGACCTTTGCCCTTGAACCAAACCCTGACCCTAACCCCACCCTTTAACCCTAAATTTAACCCAACTGCCAGGCCTAACCCAGACCTCTGACCCTAAACCTAATCCTCTGACCTTTGCCCTTGAACCAAACACTGACCCTAACCCCACCCTTTAACCCTAAATTTAACCCAACTGCCAGGCCTAACCCAGACCTCTGACCCTAAGCCTAACCCTCTGTCCTTTGACCCTAAGTTTGACTGCCGACACTGGCCATAAAACCCCTGACCTCGACCTTTGACACTGGACTCAGGACAACCATTCATGCTCTTACTCCCACCTAGGGACAATTTAGAGTTGCCAAGTGACCATGCATGTTTTGATCAGTGGGAGGAATAAACATTTAAAAAGTAAATGTAAATGGACTGTACTTATATAGCACCTTTCTATCTTATTAAGATACTCAAAGCGTTTTACACTACAATCTGTGTCCTCAATCATACAGCACTCTTTCAAGATCTCTACAAAGCTAATCTGAATCTGTAGAGACTAATCAGCGCTTTATCACATCCATACACCAATGGGACACACATTGGAGGCAATGAGGGGTTCAGTGTCTTGCCCATGGACACTCCAGCATGTGACTGTTGGTGGATTCGAACCTCCAACTCTCCCATTGAAGGACAACTGCTCTAACCACTCAGCCACACTGCCTCAGTTGTATATTTTTCTATCTTCAGCCTTTTCTTTTACTAGTGGCAACTATAGTTTCGTAAGTTTTCTCTTGCAGCATCATCTCTTTCTCACTTTTAACGGCATGACAGCTACAAGTTGTTTTTGTCTTCCCACTGAATTAAAAAAAACTATCTGTGAGCTGTTACGCCGACAGACAGACGCATGTTTCTTGCTTTGTGGCTAACTCTTTTCTATTATTCATCTACTTGTGGAACACTGGAGATTTAGTGTAGCACAAGAGGGTGCAGTAGAAAAAGAAAGAAAGAAACTGAGCTCATAAATCACTGCAAATCACACATTTTATGTCCAGGGAAAACAGATTCTCTCAAAACATGATGAGTGAAATTGACTGTCCATAAACGGAAATCACACTGCTTTGTGTTTTGTGTGATTGGGCTAACAAAGGGATGCATACAGATTTAGGTATTAACCTAAATCTGTGTGCATCCTATAGCTTCTGTCGAATCCTTCATTCCTCTGAGACTTTGTGGGATTTTGACTAAAGCAGCACACAAATATCCAGATAAGCTTTATGTTGGTCAATGTGTTTTTTTTACACCACCTTGTCTGTGGGGGCTTGGACAAAGACATCAGCCAAGAAAAAGTCAAAACAACAATCTCAGGGATTGACTTTAATCTGAATAAAACTGCCATCAAGTCTCTTGGCAAACTGCTGCTTCAGCGGGGAGAAAAACCTGATGAAAACCACAGCCTTTACATTATTATTATTTATATTATTTTTATTATTCACAGGGACATTTTAAGTGAGGCAGGTGAGTCACAATTAGAAGCGTGCAAAGCAGCAAAGCGGAGCAAGGATGAAACACTAGTCATTAGCATTTCTCCGGATGCGTTCAGAGGAGGAAGAGAGAGGAGGAAGGGGGGGAAGATTAAGATAAAAACCCAAGAGATTCAGCATGTTGCATAAAACAACCCCAAAGCCCAAAATAACACAATAGTCTGTACAACAGCTTCATTTTTACCTTCGATGTCTCCATCACCATGACGACAGCAGGCTGATATTTCAATCCCCCAGCTCTGTCTGCGAGTACTTCTGCATGTTTCAAAAATTTTCCAATTATTCCTCCCCCCCCTTTTTTTTCCCCAACGTCAAACTATCTGCAGTGTCAACAGGTTGAGGATATGCATGTGTGCTCATTACTCTGAAAATTTCTGCCTGCAGTTTCACAATATAAACACACTAATCTGCTCCATTCAGCTGAGATACAATGTAAATATCCAAGACTGAAGTGTTTACTCTGCGATAGGAACGAGGTGGTTGGAGTGTGGGTGTGTGTGTCTGTGCGCGGTGGGCGGAAGTAGTGCATGGAGCAGGCAGATGACATGTCAACAAGCAATGTAAAACATGTTCAGCTTCAGCCATTTATGAGGTACAGGTATCAAGAAACGCAATTTCACTTTAATATGTCACAATAATTTACATTAATGGTAATAAACTGATGGCCACAGGGCATATCCAGCTCAAAAGCTCAACCCATCCACACCTGAGAGCATTGAATAATTATTAAAATATACACAGGCCAATGCAGAAATGCCCATCTCAAAATGTATTATTCAGTGCGCTTCCTCTCAACACTTAATTAGGTTCAGCTTGACTCCTGAAAGAGAGCTACAAGACTACAGCACAAGCAGTTGAGTGCTTTAAAGTGTCAAACTCTCTGCAATCCGAGTCTTGTGATGAGAAGTGGTGAGTCACAGCAAGAAAATTATGAAACGATGCGCAAGAAGGTGCTAAGAAAAGTGGATCAGTTCAGATCAGTACACCTGGAGCTAACAAGCATCAAAGTGCTGAGAAATGATTAGCAGTGGAATCAGCTGCTAATGTAAAGTATTCTGTGACATTCTTTAGGAAGTACATGGATACACGGCAGTTATGTGAATTGCCAATGGTTGGTTTTGTACCAAATCTAGCTAAGATCAAGTATCAGAACAGAATGGAAACAGCCTTTATTGTCCCATGAATGGAAAATTCAAGTTTAACAGCAGCAACAGATAAAAAGATTCACACAAAAGTTCCTAAATGTTAAAAACAATATATAAAGAAGTAAGATTAACAAGATCAATAATAATGTTTCTTCCTTCCTGACACAACCACAGACCACCAAGCTGCCACAGCCCTCTGTGTGGAGCAGAGAGCTACTATCTAGGTTGCCCGGGGGAGCAGATGGTGGGGGTTAAGGGCCTTGCTCAAGGGCCCAGAGTGGGGCAAATGATGGTGGAGGCCGGTGTGGGTGCTTCACCTTTCCCACCCATATTTTGATGTTGGTACTGGGAGTTGAACCAATGATCTTCCCATCACAGGCCCAAGTTCTCTAACCTCTGCGCCACCACTTCCCGTTATTTTTATTTACTTGTATCATAATATTTTTGGCTAAACAATCCTTCATAAATAAATAACAAAATAACATATAACACACCTTAATACACTTTATTATATTATTATTGTTTAGCATATATTAGATCCTTGTATTCTGTTATCTTTTTTTATAGTTTATGTTATTGCTATTTTTGGGTGTAACTGGGACCTTGAGTGCACAACTTTGTTCCAACTCATGTACCACGTGTAATGACAATAAAGTCACCTTGAGCCTTGATATAAATCAATAACTAAATGAAATAATGAATAAATAAAAAAACAAATAAATAAATAAAAATAAAAAAACACCCTAAAATGACATTGTTTTTGTTTTTATTTCCTTTGTATAAAAGAAACAAACAATTTGCATTTGTAGAAACCCATATTCTAAAACTTTAACTTCAACAAACTGCCTTTAATCTTTGTGTTATTTTTGGACCACCATATAAAATATATTTTTATTTATAGAATCATATATATTATTATCCTTATAAACAAACCCCAATGGTTGTGTTTTCAATGCTTTATTTAACTCGTAACTTGTTAAAAGGTGAAACATTTAAACTGCACTAACCCTAGTGACTACTATTTAGATAACACTAATATCTGTAACCTCTTATTGTAAAACAATATTTTTACAACATGATGCGTTGGTCTGTCACTCTGCACTTCCCCCCTTCTCTAAAGGGGCCTTTTGGTTGAGCAGGGGAAATACAATGAGAGTCAATAAATAATGACAGATCGACTTCCTGTTTATATTACTAAAAGTGATTTTAATCAGTAGAAACCAGAAATAGGTTAGGGCTGAAAAGATGTTGGCTGAATGGAAATGGGAGTTGATTTAGATATGGCAGATAGAGACTTGTATTTTCACATCTTTCTTTTCCCATCTATAAACGGATAAAAACAACAGATAAATTAGGACAAATGAGAGGAAAGTATATTGAAAAATGCTCAAAGGTTCCACAGAGAAATGACGAGCTTTAGATCCGAGATAATGATCAGAATCCCGGTGAATTGGAGAAAAATAAAGGATAAGGTCACACAGGACACGGCTTTGTTCTCTGATGTCTCTGCTTTTCATACTCCGTGAAAAACTAAAGGAATAAAAACAAAACCAAATGTTTACACATCTTTTCCTTTCAATCATAACATTTAATCCTCATTAGTGAGTATGTAGGAAGGCACACAAAGCCAAGTACTCATGAAGGCTTTAGTTCTAATTCTTGTCATGACAAGATATGATCAGGCATATCCTTCTGACAGCTCCATCTACAAGTACCCTCTTCATGATGGCTAAGGCCCCTATCTGCTGCCATTATGAGCCAGCTTGTAGATTAAATGAAAGAATGTAAGAGCAGTGCATACAAAAAGCTTTAATATGGGATAAAAAGGCGAAAAGAACCAAAACAGGCCACCCGTAATTTCACAGTAGGTGGCCGCTAACAGCCATCATTTGATACACTATGTTGATATAACCCGACTCTTTTTGCCTGCTGAAACGACTGCCCTCATTAAAGACTTAATTCTTCCCCTCCTACTCTTTTTTTTTTTTTTTTTACATTTCTCTGTCTCTCGTGGGCTTTATTTTTTCCACCATTTCATTTATCTGATAGCATGTGGATAAAAGCGCCAACTCCCGAGGCATGTCTGTGCCCTCCTTGACTCTTAAGTGTCTGAACAGGCCATGAAGCCGTGACACGCTGTGGCTTGGTGCCAGCTAAGCCACAGATTACTGGTGCTATTGCTAACTGTGAACTCGACTGCCAATGCTGTGATCTGTTGATATGGCCTAATTGTTCTCTTTAGCTTCGAGGCGATAAAGCATCTCTCCCTGGGTCCTCAGAGCCAGGGTCTGGGCCGACTTGAGAATGGAGCAGCGCAAAATGTGGCTGAGCAATCGGTGTTGAAGGGGGCAGCCTAGAATAATTCACTTTTAAGTGCACAATAATTATACTGCTGTTAAACTTAAAAGACAAAAGTTATCTTCTAATGAGAAAACAGGATTCAGTTTAAGAAAACAAGGAGTAGGTGTAAAAAGCGCATCCATTAGAATCAGTAGCCAATGCAAAGGTCCTTTTAGGAGATATGGGGCACCTGTCCCATGGTAATGCTTCTACTATTACTATTATACTGTTTATTAGTTTCCTTCTGCAACCCCAGGGGGACATTTCTTCTTCTTAGTCTGTCCCCTCTTTAGGTGTCACCACTGTAAGCCATCTTCCTCCATCTCACTCTGTCGTCTGCATCCTCTGTCCTCACTCCAACTACCTCCATGCCCTCTCTAACTGCATCCATCTCCTCTTCGTCTTTTCCTGGCAGCTATAATTCTAACATCCTTCTACCATTATTCCCACTGTCCCTCATCTGGACATGTCCAAACCATCCATAGCATCTTCATTTCTGCCACTTCCAGTTCTTTCTCCTGTTTTTTTGTCATTGCCACTGTCTCCAGACCATACAACATAGCTGGTCTCACCACTGTCTTGTAAACTTTTTCTTTGACCTTTGCTGACACCCTTTTGTCGCAAATCACTCCTGAAACTTTCCCTCCCCAGGGGAACACTATGACTGTTTAATACTTAGCAGGTGATCACCTAGCGACTAGTTGGAAAATGGCGTACATAAAGTGTACTCCTGAATGTCTTGTGACTTTTGCAGGTTCCTCAACTTCCACAGCGAGTCACAGAGTCCTGAGCTTGAGTTCTTCAAAGCTATATTTTGATAGCACCTGCATGGGAACTCTTATCTTACAGGTAGCATCTGAGGCAAATGTACAGATGTAAAAACCACCCATCCATGTTCTTTAACTGCCTTCAGCTTTCTGGGTTGCTATGGAGTTGATGTTCATCTCCAGTGTAATTGGGCAATAAGTTGTCCCTTTAGTTTCTTGGAATTTTTCTATAATTGTGGACCCAACAGTGACAGTCCAACGAGATACCCCCCTTTAAGCATCATCAATTCACTATCAACAATAGCAATGTAGGACAACATTGTTGAAGTGTTTCATTTTATTTACAACAAAAATTTTAAGAATACAACCAACATTAGGAAATAAGAAGATTCATATATATAAGTCTATATATCAGTCTACTTTGTGCTAAACATATTCAAGCAAGTAGCTGAATAGATCTTTCTGCAAGCAAAAAAAAAAAAAAAAGAACAGATTAAAGGCTATACCCTACAAGCATTAACTAAATGTGTTGACAAAAGGTATTACCTTCCAATTTTTACACGATGAAAACTATTCCCATGATCCAAAAGCATATTGTATAGTGAAAAATGTTAAATGATTGCTTTAGTTATGTCTTAATAAATAACTGAATGAATAGCTCCACGCATAAATACTACCACAGACCATAAACTTTATAATGATAATGAAAAGTAAAGACAAATTTTCAGCCTAATGGCCTGGAAAAAAGTTTTAATTCAGGTAAGTTTTAGCTTATAATTGTTTAACTTACTTTTAACCATAGCGAAAGTCAGCTGAATCTAATTCGATACAATCCTATCAAACTCCTCAGAGACGAGTTACGGTTTTAAATACATTTACCACATACTGCAGCCCCCTTTTTTAGCACAACACACATGCATCTATTTCTCAACAGGGGCTGAGATGCTACATCGACTGATACACTTAAAATAGTCAAGAGAAGAGCAGCACAAAGAAACAGGGAGTACCAAAGCTGATGGGAGTGTACAGAGGACTTTATTCAGCACAGTCCATGTATTATACTGACTGTGCATTGGTCAGCAGCTCATGTCATGAAAGGTAACGGACAATACCAGTTGATCAAAGACTCTGTGTGCAGTGATAATTACTCATGCAGCCTGTGGAGCAGCTGTCAGAAGAAGACTACAATGCAACTCATTCTCCGCTGACCTGTTTGAAAATTCATTACTTTTTCAGAAACATGGCAGGTGAGCTAACAGCAAGAGTACAACAAGATTGTAGACTCCAAAAAGCTAAGCTGTTTGAATAGGTTTAGACAGATTATGCAAAAGCTTTGACATGATGTACCAAATTGTTATCATATGAATGCTTCTTAGTGTTTTCTCTTTTTATGGGAAGGTAGCAATGCTTCTTAAGCCCCTTTGAGCTGGTACGCCCAGCACTTTTTTTTTTTTTGAATCCCTTCAACTCAAGAAATGTGAAGCAGGGAGGATAGTCTAGTTCAAGCTTCTTATTTGTTTGAGCCAGAGATAAAAATCATAACACGGGTTCTTATCTGCCCTGTTCACTGCCAAAACACATTTAAAATGTACAGAGCTGAGCCTAAACACCACGAGATAACAACCTGACTAGAAAAACACAACACTTGGCAGCTCTTAACAACAAGGAGAATAACGAGTTAGATAACCAACTTTGGATCATCTTCCATTGTTATCGCTTTTAGATAGTATATTTTTGAGAAAAACAGTTGAATCTCTTCAGCTCTCTCTGGAGCGGTTTGCAGCCGAGTACGAAGCAGCAGGGATGAGAATAAGCACCTCCAAATCTGAGGCCATGATCCTCAGTCAGAAAAGGGTGGATTGCTCTCTTTGGGTCGAGGGTGAGGTTCTGCCTCAAGTGGAGGCGTTCAAGTATCTTGGGGTTTTGTTCAAGAGTGAGGGAAAACTGAAGCATGAGATTGACAGATGGATTGGTGCAGCGTATGCAGTATTGCGGACTCTGAGCAGGTCCGTTGTGGTGAAGAGGGAGCTGAGCTGTAAAGCAAAGCTCTCTGTTTACCTGTCGGTCTACTCTCCTACCTTCACTTATGTCCACAAACACTGGGTAGTGACCGAAAGAACAAGATTGTGGATACAGGCAGTTGAAATGAGTTTCTCCGCAGGGTAATTGGACTCTCCCTTAGAGATAGTGTGAGAAGTTCAGCAATCTGAGAGAGACTCGGAGTAGAAGCGCTCCTCCTCCACATTGAGGAGCCAGTAGAGGTGGTTTGGGCATCTGGTAAGGATGCTTTCTGGGCTCCCTTTGGGCATGTCCAACTGGGAGGAGACCCCAGGGAAGACCCAGGACAACCTGGAGAGATTAAATCTCTCAGTTGGCCTGGGAATGCCTTGGAGTCATCCTATAAGAGCTGGAAGAGATGTCTGGGCCTCCCTGATCAAGCTGCTGCCCCCAAGACCCGCCTATACAGAACAAGCGGAAGATAATGGATGGCTGGATGAATGGAAGGACAAATATTTTATGTACAATATGTATATTTTTTAACATATAATTACAGCTAGGTTATTATACTAAATAGAAATGGCAAATATAACTCATTGCAAAAAAAAAAAAAAAAGGATTTATAGAGAATGGTCTTAAAAAAGAGAGAAAATATCCAGTGCGTGGCAGCTGTGTTAGCAAAAAATATTTAGAAAGGCAACAAGCAGCTGAAATACCCACTCATTACAACGAATGTTTGCAGAACACCATTTCTAATCGCACAACACCTCCAACCTTGAATCACAAGTACTACAGCAGCAGAATATGCACCAAGTGCCACTCCTGTCAGCTAAGAATAGGAAACCGTAGCTACAATTTACACAGTATTACCAAAATCGGACAATAAGAGATTGGAAAAACATTACTGCTTTGATGAGTCTCATTTCACTGGACTCCAGCGGCCTCCACAATCATCAGATCTCAATCCAAACGAGCTCCTTTGGGATGTGGTGGAATGGGAAATTTGCATCATGGACGCGCAACCTCATACATCTGCAGCAACTGTGTGATGCTATCATGTTAATATGAATCAAAATCTCTGAGGAATGTTTCCAATACTTTGTTGAATCTATGCTATGAATAATTAAAGCAGCTATGAAGGCAAATGGTGGTCCAACTCGGTAATAAAAAGGGATACCTATTAAAGTGGTCGGTGGGTGTATATCAAAGGACAGTCTAATTTGCATGTTTGTGTTCCTGTAAAACACAGCAGAATTAGGCCAGAGGATTTACTGTCTTCTTGCACAAACTTCCACTTGCTCGCATCTGACTCCAGATACCTGTCAGTTTGTGTCAGTTGAAAGACAAGATTCACATTTAGGTTTTGAAATGAAAATACCTCTTTTTTTAACAGAAGGCTTGACATTTTTGAGTATATTACAAACCTTTAAGATATCCCCCTGTCTGTTTTTTTAATTATTTCTTTCTTTCTGATTATTATTCCATTAGGTGCTGGTCTGTTTGTAGTGAAATCCAAATAGAGAATGTTCTGGCTCCTGGCGTTGGGCTTTAACTGCTCTCCCCTTCTCCTTTTCCCCTCTGTAGGGCAACCGTCAGATAAAGGGGAGGATGGATACAGACAGATTGATCGGTGGATGAAGATAGTAAGAGAATAAAGGAGATTCATAGATGGCATAAAGATTCAGGCAGAAACCAGGAGGAAGTTTAGAAAAAAGAAAGCTTGAGATCTTTGGGGCCCTATGGAGGGGATGGGATTGGGGAGGAGGGTTAGCGGCGATGAGAAAATATGTGTGTACGTGCTGCAGGAAGAGGCCTAGAGAAGCCGGGTGGAAATGAACGCGCCTCAATAAGAGCAGGGGTTATGCATGCGTTCTGTGCGTGTGTCATTGGAGGAGTGTACTTTGGATTGGTGCATCGACTTGTAAATAAATAACAAAAAAAAAATCCTCCCAGGGCATAGAGGTTTGGAAGCACGGTGAATCCAAGATAAGTAAATAAAATCTGAAAGATATAGCAGCTTTGACTGATGAGGCACGATGTTACCCCCCACGCCTCCTTCTCTCGCTCCACTGGACACAGACCGTATGTCCAGTACACACACAAATCAATTATCTGTTGGTCCATTAAAAAAAAAAAAAAAACTTAAACAGCAAACTCCCCAGAATGTTTTTACACATTATTTGTCACCTTAGGCAAAGGGGGAAATAATGATTTTGCTCGTGCCTGTGTGTGCATGTGAGTATGATTTTAGCATTAGAAACCACTTAATGAATCTCACAGAACGTAATGAATAGATATACCTCTTCAACTGCTTAGCTTTTAGAATCAGACCAATTCAAGATGACCTCCACAAAAAAAATAAATCTTAGCAAACAAAAACATATCTATAACTCATCTAATTTTACAATATAAGGTAGTAGTAGCCAAGAATCACTAACCCAATTTAAGGCATCCACCACAGCCTACTGACATTAGCAAACACAAAAATGTATACAATCCAGACAATTTTATAGATACTGAGCTTTAATTTTGTGTGGGAGTAGCTGAGAGTCCTTTGTAACACAAGTTTCAAGTACAAACTACACATTGTTCAATATTTAGACTTTAAACGTTCCTTCAGTCATCTATGTCTGTCTGTTAGATTTTTATCTCACGAACCAAATCCCTAATTGCTACCCAGGTACTCAATAGCTGCCCAATGCTGCACCTGAGTTTATCCCAGGTGCGATGGGTTAAATGCAGATAACCAATTTCCTCATTGTAAGGTAATATACAATGATGACAACATATTGCACTTATACATCTCCTGAGATTGAACATAATGTGGTGGGTGATATGCACTTCTTAAAGAAATGCTAGGCCCTTTAAGATCCAGTACTGATGCCATGCTTTAGTCTACGCAACAAAGTTCATGCTCAATCATCCAGGTACCAAATCCAATAATTCTCAGTCGGGTAATCTGGACATGCTTTAGGCTATTTCCTGAATAAGCAGGCAAATAATATCTGAGATTTGTAGAAATGTTGTGTAAGATATTCCTTAATATTCAAAGTAGATTTAAAAAAATAATAATTTCAGAAAGATGTTCTAGTGGCTCAGACAAGGACATGGTTCTCTGTAGTGGCAAATGTTTTAGGGATTTTAGACGGGGAAAAGCACAAAGGTGTAGAGTGGAGGAAATCTGTGTGTCAACAGGACCTTAAGTGGAGATGGCATCGATGACAGCCTGCAGATTCATGTGTGTTCATCTCTCCCAAGTGCAGTGCTCTCACATTTCATTTTCTCCCGCATTCTTCCTCTGTCCTGCTCCTGCTTCCTTCAATTTCTTTCCACATCTTTCTCTCAGAATTCTCTGCTCATCCGAGGGAACTCCCTAGAGGTGGAGGATAATCCCAGTTCGGAGCAGTGGAGTCTTTCATGTTCTAGGAAGACACGCTGGCGTGAGCGCTGGCAGCGAGCTCTCTACTCTACAGATACCTGCAGCTTCCGGCCCTCGCAACCTCCCTCCACTTCCCCGTTTTCTTACTCTGTGTTGTCATAGAGGTTTATGTTCCTCTTTCGTTACAAAAACCCCTTCTGTTGGTAAACGTGGCTGGCAGCACATACAGCCCAAACAAGAGAGGAGTCAGATCCACCTCCCAGTGGAAGAGTTAAACAGAAACCACCAACACCGTCCACTGGATACCTCAATATTTCACTCGTCTGAAGTGTTAATGTATTTCAAAGAATCGCAATGTAGATTTCCTAAAGTAAATTATAGGGACTATGTGGCTAAATTTTTATTTATTTATTTTATTTTATTTAGCCTTTATTTATACAGGTTAGTCTCATTGAGCCACGAGAACTCATTTTCAAGAGAGACCTGTTTAGGGAGCGCATGGTGGGGGTTGAGGGCCTTGCTCATGGGCCCAGAGTGGGGCGAATGAGGATGGGGGCAAGTGTGGGTGTTTCACCTACCCCACCCACAATTTTGATGTTGTCGGGGCCGGGGCGTGAACCGGCGATCTTCGGATCACAAGCCCACCTCTCTAACCTCTGCGCCACCACTCCCCCATTTCACTCGTCTGAAGTGTTAATGTATTTCAAAGAATCGCAATGTAGATTTCCTAAAGTAAATTATAGGGACTATGTGGCTAAATCATTTTATCGGAAGTGCACAATTGTTGTGCTCACAAATCTCATAAATATTTATGTCCTGATGCATGCTCAATAACCCAGGTAGATAAATCCAACAAGGTTGTCAGGTCCTCTGAACACCTGGCTCAAACTTGTTAGATTTACAGTATCTACCTGGATTTTTGAGCATGTAATAAGATATTTGAAACGTAGAAAGACGCAATTATCAGAGTGTAGGCTTTGTTCTGTTTTGGTCGTGACATTCAGACTTTCTCTGTGAAGTAAGTTAAAACTATTTATTGCTTTATTCATTAAACAGTACAGAAATATGGTATTGATGAGCGGCTTTGGATGTCATCAGCCTATTAAATTGCCGTTATCAGTTGTTATCATCCCCATATGTAGCGGTGAGACTGTCCCACCTACCTCCTAGTAGGTTTAAAGGTACGTTATTATTGCTGATAATAGGCAGTGTCACACGGGGGTAAACCATGAAGTTTATTTTGTTGTTGTTTGTTTTAGCTTATGTAACCCTTTTCCTAAACCTAACCTTACACCTGACCCAGAGGACCAACCCTAAAGTAACCCAGTTACTCTTGTGCCTAAACCTAACCAAGACCCTAAACCTAACCGCCAGACCCGTTACTCTGAACGCAACCACGTGAACCTATTTTGAGCGCTAACAAAGCTAAAAACTGAGACTATTATCATTGCTAACAACACTAACAACGTGCCTTTAAACCCACTACGAGGTACAGGAGGGGCAGTCTGACCGCTACATATGGGGATGATAACTAATAACGGCCATTTAATGGCTGATAACATCCGAAGCGGGTGGCTTTGACTTCTAAAATTCCATCCATCCATTATCATTAACTGTTACTTCTATAACTGTTTTATTTATTATTAAAGGTTAACAAGAACTTAAAGTAAAACTTTGCATTCCTTGTAGGCTTCTCAGCTACTACAATACTACAATAATTATGAGCTCAATATTTAAAAAAATGACAGAGTTTTAGCCATTTATGTGTTTGCTAAGATAATTTTGCTGTGGCGGCCATCTTGTGTAATGATCTGGGCATGAGGTTGGACCCTGGGTGCAGACAGCCCTTGGGAACTGGAGGATTAAATAAAGATACTTCATTATAAATAACAAAACGGGCTGATGTGGCAGAAAAACTTATGAAGGAAGGTGATCACAGGAGGAGCAGGAACAGAACATGACACGAAGAGGGACAATCCATGGACAATGAGAGAACAAGACACCGAATACATAGGAACACACGTGATTGACAATGAGGGACACTTGGGGTGATAAAGGTAGGGGAAAGGTGTGTAGCAGCTGGAAAGACAGGGGTGACAGGCAACACACACCAGTCCTCACATCTTGAATTGGAACAACTCAAAAAGTTAACCAGATGTAGATGTCCATCCAGTGGTTACATTCTGAAAGCTTCAATGAAATGTGTTCAGTGATTCATGAGATGCTTTGCTAACGGTAAAGATAAACAACCTTCACCCTTGGCAGCGGGCAATAAAAAAACACTAAGAGTAGTACTTTCTCTCGTGGATTTTAAAAACCACTAATGGTTTTAAGTGGTGTTTCTTAAGTCCACTACAGTAAATCAGAACCATCATCAGCTTGTCCACAAAATTAAGTGGTTCAATCTACCCTGGTAAGAAAACATTAAAAATTAAGCATCACTGTATTGTTAATGTGTATTAGATTGAAACAACGTTGCATTTAAGATCATGTGAATACATGAACACAGCCCATCTGCAAAGTTACTAAGACAATAATGACATGTAAAGTAAATCCAGTTTATCACAACCTCGATGTATTTTGCATTTACCAGAGAAACCTCAAACTGCAACAACTTTTGCCTTTATTTGTTTTGTCAAATATGTATAGAGCGCAAAAACTAAAAGGTAGTAAATTATATATTTGTTTTGCACACATGCCACTAAAAGCATATCAAACAGTTCAATGATTGCTGTGGACAAAAAGTTTTTATTATTACACAAATATTTCAGTTAATAGAGTTGTATGTAGTGTTTTGACGCAACCGTTTTCCCTAACAATGAAAGGAACAACAGACTTTTAGATTTCTGGACAAATCTAAACTTTATGATACATCAGAAGTGCTTTGAGATCTATAATGTCATTGACATGTGATTGTGTCCATCATTCCCAGCTGTTTATACAGTCAGGAAGGCTGTCACACTCTAAATAAGGCAGAAAAGCAACTCATTCATCCCCCGTTTTACCACTGAACAATGATCTCTCAGTCCTAATAAAGACTGCTTTGCTGTAAAACACATTTTTTCCAATGATGCAACACAAATTTGCTGTGAAACTTGTCTTGGAATGTTATGTTCGGGACGGAGCATTTGTACGGGATGAAATACACATTTCTTTTAGCGACTTGTGAGTCCTGGATGCCAACAATTACGAGTTGGGTTTGAGACAGAGCCCAAATAAAGTTGTGATTATGACTGGCACTGGCAGCCAGGCTCGAGAGGAACAGGTGTTCATTGGCTCGCACCGATGTGACCATAGTTGAGGGGGTTTGCGATTGGCGGAGGAAAGGCACTGCCGCTTTGGGAAGAAGCCGCTGATGCCAGGCGTGTTTTGCGGGCACGGGCTGGACACGGTGAAGGGAAGGGGGGCGACGAGGGGAGAGAGGGTGCAGCGGAGAACAGACCACCTGGATCACAGGACTCAAAGGCCGGACTGACACAGTCAATCAGAGCAACAGTGAATAGAAGACAGCCAGGCTGCTGACTTCCCCTCTCCTGCATTTTCACTGGCAGCTTCCCAAAACACACATGCTGTCCAGAAGGAACTGCAGCTCGGGTTTTTCCACCAACTTTTGGGGATTTTTTTTATTTTTATTCTGCCTATTAATAGAATAGCAACACTTTACACCTTACATAACTGTACGCTACCACACTAACCTATCTCAACTATCAGGAAATAAGCCTAATAAATAAATGGCTTCAAAGACCTAACATTAATTGAAGGAATGCATACCACCCACTGCCTTCCATGCACCATTATTGACCAAAAAAAAAAAAATGCAGAAAAATTACAGAAATATGGTCATTTGGTTCTAGAAGTAACTTTGTACTACAGTATGTCATGCAATGTCTCACGAGTTTGCATCATTTATTTACACTTGATGTGTTTCGCTTGATTTTTAGCTGCTACCACTCTGGATTTTAGCTCGGTATCCTCAGAATTGACTGATTTATAGGTATTTTTCCGTAGTAAAAGGTTAATTAGCTGGCTCCAAAAGTTTATTAGCTGCAGACTTACTGCCAATGATTACATTTTAAAGTTTCACAGAAATCTGTTGATTCTGTGATTTGAGAACATTTTGAAACAAACGAGAATATGCACGCTAGGTATACAATAAAAACAGATTTATTTGTATTAAGGTAGAACATTGCGGTGACAGATTAGCTAAATTAGAACATATTTTCCAAAACCATTTTTTAAGCAAACACAAAGCTGTCAATATGTTAAAAAGTTTGGATGTTCATGTTGTTAAAGGGCCACATGGGTTATCACACATTAATCAACACATATGAAGGCTTCTACAGAGCGACGCTGACCTGAGCTGACCCTGACGCTCCGTCTCAGTCGAGAAAGAGATTAAGGTGTGGTGAAACGGGAGTCATTTCTTCACTTTATTCTATTATTTTTCTTCTCCCTTTTCAAATCCAAAGACCATTTTCTTGACTTTTTCTTTCTGTTCTTTGACCGTTTGACAAAAGTTGTTTTTCCTGCCCCCTGCGACCCTCTGTCCTCCCATGCAAGATTGCTCTGCCATGACTAACAACGCTCCTTGGGGTGTGAGGGAGTGGATTCTGTTTCTTTTTTTTAATTTTTTTTTATTTTCTTGTTGCCTCCAAGGGCGCTGCACGGAGGAGGGAACAGACAAGAGAAAACATCCAAATCCAGCAGCGGACCAGGGCTCTGCCAAGTCAGCAAGCTAATGGGAGGAGGTCACCAACAGATAACTCTCACGCACAGACGCAGCTCCTCATTACCACACACAGGCTGAAGGGTTTTATCTGGACCCAGCTGGAGATAGGAGAACCTCGGTAGCCTGGCTTCGTTCAGGCCTTCCGCTAACAGAAACTGCCCCCTTGTCATGTGGTGTTGAAGGAGGACTGTGAGGAGTGCAAGACTCCAGGGGTTAGAAGTTGCTCTGGAGATAAGAAAGTAGATTTTTTTATAAACACACTCACAAATTCAACAGAGTCGTAATTAGCTCACCCATTAGACCACATGGTGAGCTTTAAACTACAGGATTTTCTTTTGTTTTAAGTTGTTGATACAACGAAACTAATTTAGGGATTTTGACTAAATGTTTAATCTTAATTTCTAAAGTATGTAACGTCATGCCCCGATTGCACAACAGAACAGAATGGGTTTAGGTACATGAATAAAAGCTGGAGCAAATATGGAACATATTACGCTTATTAAGTGTGAGCAAAGGACACATCGTGCTTGTGAACTTCCCTGCGATAGAGTCAGAGTCAGAGTTTCTTTATTGTCATTCGCACCTCATGTGGTACATGTGGTGGAGCGAAATTATGTACACAGGGTCCCAGTTACATCCAACAATAAAATGTATAAGAAAAACAGTAATAACATCTAAGATATGAACTAAGAAAAACATCAACTAAATATACACTAAGCACTCATAACATAAAACATTGAACATCAGCACAAACATGAACATGAGTCTGTGAGCAGATGTGCACGCATGAACACATCAACATTGAAACAGATCAGCAGCAACATGAAACAGATCAGCAGCAACATGATATGGTTTTTCACAGTGATTATTCTAGTTAGAGATTCATGAGTCTAACAGCCTCAGGGTAGAAGCTGTTCCTCAGTCTAGTGGTTCTACACTTAATGCTCCTTAACCTCCTTCCTGAGGGGAGTGGGGCAAAAAGTGTGTGTGCTGGGTGGGTGGGGTCCTTCATGATGCAGGTGGCCCTCTTCCTGCATCTGGATGTCTGTGATGGTGGGGAGACTGATTCCAACAGATTTCTGTGCAGCCTTCACCACTCTCTGCAAAGCTTTTCTTTCTGCAGCTGTGCAGCCTCCATGCCACACATTGATGCTCGAGCACAGGATGCTCTCCACTGCACACCTGTAGAAGGAGGTGAGGACTGAGCTTCCCAGACCAGCTCGCCTCAGCCGTCTGAGGAAGTAGAGTCTCTGATGAGCTTTCTTGATCAGGCTGGTGGTGTTGTTGCTCCAGCTGAGGTTGTCATTCATGTGTACACCCAAGTACTTGTAGCTGGAGACCACTTCCACTGCAGATCCTCTTATGTTCATGGGGGTGTAGGTGTGTTTGTTCCTTCTGAAGTCCACAATCATCTCCTTTGTCTTCTTCACATTGATGTGAAGGTTATTCTCTCTGCACCAGCTCTCTAGGTGTTCCACCTCTTGCCTGTAGCTGGACTCATCATTGTTTGTGATGCATCCCACCACCGCTGTATCATCTGCAAACTTTACAATGTGACAGCCTGGATGGGTAGCTGCAGAGAAGACCTGATCTGAAGGTGCAAACAGACGGAAAACTGGAGTACAGTAGTCCCTCGCTACTTCGCGGTTCATTTATCGTGAGTTCGCTATATCATGGATTTTCAAAATAAGATTGGACTTGACACTATTGGCTGATTGATGGATGAGCCATGGATTGTTTACTTAAAATGCATTTTTTAAAATGATTTTGCACCACGTGTGCAACCCAGATCAGCTGTTCGATCTCCTCCTTTGCCGCAGCTTCGTTAAGAGCCCTTTGCTGTCCAGATGAACCGATCGACTTTTGTCTTCCAAGTTAAAATTCAAAGTTTGTCAAAAATCATCATAATCACAAAATATAAGTGTTAAAAGTTATTTTTTTAAAATAATTTTAGAACTTCTATGTTCAGTTGTTGAAGTGTAATCGATCAAAAAGTACATTTCTGCTCAGTGCTGCGGAGCTGAAGCTGCGTGACATCCCTGTGATGTCCTGCTGCACTTCTCTTCTCTACAATTTAAATTTAAACACTGTAATATTTTAAATAAACAATCCACGCTGCATGGATTTATTCACAAGGTTACCATATTTAAATTTAAATTGTTTATTTATCGAGGGAGAATGGGAGTAACAGGAGTGTGATTACAGCCTGGCACATGTCATGACAAAAGCTTACTGAACTTGAACTTGGACTGCAGCATCCCTGCTTCACGGTTTTTCACTTATCGTGGGTGGGTGTGGTCCCTAACACCCGCGATAAACGAGGGACTACTGTAGTTAGATTTCTAATCTAAGAAGGAATTATAATTTTTGTGGATTAAATATTCACTTTAACATCCAATTACTGTGGCTATGCTTCTGCTTGTTTGATGCACCAGTTTTTATTATAAGAAATTGCCCAAAGTTAATATTTGCCAGCTTTAACAAACCTGCACACAGAGATATTCAGACTAAACACAGTTTGCCCTCATCTTTTTATCAGGTAGTTTCAAAAACAGGAACCAATAGAGTTACAAATTACTTCAATAAGAAATGAGTAAATTCAAGAGTGAGTATGGATCCATCTAGTTTCCACACTTGTTTGATCCTGTTAAGGGTTTAGGGTCGTGGGGAGCTGGTGCCAGTGGTGTTTATTGGAGTCTGCATAAAGTTACAGCTGTCATCATTAGTATTTTTTGTACATTTTGTACAGCGCTGAAACTCAAGGACATCTCCATAGTCTCCATCGCAGCTCACCGATTTAGAATTTGCACACATCACTATTGAATTTCAATCTGATTTGACCAAAAACCTGGACATTTCACCAGCAGACAGTTCTGAAACCCCCCAACCATCAAAATAACTACTTTAAAGGTGTTGATATTGTACATCTGGAACAGAAGGTGACAGGTAAGTGTATCCATTTCATTACCAGATAAAAGCTGCAATGAACGCAACATCAATCAGACATCTAAAGGATGAAAACAGTAAATAATCATTTTTGCTACATGTTGAATATAAATTACTGGACAATTTATTCACACATTTTACCAAATCAATCAACAAATTCACAATTTCACCCCCAGCTAATAACATAATATTTGCATTTCTAGCATGAGCCGCATCGCCGAATGCCACAAAACGTTATCTGACACACACTCAGCTGAGCCGGTCTGTGTGCTTTGTGGCTCGGCCCGTCGCTGACTGATAGCTGGCTGTGGATCCTGAGGGGCATCGAGAGTTTAATCACCCATAACCGCAATTACAGACGTACACATCCGCCTCATAAAGCACTGAAACAAGATGAGTGCCTCCCTCCTCTCCTCTCCTCAGCACACATCAGCCAAATTCCACTAAAGCTCAAGGAGGAACAAGGGAGCTGCAGGCATAACCTGAGAGAGCGAGGGGGGGGAGAAACCTCTACCTTGTGCACTGCATTAGACGAGAGAATTGCGGCATATTAATTAGTGCTTTTAATACACTTAGGGGCTTTAAAACAAGCCATTATGCACTAAATGAGTGGATGAGCGTGCTGTAAAAAGTGAACAGGTGTGCCATGTTTCTACAGAGACTCTTAATAAGCCTAAAGTAAAATATTCAAAAGAACTGATTGACTGCATGAGTGAATGCAAAGAAACAACATTAACATATCAAATACGCATAGCCACGCACACATCTAAAGCAAGCACGTGGATGTGCATATGAGCACACACTCCTAATGATCACATAAAAGCTCACAGTACACCATAAGACAGGCCTTAGGATGGATTAAGATGCAAGCCTTTATCAGTAGGTTCCCACAATCCCCTGTAGAATATCTCATCTCTTTCTTTCTGTATATTTTTTTCACTTCACTCTTTCCATTTCCCCCCCCCCCCCCCCCCCCCCCCCCATACCCCATACCCCAGGGATAATGTTGGGAGAGAAACAGACGAGATGGGGAAAATAAAGATGGAGAGCTGAAAATAAAATGAAATAAACATTCTGAGACAAGTTTGCTAATGGACGGGAGATTGGGTTATTTTGCTTCTTTGCTGTTTGACAACAACAACAAAAAAAAGATGCAAACAAGATCCAAAGTGGCCCAGAAGTCGAGCACTCGGGTGCATTTTTCTGGGTGAGATTAGCAACATCAGGTGAGCAAGACAGGCTCCAGGGGTTAGCGGGTCAAATGCAAAAGCCTGACAGCATTGAGAAGGAAGCATCGTGTGATAAAGAGATAAAATCTGAAACGTCCCGATAAAACTGTGCAAGTTGTTCAGAAACTCTTCTGACATGAAGGTGCTCAGGTGCGTCCTGTCCATCCTCAGTACTAAACAATCATTAGTGTAAGAAAGTGCTCATCATTCTCATTGATTACTTGCTGTTTCAAGAATACCAAGTAATTAAGTCAGAAGTATCATCGGTGAAACCAAACAGCTGGAGAGGAGAGCCCAGATGTTTTCAGTGTCAGTTGCATTTATGAAACATATATGTGCTATTAAGAGAATGAGCAAAGCTGGTTTGTTAAAAAATATGAAATAGCTTAATGTGAATTTGTATGAATTGACGATTGAGAAGGAGTTATTCATTTTGTTTTTGTTATTTTTTTAGATTATTAATGTTTTAATTATTTTTTTGGTAAAAAAGGGGCATATATAAGATGTTTTCTTCTTTCTGCTGCCTTTCATTTTATTTGTGATTGCATTTCTTATTGTATACTGAATTGTTTTGTTTTAAAAAAATGAATAAACTTATAAATAAATAAAAATATTAAGCATGAATATCAAAGTTTGATGCTGTAAATCAGGTTCAAGTTCATTAAATCTGTCCCTCTGTGAAGATATAAAAGGAAGGTGGAAGAGTTCTATGACTTTTTTTTTTGTTTGTTTAAGTGAAAAATTGAGCACTTAAAAGTTCCCACAAAGTATATAATACTGCAAATACATTAAAACACAGTAAAATTCATAAATACCCACTTGGACAGCTTGTAAAGAGGAACGCAACTGAATGCTTCAGTTTACAATTCAACCTACTTGAGTTGAACTTGCATCAACCATTTGAAAAACCTCCTTTACGTTCAGGACAAGCAACGGGATTGAATGCGACTCAATCATCCGTCTAATGAGGAGGTTCCAAACTTCAGATTCTGACCCACAAAATAACAGGTGAAGATTTGTTACCCAGACTATTGCGAACTGAAGCGCACAAACGTTGCAAAAAAGCCAGTGAATGAGGTTCTCATGGCAACAATAACAACCATTCTATTTTTTTAAACAACACAAGACTCCCGATTTAATTTATTGTGACAATTATGCCAAAATAATCATAATTTTCAATCATTTTTAAGCTTTGTTTGATATCTGTAGATAATCTCAGGACCCCACATTAGCCATTTTATCACCAACAATAGGGTCCTGACTTCAACTTTGGGGTCCAATGCTCTAATGCAGGGGCGCCCACACTTTTTCAGCATGTGAGCTGCAATTAAAATGACCAAGTCAAAGTGATCTACCTACTATACTGGTAGATCGCGATTGGCATATTGGGCACCCCTGCTCTAATGAAACTTTTCTGATACGTGATAGAGGTTTTCCTGTCAGTTTCAGTTATAAAACATCATGAATCATGGGATGGGTATTATTGACAAAGCTAAAATCGTAACGACTAACTTGAGCCGATACAAAACACCGCAACGCACATTTGAGACCCAACCAGCTCACTGCTAATAGAGGGTTTGTTTACACCTTTCTACTGCGGCTTCAGGGTGCAGATGAGTAAGAAGCTCAGCAGATGACCTTTAAACTCCAGAGGTGACCAGGAGGAGCGGCTGGTCATGAGATTGACACAGCAGGTGATTCATGACACCATGCTTAACTACACTGCTTCACACATAAGTGAGCCCCTTACATTGTAGTCGAATACATAAAACTGATGGGAACTGCGGAGGAAAACATGCCCTTTTCCACCTCATCATCCTCATGTTCTCAGAAATCTTCCAAAGACAATTTGGCTTATCAACAGCACAATAAGACTTAATGAAGAGGGTGAGCTATTCTGTGAGTCAGAAAGATTGATGCATCCCACAGGCCTGGGAAGCACACACTCTGTTAAAGCCAGACAGAGGATCAATTACACAGACCACGTTTACTGGCTTAACTACATGGTCATGCTCCTTAGCTGCTTTTAAATCCTTACGTAAAATGCTTTTGTTACCTTATAAGGTGTTTATTTTTTTGGTTTTAATTTTATTTTTTTTTACTGAATACGCGTTTTATTGTTTGACACTGTTCAGTACGTTGTGCCTTTCACAAGTTCTGAAGAGCCTTGTAAATAAAACTGGACTGGATAACAAAAAGGTTAAATGTGCTTTTTGACCAACTAAAATTTTGTAGTAGACGGAACCTCATGAGGATTCTTTTAATTGTTAGAAGATAATATTAGTTTAAAAGACAAGAAAGACAGTGAGCAAAAAGTTATTAACTGGGTTCTTAATTTTTAGTCATAAAGTCGAATGGTTCAAGTATTCCTGTATGACCATGTTTCCCAACCTCCAGGTTCCAATGTTATGCTTACACCCCTCCTCCAACACACCTGAATCAGAGCAAATAATTACGTCAACGGCTCATAATCAAGTTCAACAGAAGTTCATTTTAAATGCCAAAAAGCTTGAGGCAATAACAAAAGATTTGAAAAACAAAACATAATTCTGGTCGCTTGTAAAAAGATCACACAGATTACAGTTGGATATCTTTCCTCCCATATAAATTGGCATCACGTTAATCATTGATACTGATATGAAGACACTGACGCACTTCTCTTCTAATGAAGTTGGAAGGGAACAAGCTGCTTGTACCATTTAAACTAAGTGCATCTTCATGTATAGTACAATTGTAGAGATGGAGTCATCCTGAAGGATTCTGGCTGCGCAGCAATCTTATCTTTTCAAAGGACATATGTTTTTTTTTTTCTTTTCTCTTGAAGCAGCAGCTTATTTTTGCTTTTAAAATACTACTTTGGATAATGTTTTTACATCTTCTAAAAGCATTAACATGGCTTTCGACTGTGGTCCTTGAGGTACACTGTGGGGGGTGCTCCGTGAGTATGGGATTGGAGGAATGTTGCTATGGGCTGTTCGGTCCCTATACAAGTGGTGCGAGAGTTTGGTTCGTATTGCCAGTAGTAAGTTGGACCCCTTCAGGGTGGGTGTTGGACTCTGCCAGGGCTGCCCGTTGACACCGATTCTGTTCATAACTTTTATGGACTGAATTTCTCGGTGGAGCCAGGGTGCTGAGGGAGTCCAGTTTGGTGGCCTCAAGATTCCATCTCTGCTATTTGCAGATGATGTGGTCCTGTTGGCATCATTGTGCCGTGATCTTCATCTCTCACTGGAGCAGTTTGTAGCAGAATGTGTGAAGCAGCTGGGATGAGAATCAGCGCCTCCAAATCAGAGGCCCTGGTCCTCAGTCGGAACAGGGCGGATTGCTGTCTTCGGTTCGAGGGTGAGGTTCTTCCTCAAATGTAGGAGTTCAAGTATCTTGGGGTTTGTTCACGAGTGAGGGAAGAATGGAGCGTGAGATTGACAGACGGATTGGTGCAGTGTCCGCAGTACTGTAGAATCTGTGCCGGCCCATTGTGGTGAAAAGGGAGCTGAGCTGTAAGGAAAAGCTCTCTGTTTAACAGTAGGTCTACGTTCCTATCCTCACCTATGGTCATGAACTCTGGGTAATGACCAAAAAAATGAGATTGCGGATACAAGTGGTTGAAATGAGTTTCCTCCACAGGGTAGTTGGACTCTCCCTTAAAGATATGGTGATAAGTTCAGTTATCTGGGAGAGACTTGGAGTAGAACCGCTGCTCCTCCACATCAAGAGGAGCAGGTTGAAGTGGTTCAGGCATCTGGAAAAGATGCATCCTGAGCGCCTCCCTACGGAGGTGCTTGGGGCATGTCCGACTGGGAGAAGACCTCAAGGAAGACCCAGCACACACTGGAGAGACTATGTCTCTTGGTTGGCCTGGGAACACCTTGGAGTCCTGCCAGAAGAGCTGGAAGAAGTGCCTGTGGAAAGAGATTCCTCCTTCTCAAGCTGCTGCCCCTGCGACCTGACTTTGGAATAAGGGGAAGATAATGGATGGATGAATGGATGTTTAGAAATTAATAAAAGTAGTCTCCTGCTGCATTGCATGTGGTTTTCGAAAACAGGAATTTTCATTGTTGGAAATGGGTTTTCCCCATGTATTCAGTAAAAACCTCTGCTGGTTTTTCATTAGTTGCACGAGGAACTTTCCTGGGGTGTTTCAATATTTGATTTGACACAGTGAATGAACACTCCCCTGCTGGTTTTAGTGTCAGCTGAAATCTATTGGATATGTTGTATATTTTTGTTGCGCTGAAGAATTTCAGGCTGTGCTTTCATGTCACTTATCAGTCACAAATCCTTACAAAACAACTACAAGAACAAGTAGATATTTACTGAGGATGCTTGTTCAGATCTGCTACCCGTGGCGAGTCCTTCAGTCAGTTTTAAAATGTCTGATGGCTGGCTGGAGAAAGTTATAGATCTAACAATTTCCTCAGTATTGTCTAAAACTAATTTAATGTGCATGCCTTTTAACAAGAAAGCTGAGGGGATGCTATAACAGCATATTCTGGAATGTACAATCAATCCAACCAAATTAAAATCGCTACCATCAATAAACATTTCTTTTACAGTTTTAAAGAAAGAATAGGCTTGATCAAAGGCCTTTAATTCCATTGTAGGAACAGTAAAAAAAATCCTAGATTGTGCTCCTTTTAATTTAAGTTTTTCTTCCAAAGTAACACTTCCAAAGTACAAAACCAGGGTTGGTTCATTGCAGAGATAAAAAGGCTATTTCATATATTCACCAAGTTAAAATACTGTGGTCAACTTAAAATTGAACGGACTCTCGTAAATGTTCACACTAAATTGTAGCTTGATATCTTTAAAACTGACTGAGTTGTAGCCATTTTTGTGTTGGTGAAGGTTGCTAAGCTGTACCTTAATTTTGGGTTGACCTCAAAAGTTAATCAGTTGTAGATCTACATCCTGATTTTACTTTCTAAGTTTTATTAATTCCAGAGGTTCTTGAGATATTTTGCTAACAGTCAACATGATGCCAATAGATAATGCCAAAGTTTAAGGAAAGGATGTTCAGCAATGTGTCATACTTCAAGTACATTTTGGGGATGACTCTCAGCTACTACTGCACCACATTTTTGCTCATAAACTGTATAATTGGTCGAGTTAAAGCAATTTTTGTGTTTGCTAAAGTTGTGTGTACCAGTGGTGGCCATCTTCAATTAAGTTGACTTCGTTAGCTTATCTTATAGTCAAACCAGTTGTACGTTCACTAATTACTTTCAGAGGAATTAAATAAAATCTGTAGTGATTCATGAGATTTTTCCCAACACCGAACACACTTTTGCTAAAACATTATTGCCTTTGGGTGATAAATAAAATAAGTAAATGGATCTGAAGACATTTGCGAACGCCATCATTTGTGTCATCAGGCTTGAGCTCTCACTTATTTAAGAACACAGCAATTTTTAGCACTTTTTCCATTATTAAAGCGCTCATGACATTTTCATCTAGATGAATCTTTTAGAGATCCATTTTATGTCTTCGTTGTAACACACAGCTCCGATTGAGAGCTATCCTACATTACGAAAGCTACATTTATGAAGGCGCAAGAGATGTAAGACATGCAAGTAAGATATTTTAATATCAGCATAAAAGGGGCTATGAATCCACAGGTTGTGGGCAGTTTAAAAAAAAAACATTTCTCTGCTTTGATTTGCGCTGACTCTCAAATGCAGTCCGCCGACAACACACTTACATATTAGGTAACAACCCAAGGGATAAAATATCAATCCTGCATTTTCTTAACCATTAAATCAGGGCAAAGTCCAATTCTTATGTCTCCTTCAAGTTTTATAAACATCTTTAGACGTACTAACGTATTCAGTCGGATAACGAATGGGTCGTAAAGCTGGGCTATAAACATTACTTCAGCATGTGGCTCAGAGAATGGGGTTATGATCATTACGTAACCTACAGAGCTGCAGTGCTTAGACATTATTTTCCCCCTCCCACATACTAAATTCCCAAATTGTAAATATGCTAACAGGTAGTTGGAAAGTAAAAAAAGAAGCACATGCTTAATTATCATTGAGGCGCCATCAGTGATAATAGACCTGTTTGTTTTCCCCACAAGCTCTAAATTCTGTTTTAACCCCTGCAACCTTTGCTGGCAGATGGAGGCAGATAAACACAAAGAGCTCTTGTATTAAACACAACTTCAAAACACACTGTCCTCTTTCACATTAATTGTATTTCTGTAAGTGTCATAGTCGGAATGTGACTGCACATAAACAATAAGTACATCCCCGTCTGCTGCATGTTCATTTGACACCTGATAACGCCCGCCTGCTCGTCCTGTTGCAATTCAGGCGCTGTGCCACCCAGTGGAGTCTGAATAATGAAACCAGGCAGCGAGCTGGTGTCGGGTGAGATGGCACAAAACTAGCCGGGTCGTTGTGTAATCATCAGGCGCAAACACACGTGCTCGGGCTGCGTATCACAATACACAACCAGATGGCAGGGAGGGTGTTAAATAAAAACAAATACATGCTCATTATCAGCTTGGATTACAAGCAGCTGCTCTGGCTTGTTTTGCCTTTAACATGGATGTTCAATCACATCCCAATGACCATTTCACACATGAGTGGGGGGGGGGAACCAAATGGCTGTAAAGAAGCCAAGTCATACTGGAAAAGGTGGTAATGTTAGGGGTGTGCCATTCACTCACCTGGGTGGTACAAAATGCAGTCTGCTACAACTGGCAGAGAGATGAAAAGCACTGACGAGGTCTTTTGAAAACAGAACATGGAGATGCAGAAATATGTGCACATGCAAAGTTCGACAAGCTCACTCAGAAACAATATAACCAACCAGAGACCAGTCCTGTTTTATGGGTCCTGGAGCCGTTTTCCCCCTCACATTATGTTCTTGTCCTGATGCTGCAGAGCAGATCTTAACACAACGGCGGTTAACACACAAACAGATCTTTCTGGTCATTTAGATAGTTTAACAATATTTATCGCCAAACTCAAACATAAATGTTTAACACCTTCCTAAGTAAGACTAACTTCAGGAGGGAACGAACAAGGCAGGTAGAGAGAAGAAGTCACTTTCATACCGTATTAGAAGTTTAAGGAAACAGAAAAAAGTCTCACTACCAAGTAATTTTATTATTAGTCTAATCTCTGTAACTAGCCATGAAAAAAACCCTAAATGTAAAACTATAATTTAAATATTTATTTATTTAGTAACATTTTTAACCAAGCAAATGCCACTGCGGTCACCAATCTCTTTTGCAAGGGAGGCTTGTGCTTGAAGAAAGCTTAACATACATTCGTGGAATATCAGAGGAAACTGGAGTACCTGGAGAAAACGCATACAAACAAGAGGAGAACATGCAAACTCTACCCAGAACAACCCTAGGTCCAACACAGGGATTGAACCCAGGACAAGTAAATACTCAGTCAGACTGAACAAGACCTTAGAAATATTAATGCCTTGTATGTAACCACGAGTATGTTATTGTTCCAACAATGATGCTACAATTTATCGTATCTCTGTCACCCACTCATGACATTTTCCCCCTCCTCATATCAAAGCCACGCTACATTTGTTTTGTACAACCCCGTCATTCAATTAGCTCAATATCAGTGACTGTAATGGACTTGTGGTTATGATTCCCCTGTGGCGTTTGATGTGCACTTTTTTTTTTTCCAGACACATTGACTCAAAAAAATAGCTGCTAAAAAATAGCTGCATGGGGCGATGATAAAGGTCAACTTTCTGCAACAGCACGCCTACAATGTACCCCAGGTACCCCTGAAACCAGAACTTGTGGAGGGGCTGAAGTACGGGTTACAAAATACTTCCAATAATTGTAGTTCATACCACGTCGGGTCACTTTTTAAATTAATGCGAAATGAGACAGCAGGAGTACACAATACAGTTGGAAACGTCTTAAACTGCATAGATGGTTGTACTTTCAAATAAATTAGAGACTTCTGAGTTTGCATTGAGGTAAAAAAAAAATCAAAATGAATCTGAGCACATGTAAGCCAACACAAGGTGTTAGTTACAGGTTATTAGATCAGTGGTTCCAAAACCTTTCAGCTTCTGAGCCACAAAATTATCGAGACGTGCAACCCCCTTCACTAGTCGAGGAATGCAAGTATTGATAACAGGCCAGTTAAACAAGAGTATAACGACAAACAGCATCAACAATGAACATTTGGACTGTTTTTGTCTGTTACCATTATGGCAATATATATATATATATAGATATGCTATTAGCAATTAAATTATGTTTTTATAACCCATGACTTGGTGCCCCCTTAACTCAGTGGTGTCCTAACTCAAAGTCTGGGATCCACAGCTGTACATAAACCCTTTGTTTGTTTGTTTGTTTTTCCCCATAAACATTTTGAGCTCCATAACGGTGTTCCATCCATCCATCCATTATCTACCGCTTGTTCCGAAGTCAGGTTGCGGGGGCAGCAGCTTGAACAGGGAGACCCAGACATTTCTTTCCACAGCCACCTCCTCCAGCTCTTCTGGGAGGACTCCAAGGCATTCCCAGGCCAACAAAAAGACATAGTCATAGTACAAGATACAAGATAGTCTCTCGGTTTGCCCGGGTCTTCCCCGAGGTCTCCTCCCAGTCGGACATGCCCTTACCAAAGTTTGTGGCCCTAGGTGAGGGTAGGAACGTAGACAGACCTGTAAACAGAGAGATTTGCCTTATATCTCAGCTCCCCCTTCACCACAACAGACCAGCACAGCGTCCACAATACAGCAGACACTGCATACTTGCTTGCTTTAGTTTATTAAGAATGCAGAGCTAAGACCATGACCATGACTTCAGGTTGAGAAAAGAAAATACATGTTTACTGAGGTCTTGTAAAATAATTTACTAACTAAGCAACACAACAACCCACCATTACCAATTCATCCTGATTGTATTATCAATTAATATTAAATTGTATACATTTGATGCAAGCTTGGGGCACATTTCCCAACTCTTATTTTAAAATACCAAGCTAAATTTGTTGACAACCTGTAAAATAGTAGTGTCTTGTTGCTCTTGTTGCTGCATCTAAGTGATTACAGGAATGCCCCTTGCAGTGTAAATACTTTAACCACAAGCAAGGATGTCAAAACAGGATCCAAGTTGTACGAAACTGGCTTCAGGCATCCTTCAAGTGATGTAGGATTTTGCTGTAATCCTTAACACAAACCTTGTTCTTCACTTTTCGACTTTGAGACCTCCTCTCCTCTGCCAAAGCAATTGTTCTGTTTGTTTGGTCAAACAGGAGCTACAGCTCCGATGTTGTCACAGCAGCCACGGTCTACATTCCTCAAGGGCAGCTGACTTGGCAAACCAACACTGGTTCCTGACAAGACATTTCCATTAGCCTCTGCATTACCATCACTCCCACCCTCGTTTTCTCCATGCACCTCGAGGAGCACCTCTTGGAGGAGAAAGCACGCGGGAGTTGCAAACACTTCGCCCCCACTTCCATCTCTCACATCCCAGCATGTACTGGGCTGCATTAGCACACTCGGGTGGGCCTGTTGCTGTGTAGCCGAGACATGTGACACTGGAAGGTTAGGATCTGCCACCAAGCTTCCACTCATCATGCTCACACACACACATTGCTGACCCTTTCTTTGGGACTATGCACCCCCCCATATATATTTTTTTTTTCGGGGGGGGTATGAGCTATGACTAGGATGGGCAGGGCAGGTGCTACGCTCTGACCTTCCACTTCATGAGATCAGCATGGGTGACATTCAGATCAAGCGCTCTGTTGCACCGTCTCCCCTCCCCACCCACCCCCAAGCCTGCTATAATGCCAAGCGTGTCAAATCACTTTAATGTCAGAATACCAACAGTCGTCTCCCCTTTCTCCCTCTATCGTCACTGTGTTTTTACTTTCACCCTACATCCCTGCCCCCCGCCTTTGGAGCTGAGGGGACACATAGATGTGATGCTGCCGTTGCCTTTCAAGTTATCATTGACATGGACCAAAGCAGATGACCAGAAGAAGAGCCGAAGCTGATTATATCCAAAGCATGATAACAAAAACAAGACATTTTGGATCCCAAAGTCCAAAATAGCGCGCTCTCATTTATTTGCTGTTGCTTTGAGTCATATTCAAGGCAACACCATAAATTTTAGGCAAAGCATAACAACAGGAAACACATGATTTAGAAAGAAAAGAAGACTTTTGGAACAAATAAATCACATGACTTAGCTTCTTCCTTTGGTCTGACCTCGTTAGTTAAAATATTTGATCCAGCTGCTATTAGCAAATGCAGATGCTCAACGCAAACTTTTTCAGATTTTCCATCATCTCAGCAAACGGAGGGAAAACAAAAGAAGCGCAGTGATGGATGACACTTCGAAATCTTCTCATTACTTTGCAGTCTTGCTGCTGTGATTGTTTTCTATCAAAACACAAACGGCTTTCGTTAAAAATGGGAATACATTTTTACGTGTTGCATTTAATAATTATCCCAACAAGCAGCAAATTTATCTGCAAACAGAGCAGCGCAAGATGTCATGAGCCATACGTACTTCTCTTTTCCTAATCTGACTCATGCAATTTTCTCATATCTCAACTCACTCGTGTTTACCAATGTTTAGAAGAGGTCAGCATCTCTCAATGCTTAGTCAGCGTCACTGATGTGAACGTGGTGCTTACAAGTTCAGGCTAGACACAGCCGGCTGATTCTGGTGGTTTTATGTGGTTTGAGCCAAAGCAGAGAATGTAACAGGAGTGGAAAAGTTTGGTAGATATGTACAGTCTCTATTAATCTCACACAAATGGCCAGGACAAAACTTGGAGAAGCATCTGCGGCAGAATGGAATTTTATCTCATCTGTGTCAAGTGCCTCAGAGAATATATCACAAACAGACTGAAAATAACTTACCGGTAATGTAAAAGTTTAAAACAGAGTTCTCGAATTTTAAAGAGAAGCTGAACAATGGATACTTTTGTACTCCACTCTAAAATTCATTCCAGATTAAATTATGCTTTTCTCCTGATAATGTACATGTAAATGTTGCTTCCTCTGCACAACTATGACTCAGATTTAAACTCGCACTAATAACCTCAGAAAATTTTGATCAACTCGCTACCCTCATTACCACCCTCATTTACACCGAGATGGTAACAATGACTGGGTGATGATGGGGATGCGACCACTTCTTGTGACACCCCTCCTTCCTCCCCATCACCTCATGTCCCTGGTGGCCTGCTCTTGGCTCTCTGCTGAGTTTGAGCTATGACAATGAGATAGCATTTCACTGTGATGCTGCTGCAGGGGGATTAAAGGCTCAGAGAGTTATCAAAGGCTTAGTCGCTCTGATTTCTAGTGACCCGTCGTGGATAGCTGCCATCAGTGTGTACCAGCGCAGAAACCTCCAGCTCTGCTGATGCATCCCTGCTGCTGTAGCAGCTGGGCCACCTGGGGACATGTTGCCTGGGGTTTTCCATTGATAGGACATTGCATTACTGAATTCCTTTGGCATCAAGGATTAGGAGAGAAAGAAAAATATATTTTTTTCCATTGGTTCTCTATAAAAACAGAATAGGGTTTAAAATGCAGTATACAGCAACTCTCAACAAATAAGCTCTATTTGCTATTAAATATCTTGTTTCAAATGTTTATAACAAAGTGCTTTTCTCTCAGACTGCAGGTTTACTTGTGGTTCCTAGAGTTGCCAAAATTAGAATGAGAAGCAGAGCTTTAACGTTTTCAGACTCTCTCTCTTGTCGAGCCAATTTCCAGTTTCAGTCTGTGAGGCTGACACTTTGTCTACTTTTAAAACTAGTTTTAAAACTTTCCTTTTTCATAAATCCTATAGTTTGAATTGGTTTGGGTTTCCTGAGCTACCAGTTATGCTGCTAGAAGCGTAGACTGCTGAATGACAAACTGAACACATTTCCTCATCAGTCTTCACGTTTTCTATTCGAGTTTCTAATCTCCATGTTTGTTTTTGCAATTGCCGCTACCATTAACTGTATTTCCTTTTTTATTTTCCTCATAGAAACTAAACACGGGCCGGTCATTTTGTGTTTGTTTCGTCTCATTCCTGGCCACCTATTCTGAGGCTGGGTCTTTTGGAGATGTTTTCCTGTTGAAAGGGAGTCATTTCTTTCCACTGTCTCCAATGTGCTGCTTAGGGAGGAGGATCACGACGTGTAGACAGATCAATTTTTACCAACTGACATATATTTAAAGTCGCTTTCTTTCTTTTCATTCCTTTTCCCCCTCATTTTATTAATTTATTTTTGCGTTCCTAGTTAAAGAAATTGTTAAACAATAATCAGGTACAGCTACCCCGATGTCACTGTGCACTGTAACCATCTGTCTGGATTTTATTAGTATTTGTTGATCTGCTTCTGGTTGTATTTCTTTTAACGGAGGCTTCTGTTATGTAGTAGTATTTTATGTGGTAATGTTTTTGATGTACGAGACTTTTAGAAATGTGTTGGTAAGTTGTCTTTATATGTATATACATTTAGGGTTTGAAGAATTTTATTAGCTTTTAATTGATACTATAACTTTGTAGCCTTTTTTTTTCGGGTGACTTGCAACATCTGTCCAAATACAACAGATGAAAAATAGCCTTTTAGCTAACTCTGTTACATTTACAGTTATCTAATGTTCTATGATGTGCATTTAAATCAATAAAGCATCTTGAGCTCATCAGCACATGCTTGAACTTTTTCATTTGGTCATCGTCTCCCCATGATGATATTTAATTTACACCTTTTGCTTTCAATAAGTTTGAATTTTAGAAAAATATATCAGGTCTTTAAGGACTTAAGTAATCAACTAAATGAACACCACAAGGGGGCAATACTTCTTGGAAAACCCACCCAACTTATCTCTTGGTTGCAGATAGGTTTAACATAAATTCAAGCAGCCAATTAACACAGTTTGACAGTTCTCAGCCACGTTGTGACAAACTCCACACCACTGCTGTAGAGTAAACCAGATAAAAACTCAAACTAGTAACTTTTTTTTGCTTGAGATAAGTTGTAATAGTTGCACATGAAAAGCATAAATAGATTCCAGTGCCAATAAACAGGAGGGTGGTGGCCTCCAGCGTATCTGGCTCCTGACCCAGCAGGAAACAGCCTGGGAGAGCGTGGACTCAGGCCAGCCAATTAGAGCACAGCGAGCTCAGAGCATGCTGAGGATAATGAGGCCCCTCTCCATGACCCTCTTCACCTCTGCAGGACCCCGCGATGGGAAACATGAGGACCCACTTTAACCCAACGTCAGCCCCCTTCATAACCCTCTTGCAGAACTGCTCTCTTTAGCCTCTTTCACACCCTTTATCCCCCCCAACTGCTGGTTTCAAATCCTGCTGTGTGACCACAAGGTCCACCAACACATGCTGCCTCTCTCTGGAGGCCCACCACGCGGCCTTTTACTGCAGCGCCGATGCTTAAAAGCAACAATACTCGCAAACGCTGGATCTCACTTTCATTTTCCACAGTTTATTCTGGCCTGGGTTTAAATGGTGGGGGAGGGGGGGGGAGCCTCTCGAGCAGAAATCATCAAGTGGTTTCACTGTTATTGGTTGGACTTGTAAACTGGTGAGCTAATTATGAGGCGTAATGAAGTGGGACTAGACTGAACACCAGTGCATGGCTTCATTTTCTAAATAAATAAAAAGGGCTGGGTTTTAATAAAGCTAACAGTATCTGATTGGAAAATGGCACCATGTAGGGTAGGATAGTTAAATTAAGCTCCTCAAGACATCCAAAGCTAATGAAAAGAGGGGGCATCACAAAAAAAACATCTTTCCCCAACCCCCTTTCTCTGCAGGCTGAATTGGTCCTGTCATTTGGACCCTCCAAACACAGACCATATGCGAGTTAAGTCCTGGCAATCAGACTGCGATGTGGAGCAAGCGGCTGAGTTCATCAGGAAAAAATTAGCCCACCGCTCTAGAAGCCTCGCTCCCATTGGCCATTCATGCAGCCCGCTCTGTTTGAGGGCACCCCAGACATTCCTGTGGATAATCTTTTCCATTCCTCTGCTCCGCTCGGTGAGGACAGAGCAAATCACAGCACAAGGCCTGCATTGTGAGGGCCTGTTCAGAAAGCTCTGTTTTTAATGCCGTTTTCCCATTTCACTGTACTTCATCCTCTGCGAATTAAAAAAGAAAATAAAAATAAAAACACGTTTTTCCCATCAGGACTCATTTTTCCTCACTGCATTTTTTTTTTTTTTATAACAAAGATTCTGTGGAAAAGCAAAGTTTCTCACGGTTCCTTTCCAGTAAGAGTTTGTTTTTGAAAAGCTCAAACAATGTAAAACCGCTGAAACCGGAGCCCGGCCACATCAGTGTGCTGCCTGGAGTTCAGCAGATCACAGCTGAAAACGGCTCCCCCCTCCAGGCGAGGCTCGCTAGCCTTCCCAGAAACCTCCTGCTCGGTCACCGCTACACGCCTCGTGCCTCCCACAGCAGCTTGTCATTGTGGGTGCAGCCGGACGGCCCGGACAGCAAAACTGGAGGACAATCACACAATCAAGAGACATTTGTAGATTTATAGCAACACATTCCATAATTAGAGCCACGATTATTACAGAGTCTACAGAGTTTAGACTCCAGAGCGGTTATCCACTTTCTAAACGTACAGTTACTTTGCCTTTTTCTCTAAACACACAACTAAACTAGAGAAACTGCATTTCCTGTGAAAATGCAGTGCTTATTGCTGAAGAATTTGCTGAAAAACAGCTAAAATTAGCTTAAAAACATGTTGAAATGTAGTTGAAATGAAAGAACAAGCTTAAATTAGCTAAATAAAGCAGAAAGAACACATATTTGCTGAATTAGCTTTAAATAAGCAGAAATAAGCACAAAAAAATAGGAAATTAGCTAAAAAAAAAGGCTGAAATTCGCAAAAATAGCTAAAAAGTAGCTGAAAAGGCAGAAAGAAGTTTAAACTAACAGAAGTAAGCCGAAAGAGCTTAAATGAGCTCCAAAATGTATAATTAGTTTTAAAAGCTAAAATTAGCATAAAACAGCTAAGCTAAATAGTAGCTGAAATATCAGAAAAAGCTGAAACTAAAGAGAAAAGCTGAAAGGAGCACAACAAGCTGAAATTAGCAGAAAAAGGTTAATTATGCAGAAATTACTCCAAAAACTTGAATTTTTCTGAAAACAGCTAAAATTAGTTTAAAAAATGCTATAAATTAAAAAAGTAGCTGAAAAGGTAGAACAAGTTTAAATTAGCAGAAGAAAGCATAAATTACATGTTTGCTGAAAGAAACAGAAATGAGCACAAAAAAAAGTAGAAAGTATCGGGAAAAAAGCTGAAATTTGCAACAAAAAAAAGACAGCTGAAAAGTAGCTAAAAAAGCAGAAAGAAGCTGAAATTACAGGAAGGAAGTGGAGAGAGCACATTTTTGCTGAATTAGGCTGAAAAAGTTGAAAAGAGTGCAAAAAAATGTGGAATTAGCTGAAAAAGCATACATTAGAATAAAACAGCTAAATATTGAAATGGAGGGGAAAAAAAGCTGAAACTTGCAGAAATAAGCTGAAAGGATCATAAAAAGCTTAAATTAGCAGAAAGAAGTTAGAAGAAGCACAACAATGTAGTTAGGAGAAAGAATCTGAAAGCAGCACAAAACAGCTGAAAAAAAACAGCTGAAAGTAGCTGAAAAAATAAATTTGCAGAAGGAAGTTGAAAGAAGCTGAAAAACAAAACGTGAAAGGAGCAGTAAAAGGTTGTAAACAGATGTAAAGATCTGAAGGATGTAAAATGAGCTCAGTTTATTTTCTATGAGAAAAATACGACAGAAAATGCTAAATATTTCAAAAAGCTAAAGTTGCACCAATGCCAAAAGTCATAGCAGGATTGTCCTGAAAGAGCTGAACGTTCTGATTTATGATTTGCTGAAATAGCTGAAAACTACGGGACGAGAATCGCACTGAAAAAAAAAAACACACGGAAGAAAAATGGCTGACAATAGAGAGAATGCTTCATAAACATTCACACGTTAAATCTCTGAAGCTAAAAGAAAAGACAGCAATAATAAACAAGTTCGGCAGTTTAACTCCACATCTACGTTGGCCCCAAGTTTGGTGTAGACAAAATAATCGAATGTGACTTGGAACTTAAAGTTCTGCAGCTCCTAAACTATCCACAACACGAGTAAAAGAAAAAAAAAGAAAAACTGGCGTACTTCAGAAAGACTACACTTCTGATCCAGATGGTCTGAATTGTTCTGGAAACACATCCACCCTCACCACAAGCTGTGACAGTAAAATATGTTGCAATCAATCAAGATAACTGTGTAAAATACACATATGGGGGTGAGGTAGGCGGAATAATCGTGCACCTCACCGTGCCAGAACTTGCCCGTGAAACAAAGTATTTGCCTAAGATGAAGAGGGGTTTCATTATTTCCTTCACCGACTTGATTAAAAACTAAAAAGGGGAAAAAAATGTTGAGTCGCATTCCAGAAAGTGCAAAGATGCCAAAACCTTTTTATTTTATTTTAAAGAAAATAAAAATTAGGAAAATAAATACTTGTCTGCAGGGATTTTGGAGGCAGATGGGAATTGTG
The DNA here is from genome assembly GCF_014905685.2 of Nematolebias whitei. Lineage (NCBI taxonomy): Eukaryota > Metazoa > Chordata > Actinopteri > Cyprinodontiformes > Rivulidae > Nematolebias > Nematolebias whitei. The sequence goes on along the minus strand of NC_056515.1, from coordinate 36,629,656 downwards.
TCACAGCTGCAGGCTTATTTTTCCGCGCCTTAACTTGTCACCGAGAAGTGAAGCTGAAGCGCTCACAGCACCAACATCAACGGTTAAAACGCACACACACTCAAAAACAAAATAATCATATTCCTTTGTTTATTTTTTTATTTCTCGTTAGGTTTTAAGCACAACTAATTAAAACGTCCAAAACTTAATAAAAACTGCAACAAGTCAAAGAAACAAGTTCTGGATACAGAAAACATTATTTTGGTTAACTGGCTCTTTATGTCTCCATAAAATCATAATAAATGACATAAGCAGTTCTTAAAGAAAAGCTCAATGCCTTGAAAAGTAAAGTAAAAAACCCCAGCCTCAATATCCATCATAAAAAAGAGCTGATATGGGTCAACCTGAAGATTTGCATCCACTTACTTTATTCACTTGGACTGTGTTGAAGACCTTTCAGCTACTAACACGCCAAACTTTAGCTCAGAATATAAAAGAACGGCTTGTTGGGAGTTAAAAATGAATTATAATTGACATGTTTGTGTCTGCTAAAGGTCAATTATCTTCAGAGGCCATCTTGATTTGGCTTGACAAGCAGTAGGTTGTAAATGTATATGCGATAATTACTTTCTAAGAGTTTTAATAAACTATAATAAATGAATAAAAGTGTTTTTGGATAAAACAATGATCTTTTAAAGGGACAAAAATAATTCTATGAACGGAGAAAAAGCATCTGAGCCGTTGACCATAAAGTACCATCTCTAGTTTATTCTGGGAATACAAAATAAAAAAATGTCATGGGCACATAATTGGTTTCAAAGGAAATATAAATTGTTTACTTGGGAGTTCTAAAACCAATGAATGATTGAACAAATTAATGCCACTTAAGTTGCCTAGAGCTCTTGAAAGAAAGTAAAAAAAAAAAAAAGGCAAATGGACAAGGAGCTTGTCTGATGATTGGCAATATGGGAAGAAAGAGACTGAACTGAACTAATTCAGAACATGGATGACGGGAAGCAACTGGTTCCTATTAAAAAGCTTGTACTGTATTTCCAAGAAGAGTAAAACTAACTAAATAAATAAAATTATAAACAAGGAAATGCTCAAATGTGTGCTTTCTTCTAGTTCTAGTTTAAGAATAAAAATTGATCATGGAGTTTTTATGTTTAAGTGACTTATTTCTGCGATGCTCATCATGCACTCCTCACATGACAGACGGCGCAGCAAGTCACGGCACCGACGCTGCACAAAGAACAAGCCTCGGGGAAAGAATGGAAATATATCAGCATTAATAACAAGTTACGCATAACTTGGACCCCCACCATTCAGTAGCGCCACACCAGAAAGTTCTGCTGGCGTGTAAACCTCAATGGGCGAGCCGAGGTGTGGGAAGGAAGCGGCTGATACCTCTGTTAACTTGTCCATCAGAAGGACTCGGCATGCAAAGAGACCATTAATCATCCAAAAAATAAAGACTGAACACCGCCTCCAACATAAGGCTCCACAACCACACCTCTGGCCAGAGGTGGCGGTGTGTGTGCATGAGTTTTGCACAGAAACAAACAACAAATTCTTCCACAAGACGCCAGCGAGACATAAAAAAGAATACAGAAATATGTTAAATCTTGTTTACTTGTCATATATTGATTGATTTGTCGAACAAAAGGCATGTAGTGGCACTAGCCTTTTGAGCGTTTTAGCTAGCTTTTGCTACTTTTAACGTTTAGTTACCACTTGGTTACTTTTAGCTTCTAACTAGCTTTATGATACTTTAATTAGCCTTTGCTTCTTTCTGCTGTTAGCTAGTGTTTTGCTCTTTTTTAGCTATTAGCCAGCGCTCCGTTTAAGCGTTTCACAATTATTACTCTTCTTTTTTTTTTTTTTTTTTACCTTTTAGCTTATTCTGGCTTTTTTTAGCTTCAATAACTCAAATGTAAATCGTCATTCAGAACTCAGCATTTAGTTTCTCTAGTTGTTACCTATGTTTTTTATTACAAAAGCATAATAAACTGAATTAAACTAGAGAAATTGCATTTCCTGCAAAAAATACAGTGTGAATGCTTTTTTTGCTGAAGAACTTGCTGAAAAACATCTGAAATTAGCTAAAACCTGCTGAAATATAGCTGAAATGAAAGAAAAAGTTTAAGTAAGCAGAAGAAAGCAAAGAACACATATTTGCTGAATTATGTTTAAATAACCAGAAATGAACACAGAAATTTGAAAATTTGCTAAAAAGCTGAAATTTGTTAAAAATAGCTGAAAAGTAGCTGGAAAGGCAGAAAGAAGCTTAAACTACCAGAAGGAGGTAGAAGGAAATTAAATGAGCTGTGGAATCAGCTAAAAAAAGCTAAAATTGGCACAAAACAGTTAAATAGTAGCTGAAAGGAGCATAACAAGCTGATATTAGTAGAAAGAAGTTAAATAGGCTGAAAGTCACAAATTGTCACAAAAAATTGAATTTATCTGCATACAGCTGAAATTAGCTAAGGAATGCTAAGTTAGCTGAAAAGGTAGAACAAGCTTAAATTAGCAAAAGGAAGTGGAGAGCAGATATTTGCCCAATGAGGCTGAAAGAAGCAGAAAAACAAAAAAAATTGTCAGAAGGAAGTGGAAAGACCATATTTTTTGCTGAATTAGGCTGAAAAAAGTTGAAATGAGCAAAAATGTGGAATTAGCTGAAAAAGCTCAAATTAGCACAACACAGCTAAATAGTAGCTAAAATAGCAGAAAATGTTGAAACTTGCAAAAATTATTTGAAAGGAGCATAACAAGCTGAAATTAGCAGAAAGACGTTAGAAGAAGCACAAAAACGTAGTTAGCAGAAAGTAGCAGCACAAAATAGCTGAAAAAAATTATCTGAAAGTAGCTGGATTTTTTTTTTTTTACATTTGAACAAGGAAACTGAAAGAAGCTGAAGCAGAACAAAATGTGAAAGGAGCAGTAAAAGGTAAACAGATCTAAAGATTTGAAGGATGTAAAATGAGCTCAATTCATTTTATATGAGGAAAAATGGCAGAAAAGGCTAAATATTTCAAAAAACTAAAGTTGCACCAATCCCAAAAGTCATAGCAGGCTTGTCCGGACAGAGCTGAACATTTTGATTTATGATTTGTTGTAGCACAAAAATTGTGGAATGAGAAAGATGCTAAAAAAATCATACAGAAGGAAAATGAATCACCGTAGTGTGAATGCTTCATAAACATTCACACTATTAACACAGTGCCATTTTTAATGATTAGAAAATCTTATTTGGTGCATTTGGTGCACCTGGTCATGAGCTGCACTTTAAAATGAGATCCACAGGATGATGGCATTTTCTTAAAAGAAAAAAAAAAGGGGAAATGCAGACAAAAGGAAGTCATGTTTTATCCTTAAAAGACCAAGTTGCAACAAGTTTGTTTGCACAGTTACCTGAGGATAGGCGTCGCTGATGGAGGGGACACATTCCGCTGAAACACGAACACACCTCAGACGAACGGCCTCGCTGCATGGGAGGAGCCAGTGAGCACTGGGGCTTCAAAAACCCTGGAATAAAAGAGACGAGGGGAAAGTTTAAAACGAGGAAGAGAAAGACGTTTGACAGAAAGCTAACAGGAAACGAGTTAAAGGCGTGTCCTCAAATGTTATGTCAGCATTTGACCGAGCCAACCTTTCATGTTTGGAGCTCTGCAGCCGACTGGACCTCACCCTAACCTCGTCTGCGCTCAGGTCAGCGGTGCACCTCGTTATACGCCCTCCAGACAGAGGACAGAACCTGCGAAGTAATGCTAGTCTGGTGGAAGGCAAAAGGCAGCAGGGCACAGAGATGAGTGGGCAAAATGCCACAGCAGACGATGCCTCGAGGGGCTGGAGACGGCCGTCTTACTGTCTGTCTCCAAGGTCAAAAGGGTCACCTTCAATAGGGAAGTCATTATCTGGCACAATGAGGCAACTGTGGAGAATGAACCCCCTCCAGCTAAAAGCTCACTGGCCACTGGAATTATCCAGGAAAAACAAAAGAGCGACAAATAAACTCAGACAACTGTACGATAATAATAATTTAAATAACTATTTAATATTATGAATGATGATAGAACACCCCTTAGAAAAGATAAACCAAAAATGTCAAAGTGAGTGGCAGCAGCACGAAAGACATCATATTCATCTTTCCTTAAACACACTTCATGGACATGAGAGGCGTTCCACTTTGTGACCGACACGACTCGGGCGTGTGCACCTCGAGACGCTCCGTCTTTTCCCATCGGACGGCTCAAGGGGGATCTCAGCGGCGCAGACCTTCAAAACTTCATTCACTCTTTCAGAAGACCTTTTGGATTTTCAGCAAACATCAGCACCAGCAGACACAGAACCCCCCCCCCGCGTCACTCCGCCCAATAAAGCTCCTTTATTTCCAGCATGAAAAACATGTCACTCCAGATGAGCTCAGAGAATGACATTTAAAACAGGCAAAGGGATATTGAATTAGTTCCCCATGAAAAGCTGGGATGCTGATATTTTTCTGCCTTTTGCAGGACGCTCGAGCGTGTGCAACATACGTGCGTGCCCATGTTCATGTGTGGCCATGGGAGCGTTTATATGTCTGATGCTTTTCTTCGGAGCTTTGATTGTTTAAGGCAGAACAAGAACAAACGTGAACACAATGAGCTCATCCTGGATATTAAAATTAAATAAAACACATGATAAGGGTTGTAAACACTAGCAAGCATGTTGCTACTTAGATATTTATTCTTATTGTTTAATACAAACAATAATTTCATTAGAAAATGTTGGAAAATACCTAAAAATATGACAACGCCTCCTAAACATAGTTGTATGAGTATCGTTAGAAATAGTGACATGCTTAAATAAGATTTAATGAAAATTTTTGTTGGCAATTCTGCACAATAGGCAGAGTTGACAGCCGTCATGACTACTGCTCTGAAAAAACAAAACAGAAATGTGTTGTCAATCGAACAGGATTATTTACTATTTTGACACAGAGTTTGGATGTCATTTACCAGCTGTCAGTCTTATCTGTCAGATTTCAAAATTTGTTTTAGTCGTCCTTCATGACCGAGACTAAAAATCAAGTGTTTTAACTCTCTGCCAATCAAACAAACAATCTAAAATAGTCAGCAGCATGTCAAACCATATGTAACTAGAGAAATTGCATTTCCTGCGAAAATGCAGTGTGAATGCTTATTGCTGAAGAAATTGCAGAAAAACAGCTGGAATCAGCTAAAAAGATGCTGAAATGTAGCAAAAAATGGAAGAACAAGCCTAAATTAGCAGAAGAAAGCAGAAATAACACATATTTGCTGAATTAGGTTTAAACAAGCAAAAATTAGCACAGAATTAGGAAAACAGCTAAGAAAGCTTAAAGTAGAAAAAAACTGCTGAAAAGTAGGTGAAAAGGCAAAAAAAAAAAAGAAGCTTAAACTACCAGAAAGAAGCGGAAAGAGCTGAAATAAGCTTAAAAAAAGTGGAATTAGCCAAAAAAAGCTAATATTAGCATAAAACAGATAAATATTAGCTGAAATAGCAACAAAAAAAATGCTGAAACTAGCTGGAAAAAAGCTGAAAGGAGCATAATAAGCTGACATTAGCATAAAGAAGTTAATTAGGCTGATAGGAGCAGGATTTACTGCAAAACACTTGAATTTATCTAAAAATAGCTGAAATTAGCTAAAAAGCTAGCTAAAAAGGTAGAACGTTTAAATTAGCAGAAGAAAGCAGAAAGAACACGGCCTAATTTGGCTGAAAGAAGCAGAAATAAGCACAAAAAAAGGAAAATTATCTGAAAAAAGTTGAAATTAGAAGAAGAGGAAAATAAAACAGCTGAAAAGTAGTTAAAAAGCAGAATAAGCTTAATTTACCAGAAGGAAATGGAGAGAGCACATTTCTGCTGAATTGGGCTGAAAAGGTTGAAACGAGTGCAAAAAATGTAGAATTAGTTGAAAAAGCTAAAATTAGCATAAAACAGCTAAACACTAGCTGAAATACTAGAAAAAACTAAAAGTAACAGAACACAAAGAAACTAAAGCACAAAGCAGGTGAAAAAACAGCTGAAATTAGCTGAAAGTAGCTGAAAAAAGTTTTAATTTGCACAAGCAAGCTAAAAGAAGCTGAACTAGAATAAAATATGAAAGGAGCAGTAAATGGTTGTAAATAGAGCTAAAGATTTGAAGGATGTAAAATGAGCTCAATTCATTTTCTATTAGGAACAAAAATGTTGGAAAAGGCTAAATATTGCAAAAAGCTAAAGTTGCACCAATACCAAAAGTCATAGCAGGATTGTCCTGAAAGAACATTTTGATTTATGCTTTGTTGAAATAACACAAAAATTGCGGAACGAGAAAGATGCTGAAAAACATGTGGAAGAAAAATGGACGACAATAGTGTGAATGCTTTATAAGCGTTCACACTATTAACAGCTTGGCCTTTCTTGAAGAAATGTGCAACATCCACTGCTGTTCAGGTCTGAGCTTTGACTAAGAAATGTCAAAGTTGTAGCAGCTTGCAGTACATGTGACATCTGTCCAGGCTTAAAAAAGACATTATTTAAAATATTCATCTGAAAAGTACTTCCAAATACTTTCATTATATATATAAAAAAAGTTAATTGTTTAAAATAAATCCTACACAGAGCCACATTTTCACCATCTTTGACAAATTTACCAGTTCTTACCGGAACACAAGTACATTCCTGGTTGTGTAAAGGGGTTGAAGGGCAAACAATGACACATGGTATGGGTTCGGAGCAATGTCACTGAACATTAAGGCATTAACATATGAGCCCGGGCGACCAGTCAAGTTGCACTTTTCCAAAATGAAAAGTAAATTAAGGAGACAGCTGCTCCCCCGCACCCCCCAATGCACACAGAAAAAAAGCTTCACTTTGTAAACCAATGGAGAAATGTTCCCACAGGCAGAGCAATGCTTCGGTGCAGAGTCGAAATCTGACTTTAAACATAAACTGGGTGCAAACCACATCGACCAACAGGACAAACTAGAGACACTGAATTTATTGTGAACATGCAGTTTGAATGTTGAGTGCTTGATTACCATTTAAAAGCTAAAACTAGAACAGCAGTTGGAACTTGAAACCAGCAGAACAATAGCGACAAGCTAAAATGAACAAAACAGTAGCTAAAAGGTAAAATGAGCAAAGCAATAACTAAAAGCTAGCAAAATAGTAGTATAAAATTAGCAGAACTGTGGCAGAAAGCTAAAACTAATACAGCAGTAGCTAAAGCTAAAACAAGTAAGACTGTAGCTAAACAATAAAACTACCAGAGCAGTGGTTAAAGGCTAAAACCAGCAGAACAGTTAAACACTAAAAGCATCAGAGTAATAGCTAAAACCAGCAGAACAGTAGCCAAAAGCTAAAACCAACAGAAGAGTTATTAAACACTAAAAGCATCAGAGTAATAGCTAAAACCAGCAGAACAATAGCCAAAAGCTAAAACCAACTGATCAGATACTAAACACTAAAATAATCAGAGTAACAGCTAAAATCAGTAGCTAAAACTAGTAGCTAAAGGCTAAAACCAGCAGGACAGTTACTAACCACGAAAAACAGCAAAGTAGTAGCTAAAACCAGCAAAACAGTAGCCAAAA
>NC_056515.1:36590275-36622068 GCF_014905685.2 Nematolebias whitei | reverse complement strand
CAGAGTAATAGCTAAAACCATCAGTACTGTAGCTAAAAGCTAAACCAGAAGGACAGTTACTAAACACTAAGGGCATCAAAGTAATAGCTAAAACCAGCAGGACAGTAGCTAAATGCTAAAACCAGCAAAACTTTGCTAAATGCTAAAAGAACAGTAGTAATGCACTAAAAGCTTAAAGTAGCATAAGAATATACAGCTGTAGAGCAACAATGCTGAAACAGGTTTTACATTCTTGAAGGAAATGAAAGCTCTCTAAGCAGTTCTATGGGGAACTTGTAAAAAGTTAAAAGCTTTGAAAGGTATAAATGTTACAATCCTAAACAAGCAGGTTTTTTATATAGATAACTAGAAAGCTGACTCAGCATTCACACGATTAGTTTGACGGCGAACAAGATCTCTGCAACATTATCCACCTCTGTTTTCAATGTAAACACACTTCTCTAAATGATATCAAACTTTTGTCAGTTGCCTTTAATTCGTTACTCGAGTTAAAAACCAACCATTTCCAAGAAACATAATTACAAAGCTCAGGAAACATTCAGCTGTGCGACAGCTGCAAAAATATTTGGAAAACCACAGATTTAACAGGCGCGTATCCATCTTTCTTTTTTTTTCTTAGTTTCATGTTGAGTTATTTTCACTGAAGGCTTTCAGTTTTGGGGTCTTGAAGTGAATGATGAAAAGGTGGACGTGTGTGTGCACGTCCAGGATCTGCTGTCACGAGTGGTAAAGTTGATACCCATTTTAAACACGACGCATCGTTATGTCTTTTTTCACATATCCGAGATTGATTGCAGAAGATGTTTGATCTTGCGTTTCACTCCTAAGCAGACGGGACTTTATAGACTTTAATAACTGCATGATCAAATAATCTTATTCGAGAGGAGGAACGTCAATCTTCCTCTCCACAAACAGCCGAACTTTGTTATGCTTTGCAGCGATCACAGATGATCACACCAACGAAAACATGCCGGGGGTTTCCTCGTTAAAATCAGGCTGCTAATGAACCCACATATAGCATTTACAACCTGGTGCTAATGAAGGAGAGTCTTTAAGATGTCCTGCTAATGAAAGTTGGACTTTTATTTGTAGTACTCATAAAAGAAAGGCCTAATGACAACGTTCTAATTAAACATGGATGTGTAAATTTACATTTGTTACAAATAAGAACAGAGCTGATGAATTTTCAATATCACCTGCCACTTGAGGCAAAGTGACTGTTTGTCTTTCTGTACTGTTAGCAAAATATCTTATGGATAGATTTTAATAAAACTCTCAGAAAGAAAACATTAGCTGCACATTTACTAATGTTTGAAGTAGGGGCGTAAATCACCAGCTTTACCACGATACGATATTACAATGATGTGTTTGTATGACGATACGATTTTTATCGATATCACAAAGTCTGTCACGATACGATTTCGATTCTATTCGGTTCACAAGTGTGCAATCGATATATTGCGATATCAAACGCCCATCTCATTTACATATAAATAAATTTACAAATACAATTCAAATATGATTTAACCATTTTATTTCTATTACAGGCACCAGAAATTTAAATAAATATAAAAAAAAATCTTAATTAATGAAAATATAAATAAATGACCTGTTCAGTAAAGTCTCACATTTCTCATGTTTAAGTGCATTTTTTAAACCAGTTAACTTAAAAGTGCCCTGATTACCTTTCAGATATAAAGAAACAAAAATAGATATTGAGTTTTCATAACATGGCTATCAATGCCGTGTTTCTTCTTCAGGTGAACGACCAAATTTGTTATTTCCTGAGTATTTTAACTCACACTGGCACCTGTTGCATATGACATGGCTTCTGTCTGTTGAGCCGTCCTTCTGCTGGAATCCAAATTATTTCCACAGAGTTGATTTAAATCCAGCAGGAGAGTGAATTTCATTATCCGTGTTTGCTGCCTCGTCTGCCATGTTGCTGAGGCGGCCGCAGAGCGCAGCCGACACGGAAATGGTGACACAGACGTGCCTTGGGAATTTCAAAAACCGTAGTTTAAAGACGATATGAATCGATGTTTTAGTTTTGTCGCAATATAATTGAATCATTAATCATTTAATCAATATATCGATGTATTGTTACACCCCTAGTTTGAAGTCAACCTAAGTCGAGGTGGCGGCCACAGCTCATCAATTTCAGCAAACACAAAAATGGCTGTAACTGTTATTTTTTTGGTGTAATAACTGAAAATCATTCAATCTAACAGATCTGGAGAGATGTTACAATAGTTAATACAGTCGAAAGGAGCCAGTTGAGATGGTTCGGCCATCTGGTAAAGATGTTTCCTGGGCGCCTCCCTAGGGAGGTGCTTAGGGCAAGTTCGACTGGGAGGAGAACCCGGGGAAGACCCAAAACACGCTGGAGAGACTATGTCTTTCAAATGGCTTGGGAAGGTCTTGGTGGAAGAGGTGGCTGTGGAAAGAGATGTCTGGGCCTCCATGCTCAAGCTGCTGCCCCATCACCTGACTTCAGAACAAATGGATGGATGGATGGATGGATGATGGATGGATGGGATACAGTTGCACAAAATGGGCTTTCAATGTTTGACCAAAATGGCTACAATTTTCATTTCTCAACAGGAAAGGTTAATGCTTGCTTCTTATTTTGAAGACACATTAGTACTTGTCCAGCCAGACTATATACAGTCTTTTGAATATAATGCATTTAAGTATTTATTAGAGTTCAAGTCTGATTTGCCCTGCCAAATGTTAAAACCCATTGTTGCCATGGTGACCAAACCCAAGGTTAAAGTGCATTTGGCCCTCAATGCATCTCCCAGGTGCAATAAAAAAATGGCCATCCCTCATGGGACTCCGGGGGATAAAGTAAAGTGCACAAAGGGACGGAGCATTGGCGGCCATCAATCACTACAGTTAACCATCATGAATGCCTTTCACCTTCAGCCATGCTCTGATGCAAGACCTCCAATATCCACATGAGGGAAAGAAAACCTGTGAGCACAAACACCGTCACCACCACGCACCATATCAGTTCCCACCATCCATCCTCCACAGTAACTTTGAAGACCAAGTTCTGTTCATCGTGTGTTTTTTTATTTTCTTTTAAGTGTCTCTGAGAAATGGATCACGCTGGCCTTTCTGTTTTGAAAAAATAAAAGTCCTCCAATGTTCTGCTTTTTAGTTTCGTAGAAAGGAACTGAATAGTTGGAAGCTTTAATTTTTTAATTTTTAGTTGTTTTTTTTTAAACCACTTAAATGAAAAACTGGCTTAGCCTCAAACAAATGCAAGAAAGAAACAAAGATTAATACGATGAATCAATAGTAACCTTCACTGCTCGGCTCAGAACCGCAAACTGCAGATCAGTATTTGAATTTAGCGTGCACATTAAATATATATTTACCTACGTTTTATCTGACGTGCATTTCTATCATGCATCTTTTTCCTCATAGTTACTAATCTAACAAAACCTTTGAGCTGCTGACAAACCTCATTGTGTTTTTGCTTTTTTTCTTCTTTTACGAGCTAAACTGCAATTTGCTAATGAAGTTCTTGAAGCTACATCGCTCTCTGATCCTGATCATCAGCACGGAGAACATTCAGCACACAGTATTTGCTCCATCAGCAAACTTTCTTCCTTCCCCTCATAGATAATGTTCATTTTGAAGAGGAAAAAAAAAAGAGGATATGCTGTAAAAATGCCTCCAAGCTCCTATTCATCTACAGCAGAGCAAACTATAAGCAGATCTCTCACGACAACAAAGCAAACGTTGGAGGCGATAGCTACTGTATATGCTGATGATGGCTTTATGCTGATTGGAAAATCAGGTTTTACATGTGTTATATGGTAGGTTTCTTGTCTGCACTTATAACAAATGTTCTTTAATGTACTCAAGTGTAAAAAGAAATAATTAAGACTTCATTTCAAGAACGCTGATTTTTGCATTCCAGATCATTTAAAACTTTACAAACCATTAAATGAATTACATTTTAAATGGCCTTGTTAAAGCCACAGTTTGCTCTGCTTTAAAGGGAATGTCCCTCACCTAAAAGCTACTTTGGTTTCAACAGAAGCTGAAGATGGCATCTGTAGAAACAGAAGACCTTGGCAGGAAGAAAACATTTTCAGGTTCAGCCACAACAACCCCAACTTATTAGCAGCAAAATGTAAAAAAAAAAAAAACACTCCTGACACTATGAGTTGTTTATGCTTACAAAAAGGCAGAGGTGACTAAAATATGAAACTTGTTTCTTGAAATGTCTAAGAAATAATCGTAAGCATAACTCATAAAAAGTCAGACAGTCTTAGGGAATGACTTATTGAGCCAAATGAACTGAGGAACTATTGAAATGAACAAAACCCCTTTTTTTTTTTTTTCTGTAATGGCCGTTTAAAGAAATAAAATAAAAAAACAAGTTGACTTTAAATTTTCACATGTGCTGAGAATAACGTAATTGGCAGTATTCCCAACGATGGCATCAAAATGCTTGAAAGCATTGCCCTCCCCGATAAGTTTTGTCAAGCAACACAATCTAATCTTTTCTGCAAAAAAGTAAATATGAGAATAATTCCAACGCTGCTTCATAAATTACAAACTCAGCGCTGCTTGAAGAAGTGCATTCCATGCAGTTTTCAGCAAACTTTTTCATTGCATTTATTGCGGGACTATTTTTGGATGAGAAATGTGAGAGTAACGAGCAGTTTGGTCAAATCTTGTAAATGACATGTCCAGTCCCATTGTCAGATCTTGTAAGATGCATGTGTTGAGGAGAAGTCTCATCTACTACCACACCAAGTTTTAGCTCATTTTCTGTAAAATTACAGAAGATGTAGTAATTTTTTGTAAGCTAAGGTTGATCAGTTACAGTGGCCATTTTGAATGGGGTTGACTTCAATGATCTAAACCAAATAACTTTTTTCTGGGAATTTAAATACAATCCATTCTCTGCCCCATTAATTATTTTGCCAGCAGAAAATGACACATTACCAGTGATAGCAATTACCATGATTGTCCAAACCGCACGTTTTCTGCGATATGAAGTACAAATTTTAAAACCAATCACAAAAACCAAAGTTTGAAGAGTGGCCCACTATAGCTTCACCCACAGAGTCTTCCAAATCAGCTGAATCTGTGGGTGTGAATAACCAACCTCCACACCTGCAGAAGCAGCTGGATTGGTTGGTGAAATTCATTTCTTACAAACTTTTGAGCTAAAACCAGACTGTTGGCTGCAGATGTGCACATATTAGTTAAAATCATTCAGGAACTAGTAGAGCCCAAGGATTTTCTGTGGTTTAGGAACTGGGATGTTAAACATTGAATTTACTGCCAAGCACGACAACAAATAGACAATAACTGCTCATGAGGCCAATAGGACATAATTACAATACAATGTATTCATTTAATACTACCGTATAAGCCGTGCCCACTAAATACAAAAAATAAAAATAGAAAATTGTACATATATAGGCCGCACTTGTGTATAAACCACAGACCATAACAAGAGCTATTTACAGAAAGATGTTACACAGAAAGAATTTTTAAATTATTAATTACATACATACCAGTAACATGCACAAATATGTACAGTATTTTTTGTTTCCTGAACCGTGCCTGTAACGAAGCTGGTAAAAATAAATAAAAAATACAGTAGCCTACCAGGAAGTCATTGATCGCCATCTTCATATCCCTCCTGCTTGTGCTGCCCTCCTGGCAGCGGAGCAAAAGTTGCTCTGCGCATGCAGGGGAAATTAACCTCCCATCCCCATTCTCTCTTCCCCTCCCCGTTTCATTGGTCCGCTGTTACCTGTTCGGTAATTTCACTGGTCAGATTTTTTATTTTTACTTTAACCTTTATTTAAACAGGTACTTGCATTGAGTTGCAAGGACCCACCCCCCAAGAGAGACATGTATTACATACATGTACTATACGAGCACCCGGGTGTGACGAGGCTAAATGTTTTGGTGGCAAGAAGCTCATTAGCCAGTCAAAAATAAATAAATAAACATAAATTAGCTGCAGTATTGTATAAGCCGTGAGAAGCAAAGCCTGTGCAAAAAGTTGAGGCTTATAGTCTGGAAATTACGGTATATACATCAAATATTTTAATATTCTACAGTATGTGAAGCACTTTGTTTCATAAAAGAATGGTTGTTTCTTAACTCTAGAATAAAACAAATGTCAAGAACCTTACTTGACTAAAATAGTTTAAATGTATTTTTATATTAAAAAATGACAGGTATACATTTTTAAATGATAAAATAATTGAGTGTTGTGTGGATTGAAACATTTTTGCTGTACTTTTGCGATAATTTGTCACGTTGTAATTCAATTCTTGAATATTTCCTGGTGGATTTGTTAAAATTTTAGTGGTTTACCATGCAAGATAAATTTTTTTTAGGAATAATAATAATAATAATTGACAAATAAATGAAAGTTATGAGGAAAACAAAACTTAACTATCCTGATGCATGCTCAATAATCCATGTAGAAAAATCTAAAATCTGGTCCTCTGGACATTCAAAAAAACAAAGCAAAACTTAACTAGTTAAAGCTGAATGGCAGATGAACGCTCTGCCTCTCAAACAAACCTTCTCCCTAAAAAAAGTGAAACTGCCTTCCTCTCTGGGCATCAAACCTTAAATCTAAAACTGTGTTTTGGAGAGCATCGGTTCTAGATTATTTAGAGCAGCCGTTCGTCTCTCTCGCTGCAACTTGACAAAAACCGACGGTGGCCAATGGTGAGCAGCCGCAGACGGACACGGGGGCGGAAGACAAACCAAAGAGAGAGTGGTAAATGAGGTTAAAGGTGAGGAAAAGAAAGGGGCTCGTTCAAAGACTAGCTTGTGCATGTCAGAACTTTTCTCCGGGCCAAATCGGAGAACAAGGAGGGGGCCTCACTGCAGCCTGGCAGCCTGATCAGCTCCTTGGGCGAGTGACTCTAATCAAATTTGTGTGATTGGACTCAGACAAAACCGGCGAGGGTATAAGAGGCTCCTTTCAGAAAAGCATTTAACGAGCTCCTATCCCTCCACTGATCTTTACAGTAGCTGTTCACATGACAGACTTTCTGCCCACACAAACTGCCCTTGGCAAAGCACACACTGGCCTTCCTCAGCTGTAAAATATTACCACCAGAACGGGGGGAGACAAAACTCAAATTTTATAGGCTTCCTCTAATGGATCACGGGTGGAGTTTTATCAGGTATTTCCACTCCAGTTTGCAGCGTTGAGCTCTAAAGTCAAAATGATGGTTTTATTCTGAATTAATAGTTATGGACTTCAATCACGATCACGGTTTTTCATGCTGTCGCTCGTGTTTGCCTATAGCATTAGTAAAACTATCTCATGAACCACTAGAAGGATTTTAATGACACTCTCAGAAATTACCAATTTGATGAACCCTTAACAACTGATGGAGTCAACGCCGCTGAAGATGAGCAAATCTATCAAACTCAAAAATGGCGATAACTCGGTCCTTTTGAAAGATTTCGAGCTCAAACTTTGTGTGATAGCAGCTGGTGGTTAATCCCAACACTCACGATGAGAACTAACATCTTGCAAGATCTTACGATGCTGCATGAGATCACGCATAATGTCAGTTTGACATCTATGTCATTTCTCACCATAATAGTTAATGTGCATTACTTGAAATAAGGTTAGTCTTCTTTAGTTTAGTTAGTGTTTTTGAGTAACTAAAGAACTTTATGTGCACAGATGTCTGTTGACTAAAGTTTAGACTCTGAGTAAATATTCTGTTAGGAGAGGTGTATAAAGCACAGCAGCAAAATAAAGATGTTCTGGAGCACAAAGCCTGGTGCAGATGAGTGTGGCGACCTGTGTCCCACTCACTGCCCGCCTGGATCCCGGAGCACGCTTCCTGTTAGCCCACTAAATTGACTCCACACACCCACGCTTCCATCTCTGCCGAGTCTCCCATTAACCTCATCCTCCCACATCAGCCTAGTGCATGTTGCATTCGCATACCGAGGATGTAAACACAAAAAGTACAAACACCCAAGGACACAAGGAAAGGAAGGACTTGTGCTGCCACCCATGTCCTTTATTTTGTTTCTTCTGAACAGCAAGCTCTGCAACTCTAACCCAGATCCAGACGTCAAGGTTGACGCTCGCTAAAGTCAAAACCTGAAGTATTTTGTTAAAAAAAAAAAAATCAGTGGTTATGGTAAATGTTTTTCTCCAAGTTCGACTTGTGAAATAGCTGAAAAAAAACGTTCTTTAAGTCAAACAACAGCAGCAGTTTAGCTCAAGGAATACAGACTTTTCCAGGTATTTTGACTATTTTACAGCATGAGAAAAAAAGACAACCCGTTTACCTGATCAAACTTAATTTACTCCACAGTAATATAGAAAAATGACATTTAGCAGGTAAAATAAATGCTAGACTTGAAAATAATTCATACGAGCAACAGTAGCTCCTGTTAAATTGAATTTATTTCTCTGAGATGCAGAAAAATCAAGTCCCCCCCCTGGTTTTTCATGCTGCCGTCCTCTCATATCGCTGCCTTCATGTATAAATAAAAAACTGAAATTGTTTTTTCCCACAGAATAAGTCAAGTAAAAATTCAAAGAGATCATCTGGAAAGCAAGTTTTGACTGTGTACAACAGTGGTGTCAACATGATAAAAACATTTAGCTCTTATATGACAAACGAGACCGTTCTACACAATAAGAAATAACAAAGTTACATTTAATTACTTGGGCCTAAAATTAAAAAGACTAGAGTCTGCCTAAAGCCCAAGGAGGAAAATAGCTTAAAGTTTGTTAAAAATAGTGGCACGCTGTAACGAAGAGTCCTCTGGAGTAATGTAGACGTGCATGTACAGACAGAACCTCGGGACTCTAAACAGAATAGTATGTTTTAGGTAACGTGGTAGAGTTGGATTAAATAAGCAGGTTTTAGCTGTTTCAGTAGCTCAGAACCTGCTTATTTTAACATTAAAAATGACACAAAAGCACTTAATTTCAGATTTTTTTAAAAGTGCAATATAAACACACATATTTTAGAGTGGAGCATCAGATAAAGCAGGTAAATCAGCTCCAAGCAGTTTGTTTATTAATGGACAGATTTTGGGCAAAGCCAAATCCAAAATATAAAAAAAAATATCCATCCCTCCATTATATTTACCCCCTTATTCCTTTTAGGGTCGTGGGGTTCACTGGAGCTCATATACAGCTGTTACTGTGCGAGAGTCGGGGGACGCCCTGGACAGGTCAGTCCATCACAGGGACACATCGAGACAAACGAGACAAACAACCATTCACTCTCTCTCACCTAGGGACAATTTAGAGTTACCAATCAGCCTAACATGCATGTTTTTGCTTTGTGGGAGGAAACTGGAGTGCCTGGAAAAACCCCATGCATGCACGGAGAGAACATGCAAACTCCACACAGAAAGGTCCCCCAGCCGGGATTCAATCATGCAACCTTCTCGCTGAGAGGCAACAGCTGTACCTACTGCGCCACCGTGCAGCCCTTTAATATTAAATTTCTATGTTAGGTTTTTACATTAAATACAAAAAACTCAGAGGTGACACAGCACAGAAGTATTTTGAGCTGTTGCCTCTCAGTGAGGAGGTTGCAGGTTCTCATCCCGGTCTGGAGCCTTTGTGTTTGCATGTTCTACCTGTGCATGGGTTCTTCATTGTTCTCCAACAGATTTAAAACGTGCATGTTTGGTTCACTGGTAACTCTAAATTGATCCTAGGTTTAAGTTCGAGTGTGAATGGTTGTCTGCTTTTTCTTTGTGTGGTCCTGTGATGGGCAGCACGGTGGCACAACTGGTAGAGCTGCTGCCTCTCAGCGAGCAGGTCCTTGGTTCAAACCCCGGTCCAGGGGCCTTTCTGGGTGGAGTTTACATGTTCTCTCCGTGCATGCGTGGGTTTTCTCCGGGTGCTCCGGTTTCCTCCCACCAACCAAAAACATGCATGTTAGGCTGATTGGTAACTCTAAATTGTCCCTAGGAGTGAGTGAGAGAGTGAATGGTTGTTTGTCTCGTTTGTCTCTATGTCCCTGTGATGGATTGGAGACCCGTCCAGGGTGTACCCCGCCCCTCGCACAGTGATTGCTGGACATGGGCACCAGCGACCCCCGTGACCCAAAATGGAACAAGCGGGTAAAGATAATGGATGGATGGATGGTCCTGTGATGGACATGCAACCTGTCCAGGGTGCACACCGCTTCATGCACAGAGACTGCTGGAGACAGACACCAGCAACCACACAACCCAGAAAGGAAAGCATGTACATGTAAAGAAAATGAATGGATGGAACCAACTAAAAAAAGTGCCGTATTTTTCGGCCTATAAGTCGCAGTTTTGTTGCATAATTTGCATGCCCTGCGACTTATACGCCGAAGCAACGTATTTATGGATTTCTCCAATATTTATAAAACAAGTTTTGGCTTAGATATGACCATTTTCATTCATTCTGACTGAAACTACTGAACACTAGCATTTTCACCCACTAGATGGCAGTCGAGCAGTATGGCATGCCATTGTATCATAGGTAAAAGTGGCTATTAATGACACAATTGACTTGCCATAGCCTGCCACCATTGTCTGCCTGGCGCAACCGTCAGTTCAGCTTCATTTTGCTGTGCTGCCCCAGCGTAATGCAGCTAATTTGACCATTAAAGTGCATTTATTAAGTAAACGTTCAACTGAGACACCTTTGCCATAATGTCGAGCAAACAAATTATTGTTTTTAGGTGGTTATCTTGTTAAATTTCAAAGAAATGGACAGGAAGTCGTCCTCTGCGCGTTCATGTTTCCGTGTATAGGCTTTTGAAAACGCAGCTGATTTGAGCATCAAAGTGCATTTGTTAAGGAAAAGTCAGACTGAGACACCTTTGCTAGAATTTCAAGCAAACAACAAAGGTGTGACCTTTACGGCAGAAAATGAAAGTGTTATCGCAATAAACACAAATACAAAGGTTACTTTTACAAGTTACTAATAGTTTATGGAATTTAAAGACTTTACCTAAACAACACCTTTAAACTGGGGAGAGGTGCAATCTCTATTAAAACAGTTTCTTGCAGACATCTCTGTCCACTAAGACTAATGAACAGATGCATATGGTCAGATGATGCTGAATCAATCATTATGTGCAAACTGGAATATAGAGGTCGAACAGTTCCAATAGGTTTGGAGGCTCTGCGAGTACATTCACCCAACTATAAGCAACATGCTTCTGTTCTGTAGAGGGGATGTTAGTTTTAATAGAAAGGGAAAATCTAATTAATTTGTTAATTTTGTTCATCAAAAGTGCATGTGTGGAGTAAAACGTGCAAGTTTTACGTTGGTGCCAGAAGAGGTGCTCTGGGGAAAAAGGTTGGGAACATGTAATGAAGGATATACTATCAAAGACATGCAGACTTTTCATTCATTTGACCAAACAGATTTATAATTTGAAGAGAAATTCAGCCATGTACGTAAAATGTGTCAATAATGTAGGAGGTAGCAGTAATTTTCCGTAACTGTAAAGTTTCATTTCAAAAAGTAAAAGTCTAAATAATCCGCTTGAGAAATTTTAAGAAAGTACTTGGTGCACATTCTTACTTTCCATTTGGCTCCATATGAATAAGATTACATAACATAAGAATATGATAAGCTTGCAGGAAATAAATAACTAGGAGAAACTTTAATGTCAGCAGTAAAATATTTATTTCAAAATGGACCAAGCTGACAAAAAAAAAAGGTCATGAATGGTTCTAAACATTTTTTCCTGCAACAGCCAAATAAATGGCTGTTTAGAAGCAAGAAGTGCCACAAATATAACTCAGACTAAAGCCCATTGTTTATTAAAATAGATAAAAACAATGAAAAGAAAGATAATTTATCCTTTCACTGACTTTAACTTTAAAAAAACAGAGAATGCTTTGTTCTCAAAGCTTTAAAAGATTTAACACCTCAGCTATATTATCGACTTGTCTGCAGTGACGTAACGCTCTGAAGGATTTGAGACGCTGCGCTGAAAAGTATTTGCATGGATTCAAGCCTAAAATACTCACTGGCATGGTATGGACAGTAAAGTGTGCTTTGAAAGAGGCTGTTAATGAGTTACAGTATTATTCTGCAGTCTGAGTAATCTGCTCTTCAGGAATGGAAGCATGCCATCCATTCCAAGAGGCTTCCACAGCGTTCCAGCTGTGGGTGTGCCAAACAAGCTGCAGCATGACCGGAGATAAGCACCTATTTATTGATCTAATACAGTATCTACTAAAACCAAACTTATTTTGCAAACAAATAAACCCCAACCTCAGTGTTTTGTCTTTTATGGGTAGATGTGATAGCTTGATAAAATGAAAATCAATCGGCGCAACATTAGGAATCACTAATCCTCAAGCTGAGGAAAAAAAAAGGTATTTTTTGTCTAAATTTGTGTAAAACATCTTGGATTTCTTTCACCTACACACAGTACATATTTGTCAAGTAAATCCAACTGTGTATTTGGCTTCATATTGCAAATGACGCCCAGTTTCAAACAATGAATTTTTAAAATGAATCTAAAATTTAAGTTCTCTGCATTTGAGGAAAATGGAAAAACAACTAAATCTAATCAGGGATTAAACTCTGAGCTTAAAAAGAACAGTATTGACTTTATGCTTATGAAAATGGTTGCTTCTTAAATAATGCGGATGCTCCTGTTAGAGCAAACTTCAAACTGAAAGCACAAAGATCCCACTGCATCAATCAATTGGTTTACACAAGCGTGGTACTTTTACTTAAGTGATGCAAGTTTTGTATTATTTTTGCAAATCTATATGCAGAACACGTGGTACGTCGATGCACGTGTTGCTGAGGGATTTGAATAGTGAATGTTTGTAGTTCTCAAGATGTAGTTTTTTTTTTACTGAAATCGAACAGGGAACGCAAGTAAACCTTAAAGTTTTGGGGAAAGATATCCAAGTAGTATTCACGGAGTTCCGCAGTGTAGAAAAATAGAGGAACTTTTGTTTTTGTCAGAGGCAACACAGAGTGACTGATCCTGGCACGTGGAGAGACCCATTTTATCCAGTACCAGGTGCAACGGCGGAGCCAGGGGGTGGCCAATGGTGGTCTTGACCACCATAGATTAATTTTCGGCTACCCCACTGACCATCCTAATCATTTGAGGAAACTATATATTCTTCCTAGATAGAACCATACACCATAAAAAAAGCTGGTTTATTGCGCATCTTTCAAACTATCCAGGTCACAAGGTTTACTTATATGTATGATGGCAGCCATCTTGAATTTTGATCTGGCAACCCAATTTTTGAACATCTAGATTCTGACACACACCAAAATGCAAGTCAGTACCTCACTTATTCTGCAAGTTATCATGTTCACAACATGCACAGATGGATTGATGAACAGACGTATTTCCAATTTTCCCTTTTCGCTCCACGAAGGGGGACTATCAAAACCAGTAACTTCTTGTGTTGAAAACAACTGTAGATGTCAAAGACGGCAAAATAATTCACAACGTTAGTAGTTGCACACACTGTAAAGCTTTTAAACTATGCCTGCTTTCTTGTAATCTGAAAATTGTTTTGATCAATTATCCGTCAGAATTTTTAAAATACTTTTTCCAAAATTTTCTTTGGATTTTAGCCGTTTTGTCTCATCTTCTTATCAGTATATAACCAGCATATTGTGGCATGTGTATCAAAAGATATGTGGTTAGTGAAGAACAAATAAAGAAGGGTCTGGCCTAAAAATATATACATCTGCAGAAGATGAACAAAATCTGAAGGTCATTGGAAGAAAACTAGCTTTGGCCTGACACGTGAAATGAGAGAAGCATCATTCTTCTGTTGGTCATCCACAAGTTTTCAGCAAATAGCTCTTTGGGAATCATCTTATTGGTGCGGAAAAAATATTTTCTGTTTAACAGTGTGGGTTATCTTTGGTGTTTTTCATAAATTCAATAAAAAAGAGGGAAAAACTGTCTTTGTGACAAACTGCTAGTAAAAAAGTGCCTAAAGACCCAATTAAAACTTGGTGATTCGCTAGTCCTTTGTTCTTTTCTAGAGTTTAGGGATTAAAATGACAAAAAATGAGCAAAAAAATCAGTCCAAGTCCAAACTTTGAAAGACCATCAGAAAGCCTAAAGAACTGCTGATCAAGACCACTTTGAAAGTTTACAAGAAAGACTGATTGCTTCGAAGAAACTTGAAAAGAATTGAGAGACTCAAGACATTTGCACAGTTCTGTTCTGAGTCATTCCACTTGCTATTCCGTTGGCATCTCCTGTCATGAGAAAGCCTTGCGAGAAGTTCATGATAGCACTTCAGGAGAAAAAGACAGGGAACAATCTGAACAGAACACTTGCCAACTTGCAGGTAAACAAAAGTGAAAAGAATGAAATAAAAAGATGAAGAGGAGCGTAATACCTAAAGTTAACGAAAGAAACAAAATGAGAAAGGGGAACGCGCAGAGGAGGGCAAAAAGTATTAAAAAAAACAAACTAGGTCATGTCACGTGACTGGGATCGACTGCGAGGGGATTAAATATCCTTCAGCATGTGGTCATTTACACAACAAATGTAGATTTCATTTCATAAATTATTTCTCTTTCATGGAGTCTGAGGCGCGGCAGAGCGAATGTGATGTTACACTGCACGCTGGTTGGAGGCAAGTCTTTTCACCATGAACAAAAACAGAGTATTAAAGGAGTTGAGCACGCCTTTCCCTCTGAGGCAAGAAACAAAGCCAGAGCCAGAGATGGCATGAAAATGATCATAACAGGACGGGACGTGGTTCCAGCATCAGACAGCTCCATTGTGACAGGCTAATGGCTGTAACATACATTGCCCATTATGCTGCCTAAATGCAGAGAATGAATTACTAAGAAACTAAGATGTCACATGTTTGAGCTGTGGAAGTGGCAGCAAAAGTGTGCCTCATGTTTGGCCCTTACCGTCAATCACACCAATTTATGATACTGTCATACTGTTGGACAAAAATATTTAAAATACATACAACTACAGATAATTATTGTCAGTTCAAGTTAGGAATTTTAACCGATTCCTAAAACGTATTGAAGCAAAACGAATTTAAACTTTAAAAAGGTACGTTTACTGTACCTAAGCCACAGCAACAATGCTAACCCTAACCCTTGAGCAAAACATCAGAAATCCCTAATTTAAGCTCCAGAGATGGCTGCTAAAGCATTTTACTGATAAGAACTATATAACAAAACAAGTGCATTTGTTTATTTTGTTGGGCAATCTGCATGTAACAGCTGATAGCTGATTCTGAAAAAGTTTACACTAACCGCCGGCTAGATTTATGAAGAAAAACTCCATTTGTGTGGCTTTTATAACGAGAGTACGGCATATGACACGTTATACGCCTGTCAACAAACTATTATAAAAACAACACAGCAATCTATAGCAAAGGTTTAGACAAGCAAATATCTTTTTTTATTAGTATTATCTTGAACAGATCAGAAGTTATAGTAGGGACAAGCTTGTTTGACCTTGATTGGTGACCTTGACCTTGGAGCAAGGGTGATGAAAAGTGTGTGACACTACGTATGTACAAAGGTACAGACGGAGACTCTATGATATGTATGCCTTAAAAACTGTAAAATTGTTGTGCTATTTTTAGTTTATGTCTAGTGTTTGCCTTTACAAGTTAGGCTACTAAAAAACAACATTGTATCCACAAGAAGTAGTATTTAGCTATCTTTGTTACTTTAGTGTACCTAAATTTTGTCTTTGTTTCTCTTAAATTATATCAGAGTCCATACTTTAAATTTAGTGTGATTAAAAAGGACGTTTTCAACAACAAAAGTGAACCAATTGTTTTATTCCCTTGTTTTTTCAGCTGCCTAGGTTACTAGTAGACAACAACTCCTGTGACTACATTTTAGTACAAATATTTCTTCAAAAATATAACTTAACGGTTACCTAGAAAGGGAAAATACTGTCCTTTAAAAAAATTTGGAGGAGGGGGGGGATGCTTGAGAAAAGTGGAACGCGCTCCATTCACACAAGGGGAGCTGTTGGTCAGACTACTTGTTGCGCCGTGCTCTCTAAAATAGTTACTGAATCAAGTGTTTACTTATGTAGGTTAAACTAGAAGTTAAAAAACCTGTTAAACCAGAATGCTGGAAATGGCATCTACTTTATTCAAAATTTTCTGGGGCAAGACCACCACACACCCCCCCCCCCCCCCCCCCCAACCCACATTACAAATGCTTCTGATGCCAATGGTTGATGGACTGGTGGAACATGAAGTTTATGAGTGAGGCATAAACACACCATGATGTGGAGTACCATGCCGTGAGAAGTCAAATGTCAGCGGTAACCCGTCATTACATCCTTTGTACTGTCCTTTCTGCTGCATCCAAAAAGGAAACTACACCTGCCTGCCAATCAAACACAGGACTGCAGGCTAAGCTGGTCATAAGCTCAGTCAATCCCCTGAAGCCCAGGAAACCAAATACCAATTGTTCACACACATCTGTAGTGATTAGAGAGCAGAAAACACACAGTGGAGTTGTACTGTACGTGCAGTGCTAATGACCACAGTGAAATCTGTTCTGTACTTGGAATATCAATGAACGAATTCTATCAGGAGCTTCCCCGTTCCCGAGCAGACAATCATCGTGATGAAATGTCCCCTGATGACCCAGACCGACATGTGGCTCTTTTCGCCAATCGGTTTGACCCCCCAGGCTTTCAGGGTCAGAGGCTCAGCGAAGTGCAGTTAAATCACTGCGTTTTAGAAGCTAAACAAAGCAGGCTGCTGCTGCTGCAGACCACATCTACAACAGAACGCTGAGGAAACGAAGCACCTGTGACCTTAGTTAACAGAGAATCACTCGTGCCACAGTGAGTTTTTACTGGACTAAAGCAAAGGTATACAGAACTTACTAACAGTTGCATCTCAGCTTGAGGGATATTACACATTTATCAGGTCAGTTTATTTATTTACTTATTTATTTTCATGTCTCTCTTGTAAATGAGTCCCCGAAGCTCAATGGGATTAACCTGTATAAACAAAGGTTGAATGAAGTATACTTCTATGCTTATATAGTATATAAGTATATAAGATATTACCCATTGTATTTCATGCTAAACAATAAACCAATTCATTAAACAAAGATCTCAAGTGATCTCTTTGGTCGTTTTCACACCTGATAGTCTAGTTCAAGTTCAAGTATCTTTATTATCCCCGAGGGGCAATTAGTTTCACAGTCAGTAGATGTGTACATAAACAGTCAGTTCGATTGGGGGCCAAAATTCAGAACATTTGTTTACATTTCAGCTGGTGTGGTTCACATTCACAATGCACTGAGCCAATCGAGCTAACCTGTTCCCCTCCTCGCCTGTGGTGGCGCTGCATCAAGAACTACTGAAGGAAACGACATGAAAACCTCTGAAGTCGACACTTAATAATACATCCACTGGTCCATGAGATATTTTGCCAACAAACAATGCTGACCAATAGATAATAGGGGTGCACCGATTGCAGTTTTCTGTCCGATCATTGATTTCTAAAAAGTCTGACCTGCCGATTCCGATTTTGGCCGATTTAGTTTTATAAGCGACACGGTCAGGTGTTATAAGGTCACAGTGCACCTTCAATTTTCAGTCTTATTTTATTGAAAAACATACCCTTGAACAATATCCTAGAAACAATACAAACTTGTTTAACTGGCCGTGAGGTAGTGCTCTGAAATGTAAATGACGTTCAGACAATTGTTAAAACAAACAAAAAAAAAAATCGGTTTCTCATGCAAGTATCAGACAATTTCCCAAAATTAAGGAAATAGGGTCCGATTTATCGGTGCACCCCTAATAGATAAAAAGGCATACTGACTTCACCAATTTATTTTGAAAGATTAACAGAAAACGATCTGAAGTGATTTTGAAAAGCTCTAATAATCTGATTTGTATATACAGTATCTATAAAAAACACAAAAATGTAAAAATGCATTTTGGGGCAAATCTAAATATTTCCATTCTAAACCACTTTCATGTATTATTGTTCCCAACTTGAACTAGGTTGAGCAGATCATCGTTGATCCATTTTAGCTGACAAATAAACCTTTATCAGTTTTCACCATTTAAAAACTAAAATAAGGCAGTTTTAAAAACAACTTATTTTGTCAGTATTTACCTGAAAATTTCCAGTGTTTTAAACAGACTTGGGCATTGATTCGTAGGTTTATGATCATTCTTTGGTTACATAAACAATTTTATTGCGTATATGAGATTATTATTATTATGTTTTTTTTAACAGTTAACCTTAAGGAATTTAATTGAAGTTATTTCATTTGGCTGGAAGAAAACTGTCCCCCCCAGGCAAACCAATAAGGTTTATTTTGATCCAGCAGAGAGCTTCAGGTCACAGGGTGGGCCATCTTTTGAGAGCTCCTGAAATGCCACGAATGACATCACTGCATCTGCAAATGTCTTAAGATTTGATTTGCCAGTGGAGCACATGGCTGCACAAAATAAATAAATCTGACTTCCGAGGTAAACAAAATCTATTCTAATAAATCTATTATTTGATAATGACATTTAATTATTTAATAAGCTACACACGTTTACGTGAACAGTTCCAACATTTCACAGTGGACGCTCACATTCTTATCAGCGTTTACATAATCTCCCATCGCACACAAACACATACAGTCAACTGTATCGCCGACATCAGCAGTCCTGCAACGGAGCGCAACTCGTCCGGTTAGTCAGGCAGAAAGATGTAGGCCAACTGCAGAGCAAAACGGGCAAAAATTCAAGTGTCTTCACCAAAAATAAATACAAAAAGCGATGACTGACAGCGTCTTTGCTGCCTCATGCAGATAACCAGATGATGAAAGAAACCAGAGCGGTATGAAACGGGCTGGGTGAGATGCTTTGCACCTGCTTTAAACTAAATATAACTGATATAGCTCAGACTAAAAGCTGTAAGTTTTGGACAAATAATTTAAACCTCTTTATTTCCTAATAAAAAAATAAAAATCTGATCTTGTTTTTCTTCCATCCCCTCCTGTTACTCTCACTGTCATGTCTCCCCTTCTGTTTTGGCATCTCTTTCTTCCCTTCCTTCATCCATCTCTCAAATCAGCATCTATTCCTCTTTCTCCACCTGACGGTCTGTCCTGCAGGTCTCAAGGGGGAGCTGAGCATTAGCGAACCCATCAGAAGACCGTGACGCACCTCGTTTGATCACCTTAGTCCCTTATATTAGCACGGACACCCCTACTGCTCCTCGGCTCTCGTCTTCTCTTTCGGTAAGCTGCAGCACACGCCCTTCAGCGACCCGTGGGAGTTTGGTCCAGGTAAGACAGAAGGCACTTGGAGTTTCTCTGAATCCTTCTCGCTAATGAACACAGGGCTTACTTTGTCAGCGATGAAGGGAGAGAAACAGTTCTGTGATCTCACAGAAGGGACAGTCCAAAGACTCGCTGTGCATCTCTAATGTGCTGGAAAGTAGGTAAATGAAGTACAATGGATTCCTATACATTCCTAGCAATTCTCAAAGGGATGCATTTCACCTGCCACCACTCATGTCATTGTTTGAGATTAAAATAATATTAGTTATAGCCATTTTTTTTTCCCTTTTGGCTGCTCCCTTCTTCAGGGTTGCCACAGTGAACTATCTCGCACCAAGAATTGGCGATTGTCGTTAGCTGGATGTCCTTCCTGACGCAACCACAGACCACAGAGCTACCACAGCCCTCTGCGTGGAGCAGAGAGCTGCTATCTAGGGCGCCTGGGGGAGCAGATGGTGGCGGGTTAAGGGCTTGCTCAAGGGCCAAGAGTGGGGCAAATGAGGGTGGAGGCAGGTGTACGTTTCACCGTTCCAACCCACATGTTGATGTTGTCGTTACGGGGAGTCGAACAAACTGGCGACCTTCCAATCACAGCTAACTCATCTTCTTTATCCTCTGCACCACCACTCCCCCAGTTATAGCCATTTTGTGTAAAGTTTAAAAACAGCTCTAAGCGAGATCTCATGCAATACCGAGATATGCTCAGAGTATGTTTTGGGAATGGACTAACTACTACTAAAGCTGACCAAGTTAAAGCCATTCTTTGTGTTTCTTAGCTGTTGCAGCCATATTGAATGGTGCCGACTCCACAAGTCGATCACTTTTGGACATTCAATGATTAATTTCTGAAAGTGTCAAAATCTCTTCAAATTGAAACATTTTGCTAACTCAAATGAACACATGGAACTTGTGCTGAAAACCAAACAAAGAGACTATTCTTCTGTTTCTTCCTGTGAGATTTTTTTTTTTCTTTCTGTTTTTACGAGGGGTGGTGTCTGGCGTGGGTCTGGCCTCAGTCTGGATCCACAACCAGGGGTGCCCTCTCGTTCCTCCGCCACTTAATTAGCAAAACCTTGGTCACATGGGCCCAATTTGGCCTGCTATAAAGTCTACGAGGCCTCAGCGTACATAACTTTGGGAGTATTTACACGCATGTCTGCACCAAGGTAAGTGACTTTGAAGATGCAGAAAGCAGGACGGAGAAGAAATGAAAAAAAGAAGGGGGAAAAGAAAAAACAAAAGAAAAGAGGGACCCCTTAAATTCCAGGGACGTTTTCCAGATGTTGCACAAATATTCTGCTGAGGCAATCCAGATGTGCTCACTGTGTTTGCTCCCCCTCCTTCTGCTCGCTGTTCCAAGGACTTCTTATTCTTACCCCCCCCCCCCTTTTTTTTTTTCTTCCATCCCCCCTTCCCCAGTCTCCTTCAAGCAGCCCACATTACTGTTCTCTGATAGGGTCTTTTAAGTGAAGGCTTTAATAGCCCCCAGGGCACCTTAGCATCCACCAGGATCCTGTAATAAACATCCACTCTCATTCTCTACAGCTCATACATCTGTGAGTGTGAGTGTGTGCGCAAGTGTCAGAGAGGACGACTAGCTGCTTTGTTTTAGTGCTTTTCAGGTCAATTAGTAATTAATTGCTGCTTACAATAGCTGTACTAATTTGAATATAAAAAACAATGCACAGAACAAATCCAGAATAAAATGAAAACATCCGTCCTGTTGCTCTTGCTAGCTGGCTACAAATGTATCATTTTTTTGTAACATTACCAAAATATTCATGAACCATAACTTCAATTTGATTACATTTTATGGAACATGATCACCAACATGTACCACTGTACATCTACCGCTAATCAACCCAATTCAAGATGGCTGCCACAGCCAATAACAACACACAAAAATGGCTATATTGCAGTGACTTATATGGATACCAAGCAACAGTTTGGTGTGGTAGTAGCAGGAAGTCATTCACAATACATAGAGTGCAAAATGATTATGTGCGATATTGCACAAGACCAGGTATAATGTCATTTACGTGATTTATCCAAAACCAGTACAACTCTAATTTCTCAGCATAAGATAATTATAATTTAAAACTGGCATGAAAGGCAGCAGGTGACAGTATTCCTTAATTTTTATTTATTTTTTGGCTGCTCTGCTACCTACCTTATGGATCGCCACAGCAAACTAACTCGTATGAAGACTTGGCAATTGTATTTAAGGCCGGATGTCCTTCCTGATGCAACCACAGACCACCGAGCTACTACAGCACTCTGTGTGGAGCAGAGAGCTGCTGTCTAGGGCGACCGGGGGAGCAGATGGTGGGGGTTAAGTGTACTCAAGAGCCCAGAGTGGGGTAAACAAGGGTGGAGGCAGGTGTGGGAGCTTCACCCTTCCCACCCACATTTTTTTGTTGTCAGTCCAGGGGATCGAACCGGCGACCTTCCGATCCCATGCTCGCCTTCTCTAGCCTCTGCGCCACCACTCTCACGTATCTTTACAGAACGCTCAGACTAATTCAGATCGCTCCACCCTCTCCTTTCCCCTCATCTCCAGACAAACACCGTCACGTCTGCTGAAGCTGCTACTCTCCCACAGAGGGTGACCCAGCTACGACCTCTGACCTTCACTCTCCCAGACAGCAGAGCTCAGCTGCTCCAGCGCTCTGCACATACATCAGCTCATGAAACTGGCGTGTCG
This sequence comes from Nematolebias whitei, assembly GCF_014905685.2. Lineage (NCBI taxonomy): Eukaryota > Metazoa > Chordata > Actinopteri > Cyprinodontiformes > Rivulidae > Nematolebias > Nematolebias whitei. The sequence continues at coordinate 36,600,079 of NC_056515.1, read as the reverse complement.
GGGACTTTTCATCGAGTCATTTTGGCTCAGGTGCTGCAGCGGGTTGGCCATAATCGCTGGCTCGGCTGTTCAATCTCCAGCTCACAACTAATGACTGACAACATGTCAAAATCGAAAGCAAACAATTGGCATTGTTCCCAGACATTGTATAACTGAGTAGAGCTGTGTTTTATCAGCACAACAACGAACAACCTACAGCAAAATGTATGAATTTATTCAAAAGTATTTAAAAAATACATTTCTGTCAAACTATAAACCAAAAGAAACCTAATCAATATAGACAATTTTGTAATCATATAGTGAATAAAATAAGCAGACAGTTGTTTAATTTGCCCCCTCTAAAGTCAGTTGGCATCTTGACTGGGATTGGCTCCAGCAGCTTATCGTTTGTAGACAAATGTCCTATTACTAGTTCCTGAACGTTTCAATAAAATCCGTCTTGTGGTTCATAAGATATTTTACTAATAGACAGAGTTGATTTCAAATACATAATGGCAAAAAACTAACCAAAATTTTCAGAATATGTGTTAGAGATCTGTCTTAGTTACTGCCACACCAGAGAGCTTTGGTCGATATTGTATCTGTAAAACTAAAAGTTACATCTATTTTGGTGTATTTAAAGGTCAGTTCGCTGTGGAAGCCTTCTTAAATCATGCTGACTCAAATATAGGAGTTTAAAGTAAATTATACTTTACAGAACAACAATGACAAATCAAACCATAGGTCCTCGTTGCCCCGTTTTCCCCTTAGACTAATATGAAGAGTCCCAAATGGGACACTTGAACTTGTCAGAGCCGTTTGTAAATGCTGTCAATGCTTTGGTATGTTGAATGCCGATGACGAATCTGCGACCAGCACCTGCATGCCCGCTTGTCTTTGTCTGTCCTGTAAACCTGGTTGTTCAACTTTCTTCCCCCGTAAGAGCCCACAAAAAAAAAAAAAAAAAAAAAAAATCATAAATCTTCACAGACAAGTGCCAAGAAAAAGATACGCCGTGTCAAAGTGCTGACTTAAAGCTTGAACTTTTGGTCTCCCTATGATCAAGATGACTATGTTGAACTTTTTACTACAATTGTTTAAAGGTTTGTGGTTTAAATGTGCAGTTTGTTTCATAACGCTGCCAGGACAGTAAATTTTTCATAAGGAATAAAATATATTAGGATACAAAAAAGGGATGAAACATCTATTTTAAGGTTTATCTTGATGGTATATTTTATGTGAACAAAACCAAGTACAAAAGTGTTTTTTTCCAGATCAACTGCCCTTCCCCCTCAACTCAACGCCCTTCACCTTCTTGCCGTTGAGAAGATTCCTGAAACCAGACGTTGCAGCAAGTCTAACGATAGGTGACAAAGCCCTTCAGACTCCTGCATGCATGCAGGTGTGTGCTCGTGTGTGTGTTTGAACAGAGGCCGAGAGGCAACGGTCTGGCCGGATGTACGAACATGCTAGACCTGCAGGCGTCAACAAACGGTTAATTGCTCTTTCACTGCAGGCAGAGCAAAATAAAAAAAAAATATCACAGAGGAACTCTTATCTCATATGTGATATTTTTCTCTCTAGTCTCTCTACAGTTTGTGAAAAAAATACTGAAAACATACGTTAGACACAAATATCTTATGTCTGGGAATTTAAATCTGAGCTGACCTGTGTCAATGATTTTGCTTCAGTTTCCCAATAATCCAGAGTAATTCATTGCTCTAATAATGAATCCTCTGTTTATCATAATTAGAGTTGCCACCTTTACCCTCACAAAATACTCTAAAGATCTTAAGAAAGTTTAAATAAAGTCCATTTTATTCCTTTCCAACAAAGACATTGAAGTTCCATAAAACTTCTAATGTAAGGTGCCCTTGCTGTCTTCGACATAGAAGCATCAGTTTGATATGTACCTTGGCTTTGAAGTCACTCGGTGATATATTTTAAGAATGGCTACATCAAGGGAAACAGACAAATGTATGCATCACTGGCATCTGAAGCATTTGTAATGTGTGTGTGCGTGTGTGTGTGTGTGTGGGGGGGGGGTGTCCTGACATGGAAAATTTTGAATAAAGTTTATGCCATTTCCTGCATTCTATGCATTTTAACATGTTAAAAATCTATGTTTACCTACATAAGTAAACAATAACTTTTTCAGAGAGCAATGCACAAGAAGTAGCCTGACCAACAGCTCTCCTTGTGTGAATAGAGCACGCTCTGCTTCTCTCACGCATCCTAGCCCCGCCCCCACCGCGCACGCGTGTAAACTGCCAGAACTAATGTAGCACTAAGCTAGCAGCGCACAATACAGATGCATTAGCTAAAATGCTACAGACGTAGCACTCTGCTTCTCTCACATCCCAACGCCCTACCCCTTCAACAACTGTCAGCACTAACATAGCACGTTAACCAACGTAGTGAACGTATAGCACGTTTACTAACGTATAGCACGTTAACTAACGTAGCGCGAAGCTAGCGGGCAAAACAGAGGTGGCTCCCTCTGCCAAGGCAGATGACCTTGGGGAAACACTGCATGCGGCGTGGAGTTGTTGTAGGTAACCAGGAAAACCCAGCGTGGACTTTTAGTGCTTTGAGTAGTCTCCTATTAATCAACTGCAATGGATTTGTTCATGAAGAAATATAAATTGCTGGGTGAACTAATATTTCATGGTAAATGTGGGGCGTCCGAATGATTTTTTTTTCAATGTGGGGGGACACGTCCCCTTCACATATAGTTGTTGTGACGCCTATGCTATGTATACTTAAGTGTATTTTATCTTCTTCATTATCTACGATTAATTATAGTTGCATGTCTACTGCTCTTAAAATTCCTTTGGTTGTTTATAAATTGGTCTGGTGTGAACTGTAAGCAAGTCTGAATATCAGACCAAGTCTAACACCATGTCTGAAATCTACAGGCAGCTCGGTTTAGTTTACCGTAGTTTTTTTTTTCTTCGTACAAAATACCTTTTCAAGTGAGAAATTAAATGTGACGTAAGATACACAAAAGTAAAGTTCACACCGTTTTCTTCTTCACTATGACTGACAAAGAAACTGTAAATATTCCCAAACAGGAGACTCTCCAAGCTTGTTGTGATCTTGCTTTATATGCTACTTTTTAAAAGCTGCAAGGCAAAACACAGAGTTATGTACTTCTGTACACAGGAGCCTGAAAGGTAGTCAAATAAACAAATTAGTATTTCAGAAACAAGGAGCAGACAGCAACTGTGTCATGAGCACAGAAATAGTTTGTGTTTTTTAGAAGTCCTTTAATAACACTTAGCTAACATGGAGAACAATGTAGTAAAAGCCATTCTTTAACAGCTTCACTTTACATTTGACAAACAGAACTTTCTGTTCTAGCACGACTTTATGTTGGTAACAAAACAGCACAGTACTAATGGAGAGAATTCTTAACAAGCAGTTCTGGAAATGTTATGTTGCTGAGGGCAAATGGTTATGTTCTTAAACATTTTCTGTATTCCAATCGGTCTTGTTAGAAGCTTAACGCCGAGCTCAATGACAAGCTACAGGGTTGATGACGCATCTACTTCTACAAGATTTTGCCATTATGCATCACTCTTACAAGTAATACATTCTTGTTTTAGTTCAGACTGTGCTGCATTCATATGGGAAGCTCAAATTATGGATTGTGTTTAAAGCAGGTTAAAGCAGTCATTATTAAAAATAATAATAATAATTAAGACAAAAGCAAAATCCCAAAAGTTGATAACTCGCTGGGTTTAAAGTTCTTACTTTCCAAAAAAAGTTTTTTTGAAAACTAAAAGGCACGGAGGCAAGTGACTCCACATACCAAATTAATTAGAGCGAGTCAAGTTTTTTGCTTTTTTAACAATCTGAAAAACGCTCCAGTTGTAAAACTGAGATAAGACCGTCTGTGTTGTCACTCAGACGTCAGCGCCTGCACTCTACTTACCTGACAGTAACGGAAGCTGTTGACGCTTCCTTGGAGACAGTTTCACATGTATGCTTTGAAAGTCAACCACAAGATTGACAAAAAAATAAAATAAAATAATGTAATAACTAAATTGTAGCCATTAAATATTCAGAAATGGACTGTTTTTTTTTTTGGCAAGAAGTGACATTAAAAAGAAACAACTTTGTGACTCTATTGGAACTAAAAGCAACCTCAGAAGTCTGCTGCAGGAATAACAAAACAAGGATGTGCTCAGATAAGAGCCAAGTGTCTTTTAGCTGCATTATTTTCACACCACCTGATATGGCATGCCATCGTTAAAAAAAGGCACTTACAGTATGGCTACCAGGGGCGATTCTAGGATCTGACCTTTAGGGGTGCTTAGCCCCCAGTGCTGACAAAGGCTCTTGGCTTGAACAACACACCCCTTCTTGTGGTTTATAAGAAGTGCAGGAGATTAGTGCACGGCAGTCTCCCATCCAAGTACTAACCAGGCCTGACTCTGCTTAGTTTCTGAGATCAGATGGGTTCAGGGTGCTATTAGGGCTGGGCAATATGGCCTAAAATCAATATTACAATATATTGAGTAGTTCACCTCGATAATGATAAATGGACGATAACTGCAACCCCCGAAAATAATGTGATAGGCCTGTATAAATAATTCACAGCCAGTTATATTGATGGCATAATTCCCTTTTTATTGCCACTTTAATGAACTTTAAAACTACAGCATCTGCAAATAAATGAAGACAATTTGTACTTTTAGTTGTTAGTAGTTTTTGAACAAATAAGCACAACTGAACAAATTTAGAAGAATAAAATAACTTAACTTTCATGTAAACACCAAGTATTAAAAATGCAATCTCTTATAAATGAAATGGTCACATTTGAGTTGTCAAATACCCTTGTAAATAAAACTAAATAATGAAAAATACACTTCACATTTTCCATTTGGAAAAGTAAAGAATGAGTTGTGCAAATATAATGTCATGTGCAAAGGCCTACCTCTCTGTAAAGATCTCTTGTAAACAGTTAAAGGCTAACGCTTAATTTTATTTTTTTTAAATTAGCTGCTCCTCTTTCTCCTGGACCAGCTCTGCTGCTGCCGCTTCAACTTTTGAAATTTCCTCCATTTTCTCATCCGCACCGTCTCTTTCACTTCTCTTTACAGACTGGATTGGGTGGAGTCACATGACTACAGACTGCACGTAGCGCAGCGTCTTAAAGGGACATGAGCATAGCTTACCTATGCACAGCCAAAAGACAAAACTACTTTTTATTTTTTTAACACACAGAAAATACCAACATGGGCAAAATGACGTCGATCATTGTTATACATTTCGGTGTCGGTTACTTTTCAGTATATTGCCCAGCCCTAGGTTCTATGTTCATACATGATGAGCTATGTCACAAATGGGACTTTTAAAGGATCATAGCAAGCAAAAACTAAACTTGTGCAAGCAGAAGTTGTAACATATAACTACATAAAAACACACAAAACACAGCACAACTAGCTTTAAGCATTAACCTTTAATTTAACCATTAAGAATACAATTTAATGACAGAAAATAGAGGATTTAATTGCAGTTACCTTCGTACAGACAAACATTAGGTACTTCCTGTTTATCACTGTTGTAATCAGCTGCTCATGAGGTCGGTCACTGGCCTTTATCCATCTTTTACATTTTTCCAGACTCCGTTTAGGTTTTGGAAATATATTCTGTATTCCAATCTCTAAGCACTCAGGTAACATGTGTCTGAATTGCATGTTTCACTGACAACGTTTAACCATTTTTTTCCTGATAATTTTTCACAAAATCTCTATGACTGCAAAACGTTTCTAATGCGTCGGAGGAAAAGGGGGTGGAGCTCCTGCAGGTAAGGGGCGTTTACCTTTGGGACAAATTGAGGTTGCCAATTGGTCGGTTGCGGACGAGCGTACCAGATTGATTGACAGGTGGCGTTGAGGAGCCGACTCGTACTAAAAAGAAAAAAAAGATTTTTCTGGCCCGTTTAAGAATGTTATAATTTATTCCATATTTATTTCAAATTCATTAAATATGTTGGTGAATCTAAGGTTTGAGGACTAAGCTTTCTTACAAAATCCAAATGATGGTTTCTTACCTTTTCAGGGATGCCGAGTTAAAATTTAGGGGTGCCTGAGCACCCCCAAAAAGAGGCTAAATTTGCCACTGTTTGCTACATTGATAGTTTCATTTTAAACTAGAAAATCTGGTGTGAGATGGAAGTGTTATTTTAATATCCTAAGCATGAGCTGAAGGGGCAAGTTTTAGCACTGTACCCCAAAAAGAATACAGTTGTAGTGCAGCTCAAACACAGACATACTTTGCAACAAGTCGTTGTTAATGGGTCTCCAGTAAGTAACTTCCTCTGTTGCTTTGTCCATTTTTTAATATTAATCCAATAATAATAATAATAATGCGTTGTGTTGTCATCATTGTATGTTCCCATACAATGGCCAAATTGGCTCTCTGCATTTAACCCATCACACCTGGGATGCACTCAGGTGGAGCAGTGGGCAGCTTTTGAAAGCGCCCGGGGAGCAATTGGGGATAAGGTGTGCTGCTCAGACACCACGAGATGTGCAATGACTGAAGATCGAACCTGGGACTTTCGGGTCTTGGTTTGGCTGCCCTGCCTCTACACCATTAAACCTGTCTAAGCCAAATGTTTACATAAATATTACACTAAAATAAAAATAGAACTGTCTGGCATTAACAAAATATATATTTTTAAATCCTTTAGAAAATCATTAATGCCATGTAAATTGGTTTTCTTTAGATTCGTTACAATAAAGAAGGCCACGAATAATTAGGTGAATAATCGAGCAGCTAAAACTCTATTATAGAGAAGAGTTGGAAAAAAACAAACTACTACTTAAAAACAAAAACAAACCAAAGTTTGTCCCAGTTTTCTTACACACAGCGCTGTTAAGTGATGCAAAAAAAAAAAAAACACATACATTTCAGCTATAACACCCATTTGTTGCTTTTCAGTGTTTTGAGTAAATTATCCAGTTTTATAGGCTTGTAAATCATTATGTTCTCCTTTATTTACAATTTACATACCATCCAAACTTAAAAGACACCCTGTACTTCATGCACCCATATGAAATGGAAAGTCTCAAACCCTGAAGCTGCCTCCAGAAATGCATAAATGCATAAACAACTGTAACCCTTTGCTCTCAGAGCTGCTGCCTTCTGTTTACACCCAACACTCATTCATTCCCACACACTCACACATGCGTACGCAGAACAAAACCAAGGTGTTGTGCACGCTGTGGGATTTCCATGGCTCCGTGCCCAACGGTGCGTGAAAGCCCACCCTCTGGCATCTGGCAAGGTGACAGACAATCGTTAAGAGCGGTGGTTTCAGTGGTGGGTAGAGGAGGGCGTGGGGCACACAAAGACACCTCCTTTAACTGCTGATGACCTCAAACAGAAACGGTGCTGGTGGAGCAGCTTTAATTGCCTCACTCTGTGTGTGCTGTGACAGAGTGCAAGTGCATATACGCACAGCGTGCACATGTGAAGAAGACAGGTGGTCTCATGTTTGTACACCTGAATATCTAGAGTTATTAAAAACAACCTCACTGTTGGGAGTCCATAAACTGATTTTTATCACTCACCATCAAAAGGTGAAAGTGGATGATAATGTTTTTACCTATGTGTGTGAGAGTGTGTGTGTTTGTGTGTGCTCGACTGTTATCAAAGTATCTCAGGAGCCACGGGACACATTTTAATGAAACTTGTAGAAAGTTGCATGAAGCGTCACCCATGACATCTCAAGATACACATGATATTGTATGTTAATTTATGTGTTTAAGTCAAGTCAACTTTATTTATAAAGCACATTTAAAACAGCAGCTGTTACATGAGTGCTTAACAATAAAAATCAATGGGTGTAATATATTGGGAAAAAAATTAAAATAATGATAGTACTGAAAAAGTAATTAAAAGCATCAAAAGGAATGCATAAAAACACATAACAATAAAATACTAAATCAAATCACACTGTGTCAAAAGCCAGAGAAAACTAATGTGTTTTAGGCCATCCGTGTCTTGATATTATTGACATTTTAACAAAGAGTGAATAGACCAAGAACCATTAGGTTTCAAGGACAGATAAATCTGACAATCATCAGCATAACAATGAAATGAAAGACCATGTTTCCTCAGGATAGACCCCCAGAGGGAGCAGATAGAGTGAAAACAGAAGGGGTCCAAGAACAGAGTCCTGCGGGACCCCGTAGGAAAGAGGCACTGAAGCAGATATAATATTTCTAACCTTAACACAGAAACACCTGCCACACAGATAAGAACGGAACCATTCTAATGTTGCACCTGTAATCCCAACCCAGTGATTGAGGTGATCAGCTAAGAGGAGCTTGGTCTAAAACTTTGGTATGAAAAACGGTGGGAAATATGCGTTCCATCAATTAATGCTAGATCGCTAATAGCTTTCCTTTTTTTTTTTTGAGTAATTATTCCAGCTTTTGATCCTGATGCAAAATAATTTATCCAACTGCAGAACACAAATGCTACTAATATGGATGCAGTAAATAACTGGCTTGTGACCAGAATTTTTAGCTTCGTTAGAATGACCCGTGAGTAATCTCTCATTCAAATACAATTTTTAGTTTTTCCCGTTCTGAGATTGCACCACAGCTAAGTAATCATTTGTGGTAATAGCACAGCTTCACTGTAGATTTTTACAGTGAAAAAAAAAAGTCACTGACTTATCAGATTTGTTAAAGTTTTAAAACAAAGTGATGCAATCACAAAAGGCATCAGAAGCTACTATATTATTTTGGAAATTGAAAAATGTTAAAATTGATATCGGCAAGAGTGAAACTTTTACAAAAATTGGAAATTGAAATTGGACATGAAATAATAAATAAAACTTGTGCATCTTCAGGTTGGTGATTTACTGAAACCTAATTTTACTTCTGTTTCGCATTATCTGGATGCAGATAATAAAATCATATGCTCTTGTCTTTCACAGAACTTTTTAATGTGGCAAATCAACATAAAAAAAAAAAGACAGTTAATTAAAATTAGCGTAGAGGGAAAGGAAACTTGTCCACAATGAATGAAATAAAACATCAAAAAGCAGAAATTAACTATTTTACTTGTATCGTCACTTCTAAGCAAATTCACATCAAAGATATAAACATACCGGAGCTGTCAAGAAGCAAAGATAAAGTTGCTTATCTGTTTGAACACGACAGCCATAAAGCCAATTAAAATTAATTACATCTCCCAATTTTGGAAGCATTTTACTTTCATAACAAGACTCATATGCAAGCTTATAGCACATTTTTTTGCTTTTTATCTGTTCATTATCTGACAACAGAAGCAATCTTAAAACTATAAAAATGTAGCAATATATATATATATATATATATATATATAAAGAATGAAGCACAAGACTTATTAAAAGTCAGTTGAGAGCCCTGAGGAAGGAGCGCACTTTAGTTTCTAGGTGCTTTTCTTGTTCCTTTCCATCTCAGCATGCATCGCCTTTCTCAGCCAATCCCCAAATCATTTTGAGATGAACACGGAACAGAGAGGGGAGAGTTCTGGCTGGAGTAGGGCGAACCGACCTTCCTCTCAATACGAATTATGAGTGTGATCTGGCCAAATCCCCACTGAGACCACGTTTCCACTTCAAAAGAGTGGCTGTACGCATCCTGAATAATGCCAGCCCACAGAAAAGCCATTCAGACACCCAGAGGACCTTCAATAAACCCTGAAACGAGCGATGCCAAGATGATTCCAATACCGAGGAGAGCGAGTACTCAGAGCAACAACCAGGTTTCTGTATAACAACGGAAAATGGAAAAGGTTCAAATCAATTTAATCAAC
>NC_056515.1:36569098-36575275 GCF_014905685.2 Nematolebias whitei | reverse complement strand
CCATCCAGGGAGCAAAGTGGATGGTAGTAGCTGAGAGTTGTTCTCATTACATAGTCTGAGCACATCACATTCACAACATTGTGTGTTTTGTTTTTTTTTTTACAACTGGAAGCAGCTGATTAACATCTCATGAGTTGAAAAGGAGGCACCGTGGATGCATTCCCGTCACCCTGTCGGCTGTGCTTAAGTGCCTGACCACTGAGATCCTGGAAATGGCAGGAAACATGGCTCGTGACAGCAGAAGGATCATTCCCCATCACCTGCAGCTTGCTGTCCGCAACAACGAGGCGCTCAGCAGGCTGCTGGGAGGAGTGGCCATCGCTCTGGGATGAGTTCAGCCCGGCATTCGGGCGGTCCTGCAGCCCAGGGGAACTGAGAGGCCAGCCAAGTCTGGGTGGACGGATCGGACAGCATCTGCGGCCAGTTTCTTCTGATCTGCTGTTGGACGGATCTTTACAAGAGATCCTTCCTGCCTACAGCCAGTATCTATAGCATCTCTTAATGAAATGAAGATAACGAGTTACAAAAAGATTTAATTTCCCTTTGGGGGTTAATAAAGTATTTTTAAATTAAACTGAATTGAATCTCACAATATTTACTACATTTTACTTTTTTCAAGCTTTGGCCGAAAAGGCTACAACTCCATCATGAGAATCGAGCCCAATAGTGAGGCACAAAATACATTTTACAGTCGGGATTTGCAGTGTACTACATATTTTGGCACAAACAATTTTAATCCTAAATTCCTGGTTCTGAATTGCACCCCTAAAAATACACCACACTACTCTTAGCACTGTTTTAAAAATGTATTTCATGGGAGTTTATAAAACCCTTGTTGACCTCATCCTATCAGATTCAACGCACACACAGGTCTAAGCTGAAGACCAAAAAAAAAAAAAAAGCTTGCAATATTTTCCCAGTTGATTGAAGCCCATTTTTACTAACAGCTGCCATCTACACTGACGATTCCATCAACTGCATTACCGACGTGCCGCCTCAGGTTTTGAACGCTGCCCTCGGCAGATGAGGCTTCCTCAATGGGAATACGTCAGGCTCAGGCATGCATCATTCCTGGATATAATATTAAAGTGAAATTGGCTACATTTAAAAAGACACACCAATAAATCCCGTCAGCTCTTGACTCGGGCTGCTTTTTATCTCGGAGAGGAGAATCACCCTCCCTGAAGAGCATCATCTTCTTACCCCCAATTCAGTCCAGCATTTATGCACCATGATGGAGCTTCTGCTGCCAGAGCTGACAGCCTGAGAGGGTGAGTTATGGCAGAGCAAAGGGTTGAAGGTGTGGTCAAACACTTAGTTTGTTTGCAGGAGAACAACAGCTGGTATTATTTCCTAATGCTTTGTTTATTTAACACTCTTCAAAATCTGCAGGAAAAAAATGATTTTATTCTGCAAGATGACTATAGGATGTTGTTTTTTAATCACCTATACATATATATATGTATATATAATGTATGCTAAGTACCTTCAAGATGTCCCTTTAGTCTGTCCAGTCAGAAAGTACTTGAGCCAGCTTGTCTCCTGTGTTCTGGATTGAACATTTCCATATCAAACCCGAATCCTTTCACAGAACAGATACAAAAACTGCAAGAAAAACAACTCTTATGTTTATGTTCGGCTGGTTGAATGCTGAATGTGGTACTTTTCTCTGGAACATATTTACGTGTGCAGCAAACCGCACGCCAAGGCATCAGGATCTGGAGATTAGATGACACAGGTTTTCTGTGTAAATGCTGAGTCAGCATCCACACTGTTTATGTTTATGGTTTCTTCCATAGGTTTTTAGCTGTCAAACTAATCCTTTAGATTTTACCCATTCATACATCTACATATTTATATATCCACCTCAAGAGAAACTAGTGTGATGTGGTTTTTAGTTTTTATAACTTTTCTACAAAATGTATTTTAAGTTGCAGAAATAATAAAAGATCTCTTCATTTCCTTCAATAGCTTTTTTTCTGTTTAAAGCCTGCTTCAGTGTACCGGCTCTTTTTGTCTACTTATGCTCCTTTTAGCTTTTAGCTACTACTCTGCTCCTTTAGCTACAGTTTTACTACCGTATTTTTTTTAACTATAAGGCACACTTAAAATCCTTCAATTTTCTTAAAAAAATTAACAGTCAGTCTTATAATCCGGTTCGCCTTATGTATTAATTCTGGTTGTGCTTACTGACCTCGAACTGATTGTATCGGCACACGGCGCTCAAAAATCTGTCAAATGTTTTAGTTTTGCTTAATGTGCCTTATAATCCGAAACGTCTTATAGTGCAAAAAATACGATAATTTTATTTATACTTTTAGCTTTTAGCTGCCTTTTTGGCCTATTTTTGTTGCATTTCTTGTTTTTAGAACCCATTTGCAGGCAGGACTCAGAGAACTTGGGATTTAAAGTAAAAGATGATTTTAATCCAGAAACTCAAAAGGCTGGCGTGGCAGCAAATTTACATGAACTCCGGGGCGACACAGAGGGAGGCAGAAGCAGGATGCATACAGGACACAAAGCAGAACACAGAGGCTTATATACAGATGTTAACGAGGTGATAAACACAAACACCTGGGGGAGGCAGGAGCTGATCACATACATGGAGGGGAGCAGGAACTAGGACATACCACATGGGGGAGACACACAGAAGGGAACACAATCCTCACAATTTTAGCCTTTAACTACCATTTTGCTCCTTTTCGCTTTTAGCTAGGTTTTGCTAATTTTAGCATCTATTTAGCTGATTTTAGTTTTATCATCCGTTTAGTTTTGCCTACAATTTGCAAATTTTAAACTTCTGATTTATTAATTTTAGCATTTATATAATATAAATATTAGCGACTGGTACATCTTAGCTACTTGTCTTTCAGTTTGTAAAATCTAGTATGTTCATTTGAACACTCTATTTTTAGCTTTTAGCTACTGTTTTGCTGCTTTAGCTTCAGTTTTGCTAATTTAATAAATATCTTTAGCTATCTTTTTTCGCTTATTTTAGCTTTTAGCAACCATTTTGCTCTTTTTTGCTTTTAGCTAGGTTGTGCTAATTTTAGCATCTATTTAGCTGATTTCAATTTTATCATCCGTTTAGTTTTACCTACAGCTTTGCAAATTTTAATCTTCTTATTTACTCATTTTAGCATTTGTATAATATCAATATTAGCGACTGGTACATCTTAGCTACTTGTCTTTCAGTTTGTAAAATCTAGTATGTTCATTTTAACACTCTATTTTTAGCTTTTAGCTACTGTTTTGCTGCTTTAGCTGCAGTTTTGCTAATTTAATTAATATCTTTAGCTATTTTTTTTTGCTTATTTTAGCCTTTAGCAACCATTTTGCTCTTTTTTGCTTTTAGCTAGGTTTAGCTAATTTTAGCTGATTTCAGTTTTGCCTTCAGTTTAGTTTTACCTACAGCTTTGCAAATGTTAAACTTCTGATTCACTAATTTTAGCATTTATATAATATCAATGTTAGCGACTGGTGCATCTTAGCTACTTGTTTTTCAGTTTGTAACATCTAGTTTGTTCGTTGTATTTTTAGCTTTTGTTTTGCTGCTTTATGAGCAAAACCCGTGTGGAAAAAAGATTAGCGGTGCATTGGCACTTATCCTGATGTGCAGCATTAAAGCAATCCGACCCTGACTCAGTTCAATCACATATACAGGGATTTAAGGTAAGAATATATATTTTTAGGGCCACACAGTATTAGGAATAGTTGTGATTCTGATTTTATCGCTGGAAGTTGTGATACTAATATTAGTAACAATGGGCATCAAGGGCAGAAAGAGTTCATATGATTGGCTAAATACATTATTGAGAAGCAAAGTTTAAATGCGCGGCACTTTGAATATTATAGCCAAGTATTTGTTGCAGTCCAAGCAGTCGTTTTTGGTACACATATTTGATGATGGTACATTGTATATATCTTGTGCAACCGTAGTTTGCAGAGAGGCCTGGACGTATCAGTCACTGGATGTACTCTAAATGACTTCCTTTCCAGTTTGTTACAGTACAGCTGGGAGAGAGTGTGACTCTGTTGGACTTCAGCTGGGTAAACACTCCCTGCTGAGGCCAGAGATCTTGTGTACACACAGAACACAGCACACGCTCAGCGAGTGGGGGCCTCACAGCCGTCCAAAGGATGGATAGTCGAACCGGGCCAGAGTCCACGTGGGCACAGCAGTCGGAGCGTGACAGGCCTGCCCTACCTGCTAACACTATCAACCTCACAGGAACACACGCAGGGTTAGGGTCGTTTTGTGGGAATCGTGGTTCCACACCTCGCTCGGCTTGCACACGCTGCGCGATCAGGCCGCGTGACAGACAAGGGACTAAAGTCAGCGACACTTGAAAGCGAAAGAGAGTAATTTCAGTGAGAGGAGCATTAGAGTGAAGTGGAGTAACACGACTCCTCTTCTGTGGCTTCCTGCCTGCTCAACACAACGAGCGCCGACAGCCGCTTGAACATGCGAGCGACACCACAGCTAATAATAAAACCCCTGTGAGTGGAGATATCACAGATGTGATAGAAACGATGCATTTTCATTGGACAAAATCAAAGTGATTTGTCTGGGTGTGAAAAGAAGGCTTTGCTGAAAAAAGAACATCTTTATGTATTAGTCCTATTTAGCCCAGGGGATGCAGTGAAGTACTCAGTAACACTATTTTCTTATATATTAAGCCTCTTTATAGAAGCTGCTGCACGTGACACCAACAATCTTCTTCACAGTCATTTACCTCGTACACAAAAAGTAACTAAAGCGTCTTTTTTATCCAGAACTTTTGATATGTAAGACAATAATTCACATATATATAAATCACATTGAAACCATTCCTGCCAAATGACAAAACCCTTTATTTTATTTTTTGCAATAGTTTGAGCATATTTTATGTTGGCTACCTCCTGAGACCCTGCATCCTCATATGGGGACATTGATTTTTTTTTTTAGAGTACCTATCATAGACAGCTGAAGTTTTGGTTTTAGAGTTACTGGGATCTTCTGACCCCAATTTGCAAAGACAAATATAAAATTCAAAAATAAACCTGCTATCCTCATATGAGGACCTTTTTTTTTTTCTTCTAAAACCCCTTCCTTTAACATGACAGAGTCAGAGCTATTCAACTAAATTGAAAGCCAAGAGCTCAGTCCAGCAGTTATTCTTATTAAATAAGTTGGTTTTACAGTTTAAAATTTAGTTTTATTTAAACAAGATTCCATCAATGGGCCGAACTGAGCTCACCGATGGGCCTGATTTGGCCCTCGGGCCGCCAGTTGAATAGCCCTGGTCAAGTTATTTAACTTATTAGGTCCCACTAATCCCATGTACCTTGGAGAAAGAAAGAAAAATCCACACCAAACCAAAGTTTGGGTCTCAGTGAATTATAGTAGTTGAACAAAATCAATATATAAATGTATGAAAATATATTTGATTCCTAAACGTTTGTAAATTTGTTCACTTGTTTTCATTCTCTGCGTTTAAATGTATTTTATTTTTTTCAGATATTATGCCATAATGAACACCGAAACACAACAATGAGTCGACCATGAAAAATCCAGGCTTAGTTTGTTTGACTTTAATAAAAAATAGCAAGATTCTATTAAACTGTAAACTTAAAAACCAGAAATAAAAAATAAAAAACATGCATTTTCTGTGAAACTGCAGCGTGAATGCTGAAGACTTTTATTAAAATTTGTTAAAAAGAAGAAAAAAAACAAGTTGATTAAAATTATTAAAATGATAGCTAAAAGCTAAAATGACCTAAAGTGTAGGTAAAAACTATTATTTGCTAAATTGTAGCTAAATGGTAAAATTAGCAAAATAGTAGCTAAAGGCTAAAATAAGCGCAAGAACTAAAATCTTTGAAAAACAAAACAGAACCAAAAACCATAACTCAAGATTAAATTAATTGCCAAAACTACAGCTAAAACTTCAAACTAACATCAGCTAAAACTTAAAGTTACCAAAGCAGTTAAAAACCTAAAACCAACAAAACAGTAGCTAAAACTTCAAACCAACAAAACATCAGCTAAAACGTAAAGTTATCAAAGTAGTAAAACTTAAAACCAACAAAATAGTGTCTAAAACTTCAAACCCATAAAACATTAGCTACAACCTAAAGTTACCAAAACAGTAAAGCCTAAAACCAACAAAACAGTAGCTAAAACCCCAAACCAAC
>NC_056515.1:36568851-36569088 GCF_014905685.2 Nematolebias whitei | reverse complement strand
AGTAAAGCCTAAAACCAACAAAACAGTAGCTAAAACCTAAAGTTACCGAAGTAAAGCCTAAAACCAACAAAATAGTAGCTAAAACTTCAAACCAACAAAACAATAGCTACAATCTAAAGTTACCAAAACAGTAAAGCCTAAAACCAACAAAACAGTAGCTAAAACCGAAAGTTACCAAAACAGTAAAGCGTAAAACCAACAAAACAGTAGCTAAAACCTAAAGTTACCAAAGTAAAG
>NC_056515.1:36547867-36568841 GCF_014905685.2 Nematolebias whitei | reverse complement strand
AAAACAGTAAAGCCTAAAACCAACAAAACAGTAGCTAAAACCTAAAATTATCAAAGTAAAGCCTAAAACCAACAAAATAGTAGCTAAAACTTCTAACCCATAAAACATTAGCTACAACCTAAAGTTACCAAAACAGTAAAGCCTAAAATCAACAAAACAGTAGCAAAAACCTCAAACCAACAAAACTATAGCTACAACTTAATGTTACCAAAATAGTGGCTAATGTCTAAAACTAACAAAACCGCAGCTAAAGCCCAAAATCAACAAAAAAGTAGCTAAAACCTCACATTTACATATTTTTAACTAAAACCCAAGGCAGCAAAGCAGTTGCAAATACCTACAAGCCTCAAATCAAAAGTGAAGGGCTAAAATTTGTACAACAGTAGCTAAAACCTAAAACTAGCCAAATAGAAGCAAAAAGCTAAAACAAGCAAAACAGTAGACAAAAGCTAAAATTAGAAAACTTAAAATTAGCCAAACAAAAACTCAAATGCCCAACTTAACTGGAAATATTGCTATTAGAAATCGTCAGATTCTTCTAGCCAAAGAATTAAATATAAAGTCACACCTATCTCCTGAACAAGCTAAACGTTTTGATTCCTAAATGGTGAACTTCAATCAGTTTATTGCTGAAGTAAATAGAAGCCGAAGGTGCACAGAGGAAGCTATAAACAGGGAAACGATTCTGTGGATGCTGAAGCAGTCATCACACTAATGAAGAAGTTTCCAAGTCTATTCATCAAAGAAGAGCTTCATCTTGTCAGCAGATTCCTGGCTGACCTTCCTTCATGTGATCTGCCTGTGAGTTCCGCCTGTGTTTGTGTTTGTGTGTGTTTGTCTGAGCCACACTCTCGCTGTGATTTACAGCTCCTCTCCTGTCTGCTGGTCAACTGTCACGGTTAAGGCGGATACAACGGAGCGCCATAAATCTGGACACTGTCTCCCACTTCAAGGGGATGGCTGTCCCGAACATTAACCCTCTTCCTCTTTATTTGCAACCCCTGAACACAATCGCCAACCTTCATCCTCTTTCCCCCCCAACAAGAAGCCACGTTGCACGGAGAAACAAAACCTCCCTCACCCCTCAGAGGCAAAGAAGCTTCTAGATGAGGCTTTTTTTTATTTCATGCACCGGAACAGCTGATAAACCAACGCATTGTTTGTTTAAAACGTGAGTTTAAAACAGAATTTGGAAAGTTATCGCAACAAAATTAAGTTGAATATGTCATAAAAGATGAAGAGACTTGTGAAAATACAACTGGATATTTTAGTCTTCTTGAGAAATTATATTGTTCTTTCACGCAGTCCTGTAATCTTTTAAAGTGGTTTTGAGGGTTTTCTGAAGTTTTTTTTCGGGCAATGGCAGAATTTTAATCATCCTTAGTTCATCAGTGCTCGTCATTTTCAATTTTTTTTTTAGTTTTTTTGCTGTCAGCCTTAAAACAGCTCATATCCTCATGGGGCTTTGTGTTCTGTTGCTACACAAGAAAAGAACTACCAGAAAACAAATATAATATTGACCTTTTGGCACTTTTTTTTTTTTTTTTTTTACACAAGAGACCTTTCACAAATACATGCTTACTTCAATTTAAACATAATATCAACATAATATAACATAATTTGACTGACCTTAAACAGTATTTTAGCAATAAAAAAAGCTATAAGTCGAAACACTGCGTTCAAATCTAGTGGTTCCCAACCCTGGTCCCTGAGGAACACCGTCCTGCTTGTTTTAGTTGTTCCTCAGTGATTAAGGACCATAGTTGGGAAGCACTGCACTAAACAATCAAGTGAAGAGTTATGTCTCTCTCATGTGTGAAGTTTTAACCAGATTTTTTTCTTTAAATCTTGATTATTTTAATCTGCTATAGATATTTTTTGAGGACTGACTCTTTTGTCGTCCTTTTGTCCAGTTTTTTTTATTTTTTCAAGCCCACATGGCACAGAATGCTGTCATGGTTGGATACAAAGACTTAAGTTATAAAAAAAGATGCATTTTTTTTAAATAGCTTCAGAATGTTTGAAAACTAATTGGCTAAGAATACTTCACAAATTTGCAATAAACTGGCTTTTATAAATTAATGTTGAAAACTTTAGCACATTATTGTATCAAGAAAGCATGCACATAAACAAGTAATAGTGTAAAAGTACACTGGTACACTGTGGGGGGTGCACCGTGAGTGTGGGATTGGGGGCCTATTGCTACAGGCTGGTCGGTCCCTATATAATCGGTGTGAGAGTTTGGTTTGCATTGCTGGTAGTAAATCAGACCCCTTCAGGGTGGGAGTTGGACTCAGCCGGTGCTGCCCGTTGTCACTGATTCTCTTCATAACTTTTATGGACAGAATTTCTCAGTGCAGCTGGGGGGCGTAGGGAGTCCAGTGGCCTCAGGGTTCCTTCTCTGCTCTTTGCGGATGATGTGATCTTGTTGGCATTATCGTGCCGTGAACTTCAGCCCTCACTGGAGCGGTTCGCAGCCGAGTGTGAAGCGGCTGGGATGAGAATCAGCACCTCCAAATATGGTCCATGGTCCTCAGTCGGAAAAGGGTGGATTGCTCTTTACGGGTCGAGGGTGAGGTTCTGCCTCAAGTGAAGAAGTTTAAGTATCTCGGGGTTTTGTTCACGACTGAGAGGAGAATGGAGAGTGAGATAGATGGATTGGTGCAGCATCTAAAGTATTGCGTACTCTGTACTGGTCAATTGTGGTGAAGAGGGAGTTGAGCGGTAAGGAAAAGCTGTTTACAGGTCAGTCTATGTTCCTACCCTCAACTATGGTCACAAAGTTTGGGTAGTGACCAAAAAAAGGAGATTGCAGATACAGGAGGTTGGAATGTGTTTCCGCTGCAGGGTAGCTGGACTCTCCCTTAGAGACTGGGTGAGAAGTTCAGTTATCCAGGAGAGACTCGGAGTAGAAGCACTGCTCCTCCACATCAAGAGAAAGCAGTTGAGGTGGTTCGGGCATCTGGAAAGGATGCCCTACGGGTGCCTCCCTAGGGAGGTGCTTCGGGCATGTCTGACTGGAAGGAGACCCTGGAGAAGACTCAGGACTACATCTCTCGGTTGGCATGTGAACACCTTGGAGTCCTCCTAGAAGAGCTGGAAGCGGTGGCTGTGGAAAGAGATGTCTGGACTTCCCTGCTCAAAATGCTGCTCCCGCGACCCGACTTCGAAACAAGAGTAAGATAATGGATGGATGAATAGTGTAAAAGTAAACATTTTTATTGAAGAAGTTACATTCTACCCTAAATGCTAATGTTTTTTTTCTATGAATATGTTTCTCTTTTCTTACTGACAACCTAAAAAAACCAAAACATTTTCAAAAGTTTTTCAAACCACAAAAGACTTGTTCAGGATGAGCAAAGGAAAAGTCTCAGCATGCCAATTTGTAAGGAGGTTCGTTTGGTGCTGGGGGGGGGCTTACAGGAGGAATAGAGACGTGTTGTCATTGAGTTGCCATAATACTTCTATGAGATTTCAGATAAAAAAAAAAGGGGGGGATGGTTGTGCTGTCAACAGAGACTGGGTCTTTCAGTGAACCGGAGCGGTGGACTGTGACACGAGCCTTCAGCTAAAACTCCTGCCTGGATAGTTTAGCCTTAGTCAGAGGAGACACATAAAAGACGCGCAGGCTAACAGGCTACATTCAGTCAGAAAGAGAGGAGAATGTATGTCCCACACTCATTATTCATGGAAGAAGCTCACAGATGCTTGATCTCCTCCCTGTCAGTCACTTTTCATGTCAGAATCCAGCTGAGGACACTGATGCAAGATTGTCTTTCATTCAAGCTTTGCCATCAAATTTCTGACGGATGCGGCAAAATGACACTAAACGATTGGTCATTATTTGTTATGTGCAAGCTTTTTATCGCCCGCTGCAGAGTGAGCGTGCATTTTTGTGTGTGAGTGGCTTAGCAAAACATTTTGTAAACCACTGGACAATTTTTAATTAAACTAATCATTAGATAGGCATCTACATTTAATAACCTGATTCAAGATGGTTGCCACAGCCAAGTGACCTTGAATAAAAGAATACATCTTAGTCAATTTTACAGATAATTACTTGAAACTTTGTGGTAATACCCGAGACTGATGCTCAAAACATAATCTGAGCTCTTTAACTACTTTCATACGATTCCTGTTTTTGCACAGTGAATGTTTATTCCGTCTGTCCATTAAATTGGCAGTCAGGGAGTGACAGACATGGGTGTGTGGTTGCTATGGCGACCATAGCAGACCACTGGCAGTAGCTTTAACTTTTTTTTTTTGGTTGTATTTTCGTCTCTATTGTGCTCTCGCTACTTCCTTCTGGTAATTTAAGCTTCTTTCTATCTTTTTTTGTTGCCATTTTCAGTTGTTTTTTAAAACAAATTTCCACTTTTTGTGCTAATTTCATCTTTTTTAAGCCCAATTGAGTCCAATTAATCTCTCTCCACTTTCTTCTGGTAATTTAAGCTTCTTTTTTTTTGTTTTATCTTTTAGCTACAATTCAGCTGCTTTTTTGTGTTCATTTCTGCTTTTTTCAGCCCAATTGGGCAAACATGTTTTTTATGCTTTCTTCTGCTAATTTAAGTTTGTTCTACCTTTTCAGCCAACTTTTTTTTTTTTTTTTTTAGCATTTTTAAGTAATTTTAGCTGTTTTCAGAAAAAATCTAGTTTTTCATGGTAATTTCTGCTACTTTCAGCCTAATTAACTTCTTTCTGCTAGTTTAAGCTTTTTCTACTATTTCAGCTACTATTTAGCCGTTCTGTGCTAAATTGAGCTTTTTCAACTAACTCCACATTTTTTAAGCTCATTTCAGCTCCTTTCACTTCCTTCAGGTAGTTAAAACTATGCTCTGCCTTTTCAGCTTTTCTTGTTTGCTAATTCCAGCTTTTATAGCTAATTTCTAAATTTTTGTGCTAATTTCTGTTTATTTAAGCCTAATTCAACAAATTTGAGTTCTTTCTGCTTTTTTCTGCCAAGTTAGGCTTGTTCTTTAATTTCAGCTATATTTATGTTTTAGCTCACTTCAGCTGTTTTTCAGCAATTTCTTCTGCAATAAGCAGTCACACTGCATTTTCACCGGAAATGCAATTTTGTTTATGAATAAAAATGCTGACAGACAGGTGCATAACCCTTTTCAGTGCCCGACTTGCCTCCAAATCCCCCCTACACCTCCATCTGAAAACCTGTAATAAAGCTCTTAATGACCTCAGTAACAGTAACTATTTAATGTGCCTTTGAAACTGTGTTCATCCAGCAGCTGGCATCACTTTTTCTCAGCTGACAGAAGACAATAAATAAACTACAGAGCAACACTTATTAAGCTAATCTCATTTCACGTGTGTTTTATGTCCTGCCGTGTTTGCCTGACAGCGCACAGCTGAGATACCAGCGTGGGTGACAGCACAGAGGTTCATTCTGACTGATTTCCTCTGTAACGAGGTTGTGATTGAGCCCGCTGTTTGTGTTGAGCACAAGGGAACACGTGAAGAACAAAGTGTGTGGAGTTAAAGAGCAAACAATAAGCAGGTCTTTTTAGTAGTGAACCTGTTTCCTACAACTCAAATGCTTTTATTTCAAAGGCGCAAAATGAAGCAGCAAACGGCTCATTAAGCCGCTTTGATACAGGATAATGCAAACTGTTGCTTTTAATAAACACCGTGTGCCACGTCTTTGTGCACAACTCAGGCAGAACAATTTCTCCAAATTACTGGAAGCCTTTAGTTTATTTGCTCTGAGCCAAAAGAACATAAAAAAAATCATGAAAGAATCTTAAAGTATTAAAATATCTCTCAAAAATGGTTTTCGTTGTAAACAAACAGTCCTCGATGTTCACCATCTGTACGTTCTGAACACACTGTATCACCCAAGGCTACTTAAACACTCAAAGGTGTGTCTATTTAGGAGGGAGAAGCTGTACTGGAAATTTGCAGGTTCCTGATTATAGCCAACATAAGATTTTAACAATTTGGCATTGAACAGAGATTTTAGTGTATGTATGTAAATTCTGGAGTCAAATTAATTCAAGATTTCAGGACAATCCTGCTATGACTTTTGGTATTGGTGCAACTTTAGCCTTGTGAAATATTTAGCCTTTTCTGTAATGTTTTTCCTCATAGAAAATGACTTTAGCTCATTTTACATCTTTCAAATCTTTAGATCTTTTTACAACCTTTAACTGCTCCTTTCACGTTTAATTCTGTTTCAGTTTCTTTCAGCTTCCTTGTGCAAATTTAAACTTTTTTTTCCAGCTACTTTAATTTCATTTCAGCTGTTTTTTCAGCTGCTTTGTGCTCCTTTCAGATTCTTTCAGCTAAAAATGTTGCCCTTCTTCTAACTTTTTTTTGCTAATTTGAGCTTGTTCTACTCCATTCAGCTTATTTCTGCAAGGTTCAGCTTTTTCTACTCTTACAGCTATTATATTTCTGCTCTTTTTTAGCTGTCTTAGCTAATTCAACATTTTTTGCATTCATTTAAACTTTTTTCAGCCTAATTCAACAACAATATGCTCTCGCCACTTGATTCTCGTAATTTTATCTTATTTCTGCATTTTTATACTTTTCAGCTGTTTTCATAACATTTCAGCTGTTCTCAGATAGATTCAAATTTTTTTGTGGTGACTTGTGCTACTTTCAGCCTAATTAACACCTTTCTGCTAATTTTAGCATGTTATGCCCCTTTCTAGTTTTTTCAACTAGCTGAGGCTTTTTCTGCTACTATTTAGCTGTTTTATGCTATTTTTAGCCTTTTCAACTAATCCCTCATTTTTTTTAGCTAATTTCAGCTTTTTTCACTTCCTTCTGGTAGTTTAAGCTTCTTTCTGCCTTGTCATTTACTTTTCAGCTATTTTTTTTTAGCTAATTTCCTATTTTTTGTGCCTATTTCTGCTTATTTAAACCTAATTCAGCAAATCTGTGTTTCTTCTGTCGTCTTTTGCAAATTTAGGCTTGTTCTTCCTTTTCAGCTAAAATTCAGCATGCTTTTCTTTTAGCTAATTTTAGCTCTTTTTCAGCAAATTCTTCAGCAATAAGCATCCATAAGCATTTTTGAAGGAAATGCAATTTCTCTAGTTTTAATCATAGTGAGCTGAATTTAGGTGTGGTGGTAGCTGAGCACTGAGCTCAAACACATCTTTAAATGCAACATGTGTGACACATTTGCTTTAAATCTCAGCTTTACCTTTTTGAGGTAATCCTGCTTGTTAGCAAAACATCACATGAACCACTGGATAAAGTTTAGTGAAACTCTCAGAATGTTCTAATGAATCCAACAAAGTTCAGTCAGGTCATCTGAGCAGTTTCTCTTTTTGTTGAGATGTTTCGTTCTTCATCCAAAGGACTTCATCAGAACGAGGAACCACAAACAAACTCTGTCCCACAAGCAGCACACTCACATTGTGGACCAACCAGTTTGCTGATGATAAGATGGTTTCTGGGGCCTACCCTCTCCCCCATTGACTCCTCTGAGGCAGCCATAGCCAAAGTGGTTCAAAACATCAAAGTTCATGATCTATAATCCTCAGAGGAATCAACAAAATGTCTCAACAAAAAAAACAAACCGTCCAGATGACCTGACTGAACTTTGTTGGATTTTTTTACCTGGATTATTTATCATGAACTTTGATGTTATTATTGAATGTGCATCTATAACTAATTAGCTTTTGAAGACATTCTGATTTAAAATAATTACCACAGCTTACACGAAAAGAGATTGACTTTTACAGGTCGCGAGCTTTAATTTGGCATGGTAGAATAAAGATGAAATTCACAATACGTACTCCTAGGATTAAAAGGTCATGTGAGATAACACATGGAATTGTGAATATTATCTTTAAAGTTGAACAAAAACAGCTACAACTGAGCTATAACATTCTTCAATATAAGATAACCTTAAACTCTGACATGAATGTCATAGGGGGAGTGGTGGCGCAGAAGTTAGAAGATGGGCTTGTGATGGGAAAGTCGCAGGTTCACCTCCCGGTACCATCAACATCAAAATGTGGGTGGAAAAGGTGAAACACCCACACCTCCCTCCACCCTCATTCACCCCACTCTACCCTTAACCCCCACCATCTGCTCCCTAAACAGGTCTCTCTTGAAAACGAGTTCTCGTGGCTCAGTGAGACTACCTGTTTAAATAAATGAAAAATTCCTTCATATGACTTTTCATTCACTTTAGTCTTTCATGTGTCAAATTCAGGAAAATCAATCCAACTTACCTCAATGCATTATATCAATAAGCAGTTGTTTCTTGCATCTCACTAAAGATCCAGACTCACCTTCACATCAAAGCTCAATCACCTCTCTCATCACAAGTCCACTTTTTGGACAGCTAGCTGCACTCTGACGGAGCTGCTGTCATTTACGTCCTACAGCAGAGAAAGAATCAAAAGGCTGATGGATCATATATATATATATATATATATATATATATATATATTTGCCCTCTAACCTCTCCGTTCCACTATCACATACTCCTAACCATCCGAATCAACGTTTCACAGCTTCCATTTCTCTCCAGATTTCCATCACTCTCTCTTTTCTCTCCTCTTATTGGGAATCTGCCACTTCATGAGCGTGCAGTCGCTGCTCTGCTAACTTCATTGTACAGAAGAGGTCAGGGGCAGTTCAGCTCACAGAGAAGAGGCCCTGTCCCAGCTATGCCCCGCGGTCTGTACACTCTCACCCCACTCCTGGCCTGTCCTCATCTTCAGCTACCCCCGTTCCTCCCCCTCTGGACCAGAGACACTCTGGAGGTCAGCAGTCTAATTGTGAGGACACTTGGCTCTCCACAGGGGGTGAGATATCTTTTACAAGAGCCTCTGTCATCTGGACACTGACTAATGAAGCCATCTTTTTGACAAGTACTGATGAGCAGCCTCAGGCGTGTTTGGGATCCATCACTCCGCTGCTAATGATACCAACTGTTGCTGTGACTCCCAAACTTCTGCCCCGGCAAATTTCTAATGAGGGTCTAATCACTTGTAGATTCTCAGGCAGCTTTTGTCTGTTAATAAAACACAGGTTCGTGCAGTCACCAACAGCAAATAGATGCTGGCTCTTTAGGAACATTGGGTTCCCATGGCCTGATGCCTCACTGGCATCCACACAAAGCAGGAAGATGAATGGGCTCAAAAGGGCTGATAAAACATTAACGCAGACAGTCGGTCCGATGGGAACAGCAGCACGAATTAAAGCATGACAACATTTTTGGTTTCTCAGACATATGGGAGGGATAAAAATCAAAGACTAAAATGGGAAGAAAAAAACATCAAAACATAGATGGAATTAAAAGCCTTGCATGTTTCAGAATGAATGTGTATCACCAACCGCTTTTCATGCTTGGGTTTTAGTTTAAAATCATCTTACGAGAAACAACTGTTGGTCAAACTGAAACAACATTAAAGTAGTCCCTCGCTACTTCACGGTTCGTTTTTCGCAGACTCGCTCTATCGTGGTTTTTCAAAATAAGATTGGACATGATGCACAATTGGCTGATCTATGGATGAGTCGCACAATCAGCATGGAATTTTTATTTAAAATAAATTACTTTAAATTATTTAGCGCCTGCTGCACCTCTGTGTAGCCCAGAGCTGCAGAAAAAGCTTCTTGCTGCAGCTGATCAGCTGTTCGCTGTGCAGAGCGGAGAAGTGGGCGTGACCAAGAGCGCTTGCAGGAAATCATGACATCTTGTCCTTTTTTAGAGCATTTAGAAACATTGTTTAGAATATTGCAAGAGTATGGGAAGGGTTTAAAACACCTTATTATATATTTATGTATGTATAAATATATGTATGTATGTATATATATGTTTTTTTGTTCCTCACTGACTGGTCACAGTAAGAATGATTACATGGGACAGTTTATCATTCACAATCACAGTCAGTAAATAGAACATACTAAATCTCTTTTGATTAAGTAGAAACAGATGCATTGCATGAAAATACATTGCCTCGACAGCTACCAACACCAAATTTTAGCTTAATATCTGTAAAATTTACCAAGTTATAGCCATTTTTTGCATTTGTTAAGATAGTTTTATGTGGATGCCATCTTGAAACTGGTTATTTCCAAAAGTTAATCAGTTGTAGAGGTCAATACATTAATTACTTCTCGTCTGAAAGATTCAGGCCCTGTACACACGTAGCCTGGTGTTTGAAAAAACGAATATCTGCGCAAAAAAATATCGCCGTACATACATGTTCGGATAGAGAAAATGATCGTCTACATGAACCCGGTGATGTTCACCACAGAGCGTTGTAAAGAATATGCCCAACCCATAGGATGCAGTGTAGTGCAAAGGTGAAACGTATATCAGCCAATCACAACCCTTCAAAGCAACCACAACTTCCTGTTAGTATTGAATCAAAAAAGAGCTGAACGCCAAGCGCTTTTTCTCCTTTGTAATTCCATCTGTTGGAGCAGTTGTGCTTGTAAAAACAAGCAAGCAAAAATTGCCTGAACCAGCGTTATAATTAGTACTTCCCTAAACGCAGTCATTTTCCCTCCGAATGAATGGGCAAACAAAAACAATTGTCGCACATGTGACGTCAGCGCCGCGCTGCACCATCTGTCGCAGACATAATGCGCATATCTCCGGTTCCGAAAGTCCGCACGCAAACCCGAAAGAGGAGATTTCTCAAATCTCCACTTTGGTCGGAGTTTTTGTTATTATTCGTTTATAGTTACATCAACCGGAGTTCACGTGTGGATGAAAGGCCACACCGCATGATAAACTATTCGGTTTTCCTGATATCCGGCTACGTGTGTACAGGGCCTCATTCTAAGCCTTTTCCATCAGTGACGGTGATGAAAAAAAACACCATTCACTAATTGTTACCATCAGACGTTGGTTTAAAGAGACACAAAGTCAGACATAGATCAGTACTGATCTGCTTTTGACATCATGTCAGCAAGAATAGCAACATTTATTATTGATAAACTCTATGCGTTAATTCTGCTATGTGATGGGTCATTCCCAACACTAAATGTAGGGGTTTATGTAGGAACCAGATAAGGGCAGCCAGAGGGTGAAAATGAAGTTTAGAGGAGACTATATTCAAGTCTAAAGTAAAAGAAGAGGTCTTTATTTGCCCGTAAACACATCAGATGACATGAACTATCACTCTCATCACTATGCAATCCAACCAACACGAAAAAAGATTGTTATTATTGATTAGTGGCATTTGTATTATTATTACCACTAAAAAAATATGAAGATACTTTTAAATATAGTACAAATGGCATATGCAAAAAAAAAAAAAAAAAAAAGTCTTAAATTTTTTAAATTCTCAACTGCATTAAAATAAAAATAGCAATTGTCCCGTGTCAATTTCAAAATATATTCTCCTTAAATTTCACTTGATTTTATGTATTTCTCTCAGTCTTAAAACATGCATGTTGAATTAATTTGTAGAGTTTTTGTGCCTCTGGCTATTTCACTTTTTTTTTTTTTTTGCAAAGCTTTTCATTAAATTAATTGTGTGTGTACATGTCTGCTGGTCAACAATATATCATTTCAGCAGTCATTATTAGTAAATTGGTTGAAAAAAAAAAAAACAACTGTACCTTATAGCAACTGTTAACTGCATTTTGACCCATATTACAAATAAATTAATTTGTATTGGTTTTTAGAGAATGAGCAATAATTGAACCTTTTGCTCAGATTTTACTTTAAGCATTTTAACAGCGGTGGACTAACCGTTGCATCTGTTTGAGTAGCCCTCCCTGGCTTTCTTGCTTCCCGTTTCTCATAATGCAAATTATCCATGGGTGGATTTGAGTCCTTTGTGTCTTTAGTCGTGGACATTTCATTTTTCATAGTTCCTGTTTTTAAACACATATAGCTTCCATAAAAAAGGAAGAAAAACACCACATTTTAAATCCCTTCCTTTTCTTTAGTGTATAACCCGAGTTGTCTGAAACCACATGGATCAGACAGAATATTTACATTTACACAATAACAAAAGAAGATGAAAAAAAATCATGCACCGTGCACGCATCCATGGAGGCCACAGCTTGCTGTCGTTTCTCTTGCGCTCGTCTGCTGTGAGCCCATTGAGGAAGTTGTCAGATTTTTTTTATTTCTTTGCCTCGAAACAACTAAATTAGTTCAACACGTCAGAGATATTCCCAGGAACTGATGTCCTTTGTGGTGTTTTATTACTGTACCAACACACATATTTGATGCATGATTTGTCGCCTTTGTTCTCCTTTGTTTATTGCCCACGTATCTGTCCATACATCCAGGAAAATGCATGTGCAGAGTTGACCTGACATCCTCGCCTCCACCCATTTCCTCCAACCTGGTTCATATCCTCAAATCATCATGGCTCAACAGAGATATGTTTTCCATTTTATTAACACTCTGAATACAACACAGTAATGAAACAGATGCATTTGGTTCTTCTTATAGTTTAGAAAATATTTTAAAACCCAGAAAGATAAAATTAGCCATAATACAATGGGGGGATAATATGATATGATGATAATATGTATGTACACTTGAGGACAAAAAACAAAACAAAAAAAAACAACTAATCATGTTTTCCACTGCAGGATTAAGAGCAGATGCACGATATAATTTTAAACCACTTTCTTGCTTTCTCTTTCTAAAGAGTTTGTAAAACAGTGTTGAACAGAAAAACCATTTGGGACTCTTCTATTTAAACTATTTCATAATTTGGTCATTTGAATGTATGTTTTTATCTCTGCAAAGTTCCAACTCATTGTTGGGCTGTAACATGCTACAGTTTGAATTTGACTGGATCTGAGCAGCTCTGTATACCCAAGTATTTGTTGTTGTTTGTTTGTTTGTTTGTTTGTTCAGCATACTTGTATAGACAAAAACAAACAAGGAGCTCAATGTCCCTTGCCCAGACGTGGGTTACCGGGGCCCCACTGTGGAGCCAGGACTGGGAGAGGGGCTTGGTGGTGAGTGCCTTGTGACTAGGTTTCTACCCAACGGGCCTGGTCGAGCTCAGCCCGAATGAACAACGGGTTTGCTTTCCTGTGGGCCCACCACCTGCAGGAGGGGCAAGTCTTGTGCATGACTCCATGGGCAGTGACTGAAGGCAGGGGCCTTGGCACTTTGACCCTGCCTGACCAAAGCTTGCTCTTGGGTCATGAAACATAACCTCTCTGGTGGGTAAGTAGCTTTGGCTTTTGCTGAAGCAAAAGCTTGGATGTGGGAGGAGTTCAGTGAGGTCTTGGATACAGACTTTTACCAGAATGCAGATGGCCAATGGTTTGCCAGAATGCCTGATCGTTTTTGCCTCAGGCGGCTGAGGAAGGGAAAGCAGAGCTTTACTAACACTGTGTTCAGTGAAGGTGGGGGGCTGTTAACCTCAACCAGTGATGTTGTCAGGAGGTGGAAGGAATACTTCTCGGACCTTCTCAATCCCACCGGCACATCTTACTTGGAAGAAGCTGAGTCATGGGACTTTGGGATTGGTATGTTCAAAATCATGGCTGAGGTCACCAAAATAGTTAAAAGGCTCTGTGGTGGTAGGGCTCCAAGGGTGGGAAAGATCTGCCCTGATTTCCTTAGGGCTCTGGATATTGTGGGTCTGTCTTGGTTGAGACATATTTGTAGCATTGCATGAACATTGGGGACAGTGCCACGGGATTGGCAGGCTGGGGTGGTGGTTCCCCTCTTCATAAAGGATGACTGGAGGCTGTGCACCAATTATAGGGGCATGATTCTCCTTAGTCTTTCTTGTAAGGTCTATTCAGGGGTACTGGAGAAGCAAATCTGATCGTTGGTCAAACTTCAAATCCAAGAGGAACAATGTAGGTTCTGTCCTGGCTGTAGAACTCTTTACAAACTCTTTACCAGCTCTTTACCCAAGATACTTGAGGCAGAACCTCACCCTCGACCTGAAGAGAGCAATCCACCCTTTTCTAACTGAGGACCATGGCCTAAGATTTGGAGGTGCTGATTCGCACCTCAGTTGCTTCACACTCAGCTGCAAACAATTCCAGTGAGAGTTGAAGATCACTTCCCAATGATGCCAACAGGACCACATCAACTGCAAATAGCAGAGAAGGAATCCTGTGGCCACTGAACCGGACTCTATCTGCCCCCTGACTGCACCAATGAATTCTGTCCATGAAAGTTGTGAACAGAATTGATGAAAACGGGCAGCCCAAGCAGAGTCCAACTCCCACCCTGAAGGGGTCGAATTTACTGCCGGTAATGCGACCCAAACTCGCACACTGTATAGGAACTAAACAGCCCATAGCAATGGGACCCCAATCCCATACTTGCAGAGCACCCCCACAGTGTACCCTGAGGAACACAGTTGAACGCCTTCTCTGAGTCTTTAAAACACATGCAGTCTGGAAGGGCAAACGCTTATGACCCTTTGAAGACCCTACTAAGGGGTTTTGTTCATGAGTGAGGGAAGAATGGAGCTTGAAATTGACAGACATATTGATGTGGCATCTGCTGTATTGCATATAACAAATTACAGTATATATTTCTTGCTCTAAGTCACTCTTACAGTGAGCTGGAATGTATATGAAACATCTAAAAATGAAAGTACTGTCAAGCTGAAACACAGGGAAATGGAATAACAAACCATTTTGGAAATTACAATCATATGGAAGTCATGCATTTTTTCTTCTTTGTCATCACACTTTTATTCTCAAAACAGTTTTTTTTTTGTAGGACTTCATGGTTTCATTTTGGCCAGTTTGTGAATTATTTAAAAGGTGCCATGTTAGAGAATTTCACCCAGAAACTGGACTTTTAACTCAAAGTCTTCCAATGAATCTGGTTCTTAACATAGTGAACCAATGGATATTTTGAACTCAAGCAGAGATTATGCTAAAACTATAAAGCTGTTTTCTGTGTTGTATTCCTTTTAATGGGTCTTGCTTTGTGTATCGCCGAATGTCACCCAGCGGCGTCTTACATTCAGTGCACCATGTTTTTGTTGTGAAATTTGGAGTGTAACAAGGTGGAACAGAGGGTTACCACAACGAGCCATGCTTTTGTTCTGTTCTTGCTTTGCACTTTGTAGCTTTGGGTTATTTTATTTCGGTTTACGTCCCATCCTGAGCCATGCAAACTCAAAACCTCTCCTCACCCACCCATTTCTCTCAGTATTTAAAAATTCCTCTTTTTCCTTCTGTCTTTGCTTTGCTTACCAGGAAATAACCTCATATTGCCTTTTCCAGTCCCATGAGAACTGAGACGTAAAATCCCTCTCAGTCTAGGGATCCTGTGAAGTTAGCGCAGCAGTCTTTTCTCACAGTCATAACCCCAGGCTTTGTAAGGAAGCCCCTCCAAGGTCTGCTTCATTCCCCTTTTCCCTTTCATTCTTCCCAACTTTGTTCATGCATTGGATAGTTGGAGTAGGTGATACTAACGGCTAATCAGTTTTCCCCTTTACATCTTTGTGTCATATTTCTGTTTGTAGAGGTGTGTTTTCTGAATTTATTTTATTACTTTTTTCCATTTTGTATTTGTAAAACAGTTTGGTCTAACTTATCGTTTTTAAAGGCGATATAAATGAAGTTGACATTGATATTAAATAAATCAAAATAAATGCCTAACCATCCATCCATTATCTTTTACCTACTTCTTCCTTTTTGGGTAACGTAGGTCACTGGTGCTATCACTGAGCGAGAGGCGGGGGGCACTCTGGACAGGTCTCCAGTCCATCACAGGGACACAGAGACAAATGAGACAACCATTCACTCTCTCACTCACACCTAGGGACAATTTAGAGTTACCAATCAGCCTAACATGCATGTTTTTGGTCTGTGGGAGAAAACCAGAATACCCAAAGAAGCACGGAGAGAACATGCAAACTCCACCCAGAATGGTCCGTTGATCCAACGACCTTCTTGCTGGTACGCAGCAGCTTTACCGACTGTGCCACCACGACACCCGATTCCTAATCAAATATTCCAACTCAGGTACTCTGAAAGTACCTTCAGAAAGTACTCTGAAGGTACTCTCCGGGTCAGGGAGGAGGTCCTACCCCAAGTGGAGGAGTTTAAGTATCTTGGGGTCTTGTTCACGAATTAGGGAAAAATGGAGCGTGAGATTGATAGACGGATAGGTACAGCGTCACCAGTGAAGCAGGCGCTGTACAGGTCTGTCGTGGTGAAGAGAGAGCTGAGTCAAAAGGCGAAGCTCTCAATTTACCGATCGATCTACGTTCCTACCCTCATCTATGGTCACAAGCTTTGGGTTGTGACTGAAAGAATGAGATCTCGGATACAAGCGGCCAAAATTAGTTTTCTCTGCAGGGTGTCTGGGCTCTCCCTTAGAGACAGGATGAGAAGCTCGATCATGCGGGAGGGACTCAGAGTAGAGCCGCTGCTTCTCCACGTTGAGAGGAGCCAGTTGAGGTGGCTTGGGCATCTGTTTAGGATGCCTCCTGGACGCCTCCCTGTTGAGGTGTTCCGGACACGTCCCATCAGAAGGTGGCCCAGAGGAAGACCCAGGACACGCTGGAGGGACTATGTTTCTCGGCAGGCTTGGGAACGCCTCGGGATTCCCCCGGAAGAGCTGGCCCAAGTGGCTGGGGAGAGGGAAGTCTGGGCCTCCATACTTAGGCTGCTACCCTCGCGACCCGACCCCGGATAAGTGGAAGAAAATGGATGGATGGAGGTACTCTGAAAGACTTAGCCTTTTAAACTTTAAGCAAACCCAACCATTTTTTGTTGTAGTTGTAAATTATATGTAACATTTTAAATAGTTTTTGTAAAAGTGCAATTAGTTTGCATACTTATAACAACAACATAAGAGACATGTTTAATCTCCAAAGCTATTTGACTAGAACTGCTTTTAATGAGGATACTTGGTTAATAGCTCCCTGTCTGCTTGATATATTGTACAGACACAGTTTGTGAAGCACCTGGAGATGTAAACACAGATACAGGCTGGGAGCTGATGCCTATCAGAGGCAGTTTCTGGAAAGTAGCAGTTAGAAACGACCAGTTGCAGATGGCTGCATATGATGGCTTGGCTAGGACTTGAAGTCTGTGGGTTTCAGTATTTGTGGTTTGAGACGACTACTTTGTGTTTAACATGGGCTGTCATCTACTCAGGTTAATATAAACGGAATTTAGACAGAAAAAGTGTTTTTAATACACTTCAAGTAAATAATTACTAATAGTTAAAGATTTAAGACAAAAAACAAAGCCATTAAAATTACACAACGATGTAAAGTCTCACGTTGAATTAAAAGCCCATGAGTACAAATGTGTTTTATGATGAGATTGAAAAATAATAAAAGTTGAAGCCTCTATGAGCAGGAGGGGCAGCTAGTTCAACAGTTTAGGAGCTACAACTGAAAAGTCCCAATCCACGTTTGTTTAATCGAAACAGCTATACCTCTGTCATTTCTCAAAATGAAATGATCTTGGTCTTAAATATCGGCATAAAAGACGGCAGGCGATACGCATTCCTTCAAGGATTGCTGGGCTTCCAATTCTATATTGACCTCGTTAAGGGTAACATTGCCAATTAGAGACTTTGACTTCATTTATTTATATTCTGCTGTAAGTGTCTTGTGTCTTCTTGTTAAAGTTACTGCAATGCAGATAAACAGCTTGCAGTCTGTCAAAACCACATTTATTCTGCTTCTGCTTCATTTTTTGACTCTCTCTTTCCAGAGTCGAGCATCTATGGTGACACATTTGCAGCACGGTCCCCCATTTGAATATCTAACAGCAGCGGCAGCTTCAACAAAAACAACATCATCCCCAGACTTTTGGACACAACATGTTTTCATTCTCATCTCCCACACACTCACACAAGCAATGTTCTAACACACAACCAACTCTCACTGGAGCTGAGTGGGACTCCTCGACAACTATCAGCATTCTGCTGGAGTTATTAGGCGGCTGAATGAGAGGAAAATATTTGAATGTTTGCGTCAGAGTTGGTGCTATCACAGTCATCTAGCAATGCGACACATGGGCCAAACAGCCAGGAGGAAAATCAACTAGAAGCATAAAATTGTATTTTTATTACTTAACGTATCATTCCTCACCTCAGGGGTGGGGTCTTTGAGTTAGTTTATTGTTTATTCCTGTTTATGGATAATAAATATTGCATTATATTCAAGATGAAAAGGACCAAACTTTAGCTTTAAGCTGAAATTGCTCTAAAATGCAAATAAAGGTTGAAAAAGTTCCTACGGGAAAGTGACATGAAAGTATTTATTTTCACAAAGACAATAGCAAAACAACTACTGTAACGTGCACAAGTTTGTAATTAAAAGGTTCATATAAAGGACTTTACATTGCAAAGCAGTTTTGATACACGTTGCATTCTTCTACAAATTTACACATTTGATATGAATGTTTTCCGTTCTGTGAGGTCAATATACAGTCGTCCTTTGAGTCAATGACTTAATGGCTAGAATACACAGTAAAAAGGAAACAAAAATATATATTTAATATGACATATTATTTTAGAATTTCCAGTTGTTGCATCATAGAAGTCAAATTATCAAACTAATAATAATAAAAATAATAATAGACTGAAAATTTGGAGTCACATGGTCATCACAAAACAAAATAGCAGCAAGCTAAGATATGCCTTCTCAACGACCTATGAATTTACAAGTCCTAAAATTTAACCCTACCAAAGAATAATTGGACATTAAACAAGCTCTGTGAGCAGAAATGAGTCTTATTAAAAAAACAACTGCTTTTGCAGCTCATTTGTAGAGTTGTAATGCTTCATATTATAATATATTTCTATATTCCTCAGATGTTATTGGACATTACTGGACCATTTCTGTAAAAGAGGTAAAAAAAAGAGAAAAAGAATTAAAGCAAATTTTGCACGTGTTCTCACAAGAAAATATAAAAATGGCCAAATTCAAGATTGTTATGTGTATCTTAAAATGAAGTTAGCAAAATAATGAGAACTGGCAGCAAGTAGAAGCAACTAGGTCCACATGATGACACTAATAAATAGCTGTAACATTTAAATTGAAAAATCTTGCTTCATTCAAGTACATTTTTCTACTTTGCACACCCTGTTTTGCATCAATTTACAGTTAAAGTAGATGGTTTAACAAAGTACCATTTTGTAGCACAAGAGCCATGCATTTGTTTAAGAGGCTGGTAAATAATAAACTGACTTAAGAGTCTGCAACAACAAAGGAATGCTAATAACTACTCTGCAACTTCTTGATGTGCAAATAGGAATCTGTTTCTTTACATGCTTGCCATGTTAATTGAAAAGGTGATCATATCTCAGGGTGCTTACACTGCGACGAAGCATAAGAACTAGCAATCCACGAATGATACAAATTATTTTTAAAGTCATTTATTTTTGCATTTCAAGACAAACTTTTTCCAAATTATGAATTCCGAGTCAGAAACCACTCTTTTAATTCACGTTTTACTTAGATGTGCTCTGCATGTTCTCATGTCTTTAATAAAAAAAAATAAAATAAAAAAAAATCAAAAATTGGTTAACATGTAAAACCAACTGCACTGGTGTGAATATTTTTTTTTTCCAAAATGGAGATTTTATAACCATTTTTGAGGTCTGTGTATTTTTTGAAAAAAAAAAAGAAAAGATTTTGGATAAGACAGACTTCACAAACTTACTTTGTGCATTCCTTCTATGGCACTGTCTGTTGAGAATGCACTGGAACCCACTACTTAAATGGAACATTTTATTATACTTTTTTATTTGGTTAAGTTTTACCTTACGGATTTATCAAACCTCACTCACATGCTAAAAACACCCTTTACTATAGGGAAATTAACGGGTTGGCAGAATTGCTTGTTGTGTTATTTACTATAGTAATAATCTAGGTTGAAGTTATCGCCACCTATTGGCCTGGCATATGTATTTTAATGGTTTTTTTTTAATGGAATATCTGCATTGTATTACCTTTTGGGTTCCTGCCTTTATGGCCGTTTGATCAACATAACAACATCAAATAGCTAAATGAAACTAAATATATTTAAAATGCATTTTTTAACATGCAGCAACAAGGTAAGAACTAGTGAATTCACAAAACAATAAGCTCAAGTGTACTTTTATTTATTGTTAGTCATGAAACCGATTCATTTGTTTACATTGTGTGTACTATGTGTTGTCATAATTGTATATTCCTATACAATTACACCATTAGTTCTCGGCATTTAAACCATCACACATGAGAGACACCCAGGTAGAGCAGTGGGCAGCTATGTAAGCGTCTGGGGAGCAACTAGGGATTAGGTGTCTTGCTCAGGGAGACCACGACATGTGGGAATGGTGGGGAGTCGAACTGTGACTGTCAGGTCCTCAGTTGGCTGCCCTACCTGTACACCATCTCAGTGCCAATGGTCCTTCCAGCCGGATTAATGCCATTTTTTTAAATTCAAACTTAATTTATACAGGTTAGTCTCACTGAGTCATGAGGACTCATTTACAAGAGGGACCTGTTTTAGACAGATAACATATAAAGTACAGATAAAATGTAAAGTACAGACACCAATAAACTACAGTAATGATGCAGGAGCTAAAAATTGTACCTCAGTCAGCCATTTGGATCCTTTGTGGCTTTAACTTCTGGCTTCTGGGCTCGTCTCTAGTTATATTATATGTCAGTTACATTATATATCAATGGTTTGAACAGATGTTTTATTCAGATAATGTATAAAAATCATCTGGAGTTTAGCTGAGGCCAACAGCATTAACACATATGTTGGACATGTAATATAAAAACCTATAAAAAAAAAAAAAAGAAACTGTCCAGATGACCTGACTGAAACATGTTGGATTGTATACCTGGATTATTGAGCATGGACTTTGTTGTTTTCAACCAGTTTGACACAACTGTCAACAAGGAAGAGGGCCAGCAATGGAGGAGGGGGCGTACCAAAGAGACCACCTTATCACAAGCAGAACTGGTTTGTTCCACTTTGGAGTAAGCTGTTGGGGGAAGAATCAGTTTTGTTGTGTGTTTCCTTGACTGATGAAGCCTTCTGGATCGAAGGCGAAACATTTCAGCACAAA
>NC_056515.1:36532671-36537867 GCF_014905685.2 Nematolebias whitei | reverse complement strand
AAATAAATACATTTGTTTTTATGTTTTTGCTAGCATGCGTCACTCATTTACACTGATAGTTTGTCATTTCTCATACAGTACTTTTGCACTCAGGTTGTGTCAAGGAGTTCTTCCTAATGAGTGACTTGTTCAACAGGAAGTGCGAGGAGGCAGCACGGTGTAAAACTGGAGATCTACGTACCGGTATCCAATATTCATGTCAGACTCTACTAGTTATTAGTGCACTTTCTGCCTCTCTGCCATCTTTGGCTCATCACATAGTGATGTGTCTTCCTGCAATAAACATGAGCCTGCCATCAACGGTCTTGACACCCCATGCATCAGGTCACTGAAAGAGAAAAGGATGTAAAAAAAATTAAATAAATATCCAGAATTAGATTAAATATACGGGCAGCACGGTGGCGCAACTGGTAGAGCTGCTGCCTCTCAGCGAGCAGGTCCCTGGTTCAAACCCCGGTCCAGGGGCCTTTCTGGGTGGAGTTTGCATGTTCTCTCCGTGCATGCGTGGGTTTTCTCCGGGTACTCCTGTTTCCTCCCACAGACCAAAAACATGCATGTTAGGCTGATTGGTAACTCTAAATTGTCCCTAGGTGTGAGTGACAGAGTGAATGGTTGTTTGTCTCGTTTGTTTGTCTCTATGTGTCCCTGTGATGGACTTGCGACCCGTCCAGGGTGTACCCCGCCCCTCGCACAGTGATTGCTGGACATGGGCACCAGCGACCCCTGTGACACAAAATGGAATAAACGGGTAAAGAAAATGGATGGATGGAGATTAAATATACAGATGCTTTTTGGGGATTATTTCACCCTACTGTTGAAGACAGACATCTTCAGTAATTATTACCATCTGTCTGAGTTGCAGCTGTTTTTTTTTAATCCAATCTTTGACAATATCTCATTGGACTGTAACTATTTGTGGCTAATTAGTGGCAAAAATTAAATAAAATATGCATTTTAAATTGTGATCTCCTTGACATATATGAGTGTTTGCAACCAAGAGAGCACTGAGCCATGTGGTTGAAATTTATGCGAACAAATCTTAAACGCTCATCAAATATTGTCTTGCAAAACTGTACAGATATTTTGTCATAGTAATTTGTTGCCTACCTACAACCACCTTGACAGCCGCCTGGATCTTTAAGATTTTATCTGCTGGAGGATTAAAGTTGGACCAGTTATAATTCATTATTAATCATTAGCGTAGTTTTTAGGCCAGTTCGTGTACTCTTGACGTAGATTGAAGTCACACGTGGGAAAGGCTGAAATGAGTTCAAACTGTGCTAAAAAAAAAGGTGCAACAACTCCAATAGAAAACGTGTGGCTAAATTTTGGTTTAAAATTCAAGCGACAGGTGTAGGAGCTTGTACAACTCAGGAAAGGAAATTGTAACCTCCTTGAAATTCTCGAGACACCCGGGAGACTCCTGCGAATGCTGTTTGTCAACTAACCACAACCCAGCGAGATACAGAATTACAGTTCAGTTCAGTTTATTTATAGTGCCAAGTCACAACAGAAGTCGTCTCAAGCCACTGAATGGAAACATTCACATAAAAGTACATGGAAAAATTTCACATACATAAAAAACAAAACTACTGTTAAATTAATCCATCTAAAGAATCCATCAGATTGTGTTGAATCTTTACTTTGTCACAGTCGCCCAATCTGAGCAAGCACAAAGGAGACAGTGGAAAGGAAAAACTCCCTTTTAACAGGAAGAAACCTCCAGCAGAACCAGGCTCAGGACGAGTGGCCGTCTGCTTTGACCGGCTGGGTTTGAGAGGAACAGGAAGGAGAAACAGACACACACAGAATGACAGGTCCAGATGTTTTTTCTATAGGAGGAAAGATAAAAAAAACAAATGTTAACAGAAATAATTACGAATACAAACAGGTGGAGTAGACAAGACAACAGCAGATTGAAGAAATGTGGTGAATTTGTCCTCCAGCAGTCTAAGCCTTTATAGCAGCATAACTAAAGGACAGCTCAGGAAACCCAAGTCAACCCTAACTATAGGATTTATCAAAAAGACTTAACCCCAGTCTTAAAACTGGACAATGTTTCAGCCTCATGGACAGAAACTGGAAGTTGGTTCCACGAGAGAGGAGCCTGACAACTAAAAGCTCTGCCACTCATTCTGCTTTTGGGAACTGTAGGAACCACAAGTAAACCCACAGTCTCAGAGCGAAGTGCTCTGTTAGGAACATTAAGTTTAGTTTTGTTTATTGAAAACAAAAAAACACGTCGTTCAACGCTTATTCAACAATTTGTTGAATGAGCATTAAAACCTGGAGCAATTGTTCTAGCAATTTTTGCTTTCCACTAAGTAGCAATTAAGTTGTTGTAATTTAAACATGAGGATTGGGTCACGTTTAGGGCCGATTCAAATTTGAACTTGTCTGACTCATTTTCACTAACTGTCTTGAATTGTCAAATCCGTTGTTAAATATGTGTCTTCTAATATTGTTTTATTTTTATTTTTATTCACATGAGTTAAGACATTTCAGTTAAACGACAAACCTTCTATATTTGACAAATGATTTTAAATTAATTTAACCAATCTGGTGACATTAGTAACCAACAGTGAGTTGAGTCAATTCTAAAAACTTTTTGAACACGTTAAAAATCATCAATAATTAATGTTGAAAACTTCTTTCTGTGGACATTCTTAGTAATATAAAGTACATAGCTATATCGATGATGTGCGATTGTAGCATGTTTTTGTAAATTAATACTTTATATATTTTTCCAAAATTATAATCAATCAAAAAATATTTGAAGGATATAAAACTTTTTTCTTACATCTCAATGCAAAACCCAACTTAATACAGTCTACTTTAATAAACGCCTAATGTGTTTAAAAGAAATACATTATTTTTAAAGACGCAGTTATAACCAATTATATTTCTTTCAAAACCAAGATATTTCTTATTAGGTATTTTTAAAACAAAAAAAAATAATCTATTCTCGTTAACCTTTTATGTAAAATCTGTAAACCATTTGTCAAAATGAGGCCTTTTTCCTAAGTGTGTTTCTTTGACTAAACAAAAATAGAAATGCCAAAAGAGAAACGTTCAAACTCTATCCTTAGACAAGCTATCATCAAAAATTAATGTCCTGGGATCAAGTTCAAATGTTTCTTTATGTCAGAGTTTTATCGCAGCACTCCACAATGACAGAGATTTAATTGGAACCAGTGAAGCAAAGCTCAGACTCCCATAAATCCTTTTAGTGTTTGAGGGCCAAGTTGAAGTCCCGAGCCTTTTGAATAAGCAACTGTTGATCTCTTCCTCATCTTTGTTTGTCGTCAGGACGTGGGGCGCTCCGTGACACCATTTGTCTCCATAACAAGTCTGAGTGAGCAGTGTTTTTGGTGGGCTCACCTGCAGGAGCCCCGGAGCTGGTTGCTGCTCATCATGGGCCTCTCAGGACTACCCACAGAGGAGGAGGCAATAAAGGTCTGAGAAAAGAGCCATAAATCTCCATAAACTTCAGCTAGCCGCTCTCCCCCCACTTTCGCTGGACACTCGGATAAAGCACCTCCTACTCCACACCCACCAGATGGACTTCAGAGACAGCAGGAATGCTCCATTGTCCACATGTGAGCACCGTTTTGATAAATTAATTGAACCAAAACACTTTAGAAACTAGTTTTTTTTTTTTCCAGTTCAAAGAGCATTAATTATTTTTATTGGGACCATCATTATACATATTAATTGTGAGAATGCTGGATCATTATACATTCCTAAATAATGGGCTTTACACATATTTTTGTCATAAAAGAGCAGGGATCTGCAACCTGCGGCTCTGGAGCCACATGTGGCTCTTTGGTCCCTCTGCAGCGGCTCGTTCAAGCTTTGACCAAAACTGACATAAAACTGAATTTTATACAAAGTAGGATGTTATACCC
Organism: Nematolebias whitei; assembly: GCF_014905685.2. Classification (NCBI taxonomy): domain Eukaryota; kingdom Metazoa; phylum Chordata; class Actinopteri; order Cyprinodontiformes; family Rivulidae; genus Nematolebias; species Nematolebias whitei. The sequence goes on along the minus strand of NC_056515.1, from coordinate 36,533,959 downwards.
ACAACAACAAAATGAATAGTTTGAGCAGTTTTCCTGTCATTTCTTTTGCAAATATGTGGGTACTAATACAAACAGAGTAAATTGTACTCACTTTAACTTTATGCTTTATTTCTTCAACATAGGATACTCAGTTTCTCCACAATAATAATAACAACAAAAACAAATACATAAGCCTGCACAGTTCATTATTTTAGTTTTTTTTTTAATTTATTGGCAAAATAATATATATTTTTTTATTTACAAAAATCCAGTCTTCTGTGATGGACTTGGAACTTGGCTATGGGCACCAGTGACCCCCTGCAACCCGAAAAGGAAAAAGCAAGTGAAGATAAAGAATGGATGGATGGAATCCAGTCTTTTCTTTTGTCTCAAAATGCTAAAATATCAATAAATGCTAACAATTAGATGTTTTTAGTTTTATAATTCACAGATCTCACAGAAAGGAACTGGTTGATGATTCCATCCTTATCAGAACTATTACAATGCCCTCAAGAGCGTCCTTGGACATCTCACCGCTCTCGTCGTCTCTCCTGCATTAGGATGTTTTTGGATCCTTCAAAAAAAACATTGTTCTTGGTCTTATCCTACTTTTAGCTAGATTTTTGCTACTCGTAGCATTTTGCTCCTTTTTAACGGTTTGCAAAATTAAGCCTTTTGTTTCTTATAGATTTTAGCTAGTGAATAATTACGTTTAGCTAGGGTTTTGCAGCTTTTAGCTGTTTGAGTTTTTAGGCAACATGTTGTTCCTTTTAGATTGATCTGCTTTTGAGAGGGTCTGTGTGTGTTTTTGTGATTCTTATGTTGTCTGTCCTGCTCTCCTCAGTGTTTCTCCCTCATGTGATCAGCTCCTGCCTCCTCCACCTGTTCTCCTTCCCCAGGTGTTTGTGTTTATCCCCTCGTTAGTATATTCTGTGATTCCTTGTTGGTGGTGGATTGTTCCTTGTGCCATCATGTTCTGTTCTCCCCGTTTCTCCTGATCTAAGAGATGCAAGTTTTGCTGCCACATCAGCTTTTTTTTGTTGTTGTTATTTAAATACATGATTTATCTATACTTTGAGTTTCTCGAGTTTTGTCTGCACTTTGGGTCTACTACTATAGACCTAAAATATAGACGCTACTATAGGTCTATACTTTGGGTATACTTTTTTTTGGCTAATTTTTTTAATGTAAACAATGATGCAAACCACATCTGAAACTGAAAATTCAATTAAAAAATACTTTATTAATCTCAGAGGGAAATTTATATATATATATATATATATATATATATATATATATATATATATAT
>NC_056515.1:36525102-36532661 GCF_014905685.2 Nematolebias whitei | reverse complement strand
TATATATATATATATATATATATATATATATATATATATATATATATATCAGATTTACTGTTGCACAAAAAGTGAAATAGTTTAAATAAAAATGGCAAATGGTTACCATATGATAGATTTAATATATTGTTAATGTTAGAGCTGCGAGTCTTGTTGCATTTTCACTACTGCACAACTGAAACATATTATTTTTGTTGTACATGAGCCATCATGCAGTGGCGGAGTTAAAGGGAAGAGGATCTGATCTCACTAATCGGACAGGATGTGCAGCGGAAAACATCCTCCTTAAGGAGGATATGCCTGCTTCCTTTGTATCATGTTCTTAAAGACGAGCTCCTCTGCAAAGCTACTGATGGATGGCGTCTGTGCCACCCTCAGACATGGAGGTAGTTGTACAGAACTCTTTTAATGAGCTCAGTTTGGAGAAATAGTCTCTGATGGACCGATGAGCTGACAGCAGATGCAGTTTACGTAGAATTATTTGGTCGTGCAAATAGCAGCAGCTAGCTGTAGAACATCTGGTACAGCTTTGAGCACTTGCTGCAGAACTATACTAATATTTACTGACCACGGTGTAAAGGTTTAAAATAGTATTTGCATAAACTGCCAAGTTGTTTTATGATGGCAGCAGTTTAGTCAATTCATTTGGGGGGAGTGGTGATGCAGAAGTTAGAGAAGGTGGACCTTTGATCGGAATGTCAAACATCTAAATGCGAGTGGGACAGGTGGAGCACCCACACCTGCCTCCACCGTCATTTGCCTCACTTTGGGCCCTTGAGCAAGGCTCTTAACCCCCACCATCTGCTCCCCCGGGCTCCCTGAATGGCCGCTCTCTGCTCCACACAGAGGGCTGTGGTAGCTCGGTGGTCTGTGGTTGTGTCAGGAAGGACATCCGGTCCGGTCTATAAACAGTTTGAATTTGAAGTAAATTGTGAAAGAATCTGCATGAAGTTATCGTTAACGTTTCCACAGAACCCCACGTCTAACAAAGATGAACAATCTCCTCAAGTTTGGTGATTTTATTTGTTTAGCTTGTTATAAAATTTTGAATTGTTACCAAAACACAAGTCTGTTTGGAAGCACAAAAGGTTTAGATATTTAAACATTATATTGGGTGAAAGTTATTGGTAAAAATAAATACATAAATAAAAGTCGGGAGTCCAGTTTTATATTTTACTGCAAATACAATGATGATGATGAGTGTTGATGTTCAACACAAACATCAAGAACACGGAGCAGTCAACTGTACGACAACTTCTCAAAAGGTACGTGCCTGAATAATGTCTTTGTTTTTTGCAATGTATTTTTTATATTATGGTATATACATAGCTCATTCAAATATGCTCCCAAAACAACAACAACAACAACAACAACAACAACAACAACAACAACAACAACAACAACAACAACAACAACAACAACAAAATATTTAAAAATAACAATTTACATTTATGATAAACTAATATGTGAGAACTCAGAAGTGTACGGGGGCTGAGATGGCAGAGGCAGGGCTGCCGACTCGGGACTCGAATGTCCCAGGTTCAATCTCCAGTCACTGCACATCTTGTGGTGTCTCTGAGCAGCACACCTTATCCCCAATTGCTCCCTGGGCACCCCCAATAGCTGCCCACTGCTCCACCTGAGTGTATCCCAGGTGTGATGGGTTAAATGCAGAGAGCCAATTTCTCCATTGTATGGGAACATACAATGATGACAACACACAACTTATTATTATTATTGTTAATAACAATAACAATAATAATAATAACAATAAAAACAACAACAATAATAATAATAACAGTATTATTATTATTATTATTTTGTTATTATTGTTGTTATTATGGTTATTATGGTTATTATTATTATTTGCTATTATTGTTTTTGTATTATTGTTGTTGTTATTATTGTTGTTAATATTATTATTATTATTGTTGTTGTTATTGCTGTTATTATTGTTATTGCTGTTGCTATTGTTGCTGTTGTTAATATTGTTGTTATTATTGTTGTTGCTGTTAAAGTGCTTGTAAAGAAATAAAGGAGTTCAAATGTTAAACTCTTTATTTATTATAATTTTAAAAATCTTTCTTGGTTTACACTTTAAAAACACATCAGTCTTTTTGATTTTGAGTTCTTGTCTTGATTTTCTGACATTATTGCTAGACTTTTTATTTATTTATTTTATAAAACACATTTTAAAACCTAAAATGTTAAAATGGTCACCATTAACACACACACACACACACACACACACACACACAGATCTGTACAGGTTCTGGCTGTAGAAGAATCTCGTGTTAAAGCGGAGGTTAAATTGTTTTCCTGTAGATCTCCGGTGCTGATGAGCCGTGTTAACGGATCTCTGAGCCGATGCTGTTGACAGAGATGTGGAAGGTGTTGACCTGATCTGTGAACTGTCTCTCATCTCCCTCCTCCCTCACAAACACACTGCCTCTCTGGCACAACTCCCCCCACCACAGCTTTTTGAACGAGGGGCAAAATGTCACTTTCTGCGTGTTTGTTTAGTACTTACAACTCCTACAATTCTTACCTTTCCTGACCTGGAGACTCGATGTTTCTTTACTTTGGTAGAACCACATGTGGGGGTGGCAGCACAGCTCATTTGATCTTTACATCTCTCTCTACTTTTCTACACCCCCGTTTTGGTGCCATGATGTCACATTACCTCTTTACCAGATTTCCCAAAGTCACACTGAGGACATGTTGCTCACCTTTTGACTTTTTTACCTCTTGAACTAGGGATGGGGGTAATTTTGTCTGATATACAGCTAAGACTGCCAGCTGTCATTCTCACCTCCCACTTATTACAGACTGAAACCATGTGCGAGAGAAGGTGTGCAGTTTAGTGAAAGTAAAAAAGGCGAACCACAGAGGAAAACCGATAAGCATCAGGCTGTACTTGTAGAGCAGCTCATCTAACATTAATGGCAGAGTAATTGGTTTGTAACTGTAACACTTACTAGGCCATCAATAATGACCGGAGAGGAGAGTGTTGGGTTACTTGCTGGGGATAAGGGGTCTATTGTGCCGGAGCTGAAGCCACAGGATCAGCTGAATAGGCCTACAGTTATGTTGAACAAATATTTATATAGTGTCAAGTTACTGGAACATTTTAACTAGTGGAGACAAGAATAGACGGGGTGATTGAAAAGTCAGATACACATGTACTACAGTTTTACTCTATCTGAGGATCTACTTTTGGATTGTTTACTGATCAAAGCCAAGGGAATTGACTCCTAACAGCCGAAGACTGTTTTCCATGTGGCAGCAATGATTGAGTTTAACACGCTAAAGCCATAATTATATATACACATCTGTTTGGTTAGCCATCCATGTGCCCTGCAGAGTGCAAAGTACATGCTGGGTGTTGATTTTATAATGGGAAGTTTCTTTGAGGGCATGTGTTTCCTAAAATGTTGCATTGGTTTCTCAGATCATACCTTCTATCTTTCAGATCAGAGGCAATGTGTTCAACATAATGGCACTTCCTCAAGTAATTTAAGAGTCAAAAATGGTGTACCACAAGGCTCAATCTTAGGACCCACCATCTTTACAATCTACATAGGTAATGTAGGTCAGAGCATCCCTGATGCAATAAAGAAAAATAAATCTGTATTCCTCTTTTATGATCGTCTATTGTTGTCGTTATCCACTGTTGTCATCACTCTTTGTTAAAATCAGGTCTCTCTTGTAAATGAGGCCTTGAGGCTCAACGAGATTAACCTGTCTAAATAAAGGTTGAATAAATTTGAGCACGCCAGCAAACACATCAGCAATATCCTTTTCAGCATTTAAAGCAGAAATCATAGGGATGCGTCATTTTAGCTAACTGAACAGTTCCAAATTTCGAAATGCTAACAATTATGGTATATTTTCTGGGTTAGCATACACTTGTTTACTGCAGGTGTTTAACAACTAATTTAGGCTAATGTTAATCTAAAAAAGTGTTTTGCACATAGCATTTAGCTGACAAAGTAAAACCTTTGAATATCAATAAAAACTATGAATGATATTACCGTTAATGCATTCTTGGTTCCAATAAATGCATAGTGTTTATTATTTAAGGAAATATTTCACTGCTTATCTTTGTCCTTCATTGGACACAATTAACTTGACATTGTGAATAAATGCAGAACTTAAGATCTGTTTTTAATTGTACAATTAAAAGGTGTTCAGCCAAATTTGTTTAAGTGCAATTATCCCCATGGTCATTTAAGATTTAGACAATAAAATAAAATACATTTATGAACAGTTGTGGATCTCTTATATGTACACCTCTTCACAAAGCTTGAACAGTTTTGTTTCATTTTTTGCCCATATAAAGCTCATGAATTTGGCAAACTTTGTTCTTTTTTCTGAAATCCCGGAACTATATTTTTCCCTCTCAAAATGTAGAAAGGCAAATAAAGCTACTTGAGGTTTTGAGGTTAGATTGAATTGCCCAAACAGTCCTCGCAACCTCCCTTGAGAGCCACAGCTGTTGGGAACCTCTGTTTGAACCCACAGCAGGAGACCTACAGTACCCCCTGGCCCTAAGCCGGCCTTTCTCTGCCGGTTTGGCTGCTTGTAACCATAGCTGGATGTGGACTTAAGAGGCACCGAGCCTCCCATGGCAGCTGCTCGGCTGGTAAATGGATCCATGTAGGCAGATCACCTGAGAGCGCCAGGGGTACATCTCTGGAGAGCTGCTCATGTGTCCTACTGCCTGCTCCATTTGCAAAGAATCACAAACGAAAATGCAGCAAGGGCCCATGAGACTTATACAGAGAAAAAAGTAGCAAGACTTTCAACTTGACTCATTTAGTAAAAGACCTTGGACTGATTTTATGTAACCAGCGTTATAAAGTATTCTCCAAGAGATGAAATGGGAATAAAACCCTGAAGGATTTAAAATGTAGGTTAAAACTTTTGCAGTAAACACGGTTTGTAAAGATTCATGTAAATTTGGTCGTGTGTTGCAAAAAAGCTGGTTAAATCTGTCTTTTTTGTGATGACAAAATTGAAACCGTGTTTCATTCTGTACATGAACCTGTGTTCCATTATGCCACCAACTGTTTCAAAATGAGACAGCACTGTTGACTGAAAGTCAGTGAAACAAACCAAACTGGTGTTCTTTTTATCTGACGTACAAATAAAAACAACTTAAATGCTACAATTACAAAAAAATGAAAATACCAGTGGTGGGTTGTGCATTTCTCACTAGGCCTTCAATGGTGTCCTGCCTGAATTTCTCCACCTCTTAATTCTGTCAATGTGACCCCACAGCTACAGAAACCATCAGTAATACACAGAAACGTGGTATAATAGGGCGCTGCATCACAGACAGACATCTAATGGGCAGTTGTGGATGAGTGGTTAGTGCAGTCGTCCTCCAATGCAAGAGCTGGGGGTTCAAATCCACCAGCAGTCACATGCCAAAGTGTGCTTGGGCAAGACACTGAACCCCTCACATGCCTCTGATGTGTGTCCCATTGGTGTATAAATGTGATAAAGCACTGATTAGTCTCTTTAGAATGATTTGTTCAATTATTGTTGTATAGATCTAGTAGAGTGCTGTATGAATGGGTGAATGAGGGCACAGATTGTGTTGTAAAGCACTTTGAGAGTGTCTTGATAAGACAGAAAGGCGCTATATAGTCTTTTTACCATTTAATGTAGGGGGAATGCCATTACTGAAGCAAGAAACCCAGTTAACACAGTTCACCACGTTTCCTTTTACTGCAGTGGTTTAAAACCCCAAAGTTCATGCTCAGTAATCCATGTATAAAATCCAACAATGTTCTGTCAGGTGTTCTGAACCACTTTGGCATGACTGTCTCAGAGGAGTTGACGGGGGAGAGAGCGGAACCCGGAGGCCATCTTAGTACAAGTAAACTGTTTTTCCAATATGGAGTTATAATGTTTGTGGGAATCAGTTTTGTTTGGTGGCTCCTCAGATTGAAGGAGTCCTTTGGATGAAGGACGAAATGAACATTGTTGGATTTCATACTTGGATTATTGAACATGAACAGTCAAATCTATATAAACATGACATGACAAAAATATTAAAAATGATTAAATGCATTTTACTCACCCAAAGTCTTAATTATCTGTACACAAAATCCATTCCCTTTTCTTTCTGCAAGAAAAGCTCAGTTACTCTGTCGTACAGGTTATTTGTGGGTCATGTTTCTGGCATCTGTTTTAATTTACTTTTAGGGCTGAGAATGTCTGCAACATTCAGTTTGTTCACTAGTTCCCTAGCGCCGAAGAGTCCACTCTCTGCCCGCCCATTAAAATGACATGGAAATGCTGACGTTGTCCGATGCCTGCTAGAAGGCCCTGGTGTTGCCAGCTCACCATGTGATTGGTCAAAGCAAGAGTTTCATTGCCTTTTATTTTAACCTATAGGTGCCTGCACTGTTGATTCTGAAGGCCTCGAGGCAGATTTCTATGACCATAGCAACACACGATTGATGCAATATGACTGGATAAAAGCGCTATGCTACTGGAAGCTGCACATCCAGGAGAAAAGCTATGAAGAGAAGAGACAATTTAGAATAACTTATACATATTTACTAATTTAAAAAATAAATAAATAAATTGTGAGTTAGTGATTCTGATAGTGTTCAGGTCAGTGAAGGCTTTGCTGGCTCTGATGCCCCACCACTGGAAAATACTAATAATCTTTAAATGGGAATGATTATTTCTCGTGTCCTCGCCTGATTGGTGGCTGATTCACCTCCCAAAATCCATCCATCATCTTTTACCCGCGTCTCCCTTTGTCGGGTCACTGGTGCCAATATCCAGCAGTCGCTGTGCAAGAGGCAGGACACCTGGACATGTCTCCAGTCCATCACAGGGACACATCAAGACAAACAACCGCTCACTCTCTCACTCACACCTAGGGACAATTTAGTTATCAGCCTAACATGCATGTTTTTGGTCTGTGGGATGAAACTGGAGTATCCGGAGAAAAGTCATGCATGAACAGAGAGAACAGGCAAGCTCTTCCCTGAAAGGTACTGGTCCGAGATTTGAACCAGCGACTTTCTTACTGAGAGGCGGCAGCTCTACCAACACCATGCCGCTTGCTCCCAAAATCATAAACATATTTCTTCTAAACTGCTATTGAGTGTCTCGTTCCAAGCATGGTTTCGTATTTTGGAATGATATTAATGTGTAAGGGGGCAAAAGCATCTCACTTCTGAAAAAAAAAAAATAAAACACAGCAATATTACTTCTACTACTCGTCTTAAGACAAATTTATTCTACGAGTTCTCCATCATCCTGTGCACCAGAATGTTAATTCCAGTAACTATCGAATCTGACTACTTTTCCCACATGGGAGCTGGGGTACATCATGTGGGACGTGCAGTCATTAGTGAGCAGTGAACATTTATTCCTGCATTTCTTTTGGAATAACGAAAGTCTCTATGGGACGTGTTTAGTGTTGGGATATTATCTTCAAATTACTGGTACCATTTTCACTTCATCACTATACATGACTGATGAAAGCAGATCCATCCATCCATCCATCCATCCATCCATCCATCCATCCA
>NC_056515.1:36483151-36520102 GCF_014905685.2 Nematolebias whitei | reverse complement strand
CATCCAACATCCATCCATCCATCCATCCATCCATCCATCCATCCATCCATCCATCCATCCATCCATCCATCCATCCATCCATTCATCCATCCATCCATCCATCCATCCATCCATCCATCCATCCATCCATCCATCCATGGGCCAGAAGCTTAAGCAGGGCTGTCCAGACATCTCTTTCCTCAGCCTCTCCTTCCAGCCCTTTTGACTCCAATGTGTTTCCAGGCCAGGAATAGCAAAACGTAAACTACTCAAACATCGGTAGACTTAAACCAACATCCTATCAGTCAGACTAGAATTTCTCTTCTCTGTATTTGCAAACGGTGACCTCGTCTGTCAGCTGGATAGAAGTACCAACTGCAAAACCAAGGGCAGCCTCTAACTTGTACTAGTTCCGATAAAAACACAGACACAACAGACAGAAGCTACTTTATAAACCTTCCTCTTATCAAGCCCATTTGCAGCATTTATTGCCTGCTCGTCACTTCACTATACAGCCACTGCCACTATTGATTTCTGTCCTTTTCGAGTGATATTCTTTCAGCTGTGACTCTTATAATCATGTATAAGCATAAGCAGGAAGGCTTTTGCCTCGAGGTGGTTAGATTCTGCAGAACTTTACTCACAGGCTTCTCCTTAAATTTTCTCTTTTTAAGGTGTCATTCTATTTTCTAAAATAAACCAATTGATTTATGACGATCTATTTGACATTAAATGCATTTAGCATCTTTTCCCAATGTGATTTGATTTAGACTCACATGTTTGGCAGATATTCTGGCTAAATCTGCTTATAAATGCTGATTAAAAAGGAAAAAAATACTTTTTTTTTGGTCAGATGTTACACTTTCACACCCATGTGTTTATAGAGATAATGTTCTATACTGTCATTTCCAGTCATGCATAAAAACAATTTCACCCTCTGGCTTTTATCTGCTTTTAAAATGATTCAAATATGAGTGTATAAAACCCACAACTGATTCCACCATGCCATATTTTAAACCAAGAATAAAGCCAAAGTGGAAAATCTGGTTTAAGATAAAATCATTTATTCTTAGAGCTTCCAAAATGAGTTAAGAGGGTAAGTTGAAGCCAGGTACTTTGATCCAACTGATACTATAGACAAAAGAGACCAAAGTAAATATGAAAACGATACACAGCAACATATTTGGTGGACTAAATGTAATATAACAACACAACTGTGAAGGATGGTGATGGAGATCTGATGGTCTGGGCTCCTTGCAGGCATTGAGCTGATCTTGAACTCCTGTAGACCAGAGTCAAACGTGAAGCCATCTTTCTAACAGTTCAAGTTTGGACCAAACTGGGTCATACAACAGTACATTAAATCCAAACACAGCAGCTATTTCTAATGAAAGACGACATGCTTCTACAATTTTTTGTTTTGTTTTCGAGTGTCCAGAGGACCAGATTTAACTTTTTTCTTTCTTTTTAAGATATATTATAGTGTTCAATATCTTCAATGTCAGAATGAATGAAATCATCAATTCTCAGCCAAAGATTGGGTTATAAATATGGGGGGGGGGGGGGATCAAATAAGTCGCTTATCCGTATAAGTCGCAGGCATGCTCATTTATGCAAAAAGTTGTGACTTATATGGTGAAAAGTACAGTAATCACACCAACATTCAGAAGTTTACAGCCTGTCCTGCTGTGTGACTCCTGCAGACCGACAGCCTGTTCATGGTGTTTCAAGTGCTTTTGATGAAAGCAGCATTCAGTCCAGCTCATTGGTTTGAGCCGTGGGTTGTACAGATTCTGAGATTTATCACTGCAGGCCTGCACATCTGTAATGTCTGCAGGTTTCCTCATTTATACAATAAATAAAGAAACACCAACGCAAAATACCTTTAAAAGTCCAGGATGCAGAACACACATGCACAATGCCAAATATATAATACTATATATAATAACTGGCTGTACTTTAAAATCTATTATAATGAGCTTTCTTCAACTTTATAATTGGATTAATATAAAATCCCTGTGTTAAGTTATAGTCTGTGTAGGAGGGGTGTGCTTTTAATCAGTTTTACCACACAAGCAGAAGGTTCCCAGTCAGATTTGGATCCTTTTAAACTAAGTTTGCATGTTCTCCTGCTGGGTTTCTCCGTACTCCCACTTCCTCCCACTGTGCAGACATGCCTGTTAGGATAAGTGAGAATTCTAAATCATTCATAGATTAAAGTGTGCGTAGTGTAACAGTCTTTTTGTGTTGACCCTGTAATGAGCCGGCCTCTTAGCCGGTACCGATGCACTCTAGGAACAGGACAACAACGCAGTCTGTTCTCATTAATGCAAAGTTGTTCTAGAGAATAAAAAAAAAGATGTTTGGTTAGAAACCAGGACTACAGCCCAAAGTGTGCAATTTGTTTCAACGTCATCACTCTTTCCAAAGATATAACACCACAATGAATTTAGAATTGATTTAGAGCCTTCATGTTGTAAAATACCAGCCTGCAAGTAACCTTTAAACCTCAGCCATGGCAGCATTTTCTAAAGTCATATTCCAATTTGGACCCAGCCTATATGTTATAGTGCGTCCCATTGAACCCATCGGTAAAATAATCAATCTCAGGTGTAAATGTAGTAAATAGCCTTCAAGTATAGTTTATAATGCTTATACTTGCATGAAAACACTTTTTTTTGTTGAGGCATGGAAAAAGACAAAGTTGTTCTAATTATCTATAAATTCTAATTGTAAATTACAGTGCACTTTATGTCAAAACTTACAACAGTTTAGGTTCACTAGTTAACTGTACAGTCAACTGTGGGTTGTAAAAAAAAAAATAATTGAACAGATTTGCCTATTGCTTGTTTGGAACGTTTGACCTTATGAAGAATTTAAAGATGGATCTTTTAAATATAAAGTTTGAGAAACTTATGAAAAGAGTAAAGGGTTTTCAGTAATGACAAGGGTTGTAAGCTCAATCGGGTAGATAACTATAAAAAGGTTAAATCGTCATCTGGACCAGTTTCTTTAGTGAGAAACGTTTCGTCCCCATCCAGAGGACTTCCTCAGCCTGCGGCCTGCCAACCAGATCTGTCCCATATGCAGCCTTCACTGCTGTGTTTCAAGCTCCTGTTGGAATCTCAAAAGTAGGCTTTTAACACGTGCAACGCACACCCATCCAAAACAATAAATCATCATGTACAAAAATAAAATGTTTTAGGCCAGATGGCCGACTTGCCAGTAATGCTCATTTTTAAGATGTAGCAAAATTAAAATAGAATAGAAATGATACGTTGTAGTTTTTTTCCTCATTATTGCATGTAGTTCTGAAAGTTAAATCATTTGAAGATTCACTATATACTTCCAAGTCATGCATTGTTTATAGAAATGTAATAGGAAAAAAAATATAAACAAATGATGTCGCAATGAAAGTAAAGGCAACGCAAGAAAAATGAGATTGCACACTAATTTATTTTCTTAATAAATTCAATGTGAACAGATGAGTAAATGTTACAATTTGATGTAATTCACTTTATTACTTACGACGTATTAGGACCACGCTAAGACAAAACATTACATTACAAGAAAAAAGTAAGAAAATTACGAGAATAAAGTTGTAGTATTACAAGAATAAACTCATAGTACATCCTGGGTTGGCTCGCACTGTGTTTATGAAGTAGTCCACGATCACTTTTGGGTCACCGTTTGTGAAATATGCCTCCATCCACATTATGTTACAACTAAATCCATCAATGCAGCCATTAATTGCAATGCCATACTGCTTCAGTTTATCGTAAGAATCCATAAGTCACAGTGCGTTGGACGCCCTGCCATCCAACATCAATGTTCATCATTTTACCGCAGTTGTAAGACTGCTTTTTCATCTTAAAGGTCTATGATATCACAAGTTTATTATGGTAATATTAAGAGTTTATTCTCATAATATTACAACTTTAGTCTTATAATATTTCGACGTTATTCTCGTACCACTATTTTTTATTCTTGTAATACGCCTATTCTTATAATATTACAACTTTATTCTCATAATGTTATGATTTTATTGTCATACAACTAATACTACAACTTTATCCTTGTTTATAATGTAACTATTATTATTTTCCTTAGCATGGCCCTTATATTCCATCATAATTACTCTTCTAGTAATATTATTGAAACTATAAAAAGTAACACTGATCACATGACGCGGGAAAAAAAGGCGGATGAGCCTGATGAAGAGAAGCCAATGTAACATTATTTTCTCTGGGGAATGAGCTACTAAAACATTATGGAAGTACTTTTTTTATTGTTTTAAAGCTCTTTTTAAATGATTTTAAAATGAGTAACTTTAACAACAATTTGCTCCTTATATTAAATTTATGCTTTCCATACAAAAATACAAGATTCATTATGAAAAGAAATGTAACCCGACAAGGAAAATAAATTGTGTTAAATACCAAAGGAAATGAGTTTAAAGGGAGAGTTATAAGTCATGAAAAACCTGCAATATATCCCAAAACACTTTTTCCCTACATAATTTGTCTTTTGCTGCTAAGAATTCAAGGAATGTATTTCTACTTATGTCAAGTTCTAATCACATACCACGGATTGTAAATTAGATAATTTAGGATTCAATTTATAATGGGTTCACCAAAAATGCAGTAGGTTGTAATGTGTAGTTTATGGATAATGAATGTGGAGCGGACAGCAAATGGCTAGTTTAAATTAGAAAAAAAATACATACTATCCTAATTTATTTTCCAATATTATTAGTTTTAAATGTGAATAAATATTAGAAAGTTCCTTTTAATTCTCTCAAAGTGTAAGCACAAATATGAAATAGACAAAGTAAAAGAAACAGGTAAAACTGGGTTCTTACTGTGGCCTCCATGATTACTGTCCTAGAAATACTATTGAAAATATAAAAGGTAACACTGGAAAAAACAAAAAGAAGAAACAGGTAAAACTAGATGAAACGCACACATAAAAAAACAAACAAAAAATACTGAAAAACACAAAACAGACAACTAAAACCATTAAAATAGTCGGTGTAGGCTTTAAAAATGGCTTATACTTAATTGGAAATACATAAAATTAGTTGATTAGAGAACTATCATTTAATAAAAACATCAATGCCATTTTGGGGCCTCTGTGCTAAAATCCCAGTAAGTACCAGGGAAAGTTTGGCCTTGCTCTACCACAACACTCAGCAGCAGATTGTCAAAAATTCTGAGAACCACGTGCACTTTCCTAAAATATTGGATCACTAATGTCTTCAGTTTTAGGCTCTTAGCCCAATAAGTAGCTACTTGCTATGTTCAAATTAACAACGGCCCAGATGAGGCTTTGTGAAAGACATTAGTCAAGCAGCGAGGTCGACATTTAGTCCACTTATTTTAATATTAATGTCTCGGCTCACGGCTCCGTGCAGCCTCACAGCCTGCGACCAAAAGCATTCATGCGCACGGAGCAATGCAACGTGACCCTGAGCCCTTCCAGATGGAAGATGAAGCAAGCTGTTTGACTGCACGCGGGTCCACGCAGCGGGTTGTCCAAGCCCGTCGTCTTCACACACTCGTGTGATCAATACTTCACAGCCTCCTGACAGAGTGGGTCAGAGCGACACGCTCCACTTTCACTGGTTCTGACCAGGAAAACTGCAAACCACACAAACTGGAGGGAAAGAAACGAGAATTTTGTGTTTTTAGGAATACTAGAAAGTTCCTGGAGAAACTTTGACAAGGACTTCCACTTGGCAGCCATTTTAAAATGTTGATTTGACAATATTATGTGTTGGGGTTCGCTCTCAGCTACCACCACACCAAATTTCAGCTCAAAATGACATCATATCAATGAGTTAATCATCTTTTTTGGTGGCCGATTTGGATTCAGTATGTGATGGGGAAGGTTCTCAGATATAAACATCACATTTCAGGTCTGTGTAAAAATAGAGTTTAAGCCGTTTAAATTGAGCTTTAATTCATTTTTTTTATTAGATATTGCTCTCAGCTACTACCACACCAAATGCCAGCTTAGTATTTCCAAAAAAATGTCTGATTTACAATATTTTTCCATTATAGCTCAGGTGGCCATCTTGGATATTTGATTTGCAAGCAGAGCGTATGAAAAATGACTAATAAAATTGTGTTTTTGTTAGCAAATTACATTGCCATGGTAACTCAAAACGCCAATAAAGGTAATGGCACACCACAGTGCCGAGCCGGTCGTTTTGATATAACATTTGTGGGGGTACACGTTGTGCTTCAGTTGACGGAAGAGTAAGATATAAAGTTAAGAAACCCTTGTCAGGTGGATAATAATGGGCAGTCACCAGCCATGACGTTTGTTGATGTGGGGGAGGTGTTTCTCCAGTTTCTACTGCTCCCAGTTTAAATGTTTTGTCTGTGATGCTGCGTTAACACATTGCATGAAGTTCCAAGCTTAGATATTTTGCAAAAGTTTTAAGTTCTTGCAGCAGATCTTGCAACAAACCCGATTTGTAAAACGTGGAACATAAACACTTTGGGCTTTCAAAAAATAAAAAAATAAAATTCTAGTGAAGCTCAACCTTTCACACACTTACAGCCTTACACTAATTCTACGCTTCTTACACAACTCTACGTAGATGTGAGCACACAAGAATGCAATTTTAAAAAGAGATGAAAATATAATAAGTTCTTAAGATAACCCATACTGCATTATATGCTAAAATATTTTAATAATTTGCACAATTTGTTAATTTTCTAGGTACAAGTCTCTCAGCTACTAACACACCTAACTTTAGCTCAACACCTGCACATTTGACAGCGTTAGACATTTTTGTTAGTTGGCTATGGCAGCCATTTTGAACCCAGTTGACTTCATACACAACAGTTGTAGATGAAAGTTTAAAAAGTTTCATTAAAAGCCACCCTGTGGTTCAAGAGATATTTAGCTAACAGACAGATTTTATGCAAAAGGTGAATGTCAAAGTTTAAACATATATTTCACATGAGCAGTTCGTGCTCAGAGTATGTGTTGTGGATCATTCTCAACTACAACCACACAAATGTAACTTGAAATATGGGAAAAAATATGAAGCTAAAATTCTTGTTGTTTGGTGAAGATGTTTACCCTGAATGACATTGTTTCCTCACTTAAAAATAAAAAGCAAAACAAAGACAATTGAAATATAGTCAGAAATATTCTACGAGCTGATACGCAGTTCTGTCCAGGAAGAGCTCCCCGTCTCTTCTCTCTTTACTCTTTTCTCAAAGTCTGAGTTTGAAGTTGAGCAACTGATGATCTCAAAGCAGAACTTTGGCTGATCACTGTACAGTAAGATAATAGTTTATGTGGTTGAAAATGTAAGTTTTACACTTTAATATGAATAAAACTGTAAAATCACAGCTGGATTAGAAGCTAAAAGATGATCAATGAGGAAAAAATGGAAACACTGAATATTCGGCGTTAGCTTTGTTAGGCTGATGCATGATTTACAGGACGACGTGACCTGCGGCCTGCAGTGCATGAATCCAGGGAGGCGATCCGTGTGAAGCAATCTGAACTGCAGCCATCATATTTAGTGTGTGTGTCATCTAGACTATCAGTAAAACTGCCACAGCTCTTACAACATCAGCTGTTTCATGTTGGACTGATATGCAAGATTCTTCGTTAATACACACATACGGTGAAGCACTTATACACAGCTAGATACACACGTATTTACTATAATCACTAATATTCAGTCTCACTGGACAAACAAGATCAGAAATTCTCAGTGGTTAGGATTGAAGACAGGTGAGACTGGAGCTGAACAACATGGAAAACACACTGGGGAGTGCAGGAAACAAGGATTATTAGAGAACAAAATACAGATTCACACAGTATAGAGAAAGAGGAGGAAGTCTTCAGCCAGGCTAGGCTATGGCTAGCAAAACAAGGACTCGTTTTCAGAGATGGAACATAAATTAACAGTATGAAACATTACTTTAGTCTTGAGTTAAGACTTACATTAGCTCATCAATCTGCTCAGAATTAAACTATTCAGAAAAACTGAGGTCATTTAAAGACTTATCTGCAACAGGTAAGATATTATTGTCCTTAACCTATTCACAGAATTACATACAATGTTTATTTCTCAAACTTCAAGATGCAGAATGAAGCTTTGAATAAAAAAACAAAAAGTTAATCTGTAGATATTCGCTTTCCTACAGCATTAACTTTAAATTTGGTGACTGAGTTGATGCCATGCTTTAAATAAACACCAACGTTCAAACCTTCACCAACAAGACAATTAATCAAACATAAATACAAGAAGCAAAGCTCTTAATCATAAAAATATTAAAGCAATTTATAATTGTGCATCTTATGTACAAAGTTGTGACTCACCCATGCTAACATCCAGACAGAAGGGATCCATAGGCTGCTTTACAGAGAGACTGCTGGCAGACAGACAGATTCACAGATTTATGTGCGTCCCCTTTACGTGGAAACTAAACCAGACTGCGCTCCAACCAGCCTTTTTATTTTCCTCCTTTTCAATCCAGCTCATTTCCAAAGAATGGACAGTCCCCTGGTAAAGATCAATCTGTTGAGAGCTCCCCATTCTGGGCATTAGGAAATCCTGGCTTTCTTTTGTTAGGAGGCCACTGAAAGACAGCAGTGCATGGCTGCACTCCGAAAAATGGGACTTTCTCATGCTCGCTGGCCACCGGACAATGTCCCTGCTGCCATGGGTTCGCGTTCTGCTCGTCTGGACTGTTTCTGGGCATCGAGAACTCTTTGTTTCTCGTTTGGGCATCACTCATGAACAGAGTTATTATAATTATTATCAAGACACACACATTGCACATACTAGCTCTCCACACTAAAGCGTTGCTCGTGCATTCTAAACTGCATTGGAAAGATTGTATGAAATCTGAAAACTTGCATTGCAGTCCCTTCTTAAAATCCTAATAAACAGACAACTTTTAGTTTAAAATGATAAAAATAAATAATTGGTTTGTTTCATACCATTTTTAGAAATCTTGAGTTTGTTTTCTAGTAAAACAACATAAATTCCTGAAAATTGACATTTTTAAACAGTGTGTTTATTGTGTAGAAATTATAGCACATAATAAATCAGGGCGTTTTGTAATTATCCTTAAATAAATGTATATTACCTGCCACTTTTCATACCAGAGTTTCAAAATTATCTTGAGAAATTATTCAGTTTTACCTATACTGGTCAACCCTTTACTATAACATTATGGCGATAGCAATAATCTGCATGATTTATTAGTATCAAAGTTGGTGAAAGGTTGTTCCCAGATATAGGCAGACACGAGGAGTTTAAGAAAAATGAACATATTTATTGAGAAAACAAAACAAAAGGCTGTTGTAAGCACAAGAGGGAGGACAGAGACATCTGTCTGGTAGCCAAGATGATGAATCACTGTTGGGGCAGTGGTCAGGGATGGTGTAAATTCAATTTTTCAATTCAGTTTATTTATATATAGCGCCAAGTCACAACAGAAGTTATCTCAGGGGCACTGAACAGCTACATTCATATACATAAAAATTAAATTAGTAACATTATTTATCTAAGGCATTGTAGCGTAGACAACAGATTGCGTTGAGTCTTCATTTCGTCGCAGTCTCCCATCCTGAGCAAGCACAAAGACAACAGTGGAAAGGAAAAACTCCCTCATAACAGGAAGAAACCTCCAGCAGAACCAGGCTCAGGAAAAGCGGCTGGATTTGAGAGGACAGGAAGGAAAAAGCAGACACAAAATGGCAGGTCCAGAATGGAGGCGAGCAGGTTCCTCACAAGGAGGAAAGATAAAAAAAAAAGCATTAAGATAAAAAAAATTATGAATACAAACTATTCATTTGTATTCTTTTGTAAGAATTCATGTGATGAAATGAGGTCAATTTGTCCTCTAGTAGTCTAAGCCTTTAGCAGCATAACTAAGTGATAGCTCAGGAAACCCAAACCAACCCTAGCTATAGGACTTATCAAAAAGGAATGACTTAAGGCCAGTCTTAAAAGTCGACTGTGTGTCAGCCTCACAGAAAGAAGCTGCTGGTTCCACAAGAGACGCGTCTGATAACTGGAAGACCTTCCTCCCATTCTGCTTTTTGAAACTCTAGGAACCACACGCAAACCTGCTGTCTGAGAGCAAAATGGTCTGTTAGAAAGATACTGAATAGTTAAAATCTGTAATATAAGATGGAGCTAGGTTGAGAGCTTTGTAGGTTAGAAGTAACATTTAAAAAATACCATTGAGTTTGACAGGGGAGCAGGACAGAGGGCGAGTGGAAAGTGGAGCACCTGCGTGATTACTAATTGGAAACGGGTGTAAGTGGTAAATGAATGAAAAAACAACCGAGGAGGCTGACTGAGGATAAAAATGAGAATAGGCAAAGAAACACATGTAGCTGAACCGAAACATGTGGCAGAAAATTAAAAACAAACCACAAGGAGAAATTAAACTTTAGATTAACTAAATAACCAAAAAACACAGGACTATGACAGTTACTGCTTGGAGTTGACCGACGGCTACCATCACACCAAATTTTAGCTCAATATCTGTAAAATTCAGAGTAAAGACATTTTTGTCTCAGCTAAGATAAATAAGCTGCGGCAGCCGTCTTGAATTGGGTTGACGCCAAAATTAAAGCCTTAAACAGGTACATCCAATACTTATTTTCTGAAAGTTCCATTGAAATCTGTCCAGTGGTTCATGGGATATTTTGCTAACTGACAGACAGAGCTGACTCCAACAGTTAATGTCAAAGTTTTAGGTGGAGATAATATGCAATGTGTAGGGTTGAAAGTATGTGTGAGGTTGATCCTTAGTAATTGATAAATGGCAGAGTTGCAGCCATTTGTATGTTTATTTATGCATTTTTGCTTTCAGTGGTTGCTTAATGTGGGGGACATCTTAAATGGGGTTGACGCTAATAAACATTTATTTTTTTGGTGTTGTAGATGTATATTGAAATAGATCCATCCTCTTGTTCATGAAATATGCTGCTAATACCAAAAGCAAAACCAAGACGCCAGAGACAAACATTATCGCTCGTCTTTGTTGGTGGGTGATGATCAGGAGAGAAGGTGAATTCTGAGCTCATCACATTCTGTCATTTGAAGACAGTGTTGAAGACAAATTGAAATAGTATTTTGTCAGATGAATTTCCAGGCCTGAAAAGATCTATGGCATCATTTCCTCAGATGGACTGTGACATGAGGCCATGGACACAAAGAAGCCTATTTGATATCTAGACATCTCAAGGTTAGTGTTCCAGTCCTCGGCCTAAAGGAAAACCGTTCGCTGAGTCTTCGTGTGCTCCTTGAAACTCTTCCATCACCAAATAATAAAGCAAGTCTTTATATAAATCAGAGTTACAGTCATTTGCCAAAAGGCTTCATGGCAGCGTATGGGTTAGCACTGTTGCATCACAACAGGAAAGTGTCTGTAGTTTGAATTTGAGTTTGAGCCTTTCTCTGTGGGTTTTCTCCATGTGCATGCCCTAAAGTAAAAAACAAACCAAATCAAAGTATTTTAACCAAATTCCTTATTTTGAATATGCATTAGGAATGAGTGTACAACGGATCCAGGGTACATTTAGTCTCATTAAGTTGACTTGTGGGAAAGGCAACAGATGAGACTTGTTGATGATAATAAAATAAATGTTTCATTGAAACCTCACCTTTGACCAAGCAACCACTGGACTTTGCTGGTACCATAAGACTAACTGTGTCGCCAGTTTTCATGCGCACGGTTTGACAAACTGTGGTCTACGTTGTGTGAATGTTTTGCTGCTCACCTCATCCTGCTTTGTGCCTGCCTCAGCAGCTGTCCCCACGTTATGATTCATTCTACTAGAGCAGTGGGTCCCAACCCTGGTCCTTGAGGAACACCATCCTGCACGTTTTAGTTGTTTCCCTGCTCCAACAAACCCGATTCAGTGATTTAATTACTTCATCAGGGTTTGCAGAAGCCTGTTAATCACCCATTCATTCAAATCAGGTGTGTCAACGCAGGGAAACTACTAAAGCATGCAGGATGGTGTTCCTCAAGGGTCAGGATTGGGAACCACTGTAGAGTTTGCTTTCGTTATGCAAATAGACAAACTTAGACACGTTTTTATTTTTTTTACATTATTTTAATTTGTGATTTTTAGACCCAGACGTTTGCCTCAGATGTTTTTATTTATTTATTTATTTTTTTAAAGAAAAGCTCCATATGTTAAAATGCAGTTTTAGTTTTGAACAGTGTATATAAACTAAACTGAGAAGGGCTTGCGATGCCCACAACAGCTGTGTGACCATTTTGAGAAAATATTAGTTTCACCAAGTTTTTATGTTCAAAAGTCAAGTGACAAAGTTATGAGCCTCACTCCAGAAAACTGTGGCTCGTGAAAGAAAATCAAACATTTTGAGTATTTTGAAGAACCCCCTCATGGATACCATTAACCAACTGGTCTTCAACAGTCCATCCCAGTGAAATACTATTGTAAACAAGAAAATAAAGAAAATGAGTGAGTGATTGTTTAGTGTTTGTTAAGCATATATCTTAGTGTAGATCCTTATATATTGTTTCTTTTTATACTTTATATTGTTGCTATTTTTGGGTGTAACTGGGACATTGAGTACATAGTTTTGTTCCACCTCATGTACCACATGTGATACGAATGACAATAAAGAAGCTTGAACTTTGATTTGAAAAGGATTTCACTGCCCTGTTAATCAGAATAAGCTTTATTATCATTGTATTGAAATACAGTGAGATAATGTTCATATAGTCATCCAAAAGATGGGCGGAGTGCTACTGAAGCTTTTTTAGATTTTTTTTTACCTGGATTATTGAGCATGCATCAGGATAAGTGATGAAAACAATGGACAACAGCGATAACAATAGACAGCCACTAAGCTTTTCCTTAGTTTACACATATCCCAGGAGGAATTTGATAAGTCGGCCTGCTTCCGAGGACAACCGAGTGAGTTGGATTCAGATAAGCCACAATTATTGATATGTTTTTTCCAGGCAGACTATTTTTTTCTTGTCAGCCTAGAGTCCTGCTGGTTCTTTCAAAATCCAAAATGGCCAGATTTTTGGGCATTCCACTGGTCCGTGCTTATGAGCCTCCTCCAAGGTCGTCTTCAACATGTCGATGAGTCCTAGAAGTCACAGGTGGCCTGCAATTCTCACAAATCATTTCCATCTTATGGTTTAGCTCAAAAATCAGCTGATTTTGAGTACTCGAAGCACAAACCAAAACTTCACACAGACTTGGAAGTTTTGTCATGGCCGAAACTGCTGCCACCGTCTTCTTTAATAGCAGATAACATAGGAATCCATCGCTGCCAAAAATAAGAAAGCCTGCTATCAGAAACTGGGAATAAGTAAGACTTTGAGGTTGTTGAATTTTTATGAACACAATTTAAGGCAACCACCATCAAATAAATAAATACAATAAAAATATACTATTCTTTTAAGTCTAGCCAATTTTGCAGATCACTGGTGTTGCCACGGCATGTTGGTGTCACCACCATGCTTCACTGTTGGTATTTTTCTGCTACATGTGTTTTCCTTGACAACCAAATAGGATTTTGTTCATCGAGTCTTATTTGCTTATTAACTCTCCAAATTTTCCTATTTGCTGTTTTTAATCCCAGACTTTTTGTACTTAAACTATTTTTATGGACAGTTTGTTTCACAGAACCGTTTTGCCTCTTTTATTAATGTTTTTGGCTTCTTTCTGAGTTTTGGTGTCGTGTCTTAGACTGTTGTGTAGTTATATTATTTTCATTTTCTAATAACTCTAGAGCTTGTGTGTATTTAAAACAAAAGTATATCCAAATAAAATGTTTTGATAAGCACGGTAATTTGTTCATTCCTGGGTGAAAAATTGCACAAAGCTGCTCAGGGACTGAAAGTGTGGACATAACTTGTATTTCAAGCCGAATGCCTCACCAACACTGAACTTATAAATAATAACCAATCGGATTGCGTGCTCAGTGTTGCGTCTCGTTTGGTTTGCTTAACACTCAAATCAAAAGGTTGCATTTTATAATCATGTCAGTCATTCCTACATGATTTTAACGACTACTACAGCAGCTGCAGCGGTTGTGAGTCAGAACGCTGAAGCAGAAGGCGAAAAACAAATATTTGGTGCACGACTTTCTCAGTATGTGTAATTATACAGCATGGAATGTACCACATGAATACAATAATGGACTATGTAGATCCATCCAGGTCTACTGGAACGCTAAACAGTAGATTTAACAATTCATCTTTGAATTTTCCAACAACGTATAATTTCCCTCAGTAAAATAGTTATTGTAAGAACTTTATTTTACTGTTTTAGTCTCAGAAACATCTGCCCTGGCAACAAGCTGTTTTTTACTGTCTGTTTTAATACAGTATTTATATTTTATTTTAATCAAATGTACACACAAAATGAAGAAAAAGTCCCCTTTGCTGGTTTGAACATCTCATCCTTGAGAAAACCTTAAGTCATCTCCACCTTTGTATAAAAAAATAACAAGTTCTACAATATTTACTACTTTGTACTACCACAGTCTGTGCCTGCATCTGGATCCAACCTGGCACAAAGAGTTTAATTAAAATAAAACCTTATTTATCAAAACAAAACACAAATGAGAACTGAGACATCAGGTTTGCAGCCAGGACAATGAACTGTTGCATGGGTGGTGATGAGAGACAGTTTAAAAAGGACAGGGTGCGGGTGGAGAGAGGCAGAACCTGGGTGATTATTAACTGGGAACAGGTGTAAGAGGCAAGATGCCTGAAGAAAAACCGAGGCTGACTGAAGGTGAAAATGAAAACTAGCAAGAAAACATAGGAGTTGAACCAAAACACAAAAAATCCTAAGAGAAAAAACACAAAAACACAGACTATGACAATTAATTATATAATATAAATGCTTATATATATATATATATATACATACTATTTTTTGTCAAAACTTTGATGAGATTGTAAAATGGCTTCTGTGACAAAATACAAAATACCTAAATTTTTCAAATTTTACAATTACTTTGGCTTTTTGAAACAATTTATGTTTGACCTGATAAAAAAACAAAAAAACAAAAAAAAAACTACAAAGTACGACTACTCAAGCAAAAAAAGAACCTTTCTCTGTTCAAAAAAGTTAAAACTACACATCAAATGTGTCTAATTTTGTCTGTCTTTTCTAATCATCTGCTATTTCAGTAATAAAATGCACGTGTTTCTGACTGGATGAAGGATGTCAAAGGACTGCTTTTGGCCTTCGGCATGTATGTAGCCCATACGTGATCTAACCAGATAGCTTAAATTAAGCTGTTCTACGTGACGTTTAAGAAAATACTTACAACGCCCACATCCTGAGCTGTAGCTTGACCTGCAGGTCACAACCCCTTTATACCAGACCTGGGTAAATATCTCCCTTCTGGTTTAGCAGAGTCCAGTCTGTTGGGTGAGAAAGTTCTCATTTCCAACAGCTGAGTCAGAATCAGGTATGGGAAAGAAATCTGATGAGGAGGATGAAGGGAAACCAAAGTTTGTTTTAATGTGTGCCATGCGGAAGGCTGGAGCAGGGCTTTATGTGCCAATCATCTTAAAAGCTAATGTTAGCATATGGCTCCATGATGCTTTAATTAAAATGTCTGGCCTGAAGGGAGGTTTTGACCACTGCTCGGAGCTCTGGAGTACACACACCACATGTGCAACCAAGGTGGGGGTAATTGGGTTGGGATAGGGAATGCTGGTGGTGACATTTGAGACTGTTTAAACAAATCAGTGAAAAATATCAGTCACCAAGGACACTGCGGGGGTTGCAGTTGGTCTGTTCCCCTGCTGCCGAGGCATTCGTCTCTCCTGAGACACCGTTATTCATCCTTAAATATAAAAAGAAAATCACTGTTTCAACATGATTAAAAAAGCATTTTTGCACATTTTCTGTTAGCACAGAAGCACATATTTACAATTACATGCTGGCATTTTAGTAGAACTTAGTCAAAATGCTATTGGGTTGCCTGCAAGAGCTCTGGCATGTGTGTGAGCGGAAGTCATTGTGGAGCTGTCCAGCAGAGGTGCACGTGTAAAACCCAGATGGTCAGATGTCATAAACACGACCGGTGTTTTTGGCTCATGAAGGGCACGGCTCTGGTGTTTGATTTCATCAGGGCCTCGGGGACATGAATGTGTTCACCCAAACTCTTAAATGAGCACAAAGAAACAACCCAATTCCAGCTTTTTGTAAAAAAAATTATTAAATTTTTCATGACAGTGGAATATCTGAGGCGTTGGGAAGCAGAGGGGTGGCCTCCTAATTGTGCCGGATGTTTTAGTGAGGCAACATGGCAGTGAGGGCCTGTTTAGAACTTCATTCAAGCAGTCTGCACTGTGCAGCAGACAAGCACATCTGTTTTCACTCAACTCTATCAGGGGTCGGCACTGCAGGCAGCAGGAGCCTCTTATTAAAGGCTGTTTGGGGCCTGCTGCGGAACCGTGATTTATTCACTCTTTGCTGAGTGGACAAAGATGAATATGGACATGGAATTCCAATCAGTCAGTTGTGCAATGACATCTAGCCAGAAGGGGTGATGCATGGATGCTGTTTACCGCAACACATTACATCCTGGATGAAATAAACGATTTAATTATTTAACGCGGCTGTTTCTGTTGTTCTTCTTATAATGTTGCACAATTCACACCGAAATTTATGAAAGCTGTAGAATCTGTAAAGAGATTTTAACTGTTACTTAAAACCACTTAAAATGACAGTTCAGTTCTATGGATGTGTGGTTCTGAGGAATTGGTATGAACAGATAATGTCTCACCTGTTGACAACCTTGGATTAGAAAAAACAAAAAACAGTTTAATTAAGAATGGGTTCAAGGTCAAAGTACAAGTACAGCCATCTCAAAACAAATTCAATCTTAAAAGTTTCAAAGTGGTTCGTTAAAAATTATATTTCATAAATCTTAATGAGATTCCTACTGAAACGGTCCCAGGATAAATGCTAAAACAAGCTTCTGTGATTTAGGATTATTGCAAAATATTACAAAGATCTAAGTAATAATCACAAAACTGACATTGTAGAAGTTTTCAAGATAACATTTGAAAAAAAAACTACTGAAATTTTTAAGATAGGAGTTATTTAAACACAGAATCAACATTTTTTGGTCTTGAAAAGTTTTGTGCTAGCAATAAATTTTCTAATCTGGTCAGATTTATGCTTTTTTTTCCAACCGAGGTCGCTCAAAGAGATATCTCTTAAACACAATTTATTAATTGTTCATACCCTTTTACAGAAGATCTGAACTACCTTTTCAGAAGCGTCACATGTATATTTTCATTTTTCATTTGTTTTCTTGTGTAAATCAAATTGAAAATTTTGAAGGGAGGTGCAGGATTATATAATCTGCATTTCAAGTTCTATACTGTTATACAACTTTCATGAGATTTTCTGCTTGAAAGCATCTGTTTCCATTAAAACTGTAGTTTCTAAACATTCCTGGCAGTCCCAATTTCTCTAGCATATTAGTCGGCACAGAGCTTTCTGAACGACACCCTTAATGAGGTTTGAGTGAACATCCATCCATACTTTATCTTCTGCTTGTTCCAAAGTCGGATCATGGGGGCAGCAGCTTGAGCAGGGAGGTCCAGACATCTCTTTCCACAGCCACCTCTTCCAGCTCTTCTGGGAGGAAGTTCCTAGGTCAACCAAGAAACGTAGCCTCTCCAGCGTGTCCTTGGTCTTCCCCGGGGTCTCCTTCCAGTTGAACAGGCCCGAAGCATCTCCCTAAGGAGGCGCCCAGGAAGCATCCTTACCAGATCCCCAAACCACCTCAACTGGTTCCTCTTGATGTGGAGGAGCAGCAGTTCTACTTCAGTTCTCTCCCAGATAACTGAACTTCTCACCCTCTCTCTAAGGGAGAGTCCAGCTCTCATCAAACTCATTTCAACCACCTGTATCTGTGATCTCATTATTTTGGTCACTACCCAGAGTTCATGACCATAGATGAGGGTAGGAACATAGACCGACTGGTAAACAGAGAGCTTTGACTTACAGCTCAGCTCCCTCTTCACCACAATGGACCGGTACAGAGTCCACAAGACTGCAGACGCTGCACCAATCCATTTGTTAACCTCACGCTCCATTCTTCCCTCAGTTGTGAACAAAACCCCGAGATACTTAAACTCCTCCACTTGAGGCAGAACCTCACCTTTTACCCGAATAGAGCAATCCACCCTTTTCCGACTGTGGCCTCAGATTTGGAGGTTCTGATTCTTTGAGTGAACAGACATTTGACATTTATGTGATGAAACTTGAGTTTTACTTTCCAGTTTATGATGCACAGAGTTAGGTGAAACTTCTGGAAAACTACAAGACCAACCGTTCACTGGGCCCCGCCATACTCCCGATGCCACGGCTGGCTTCTAAATAATTTGGGCAGAGCCTGGTGGAAGTTGAATAATTCACTGCAGCACAATGAGGTCTCTAGCCAACTTGTTGTTCCATTAGTAGACTCACTACTCGACAGCTCTATTGCCTGACAGTTCCAGTGGAAAGGAGTATTGCTGGGGAAATGGGTGTCTCTGTGAGGGGCGTGTGGGGGTTGGTAGAGTGTTTCTTCACGTCCTCACTCTGCCCACTTCAATTACATCAACCAAGAGAATCAGGAGCCGTCTGCCTACTTTGCTCATGACGAGCCTCTTTTCATCATACCCAACATGTGACAGTCGTTCAGCTGTTGCAATGCTACCTCAAAGGACCTTTAGTGCTGGACATCTAAATAAAGACGAAAAATATAAGAGCCTCACAGCTCAGTGCAACAGAGCACTCTTTTATGTTTAATTCCTCTTGAATACATTCAAAACTTACACTTATTTGGTCTTTAAAAGCTGCTGAAGGGACATAACATATTCCTGTTCCGGTGGCTGGTCTTATTGGGCCTTTCTTTTAAGATGCACTGGTGAGAAAGGCTGGCCTGCTGTGACATTATCACCTGTTTTGTTCATTTTTCTAGAAAGAAAAAAAAATCCCCATGACACAAATGGAAAAAGCAGATCAAAAGCTGCTTGGCTGTGACTAAAATCTTATTTCCTGTGAGGCATCAAAGCAAAACAGGATTTTCAGCTGAGAGGTATCAGCTTGCTCGCATTTTCTTCAACAGTGTAATTGTCTATGAGGTCACGGCCACGGTATGGAAGGTAAAACAAGCATAGACCTGTCAGAGACATGCCCTAATTAACAGACACAATTAGCCAGACTTTTCTTCATTTTAGGACATATGGTGGCACATGACACCACTCACTGATGTACATTTTGAGTATGGTCGGTTTTGTGTCCGCCAGATATCAGTCAGATTAACCTTGCCTGCATTCCCAAGGCCTGTCTCCTCTATTGTGCACATATCCTGTCAACTCTTGGGCTGAATGACAGAGTGGTCTGCTTTACCTTGTGCAGTCAGTCAGCCTAATTCATAACATCATCACATTCTCTTGGCCATGCCATGCCTCATACAGGAGATGAATGGCTCCCACCCAAGGACAGCCCGGTAATGGTCCTCATTTTGACTTCAAGACCTGGTGCAGTCACCTGCCATTTTACACAAACTCTTGATGGCGGATGTTGAATATGACAAAGGAAAGAGAAAGAAGAAGAGGAAGAGTTTCACTGTGCACTGTAACGGTACATTTTCACTAAAAGTAAGAAGAATCAGGTCTGTTTACTACATTATATGCAGGTGTTCAGCTATTTATTAATTTTTTTATTAAATGCTAGATAACATGTATTTATGCCAGTCAACTAATTTTCATTTGCAAACTTTCAAATACTCCACATTTGTTGAATCCACCAACAGCTGACTGATAAAAGTGTTCAGATGTTCAAATTCCAAAGTTTATCAAAAGTTGACAAAGCTCAAATTAGTTGAAAAAAAAAGTTGTTTATAAGAAGTCAAATGGCTGCATATATTTTATTTGAATATTTAAAACAAAGACCTAATTCCCCAAAAGGTTGGGCCTTTGTGTAAAACATTAAAAACAGAATGCGATGATCTGCAAATCTATATTTTATTAACAACAAAAGTAATTAATCGCATTTTTAAATTAGTAAATTGTGCCACCCTTTGAAAAAAAAACCCTCTTAATTTAAAATTTAATGGCAGAACACATCTGTAAAAGTAAGCGTTATGAATAAAACTGATAAAGGAGTATTTTGTTATAACAGCTTAACTGGCAGCAGATCAGTAAGAAGACCAAGATCATTTTACAGAGGCTGGATCTTCCTCAGAAGAAGAGATGGGAAGAGGCTCACCAGTCTATTTTTAAATTGTTACTTTGTTTTAAACACTTTTCTTTTAATAAAGTTCCTTCATTAAAAAAAAAAAAAGTAAAGATTTTGAATTTCTCTTTATGTATAGTTCACAATACCACCAAAACTGGCAGCATAGTAGCTTAGTGGTTAGTATTGATGCCTCATAGCAAGCTGGTCCTGTGTTCAAGCCCCTGTTTGTCATTCTGTATGGTGTTCGCATGCTCTTTGTGTGTGAAGAATCTAGAGAAATATATGTTATTAAAACACCACAAATGGTAACATAATAACACATTTAGTGTAGTGTTTAGTTAGGGCTGGATGATATGGTCTTAACTTTTATCACGATATATTCCCTAATGTTGGTCGATAACGATATAATTCCGATATCGATATAAACAATAAAATAATAATATAAAACAATATACAAAAGCCTCAGAAAAACTGTACAAATAAATTATTGTTCACCTTTTATTTGTACTTAGCCTTCAAAGAAATTTGAAATCACCGTCAAATAAACACAAAACTTTTAACTTTGTCAATATTAATAGTTATAACTTTAACAACATAACATAACCCATGCAGCAGACGTTTGCTGCATGGGTTTCTCTTTTTATAGAGCTGGGGGTGTTTCAGGGACACGTTGGCTCAAACTTTTTATTGCGCTTCATCTTCTGACTCAGCATCTTCTATCAAGTGGAACAAGTTCGAAGTGTTCCCACCGCTAGTTGGAACGACTCTTCGTCACATTTTGCAGCACACTGACTGAACCCTGCAGTTTATTGCATCTTAGCTGAACCACTTCCACACCACCGAATTAGTCTTTCCTCTCTTATCAATTATGTCATCTGCTTTCTCTTTGCTTGTGAAAGCTTGTTCAGTCACATTCTGACGGTCACGGGCACTCGTTTTGAAGTGAAAATTTACCGTGCGTTGGAGATTTAGCCTAGCCTGCTACCGCTGACTCCTTCGAGATGTGGTGTACGCCACCACACACTTACGTAGTTGTGTCGCGTACTTTTCTGTTTGGGTTGAAACTGAAGCGGTCTTGTCAGTGAAATGCTCTAAACACAGCGTAATGTATATTGAAATATCGAAAATGTGCTTAAAACTCGTATCACCGTTATTGAATAAAAGTACACTGTGACATATATCGATATCGAATAATTGTCCAGCCCTATGTATAATACATTGTCAGCTAAAAATACGTTTGTGATACTATAAATAAAGATGTTTAAGAAAATAACCGTCTACTTTAGGCTTGAACTGAAAGTGACAAAAGTGAACAGGACTTTTCTTTTCTTTCCTATGAAGAAACAAGTTATGACTCAAAAAGGATTACTGCTATCAGGACAACTCGAGTCTAACCTTTTTCTATATTAAGACCTTGGTATATTTTAAATAACGATTTCAACACACCCATGCCTTTCAATGCACTTTGACTTTGGCACATCATTTCTAAAACTCCCCAGTCCGTCACCAGTAAGTTGTTTCCCCTCCAAACACTGCAACAGTCATCTTGTGAAGCAACAGACTTTCTAAAGGTTTTGGTCACCATCCAACTCTGGGCAGAGTGTGAAAATGATGCAAAGAGATGACAAAATACAAATGTCAGACAAAGAGAAAGAGGTTAAACACTGTGGTGCAACTCATCTATTTTTTTTTTTAAGAATAAACACAAGTATTGGGAGACTGGATGCTTCATTTGCTCAATATTTTAAGTGTTATCCTACAAGAGAAACTGCCATTAGGATTTAAAGTCCCTTTTCCGTACTTTACTTTGAGTGTCCTTCAAAATATATTTGAGGACTTTTTTTTTCCCCCAACACAATTTGCGGCGGAGCTTTGCTTTTATTGTGAAAAATGAATGGGAGTTAAAAAATGCTTAAAAATCCAGGAGGCATGACTGCAACAGAAAAACCTATAAAGCTCCAGACAACTCTCCAGATCTACTAATGTTAGGATGTGAATTTGTTTTTCAGTTTGAAGTGCATTTTATAGGAAAGAAGGTTTGAAAGCTTAACCATAGATAGATAAATCACAATAAAAGGTTAAATCGTCATCTGGGCAGTTTCTTTTTGGGAGAGACGTTTCGTCTTTCGTCTGAAAGACCATCATTCTGAGGCCTGCCAACCCAGAGCTGTTTTATAAATAGCACTTCCTTGATGTTTTAAGTTTTTATTTTTATTTTACTGTGTTCTTCTCTGTGCCCTCAGCATTTTCCCTCAGTCAGTACTTTTCCACAGACAGTCTGCCACGCCCCTCCACACCTGTTCCCTGTTTTATCAGTCACAGCTGCAGCCACTCTACCCATCAGCCCATGTGACTTCCTGCAAGTCATTTGCTGCCTTGTCAGCCTGTTTCTTTTTGTTTGATTCCAGTGCTTGTAAGTGTCTCTCTTTGGGGACACACAAGACACTCGAGCAATCACACAAGGCATTATTCATATGAGACGGGGGTGCAGAGGCACTTCAGGAGGAGCACGTATAATTAACATGCATGGAAATCAAAACTGTTTGGCAGAAGGATGCGAGTCTGCACAGCAAACGTGCTAGTCTTCAATAACTTCTTAAAACGCTTAATAAAAATGAGTGCGTGAATCCATCAGTCTCTATCTGTGCTGATCCATTCAGACAATAACACAGCGCTGACAATCACAGCATTTCTTCGTCTCTTTTAGTTTATACCAGACTATCTTATCAGGTGGTACAGTGATGAAAAGAGGAGATGCCTGCGGCAAAAAGGAAAAAATAACTTGATCTAAAAGCCAACTTTCATTCAAAACTCAAGTTTATTTCTTACCAAACGCTAAACTTTGTGCCGTTTTCCTCTATACGTAACCTTTTAAGTGCATATATGTTTTTCCCTTTCAGCTCGAGACTCAGCTGTGATACAAAAAGTTCAATCAAAAAGTTCACGATATTTAAAGAAAACTCCTATTTATTAAATAGTCTGAGCCAGCAGGCTTTGTGGTTAATCACTGGGTGTCTTTTTATCACAGCACTTGAAAATCACAACTCAACACTTTGCTCAATTTTTTTTTTCTCAGTTATTTCTGTCACGCATGTGCCATTTGTTCATTCGTTCAAATTTTATTTAGAAAGGCTAGCCTCATTGAGCCACGGTACAGACAACAAAACAGTAGACAATGCCAGCAATAAACTATAGATTCACCGATCCAATACTAATATCTGTATCTGTACCGATTTAAAAAAAAATTCTGGATCGGGTATCGGTGACAATGTAACTGATCCATGACTGGGCAGATCTATTCACTCTAATTCTATGCTATTAACAAAAATGGCTAAATCATGTCATCTGGACCTGTTTCAGAAATGGGTCCAGATGACATGAGTTTAGCCATTTTTGTTAATTCAGCACATTTTTCTCTGTATCAGATCGGTATCGACAGAAACTACAACGACTATCGGTATCGCATCAGAAGTAAAAAAAGTGGATCCGTGCATCCCTAGTAAAAATGCAGTTAAACTAAGAGTAGTGTATAAAAAAATAATCAGGGTGCTGTAAAACAGGGTGAAATACTAAAAACGAACATATTTGTTTTGATTTTTCCATTGACATTACCAAATGTTTGAAACCCCTTAAAGAAATCAAGGTGGACAACTCCAGTTCCTGTTGAAGGTGTTCCAGGTGCAGGAGCAGAGTAGGAAAAGGCCTTTTTGCCAAGTTCAGTCCACACTGAGGGAACGCTGCAGGTAATGATGTCCTGAGAGCGCATGTTGTAACTGCACTGATGATGCGACATGTGGGAGGAGATATAAGAAGGTAGCAGATCAAGGAGGGATTTATAGTTGAAAATGAACCAGTGGGAGAGCCTTCGTGTAGATGATGATGACCAACTGACCAAGGAGTGATGGTATGGTAGTTACAACCAGTGATGAATCTGAGCGCACCATGGTAGACAGCATCCAACATCTGCAAGGAGCTGGCCGGGGCATTAATGTAAATAATGTCACCATAGTTAATGGCCGGGAGGACGTTAGTGATTACAAGGCGTTTTCTGGCATTCAGAGTTACGCAAGATCTATTTCTGAAAAAATAACCCCAGTTTTAATGTCAGTTTCTTCATCAAGTTTTTGACATGAGGTTTAAAAGAGAGATGTGCATTGACCAAAATTCCCAAGTATTTGTAAGAATCTACAAACTCAATAGGAACACCATGCATGGATGAGATAGAAGGAAGAGTTGCTGGCACCGACTTCCTGTTGGAAAACAACTTCCCTTTGGTTTTGTCAGCATTTAACACCAGCTTGAGATTAAATAAGTCTGACTGAGTGATGTCAAATGCAGCCTGCAGAAGATGGAAAACCTTGGCAACTGTGTCAGCTCGGCAATAAACATTTGTATACACGGTTAATTAAGAAAACATATTTTTCTCTTGACCTTATGTTCCTGGGCAGCCTTTCAATCACCTTTACCTTCATTCATTACATGTAGTTTTACGATTTGAAAATGACTTCAGTGAATTTTGCACTCCCTTTTTTCATTACTAGTTATTTTAGAGTTTAACAGAAACTTCTTTCTTCCACAATGATCTAAAGCTGTTGGCTAAAACTGTGTCCTGGCATTGTTTTTACAGACATAACTCTATTAAACGAAATGTTTAACAGAGGGTGGAATGATGACTGTACTCGTTGTCAAGGAATATGCATCAAGTAACATGATGTTTGGTTTCATGACCCCAAATGAGCAGACTGATAAGACACAGCCTCCGAGGTAAGAAAGGTAAGTATTTATTCTTACAATGTGCTTTGAAGAATTTGTTGCTGTAAGGAAAAATGGGAGAAGGTGAGTCTGGGTTGTTCACAAGATATTTGATGATAGGAAACTATTTATTGGTCTTACTTATGATTGTTTGTAGATTATGTTGGAGAGGCAGGGGAGAAACGCAATCCTAGGATTTCAGATGATGGTGAAGATGTGATCCAGAAATGTGAGTAACTTTGGAGACAAGCTGCTCGGTGTTTGGTCCAGGCTGATGATTTGGGGTTTGCAGGAACAGGATTACAACAGGACGAGGTCACAAGGAGTGAGGAGGACTCTGGAGACAAAGGAGCAGGACTTGGAAGTCACAAGAAGAATCAAGGATTGTACAAAAATCACAAGAGTCACTTAAGTTACCCAAGGTATCATAACGTTCCAGCGTCGGATGAATGTTTGACAGGGGGTTAAGTATCCAGCAGAGAAGTAATCAGGATTAGGTGCAGGTGTGAAGAGCTGGATGATTGAATGATAGTTAGCTGTGGGGAAAGTGGTTATGATTGAAAAACTTGAAATCCTACATCACGTTCTTTGGACCGGATGGATTGTCATTATAAAGTGCTTGTAAAACTAACCCTGATACACTCATTACTTGTTAGTGGGAATAAATATTGGACTTTATTGTACGTACTTTGGTGGGGGTTGCAGCAGCTTGGCAGTCAGTGCTGCGGTCCTATAATCCCGAGGCTGCAAGTTCAAGCTCAGGGCCAGGAAGGGTATCTGGCACGGAAAAAGAAAAAAAAAAGCCAAAGCCTTTTTATGATTTTACTCTCTCTGACAACATCTGCAGAGGAAGTAGATGAAAGAAAAGCAACAACTTGTAAATACCTTCATGCAAGCTTGTGTTCTGTTGTTGGCCTGAACAGTCATGTATTGTATCCTGATACATGCTCAATTCATGTATTGTGTTAAAGATGTCTCACTTCACCAATCAAAAAAGTACTTTCCAAAATGACTCACTTGGATTATTCAGTGTAGCCAATTATTTGACACGTATCAGGAAAAAAAGGAGGTTGTTTTTATTATAAACCGATAAATGGTCATATTACATGGTTATGTTTACCATTACCAACCCTTTCGAGAAATTTACTGGATTCATATATATAAAAAAAAAATACCAAGTTAATACATCTGGCAACAAAACCTTGCTAAACAGGGCAAAATGATCTACTTATGAAAACAACAAACACAAACTGCAATTTTACCACATTATACAGTGAATATTTCACACACTCCAGTGAATCAGGTTAATAAATATGAAGAAATAATGTCAACATTTTTATAGATATACCTGTTGCTTCATACAATAAGTTCAGAACACAGCCTTCCAATCCAGAACTTTATTTCTTATTCGGTTCAGTTCAAAATACTTTATTAATCCCAAAGGGAAATTAAATGTTGTTGTAGCTCATCATCCTGGTTTCAGTGAGTTGTTATAGAGTTTGATGGCTGTGGTCAGTAAGGATCTCCTGCAGCAGTCTGTCCTGCAGCAGTCCGTCCCACAGCGGCTCTGAAGAAACTGGCTGCGGATGCTGATCCATTCACCTGGACCCAGCGGGGCCTCTCGGTCCTCCTGGGCAGCAGGACCACTTGAATGTTGGGCAGAACTCCTCCTTGAGTGATGGCCACTCCTCTCATCAAGTTGCTGAACTCCTCATCATTGCAGACAGCCAGCTGCAGGCGTCGGAGGATGATCCTGTTCTTGTTGTTATGAGCCGCGTTTCCTGCCAGGATCTCAGCAGTCAGTCACTCAAACACCTCCGACAGGTAGACGGAGATGCATCCACGGTACCTCCTTTGCAACTCATTTGGGATTTTGGGCTGCATTTGAGGTAATATGAGCTTTGGAATGTTAATCAGCTGTTCCCAGTTGTAAACAAACAAACAAAAAATACCTTGTTGTCGTGGTTACGCATCATAACAAATGTCCAAAAAATGGTTTCAGTAAAAATCCTTCCAGCTGCACAGCATCTGATATCAGAGTTAATAATCATCCAAAAAAAGCCAAAAGAGGACAAAGTTTTAAAAAGCAATATCCCAGAATGACTGTAACAGCTACTCCAACATGCAGCCACCTTAAGCATCGCAATTAATTGCTCTTCTTAACTTGGTCTGTTTAAACCTTACAAATTTAACTAGGACAGCAGCAGAGCTGCAATAAGCACTATACATTCACTTGCACTTTATAGTCACACCCCCCCCCAAAAAAAACAAAACAAAACAAACAAACCTTGTTTTAAATGAAAAAAAAAATCTGTCAAAGCATTTTTTCTTGTATTCAGTCAGTACAAAAAAAAAAAAATCCTGAATTCAGTATTTAGTATTTATCTGTATTGTATTTATTTATGTATCTGTATTTATTGTTCTTAACTTGCTGTATTTGTTCTGTGACATTAATATTCTGGATGTGGTCCATAGTGTCAACCGTCATCCATAAAGAAAGAGTGGGAGACTGTGAGAATGCCCTTGCCCTTGCTTTCTTCTTTCAGTATCGACTTGAATGAAAAACAGCTCATGTGTTGGCGTCACTTTTCCATTCATCATGGCTGTGAATAAGAATAATGCTGTCCACATTACAAGTGATCGCACTGACAGGGTGAAAAACACGGCGAATATGTGTCTCAGGAGCACTGCAAAGCCCTGATTCAGCTGTTTTGTGATAAATGGCTCCATTAAACAATGGGTCTAATGTAAATAATTACTATAAGATGTGACAAAAACGAAACGTGCAAAAAGTGATATTTATGGAGCATCATCAAAATATGTGCCTCTACCAATTGTTAGATATTTTATTTTGAAAACTGTTGCTTCTGGTATTATTTATTTATTTTCCTTTGGTTTATAATGACTTTATATATTGAATTTGAAGAGAAAATGTTGGCATAATAATATAAAAGGTGTGTGTGGGGGAGAACATGCTAGTCTCAAGCAAAATGCCTGTCAAGTCTTTCTTGAAATAATAAAATAAATTGCAAAACCTTTGGAGATGTTTTAAAGGATGTCCAAGCAGCTGCTGCACAGACTAAATAATAAAAAATATATATATATATATTGATGCATGAACAGAATAAAAAGTGTAAAAGGAGCAAATTTAAAAACATTATGTCTGTTGACATCAGAATCACCATGTGAACCAGACGGGCGTTTCTCACTCCCTGACTTGAACGTTAATGAAACCCAGACACAAACAGACATAATTAATAAAGATCAATTAATTAAGGCATACAATATAATTCAAATCCTGCAGATAATTGAACACTGGATGATTGAGGATTCACCTGAATTATTGTGTTATGTAGCATATATGACCAAAAATAAAAAAAAATAAAAAACTTTGGTTTGCAGAGAAAATTATTAGTCTTGTACCAGTGAGAGACACTTGAATAAAGAGCATTACACACAAATAATGATGTATATTTGGGACTATGAAGAGTTTGATTGTAAAGTTAATGTACATTTTAGTCATTTCACAATTTCACTGTCCCACATCATGAAATGTTGGTTGAACATTTAATGTAAAAATCTGCACAAGTCATGAAAATTAAACCATTTAACATGTAACATCAAATGTTCTGTGATCCGTTCAAACCTTGAACGCTTTACTGTGACGTGTGCCTGATATTTAGAGCTCTAAAGTGGGCTGAATATTACATTATTTTGCCAACATCCCATTGATTGCCATCAAGTTTGTGCATTTTTGTGTGCAGATTTTGCCCATGTTGTTCTACAAACTGCAGCCAAGTCATAGTACACTTTTCCTGATCGAGCTGCTCAACTTAATGTGCAATTTGCACATTTTATTTCACAACTATATTGAAGAGATACAGGACATGTTTTCATTAGATTGACAATAAAGGTGCTTCAATAATTCCGCGTGGGCACCTTTAAAGTTAGTCGCAGAAATGTATTTTCCAGATGAGAAACACTGCCTTCATTGTTTAACTGTAAATCCTTGATTATTAGTTGATGACACTTGTGTGTAAATAAGAGATTTCAGTCAGAGAGGGTCAGGATCACACATGAAACACAACACGGCTACTAAAAATGTAGACAGACAGAGAAGGAGTGAGGAAATGTCACTGCACCCATGGGAGCATTCTGCCACATCCTGAGTGAATCCTGCTCTCTTGAAGTACTGATGTTTGTACAGAAGTACTCTATTGTATACTACTGCCATTATAGTCGTATCAATCAGGCTCCCAACCTGTGCTGTGTTGCCTTTCTTTGTTCTTTTCCCAAATTCTGCAAAAAAATATGTCATGTTTTGGTGCTTTACACTAATAAACCCTTGCTTCTTTGAATAGCTGGTGCTATAACTAGTCCAAAACTATAAATGTATTATCCTGGAACTGGCAGACAGTATAGGATTGTACATCATTGCTATTGCAGCAGTGGCCATTAAATGAACATGCTGAGTGGATTCTGACCGTCTTTACAGGCGTCGTGAAGGCAGCACAGATTCAATTTGCACAAAAAACTTTAAGTTTCACTGTCTGTTCCTTCTGTTTAGTAAACTGCTGATTATTTGTGCTAGATTCCTGCAGATCACATCTTGAGTAGATGCTTGTTGAGTGCCCACATGTCTGGGTTATCAGTGCATGTAGAGGTCAAGCAGGGGCTAGTATCTTAAACTGCTCATTTGGGAAGATAATAGATTCACAGGAGAGTGCGTAATGCACAGGCAAGATCCAGCCTCAGTCGTGACTTCTCTGAGAGGACAGGGACGCAACGAATCACAGGACTGAACTTTTAAAGAGCAGGAATCTGGAGGAAAAAGGCCTGTTTTATAACTCTAAAGGTGGTGACAAATTGTAAGGTTTTTAAGAGCAAAAGTACGATGGTGGCCTGAGGTGTAAATGAACAATTTTTGAAAAAAATAAAATAGAAAAATAACAGAATTACATTTCAAAAAACGCAACAAATACAACAAAAATATAACATTAGAATCAATGGAACTGCATTTGAAAAACTGAATCATATTTGAAAAAAAAAAAAGAATTAACATTTGACCAAACTGGAAGTGGTGATTTATTTTATTTTGTTTGTGTATTTATTTATTTTTTTAACTTTTATTATCAACATAAAACAGAGCAATGTATGCACTC
Source organism: Nematolebias whitei (assembly GCF_014905685.2). Classification (NCBI taxonomy): domain Eukaryota; kingdom Metazoa; phylum Chordata; class Actinopteri; order Cyprinodontiformes; family Rivulidae; genus Nematolebias; species Nematolebias whitei. The sequence goes on along the minus strand of NC_056515.1, from coordinate 36,489,956 downwards.
ACTGGAGGTACAGTTAGCAGGCTAGCATTTAGCCAGTAGAAATGGAGAACTACACTTTGTTCAAGCTTAAAGAAGACAATATGACGATGGAGAAACTCGGCCAGATCTCCAAGGTAATTACGTTTTGTTGACATACATTTTAGTTTTACAGACGCAGAGTTAGTACCTAGCCAGGTAACTGTACCTCCATTGTGTGTGTACTGTGTATTGTTCTGTTGTTCTGTTTTTATTGTTAATAAAGCAAAAAATAAAAATACACATCAAAAACACACAAAAAAAATAAAATAAAATAAAACACGACTTCTGGTTTGGCTTAATGTAATACCAATTTTTCAAATGTTGTGTTTTTGTTGCATTTTTTCCAACTTCCTCTTCGGCTACTTCTCCTTTGGCTTAATGTAATTCAATTTTTTACAACTGTAATTCTGTTTTTTCAAATGTAATTTCGTTTTTTCAATTGGGATTCCAGCCACTTCCACTTCGGCCACTTCCGCTTTGCTTTAATGTAATTCTGTTTTTTCAAATGTTCATTTACACCTCAGGGCCACCGTACCAAAGGGGTGAAATGCAATAAATATTCTTGCAAAATCTTGCAGAAGCAACTAATGTCAGTGTGAAACTAGAATAGTGCACCAGTTCATGGGAGGGGACTGAGGCATAGAAATAGCAGTCAAATGTTTTATTTTTCATCTTTGTCTCTTAAAACCCTCCCCAGTCCTGACCAGTTCACATGTGGTTAATGTGTTGATATTGTGCAGGACTCAGTGCTGCATGAGGAGGTGTGTGCTCAGGCGGGGGGGTACAACCTCCTCTCGACTTAAATAACCAAATAATTGGAATTTCTAAAAACAACGGTTTCCTGACTCGTCCACGACCCTTCACCTTATCATTTCAGGGTCACGTGGCCTAAACTTGAACCCGCTTTGCTTTGGAGCATTTGGCTCGCTGCCACCTCAGGTTAACCCCACATCCTGCAGCCCGCCACAAGAGTTACAGGCCTGTCAGTCCTGGTGCTCAGATAAAACCCTCACACCGTATGGCTATTGCATTTTATTTCCTTCTACTTGTCCTTCTAGTCTTTGCTGTGGTTTTAATACAAGTGACATAATGTTGCACGAGCTACAATGTTTTGTTTTAGAGTGCACACTGCTTCTAAAAGTCAATGAATGTGGTTAATCATGCCCACCATTCAGCGTGTGATTGATGGGTAAAGTGCACAGTTTAAACATACTTGGAAATGAAAACAAACCGAGGCGGTAGATTGTAGCTATAGGATGTGTCTTTGGGAATGAAACCTTTTGAATTCAAATGTCTGTTAAAAGCAATTCACTATGAGAACATTGTAACTAAATATGTTTAATTTTACATTACTCTATTTAAAGATGACAAATCAAATTTAGCCAACACAAAAAAAAAAAACAAGTCAAACGTATTTAAATTTCCAGATAATACATGGAAGTACAGTGGTTTTTGAAAGTTTGTGAACTCTCTAGAAATGTCTGTTTCTACATAAATGACATATAACAGCAGTTGTTCTCACAAGTCCTCAAAGTAGATAGAGAACCCAGTTAAACAAATAAGACTAAAATGTTACAGTAAGTCATGTATTAACAACAGTTATTACATATCTGAGTGGTAAATATCGGAATCTCTAGGATTATCATTGATTTGAAGGTGAAATTAGAGTCGGGTGTTTTCAATCAATGGGATGATGATCAGGTGTGAGTGGGCACCCTGTTTGGTTTAAAGTACATAGATCCATCAAAGTCTGAACTTCACAACCTGTTTGTGGGAGTGGATGATGGCACAAACAAATGAGATCTCCGAGAACCTCAGAAAAAGACTGGTTGATGCTCATCAGGCTGGAGAAGATTACACAACCATCTCTAAAGAGTGTGGACTCCACCGACCCACAGTCAGTCAGACTGTGTACAAATGGAGGACATTCAAGACCATTGTTACCCTCCCCAGGAGTGGTCGACCAAGAAAGATCACTCCAAGAGCCAGGGCGATTCTAGAATCTGCCCTTTTAGGGGTGCTTAGCCCCCAGTGTTGACTATGGCTCTTGAATTGAACAATGTTGTGGCCGTTTGTGTCAAAAGCATTCATAATGTGGCGGGGACACACTGTTATGGAGGTCTGGGGGTCCTCCCCCAGACAATTTTGAATAAATTAGATTCAATTTCCTGCATTATGGTGCATTTTAACAGATTTTTAAACATCTACGTTTACCTACGCAGGTAAACACTTGATTCAATAACTATATTAGAGAGCATAGCACAACAAGAAGTAACGCTAAGTTAGCGGTGTGCAATACAGATGCACTAGCTAAGATGCTGCAGACGTAGCACTCTGCTTTACATTACACAACCTAATAAACTCTTTGTACAAAATTAGTTTAATGTTAACTGATCTGCAACCAGAAGTTGCAACATATATCTACAAGCAAAACACACAAAACAACTAGGTTTATGCATCAACCTTTAGTTTAACCATTAAGCATAAAATGCAATAATGACAAAAAAATGGAGGATTTACTTGTAGTTACCTTTGTACAGATGAACACATGGTACTTCCTGTTTATCACTGTTGTATTCAGCTGCTCGTGAATTCAGCCGCAGGGCTTTATCAATCTTTTACATTTTTCCAGACTCAGTTTAGGTTTTGGAAATTGAATAAACTGTATACCACCCTCTAAAGCAGGACATTCAACTAAACTGCTGGGGGGGGCACAGTTACTGAAAATCAGCAGCTCAGGGGCTGGACATCCAGCAATTAAAGTCATTATGTAAATAAACCAAGTATTACAATTATCTGTTAACTTTTAAATTAGCTTATTCTGTTGAATTGAATCATACATGCAATAAACAGAACCCCAAACCACCAAAAATACATATTGTGATTTTTTAAACTTTAATTTTTTGGGGTGTTGAGTTATAATTTATGGGTGGTTGAGGCTCTCAAAAAGAGGCTAAATGGTCACTGCAAAGAGCAAAGCGTGGAATAGTCGGCGAGGTCACAAAGGACCCCAGGGTAACTTCTAAGCAACTGAAGGCCTCTCTCACATTGGCCAGTGTTAATGTTCATGAGTCCACCGTCAGGACAACACTGAACAACAATGGTGTCATGGCAGGGTTGAAGGAGGAAGCCACTGCTGTCCAAAAAGAACATTGCTGCTCGTCTGCAGTTTGTTAAAGATCACGTGAATAGTGTGGCCTCATTTCTTTAACTGAGCTCTCTTCATCTTCTTTAAGGACTTGTGTGAAAATCTAATGCATTAGGTCATGTTTCAGAAATACTTTCAAGCACCACTGTACGTGGTGGTAGCAAGATACTGCAGCATTACATAACTCCCAATACAATGCTTGACCAAAACTGTTATAACTCTTAGTTTAAACATCTGGCAATAAAGGTCGTGGGCGATATGCGTTCCTTTAAAGAATGCAAGGTCTTAAATTTTATATTGAATAAACAGCTTATTTTCAGGATTTTCCCATGCATTACTTTTGTTTGAAATTATGTTTTCAAGGTTGTTTTTTTTTTTTACAGGTACAGAAACCATGTGACATTAGTAGAGTCTTTAGAACCTCAACGTTTAAAGCTTTTAAGTGAAAAAACAAGTTTTTTCCTTCTCCAGAGAGCACCTAGTGTACATAAAGTAAGAAGTGTGACATGAGAAAAGTTGAGACTTTCAAATGCAGTGTGTAGTTTCATGGGTAAAGATTATAATCAGCCAAAAGCTTTTAGCACATTATTATTTCCCACTGATGGGAAACACAAATACTGCGTCATTACGACTTCTAAGCAAAGCCCGTTTTCTTCCCATGGACCGTCTCTTTGAGGGAGACAAAGACAAGTTTGTTCTCAGAGTTGTCCTGCTGCCAGAGACAATACGAAGTGGAAGCTCGTACCTGCCCGCACATTTCCTGACACGGGGAAATGTGCCCAGAATCATTCAGGTAATGTGATTTATACCTCTATGGCCTAAATGGACTTAAATTAAAGAGCTACAACTGAAATCAGGGTTTGGCTGCTCCAGCAACGCAATCTAAGCAAACACTATAATAGCTATAATTAAACTGATGTAGCTAAGACTTATCCCTAGTTTATACTCTGACTGTTTACTGATTGGACTTGACTTTGTCTATTAGCAACAACAAAAAAAAAGTATTTTTAATTAAATGATTTTAATGAAACTTTCAGAATCTAAATCAAGAAATCTACAAATGGTTAACATACAAAAATAAACTTTAGACTTAACTCACTTCAAGATGGCCACCACAACACGCTGACTTTGGGAATTCCAAAAAAGGACTCTGCCAGTTTCAAGAGATAAGTTTGGTGTGGTAGTAGCAGACCATGGTCCTCAAGACAGACAACGAGGGCATCACATTGCGCAACATCTTTACCTAAATCATTTGCATTAATTGTTGGCGTCAACCCTGTTTGCTTGCTAATTCAATTCAGTTTATTTCTATAGCACCAAGTCACAGCAGAAGTCATCTCAGGGCATTGAATAAAAAAAAACATTCACATACATACATCCATATAAAAGCCAATTAGTAAAATTCTCTATCTAAAGAAGCCAGCAGACACATTGAACCTTCCCTTCATCACAGTCTCCCATCCTGAACAAGCACAGAGGAGACAGTGGAAAGGAAAAACTCCCTTTTAACAGGAAGAAACGTCCGGCAGCACCAGGCTCTGAACAAGCGGCCATCTGCTTCAACCAGCTGGATTTGAGAGGACAGGAAGAAGAAAATAAATGAACACAGAATGGCAGGTCCAGGTGTACCCCTGTAGGAAGAAAGACAAAAATACATGTTAAGGTAGAAACAAATACAAACAGGTGGAGTAGAGTAAGTCAAGACAGGACATGTGGTCAATTTGTCCTCCAGCAGTCTAAGCCTGTTGCAGCATAACTAAAGGATATCTCATGAAACCCAAGCCAACATTATATACGATTTATCAAAAAGGAAAGTTTTAAGCCTAATCTTAAAACTGAACAATGTGTCAGCCTCACGGACAGAAACTGGAAGTTGGTTTCCATTCTGCTTTTGGAAACTCTAGGAACCACAAGTAAGCCTGCAGCCTGAAAGTGAAGTGCTCTGTTAGGAAAATATGGATGAATAAGATCTGTAATATAAGATGGAACTAGGTTGTTGAGAGCTTTGTAGGTTAGAAGTAAGATTTTGAATTATATTTTGAATTTGACAGGGAGTCAATGGAGAGAAGCTAAAACTGGAGATATATGATCTCGCCTAAAAACTCTGGCAGCAGCATTTTGCTACCAATATTGTTAGCAAAATATCTCAAACCACTGGGTGGATTATAGAAAATAATTGTTTGTACATCTGCAAGTGATTATCTTTTAGCTCAAATAAGATGACGGCCACAAAAATGGTTCAACCTCAATCAGTTTTACAACACATACTCCAAGTGTTAATAGATTGTGCATGATCACACAAATATCCTATGAGATTGCAAATAATTTAGTTTTTAAGCTCCTCAACGTGAGATCATTTTAGTTTAAAACCTGCATAAAAGGCAATTTCTTCAAGAAATGCTAGAATGTATTTGTGTATTTAATTATTTAAATTTTCCCCAGGCTTAAAAATGTTTTATTCTTTGCAAAGTGTACCTGTTATACAACACAGATTTCAGAAATAATCCGTTAAATAAAACGTTTTTCACTGCAGAAAAGCAAAGTCCCGACCAAGATTTGTTTGACAGACTCAAGTTGGCGGCGAGGAATATTGCCTGAGAGTGGAAATACTCCCCTGCGTCACAACATTTACCTCAAGTCATCATCAGAGAGACGAAGGCACAATGGCAGGCAGTGTTTCTAGCTCTGCATGCTGTTTCACTCTGTTATTAAAGACGACTAAACAGGCCGATGTGAGGCCTGATGAGGAAGCCAGCAGAAAGGAAGCTGTTTAATATCCCATCTTATTTCTGCGCGTCCACAAACCTGGATTCTGCAGCAGCATTAAGCTGCTGGTCGTAAGCTTGGCGCCACAGACCCACAGTCGGACTCCACAATATGGGGTGCAGGGGAGGGAAAAGGGCGCAAGCTGGACAGATATAGTGTGAGTGTTAAAGTAAGCTTGGTGTTCTTGCTTTTTTTTTTATGTCTTCCTGGGAACGGGAACATGAGTATGTTACAAAAAAAGGTACTCATATATTTTTATGGCCAAACAGCTCTAATTGATTCTTTTTCCACATGTCCTTGAGAATTGCAATATTACTTCAAGACCCAGGAGCTCTGTCTTCTGCTCCACTGGCAGAAAGGTTGCCATTAATTCTTGGAAAAATAAAACAATCATCAGCGAAGCTTCTGTGCATCATTTCTAAATTCATTCTTCTTGCGTTCTTCTCCATCATGTATTATCCCACGGTACCAAATGCTGGACTCTATTTTTGTTTCCGTCTGCATGTGTGTGTTCAAATGTTTGTCAGGTAAGACAGCAGGTAACTTGCAATAAGTCAAGGAATGTATTTTTGTCTAATTAATTTGAAGCATTTTGTTTTATTGAAGTATGAAAGCTGTTTGGTCAGAACTGTTAAACTCTGCACAGTCCAGACAAATAATCTGTCTCTCTGAGTTGAAACTCGTCTCAAAATCTGGTGAATAAATGCAGATTAAACTGTTTAAATTAGTATGAGTGCTCATTGTGAGTTGCATTCACCTCCTCCATATTAAAATCCATTTTGCTTTTTCGTTGTTGTCATGCCTAGACACTGACCACACACCCTATTTTTTATGTATATTAAACACAAATTAACTTTAACATTGAAAAAAAAA